>NC_045787.1:154072155-154672155 GCF_009873245.2 Balaenoptera musculus
GTGACGTGGTACAAGGAGGGAAAGAAGCTGAGTTCGAGCTCGAAAGTGCGTGTGGAGGCCACGGGCCGAGGGCGGCGGCTGGTGGTACAGCAGGCGGGCAAGGCAGATGCCGGGGAGTACAGCTGCGAGGCCGGGGGCCAGAGCGTCTCCTTCCACCTGGATGTCACAGGTCAGTCCTGGAGGAGGATACTAAGCTAGCCTATTTGGAGGTGACGAGGGGACTGTCTTGCGGCCTCCACAGACTGGTGTTCACTCTCCTGTAGCCTCCCAGTCTTCCACGTCCCACGTTTATAGCCATTTTTGCCTGGGAGAGGTTGGATGGAGAGGGTGGGCGTGGAAGGAAGAGGGGCCATTTGTGTCCAGCTGTTTCCATGTGGTAAGGCTCAGGCACAGTGTCTTAGCACCTGCCCAGAGCCTTCCTGTTGTTCCTGGTATCGGGACCCTGGCTCTCCCTGATGCGTGGCGTCTGACGTAGGCCTGGGGATATGTGACTTTCCTCCCATGGTACGTCTTTCCTGACATCTACCACATGGCTCCTGCCGGGTCTCAGTTTGCCAGATGGGGTTTCAATGTCATTGATGGCGGATTAGTTGAGATATTGGCCACACAGTCCTGCTTGGAATTTTCCTAGGAGTGAACTTTGGATGATCAGATTGGAGGTGTCTGGGATGCCGTTCCTTCAATTTCCTGGATAAGGAAGGTCCGGTTGCCTGTAGGTAGCAGAAGATAGGCCCAAGTTTTGTTGTCACGATCTTGCAAAGGGAGAAGGAAAGGAGGATTGGAACAGAGTCAGCTGTGCTATTTAGGGTGATCTTCTTAAAGGCAATAGGATTTTGCCTTGGTCTTCAAACAGTTTGGATGCTGCAGGTCACTATTCCCTGTGGCATCAAATTGATGAATTTAGGAACAGAAAGGAAAAAGTCACTTCTGCCCCGTCAGTCTGCTTTGCTAATGAGCAGTTAGTGTAGTAGCAGCAGACTCTTACTGGCAAAGCAGTCTTTATTTCGTTGCATTTTCCTAAAGGTTAGTGAGTGTCTCTGCCTCGTGGCTGGAACATAAGGCAGTCTAAGAAAGCAGGTTACTCGTCTTCTGTGGAGAGAGCCTTAATGCTGAGTAGGGGTGGGGTCCCATTCCACATTGACTCCGAGGTGCCAATCCATGACTGTTTGAGACCGTGCGAGCATAGGATGATTCATGGGTGTGTATAGATATCCCAGATCCCACCAGGCATTTCTGTAAAATGTGGCTTTCGGAGAATATTGGAGAGTGTTCTAAGAATAAAGCTTTGAAAAGTTGTGAAGTTTGACTAAATCCTGGGCAACTGTATGAAAACTGACAGAAGAAGATATAGAAAACTCAAAGAGTTGTATGACTTGTCAATCAGTAGGACCAGTAATGAAAAATCTTCCCAGGAACTACCTTGTAGTTCTCTGGTAGAGTCTACAAAATATCCTGGAAAACTGTTATTCCATGCTTGTGGAGATGGTCTTAGAGATAGAAAAAGGTGGTACACTCCATAAGTCATTTAAGTTCATAACATAATATCGATGCATATCAGAATCGCAGAAGAAAGGCAGGAAGGATGAATGAAATTCCAGACGTATGTATTGCGAATGTCACAGCCAAAATCATAAATGAAATGTCAGCCACAGGAATTCAGCCGTGCCTCCATGGGGTGGAGACCAGTGATGAGAGTCATAGTCCAGGCTTGCACGTTGTGTTCAAGGTTGGCAAAGTCAATAGATATAAAGCTTGGCATTAAGAGATTGAACGCAGAAGGATGTGGCCCTCTGAACGAGTAGAGAATCAAATGGTAGATGCAACTTGATCGTCCGAAATCCAGGCAAAAAGTGTGATAAAACTGAGCACCAGTTCCTGCCACATAATTCTTATCCTAGTGTACAAAAGTGTTCTTTTTGTAACGTTATAATAAAATTCCTCCAACAACAACAACAGCAACAACAATAGCAGCATCCCACTGAACGTGTCCCTGGAAATCTTTGATGTGAGGGAGAATACTGTCCAGTGGGCCACTGTCACCACTGAGTGGAGTGAGGAGGAGCATAAAATCCCTGGCAAAGGGTTTAGAAAAGCTCAAGGTAGAATTTGCTGATGATGTGATTATCAACTCAGACAATCCGATGGATGAATTATTAGGCTGTGTACAATTGTTGAGTTAGACTAGGGTGGAAAAGAATCAACATGCAGAAGACATTTCCACAGCTAAGTCCTGGCGAAAAACGCTTGGAAATTGAACCTTTTGTGGAAGAGTTAAAATGGCACAATTGTATCATGTTTCTAATTCCAGGTCTGAGAAAAGTTGCTATGAGACTATGTGGGGAAATTATTACACATTCTTGAGAGAGAGTCAGAGGTTTCAATCGATGGACAGTAATCTGAGGAGAAAAATCAAAGATGTTGATTAACAATGAAAATCGAACGAAATTTGTGTTTTGGGTGGTCGGATGGTAGAATAGCAGGCAGATTCCAAAGGCAAGGTACAGCCAATATGCTATTTGCTTGAAGAAGCACGGTGGGAGCACTTCCTGTGAGCCGTTGTCAAGAATCATCGTGAGGCTATATAGTTTTCAAGATAAGGGGATCCCAGTGCGTCTATACTTACCGCATCAGAGGAACGTAGTAGTGAGGTCAGAAAGAGCTCCTTGCAGCAATGGTTTCCTGCACCACCACGGACAAATCCCCCCTCCTGCCCGCCTCCCAGCCCCCTCCCCTCCGCCACAATTTCATCTGTTACTGTGCTGTCTCTTCGAGAAGTCGAGGAGGGATGTTGTCTTCATAAATAGTGCTTGGACCACTTACCCATAGGGAAAAATTAAAGTGTACTGACAATTCACACCACACACAAAAGTACACTCGTGGTGGGTTAGAAACCGCAGTGTTAAAAGGTACAAACCAGAAAAGATTCCGGCGATACCGTGGTTTCTTGAAAGACTGAAGGTAAAGGAAGACTTCTTAAATGGAACACAAGTGCTCCAAACTGAAAGGGCTGAAATGGACATTGGTGACACTCTTGAAGGTAAAAACTTTGATTCATCGGAGGACTCGATCACACAGTGAAAGTGCGAGTCCCTCAGTTGGGAACAACCTTGAAAGCTAGCAATCTGTCCTTCTGTAGTCTTTCAATGCATAAAGAGTGCCTAGAGATGAATGGAGAGAAGAGAGAGCCTACTATTGGTGAGTGGGCAAAAATTGGCATAGTGTCAACCAGGAAGAACAAAAGAGCAATGGGGACCCCAGTCGTAAGGGAAAAGGTGCTCAGCTTCTTTATTCCTCAGACAATGGAAAAGAAAGCCACGGGGAGGTGCCAGCACTCCCTCCAGCTTGTCACAAGTTGACCATACTAAGTGTAGGCCAGGGCACCGAGCCTCAGTGATTTGCCTGGACTGCAGGTGCAAAGTTCCCTGCTTAGGTGTATGGAGAAGACTGTGGCCCCATCTGGGAAGGTTTGGGAACACTAGGGTGTGACCCAGCAGGTGCCATGAGCAGGGGAGAAGTCTCTTCCAAAAGCGCACCCTCCCCCAGCCCCCCCACCCCCTGGACCAGCTCACACGGACCCGGGTGAGAATGCATCACTTGTGTTACTTGTCGCTGAGAAAGGCAGGGGGACGTCTGCAGGGCACACGCCTGGTGCAGAGCCTGGAGTAATTTCCAGCTTGGCCCCCGCCTCACCTCCACACCCTTCGCACCCGCCTGGCCCTCGGCTCCCCACTCAGGTCTCCTTTGCCCGGGGCTGCCTTCCTGACTAAGGTGGTGTCCTTGACCCGTGTATCCCTCCCTGTCCCCAGAGCCCAAGGTGGTGTTTGCCAAGGAGCAGCCGGCACGCAGTGAAGTGCAGGCCGTGGCGGGGGCCAGTGCCACGCTGAGCTGCGAGGTGGCCCAGGCCCAGACGGAGGTGACGTGGTACAAGGACGGAAAGAAGCTGAGTTCGAGCTCGAAAGTGCGTGTGGAGGCCACGGGCCGAGGGCGGCGGCTGGTGGTACAGCAGGCGGGCAAGGCAGATGCCGGGGAGTACAGCTGCGAGGCCGGGGGCCAGAGCGTCTCCTTCCACCTGGATGTCACAGGTCAGTCCTGGAGGAGGATACTAAGCTAGCCTATTTGGAGGTGACGAGGGGACTGTCTTGCGGCCTCCACAGACTGGTGTTCACTCTCCTGTAGCCTCCCAGTCTTCCACGTCCCACGTTTATAGCCATTTTTGCCTGGGGGAGGTTGGATGGAGAGGGTGGGCGTGGAAGGAAGAGGGGCCATTTGTGTCCAGCTGTTTCCATGTGGTAAGGCTCAGGCACAGTGTCTTAGCACCTGCCCAGAGCCTTCCTGTTGTTCCTGGTATCGGGACCCTGGCTCTCCCTGATGCGTGGCGTCTGACGTAGGCCTGGGGATATGTGACTTTCCTCCCATGGTACGTCTTTCCTGACATCTACCACATGGCTCCTGCCGGGTCTCAGTTTGCCAGATGGGGTTTCAATGTCATTGATGGCGGATTAGTTGAGATATTGGCCACACAGTCCGGCTTGGAATTTTCCTAGGAGTGAACTTTGGATGATCAGGTTGGAGGTGTCTGGGATGCCGTTCCTTCAATTTCCTGGATAAGGAAGGTCCGGTTGCCTGTGGGTAGCAGAAGATAGGCCCAAGTTTTGTTGTCACGATCTTGCAAAGGGAGAAGGAAAGGAGGATTGGAACAGAGTCTCCTGTGCTATTTAGGGTGATCTTCTTAAAGGCAATAGGATTTTGCCTTGGTCTTCAAACAGTTTGGATGCTGCAGGTCACTATTCCCTGTGGCATCAAATTGATGAATTTAGGAACAGAAAGGAAAAAGTCACTTCTGTCCCGTCAGTCTGCTTTGCTAATGAGCAGTTAGTGTAGTAGCAGCAGACTCTTACTGGCAAAGCAGTCTTTATTTCGTTGCATTTTCCTAAAGGTTAGTGAGTGTCTCTGCCTCGTGGCTGGAACATAAGGCAGTCTAAGAAATCAGGTTACTCGTCTTCTGTGGAGAGAGCCCTAATGCTGAATAGGGGTGGGCTCCCATTCCACATTGACTCCGAGGTGCCAATCCATGACTGTTTGAGACCGTGCGAGCATAGGATGATTCATGAGTGTGTATAGATATCCCAGATCCCACCAGGCATTTCTGTAAAATGTGGCTTTCGGAGAATATTGGAGAGTGTTCTAAGATAAAAGCTTTGAAAAGTTGTGAAGTTTGACTAAATCCTGGGCAACTGTATGAAACCTGACAGAAGAAGATATAGAAAACTCAAAGAGTTGTATGACTTGTCAATCAGTAGGACCAGTAATGAAAAATCTTCCCAGGAACTACCTTGTAGTTCTCTGGTAGAGTCTACAAAATATCCTGGAAAACTGTTATTCCATGCTTGTGGAGATTGTCTTAGAGATAGAAAAAGGTGGTACACTCCATAAGTCTCTTTAATTTCATAACATAATATCGATGCATATCAGAATCGCAGAAGAAAGGCAGGAAGGATGAATGAAATTCCAGACGTATGTATTGCGAATGTCACAGCCAAAATCATAAAAGAAATGTCAGCAACAGGAATTCAGCCGTGCCTCTACGGGGTGGAGACCAGTGATGAGAGTCGTAGTCCAGGATTGCACGTTGTGTTCAAGGTTGGCAAAGTCAATAGATATAAAGCTTGGCATTAAGAGATTGAACGCAAAAGGATGTGGCCCTCTGAACGAGTAGAGAATCAAATGGTAGATGCAACTTGATCGTCTGAATTCCAGGCAAAAAGTGTGATAAAACTGAGCACCAGTTCCTGCCACATAATTCTTATCCTAGTGTACAAAAGTGTTCTTTTTGTAACGTTATAATAAAATTCCTCCAAAAACAACAACAGCAACAACAATAGCAGCATCCCACTGAACGTGTCCCTGGAAATCTTTGATGTGAGGGAGAATGATGTACAGTGGGCCACTGTCACCACTGAGTGGAGTGAGGAGGAGCATAAAATCCCTGGCAAAGGGTTTAGAAAAACTCAAGGTAGAATTTGCTGGTGATGTGATTATCAACTCAGACAATCCGATGGATGAATTATTAGGCTGTGTACGATTGTTGAGTAAGACTAGGGTGTAAGAGAATCAACATGCAGAAGACATTTCCACAGCTAAGTCCTGGTGAGAAACGCTTGGAAAGTGAAACCTTTGTGAAAGAGGTAAAATGGCACAATTGTATCATGTTTCTAATTCCAGGTCTGAGAAAAGTTGCTATGAGACTATGTGGGGAAATTATTACACATTCTTGAGAGAGAGTCAGAGGTTTCAATCGATGGACAGTAATCTGAGGAGAAAAATCAAAGATGTTGATTAACAATGAAAATCGAACGAAATTTGTGTTTTGGGTGGTCGGATGGTAGAATAGCAGGCAGATTCCAAAGGCAAGGTACAGCCAATATGCTATTTGCTTGAAGAAGCACGGTGGGAGCACTTCCTGTGAGCCGTTGTCAAGAATCATCGTGAGGCTATATAGTTTTCAAGATAAGGGGATCCCAGTGCGTCTATACTTACCGCATCAGAGGAACGTAGTAGTGAGGTCAGAAAGAGCTCCTTGCAGCAATGGTTTCCTGCACCAACACGGACAAATCCCCCCTCCTGCCCGCCTCCCAGCCCCCTCCCCTCCGCCACAATTTCATCTGTTACTGTGCTGTCTCTTCGAGAAGTCGAGGAGGGATGTTGTCTTCATAAATAGTGCTTGGACCACTTACCCATAGGGAAAAATTAAAGTGTACTGACAATTCACACCACACACAAAAGTACACTCGTGGTGGGTTAGAAACCGCAGTGTTAAAAGGTACAAACCAGAAAAGATTCCGGCGATACCGTGGTTTCTTGAAAGACTGAAGGTAAAGGAAGACTTCTTAAATGGAACACAAGTGCTCCAAACTGAAAGGGCTGAAATGGACATTGGTGACACTCTTGAAGGTAAAAACTTTGATTCATCGGAGGACTCGATCACAAAGTGAAAGTGCGAGTCCCTCAGTTGGGAATAACCTTGAAAGCTAGCAATCTGTCCTTCTGTAGTCTTTCAATGCATAAAGAGTGCCTAGAGATGAATGGAGAGAAGAGAGAGCCTACTATTGGTGAGTGGGCAAAAATTGGCATAGTGTCAACCAGGAAGAACAAAAGAGCAATGGGGACCCCAGTCGTAAGGGAAAAGGTGCTCAGCTTCTTTATTCCTCAGACAATGGAAAAGAAAGCCACGGGGAGGTGCCAGCACTCCCTCCAGCTTGTCACAAGTTGACCATACTAAGTGTAGGCCAGGGCACTGAGCCTCAGTGATTTGCCTGGACTGCAGGTGCAAAGTTCCCTGCTTAGGTGTATGGAGAAGACTGTGGCCCCATCTGGGAAGGTTTGGGAACACTAGGGTGTGACCCTGCAGATGCCATGAGCAGGGGAGAAGTCTCTTCCAAAAGCGCACCCTCCCCCAGCCCCCCCACCCCCTGGACCAGCTCACACGGACCCGGGTGAGAATGCATCACCTGTGTTACTTGTCGCTGAGAAAGGCAGGGGGACGTCTGCAGGGCACACGCCTGGTGCAGAGCCTGGAGAAATTTCCAGCTTGGCCCCCGCCTCACCTCCGCACCCTTCGCACCCGCCTGGCCCTCGGCTCCCCACTCAGGTCTCCTTTGCCCGGGGCTGCCTTCCTGACTGAGATGGTGTCCTTGACCCGTGTATCCCTCCCTGTCCCCAGAGCCCAAGGTGGTGTTTGCCAAGGAGCAGCCGGCACGCAGTGAAGTGCAGGCCGTGGCGGGGGCCAGTGCCACGCTGAGCTGCGAGGTGGCCCAGGCCCAGACGGAGGTGACGTGGTACAAGGACGGAAAGAAGCTGAGTTCGAGCTCGAAAGTGCGTGTGGAGGCCACGGGCCGAGGGCGGCGGCTGGTGGTGCAGCAGGCGGGCAAGGCAGATGCCGGGGAGTACAGCTGCGAGGCCGGGGGCCAGAGCGTCTCCTTCCACCTGGATGTCACAGGTCAGTCCTGGAGGAGGATACTAAGCTAGCCTATTTGGAGGTGACGAGGGGACTGTCTTGCGGCCTCCACAGACTGGTGTTCACTCTCCTGTAGCCTCCCAGTCTTCCACGTCCCACGTTTATAGCCATTTTTGCCTGGGGGAGGTTGGATGCAGAGGGTGGGCGTGGAAGGAAGAGGGGCCATTTGTGTCCAGCTGTTTCCATGTGGTAAGGCTCAGGCACAGTGTCTTAGCACCTGCCCAGAGCCTTCCTGTTGTTCCTGGTATCGGGACCCTGGCTCTCCCTGATGCGTGGCGTCTGACGTAGGCCTGGGGATATGTGACTTTCCTCCCATGGTACGTCTTTCCTGACATCTACCACATGGCTCCTGCCGGGTCTCAGTTTGCCAGATGGGGTTTCAATGTCATTGATGGCGCATTGGTTGAGATATTGGCCACACAGTCCTGCTTGGAATTTTCCTAGGAGTGAACTTTGGATGATCAGGTTGGAGGTGTCTGGGATGCCGTTCCTTCAATTTCCTGGATAAGGAAGGTCCGGTTGCCTGTAGGTAGCAGAAGATAGGCCCAAGTTTTGTTGTCACGATCTTGCAAAGGGAGAAGGAAAGGAGGATTGGAACAGAGTCAGCTGTGCTATTTAGGGTGATCTTCTTAAAGGCAATAGGATTTTGCCTTGGTCTTCAAACAGTTTGGATGCTGCAGGTCACTATTCCCTGTGGCATCAAATTGATGAATTTAGGAACAGAAAGGAAAAAGTCACTTCTGCCCCGTCAGTCTGCTTTGCTAATGAGCAGTTAGTGTAGTAGCAGCAGACTCTTACT
Organism: Balaenoptera musculus; assembly: GCF_009873245.2. Classification (NCBI taxonomy): domain Eukaryota; kingdom Metazoa; phylum Chordata; class Mammalia; order Artiodactyla; family Balaenopteridae; genus Balaenoptera; species Balaenoptera musculus. Next base: position 154,080,969 of record NC_045787.1, read on the forward strand.
GGCAAAGCAGTCTTTATTTCGTTGCATTTTCCTAAAGGTTAGTGAGTGTCTCTGCCTCGTGGCTGGAACATAAGGCAGTCTAAGAAATCAGGTTACTCGTCTTCTGTGGAGAGAGCCCTAATGCTGAATAGGGGTGGGCTCCCATTCCACATTGACTCCGAGGTGCCAATCCATGACTGTTTGAGACCGTGCGAGCATAGGATGATTCATGGGTGTGTATAGATATCCCAGATCCCACCAGGCATTTCTGTAAAATGTGGCTTTCGGAGAATATTGGAGAGTGTTCTAAGATAAAAGCTTTGAAAAGTTGTGAAGTTTGACTAAATCCTGGGCAACTGTATGAAAACTGACAGAAGAAGATATAGAAAACTCAAAGAGTTGTATGACTTGTCAATCAGTAGGACCAGTAATGAAAAATCTTCCCAGGAACTACCTTGTAGTTCTCTGGTACAGTCTACAAAATATCCTGGAAAACTGTTATTCCATGCTTGTGGAGATGGTCTTAGAGATAGAGAAAGGTGGTACACTCCATAATTCTCTTTAAGTTCATAACATAATATCGATGCATATCAGAATCGCAGAAGAAAGGCAGGAAGAATGAATGAAATTCCAGACGTATGTATTGCGAATGTCACAGCCAAAATCATAAAAGAAATGTCAGCAACAGGAATTCAGCCGTGCCTCTACGGGGTGGAGACCAGTGATGAGAGTCGTAGTCCAGGATTGCACTTTGTGTTCAAGGTTGGCAAAGTCAATAGATATAAAGCTTGGCATTAAGAGATTGAATGCAGAAGGATGTGGCCTTCTGAACGCATAGAGAATCAAATGGTAGATGCAACTTTATCGTCCGAAATCCAGGCAAAAAGTGTCATAAAACTGAGCACCAGTTCCTGCCACATAATTCTTATCCTAGTGTACAAAAGTGTTCTTTTTGTAACGTTATAATAAAATTCCTCCAACACCAACAGCAACAACAAGAGCAGCATCCCACTGAACGTGTCCCTGGAAATCTTTGATGTGAGGGAGAATGCTGTACAGTGGGCCACTGTCACCACTGAGTGGAGTGAGGCGAAGCAAAAATCCCTGGCAAAGGGTTTAGAAAAACTCAAGGTAGAATTTGCTGATGATGTGATTATCAACTCAGACAATCCGATGGATGAATTATTAGGCTGTGTACGATTGTTGAGTAAGACTAGGGTGTAAGAGAATCAACATGCAGAAGACATTTCCACAGCTAAGTCCTGGCGAGAAACGCTTGGAAAGTGAAACTTTTGTGAAAGAGTTAAAATGGCACAATTGTATCATGTTTCTAATTCCAGGTCTGATCAAAGTTGCTATGAGACTATGTGGGGAAATTATTACACATTCTTGAGAGAGAGTCAGAGGTTTCAATCGATGGACAGTAATCTGAGGAGAAAAATCAAAGATGTTGATTAACAATGAAAATCGAACAAAATTTGTGTTTTGGGTGGTCGGATGGTAGAATAGCAGGCAGATTCCAAAGGCAAGGTACAGCCAATATGCTATTTGCTTGAAGAAGCACGGTGGGAGCACTTCCTGTGAGCCGTTGTCAAGAATTATCGAGAGGCTGTATAGTTTTCAAGATAAGGGGATCCCAGTGCGGCTGTATTTACCACATTAGAGGAACGTAGTAGTGAGGTCAGAAAGAGCTCCTTGCAGCAATGGTTTCCTGCACCACCACGGACAAATCCCCCCTCCTGCCCGCCTCCCAGCCCCCTCCCCTCCGCCACAATTTCATCTGTTACTGTGTTGTCTCTTCGAGAAGTCAAGGAGGGATATTATCTTCATAAATAGTGCTTGGACCACTTACCCATAGGGAAAAATTAAAGTGTACTGACAATTCACACCACACACAAAAGTATACTCGTGGTGGGTTAGAAACCTCAGTGTTAAAAGGTACAAAGCAAAAAAGAGTCCGGCGATACCGTGGTTTCTTGAAAGACCGAAGGTAAAGGAAGTTTTCTTAAATGGAACACAAATGCTCCAAACTGAAAGGGCTGAAATGGACATTGGTGACACTATTGAAGGTAAAAACTTTGATTCATCGGAGGACTCGATCACACAGTGAAAGTGCGAGTCCCTCAGTTGGGAATAACCTTGAAAGCTAGCAATCTGTCCTTCTGTAGTATTTCAATGCATAAAGATTGCCTAGAGCTGAATGGAGAGAAGAGAGAGCCTACTTCTGGTGAGTGGGCAAAAATGTGCATAGTGTCACCAGGAAGAACAAAAGAGCAATGGGGACCCCAGTCGTAAGGGAAAAGATGCTCAGCTTCTTTATTCCTCAGACAATGGGAAAGAAAGCCATGGGGAAGTGCCAGCCCACCCCCCTGATTTGCACAAGTTGACCATACTAGGTGTAGGCCAGGGCAAGTATCCGCAGTGATTTCCATGGACTGCAGGTGCAACGTTCCCTGCTTAGGCACATGGAGAAGACTGTGGCCCCATCTGGGAAGGTTTGGGGACCCTTGCGTGTGACCCCGCAGATGCCATGAGCAGGGGAGAAGTCTCTTCCAAAAGCGGACCCGGGGGAGAATGCATCACTTGTGTTACATGTCACAGAGAAAAGCAGGGGGACTTCCGCAGGCCACATGGCTGGTTTAGAGCCTGGAGAAGTTTCCAGCTTGGCCCCCGCCTCACCTCCGCACCCCTCACACCCGCCTGGCCCTCGGCTCCCCACTCAGGTCTCCTTTGCCCGGGGCTGCCTTCCTGACTGAGATGGTGTCCTTGACCCGTGTATCCCTCCCTGTCCCCAGAGCCCAAGGTGGTGTTTGCCAAGGAGCAGCCGGCACTCAGTGAAGTGCAGGCCGTGGCGGGGGCCAGTGCCACGCTGAGCTGCGAGGTGGCCCAGGCCCAGACGGAGGTGACGTGGTACAAGGACGGAAAGAAGCTGAGTTCGAGCTCGAAAGTGCGTGTGGAGGCCACGGGCCGAGGGCGGCGGCTGGTGGTGCAGCAGGCGGGCAAGGCAGATGCCGGGGAGTACAGCTGCGAGGCCGGGGGCCAGAGCGTCTCCTTCCACCTGGATGTCACAGGTCAGTCCTGGAGGAGGATACTAAGCTAGCCTATTTGGAGGTGACGAGGGGACTGTCTTGCGGCCTCCACAGACTGGTGTTCACTCTCCTGTAGCCTCCCAGTCTTCCATGTCCCACGTTTATAGCCATTTTTGCCTGGGGGAGGTTGGATGGAGAGGGTGGGCGTGGAAGGAAGAGGGGCCATTTGTGTCCACCTGTTTCCATGTGGTACGGCCTCGTCACCATGTCTTAGTACCTGCCCAGAGCCTTCCTGTTTTTCCTGGTGTTGGGACCTTGGCATCCCTGGTGCGTGGCGTCTCAGGTCGACCTGGGGATATATGACTTTCCTCCCATCGTATATCTTTCCTGACACCTACCACATGCCCTCATCTGTCAGCTCATGCCGGGTCTCGGTTTGTCAGATGAGGTTTCAACTTCCTTGTTCCCGGATTCGTGGAGACAGTGGTCACACCGTCCCGCTTGGAATTATCTTAAGAGTGAACCTTTGACGATCAGATTTTAGGTTCCTGGGATGCCCTTCCTTCCTTTTCCTGGATAGGGAAGCTCCGGTTGCCTTTAGGTAGCAAAAGATAAGCCCAAGTTTTGTTATCACTACCTTGCAAAGGGAGAAAGAAAGGAGGAATGGTATAGAGTCACCTGTGCTATCTAGGGTGATCTTCTTAAATGCAATAGGATTTTGTCTTTGTCTTCAAACTGTTTTGATGCTGCGGGTCGGTATTCTCCGTGGCCGTATTTTGATGAATTTAGGAATGGAAAGGAAAAAGTTGCTTCTGCCCCGTGAGTCTGCTTTGCTAATGAGGAGTTAGTGTACTAGCAGCAGCCTCTGCCGGGCAAAACAGTCTTTATTTTGTTGTATTTTCCTAAAGGTTAGTGAGTATCTTTGCCTCGTGGCTGGAAGAATGAGCAGTCTAAGAAATCAGGTTTCTCATCTTGTGTGAAGAGAGCCTTAATGCTGAGTTGGGATGGGCTGCTATCCCACATTGAGTACTAGGTGCCAACCCATTACTGTTTGAGACCGTGCGAGCATAGGATGATTTATGGGTGTGTATAGATACCGTAGATCCCACTGGGCATTTCTGCAAAATGTGGCATTTGGAGAATATTAGAGAGTGTTCTAAAATAAAAGCTCTGAAAAGTTGTGAAGTTTGACTAAATGCTGGCCAGCTGTATGGAAACTGACAGAAGAAGATATAGAAAACTCAAAGAGTTGTATGACTTGTCAATCAGTAGGAAAAATAGTGAAAAATTTTCTCAAGAACTATCTCATAGTTCTCTGGTACACTCTACAAAATGTACTGAAAAACTATTATTCCATGCTTGTGGAGATGGTCTTAGAGACAGAAGGAGGAGGTGCACTCCATAACTTTTTTTATGCACAGAATATAACATAGATACCAGAACCACACAAGAAAGGCAGGAAGAATGAGTGAAATTCCAGATGTATCTATTGTGATTATCAAAGCCCAAATCATAAATTAAATGTTAGTAAAAGGAATTCAGTCATGTATGTAGGGGGTAGAGATCAGTTATGAAAGTCATATTGCAGGATTGCACCTTGGGTTGAATGTTGGCAACGTTAATAGATACAAGGCTTGACATTAACAGACTGAATGCAAAAAATGTGATCATCTCAATGAGCACAGAATCAAATGGTTGATTAAATTTAAACGTCCTATATCGAGGCAAAAATTTGGTAAAATGGACCATCAGTTCCTTCCATAATATTTTAGCAAACTGTATAAAAGTGTTCTTTTTTTAATATTATAAAATACATATACAATAGCAGCAACAGCAACATCCCTGTTAATGGGTATCTGGAAACCCTGATGTGAGTGACAGTACACGTAGGCCACTCTAACCACTGAGTCAAGTATGAAGGATCATAAAATCACTGGCAAAAGTTTTCATGAATCTAAAGTTGGAATATGCTGATGATGTGATTATCAATTCAGAGAACCCCAGAAATAATTTTTAGACTGTGTATGATTCTTGAGTAGGATTAGTGTTTAAAGAAATCAATATGCAGAAAACATTTCTACATCTAAGTTCATGGAAACATGGATTGTTGGGTGTATCCTGGAGGGAGAGAGGCAGTTCTTTTATATCATGGGTTGTTTTCCATGTAATAATCCTTAGTCACATTTTCCTAGCTTGTTCAGACTCCATTGGTGGTCTTTGGTGTCTGTTACTCTGGGTCTACCTGTTGCATAGGGCTGAGGTAGATGAGGTATCTGTCCCCTGGGGTTTTTGTGGCAGGTCATCTATATCTTTAGCAAGAGCACTTGAGGGTTCCTGTTAGTAAGAGACGTTTCAATTCATTGAAGCAGAATAAGGTAAAATGTTGGCCACACAATAATACTTGGAATTATTTCATGGCTGAATTTTGTGTTATAAAGTTTTAGGTGTCCTGGGACAGCAATTTTCACATTGATAAGTAAGCTCTCTGAACACAGATGTAGCAAAATATAGATCCATATTTTGTTGCAAGGTGTGTACAAAATTCACAAAGAACAGAGGATTACAAATTGATCAATTCCTAGAAAACTATGACAAAACTCACACAATGGAAAATAGACAAGTTGTACAGCCGATAATCTTTTTTTTTTTTAACATCTTTACTGGAGTATAATTGCTTTACAATGGTGTGTTAGTTTCTGATTCATAACAAAGTGAATCCACTATACATATACATATATCCCCATATCTCCTCCCTCTTGAGTCTCCCTCCCACCCTCCCTATTCCACCCCTCTAGGTGGTCACAAAGCACCGAGCTGATCTCCCTGTGCTATGCGGCTGCTTCCCACTATTTTACATCTGGTAATGTATATATGACCATGCCACTCTCTCACTTCGTCCCAGCTTACCCTTCCCCCTCCCCATGTCCTCAAGTCCATTCTCTATGTCTGCGTCTTTATTCCTGTCCTGCCCCTAGGTTCTTCAGAACCATTTTTTTCTTTTTTTAGATTCCATATATATGTGTTAGCATATGGTATTTGTTTTTCTCTTTCTGACTACTTCACTCTGTATGACAGACTCCAGGTCCATCCACCTCACTACAAATAACTCAATTTCGTCTCTTTTTATGGCTGAGGAATATTCCATTGTATATATGTGCCACATCTTCTTTATCCATTCATCTGTCAATGGACACTTAGGTTGTTTCCATGTCCTGGCTATTGTAAATAGAGCTGCAATGAACATTGTAGTACATGACTCTTTTTGAATTATGGTTTTCTCAGAGTTTATACCCAGTAGTGGGATTGCTGGGTCATATGGTAGTTCTATTTTTAGTTTTTTAAGGGACCTCCATACTGTTCTCCATAGTGGCTGTATCAATTGACATTCCCACCAACAGTGCAAGAGGGTTCTCTTTTCTCCACACCCTCTCCAGCATTCATTGTTTGTAGATTTTTTGATGATGGCCATTCTGACTGGTTTGAGGTGATACCTCATTGTAGTTTTGATTTGCATTTCTCTAATGATTAGTGATGTTGAGCATCCTTTCATGTGTTTGTTGGCAATCTGTATATCTTCTTTGGAGAAATGTCCATTTAGGTCTTCTGCCCATGTTTGGATTGGGTTGTTTGTTTTTTTGACATTGAGCTGCATGAGCTGCTTGTAAATTTTGGATATTAATCCTTTGTCAGTTGCTTCATTTGCAAATATTTTCTCCGAATCTGAGGGTTGTGTTTTCGTCTTGTTTATGGTTTCCTTTGCTCTGCAAAAGCTTCTAAGTTTCATTAGGTCCCATTTGTTTATTTTTGTTTTTATTTCCATTTCTCTAGGAGGTGGGTCGAAAAGGATCTTGTTGTGATTTATGTTATAGAGTGTTCTGCCTCTCTTTTCCTCTAAGAGTTTTATAGTGTCTGGCCTTACATTTAGGTCTTTAATCCATTTTGAGTTTATTTTTGTGTATGGTGTTAGGGAGTGTTCTAATTTCATTCTTTTACATGTAGTTGTCCAGTTTTCCCAACACCACTTATTGAAGAGGCTGTCTTTTCTCCATCATATATTCTTGCCTCCTTTATTAAAGATAAGGTGACCCTATGTGTGTGGGTTTATCTCTGTGCTTTCTATCCTGTTCCATTGATCTATATTTCTGTTTTTGTGTCAGTACCATACTGTCTTGATTACTGTAGCTTTGTTGTATAGTCTGAAATCTGGGAGCCTGATTCCTCCAACTCCGTTTTTCTTTCTCAAGATTGCTTTGGCTATTCGGGGTCCTTTATGTTTCTATACAAATTGTGAAATTTTTTGTTCTACTTCTGTGAAAAATGCCATTGGTAGTTTGATAGGGATTGCATTGAATCTGTAGATTGCTTTGGGTACTATAGTCATTTTCTCAATGTTGAATCTTCCAGTCCAAGAACATGGTCTATCTCTCCATCTGTTTGTATTACCTTTAATTTCTTTCATCAGTGTCTTATAGTTTTCTGCATAGAGGTCTTTTGTCTCCTTAGGTAGGTTTATTCCTAGGTATTTTATTCTTTTTGTTGCAATGGTAAATGCGAGTGTTTCCTTAATTTCTCTTTCAGATTTTTCATCATTAGTGTATAGGAATGCAAGAGATTTCTGTGCATTAATTTTGTATCCTGCTACTTTACCAAAGTCATTGATCAGGTCTAGTAGTTTTCTGGTAGCATCTTTAGGATTCTCTATGTATAGTATCATGTCATCTGCAAACAGTGACAGCTTTACTTCTTCTTTTCTGATTTGGATTCCTTTTATTTCTTTTTCTTCTCTGATTGCTGTGGCTAACACTTCCAAAACTATGTTGAATAATAGTGGTGAGAGTGGGCAACCTTGTCTTGTCTCTGATCTTAGAGGAAATGGTTTCAGTTTTTAACCATTGAGAATGATGTTGGCTGTGGGTTTGTCATATATGGCCTTTATTATGTTGAGGTAAGTTCCCTCTATGCCTACTTTCTGGAGGGTTTTTATTATAAATGGGTGTTGAATTTTGTCAAAAGCTTTATCTGCCAGCCGATAGTGTTTTAAATAAATGGAACCATAATAAATAATCTCACAGCAGAAATCTAAGCCCACTCACTCTACTGTTAAATTGTGCTGAGTATTCTGGAATACAATTATTCCATGTTCATACAGATTCTTCTGTAGTATTGAAATATGGAATACACTCTCTAATTCATTTTATGTGTAGAACGTATCAAAATCTGACAAGGTAAATATGAAGAAGTAACACAGTTTAATCTATTGATGATATCAAGGCTAATATCTTCAACAAAATAGTAGCAAACTGAATTCAACAGGTTATCAAGAGGAAAATACACTCTGAGAACAGTCGTATAGCAGGAGTGCAAGGTTTATCTAACGCAAGGAACAGTAGAAAATGTATAGAAAGATTGACATCAAGAAAATAAAAGAAAAATGATACTACTTCCCCAATAAATGGAGGTTAAAAATACTCAATGAAATATAACATCATATATCCAGGAGAAATACTTGATAAAATTTAGCATCAATTCCTGCCATAAAATTCTTACCAAAGTATAAATAAAAGGTTCTTCTTTCATTTAATAATTGGTAGTATAGAGAAAACTAGCTAACATCACACATAAAGTGAAACCTTGAAAGCATTGCCTTTGAAGTAGGGAACAAGACAAGGAAACCAATTTTCACCACTGTAATGCTACATTTATAGCACAGTAAGGAGGGAAATTGGAACACACAGATGATATGATTATCAGTTTAGAAAATCTAGAAACATTAATTACTACACTTAGTAAGAGAGTTGGGAAACATTACCGCATACAAAAATAATATACAGAAAACAGTTCTATATCTATATACCAGAAACAAGAAACTAGAAAATGAAATTTTCAAAGAGTTACAATAACATTAGATGGGTCATTTTACCAGTTCCAAGTCTAAGAAAGAATCTTGAGACACTTTGTGGGAGAAATGATTAGATATTATAGAGAGGCAGGCAAAAGATACAAATAAATGGATATGAATCTATGAAAGACCTAGAAGTGTTCAATTCCCATTAAACCCCAAATAATAGTTCTTTTGGGTGTGAGAATATTGACAAGTTGATTGCAAAAGCCAGTCAAAGAACAGAATGAGGACATTTGCTCTCACCTAAATCAAGACTTTCATTTTATGTTACAGCAGTTTGGGCAAGTGGGTCTTAGTGCAGAGGTAGATAAATAGCCCAAGGGAATGGAATGGTGAGTTCGCGCTGAGGTGGAGAGAAAGGAGGGTCTTTTCATAAATGGTACTAAGACCATTAACTATATGGAAAAATAAAATAACACTGGAATCTACCTCCTAGCACACAAAGAACCAACTCCAGGCAGGTTAGAGACCTCAGTGTGAAAGGTAAAACAAGCTTTTATCAGATAATAGAGGTTATTTAATGATCTCAAGATAATGAAGGATTTTTAAACAGAACATAAATGCAGAAACCACAAAGGACAAATTGATATCAAATTGATATATTTGCCTGTAACAGACTTAATTAAATAACTTAATTTCACCAGAAACATCATAAAGGAATGAAAAGGTAGAGCACAATAATGGGGAGGATAGATAAACACACATAAGCATCAACACTCTCTAGCATTTATTTATATAAAGAGCTCCTAAATGAATATGGAAAAGACAGACAATGCTAATTTTGAAAATTGTGGAAAACTTGAACAGTGACACCACAGAAGAGTAAACCACAGAATGACCAAAAAATTCATAAAGATTCTTCACTTTGTGAATCATCAGGACCATGCAATAGACAGCCACAGATGGTGTAACTTCACTCCCACCAGGTTGCCAACAGTTGACAATACTGAGAGTAGGCAAGAGGGTGGAGCCTCAGGAACTCTCATTCACTGCAGATGAGAACATGCCCTGCACAATTGTATGGGAAAGACTCTGGCCTCATCTAGGAAGGCTGAGGAATGCATGACTCTACGGTTCCTCTCCTAGAGGATTTGTGCAGGGGAGAAGTCTTTCCCAGCTTCTCACTGGAACAGCCTACATAGATCAGGAGAATGTAGAAATAAATTGTGTCACTTGTTGCTGAGAAGGTGGTGGAGCTTCTCTAGGTCACACAGCTGGTGCAAAGCCTGGAGAAGTTTCCTGTCTTCCTGCCTTCCTGCCTTCCTCTTTAGTCGTTCTTTCCACAGTGCTGCATCTTGACTTAGATGGTATCTTTGACCCTATGCATCCCTCCCTTCCCCCAGAGCCCATGGTGGTGTTTGCCAAGGAGCAGCCAACACGCAGTGAAGTGCAGGCCATGGCGGGAGCCAGTGCCATGCTGAGTTGCGAGGTGGCCCAGGCCCAGATGGAGGTGATGTGGTACAAGGATGGGAAGAAGCTGAGTGCGAGCTCGAAAGTGCGTGTGGAGGCCAAGGGCTGCACCCGGCAGCTGGTGGTGCAGCCGGCAGGGAAGGTGGATGCTGGAGAGTACAGCTGTGAAGCCAGGGGCCAGAGGGTTTCCTTCCACCTGGATGTCACAGGTCAGTTATTTGGTAGGGATGCTAAATTAGCCCTTTTTGGAGATGATGTGACTGGCTTATAGCCATGACAGACCCAGTGGTCTTTCCATCACATTTAATCTCTTTACATCTCCCATCTTCCCACCTCCCACTTTCATGCTTGTGCCTGATCCCAGGGACACTGGATGGGAAGGGTGGGTATGGAAGGAAGAGGGGCCCCTCTTGTGCACCATGAGTGGTGTTTCCATGTTGTAATGTTCCAGGTGATCTTTGGTGTCCAGGACCCTGGCTCCATCTCACCCTTGGGGTCTCAAGTAGACCAGATGTCTCTCACCTCAGGATATGTGAATGTACTTTTGGATGTTCTAGCAGCATCCAGATTCCCTCATCCAGCACCATATGAGGATTCACCCTAATCAGAGACGTTTGTATTTCTTTGAACCTGATAAGGGGAAGTTTCAGGCACATAATCATACTTGGCATTACCTCAAGTCTGAATTTTGGATCAGCAAAGTTTTAGTTGTTTTGGGACACTCTTCCTTCCTTGCACATGGTTGTAGAAGTTATGTATGTACCCAGATGTTGGAAAATATAGGTTCCTGTTCTGTTGCAATGTCTGTGCAAAGTAAACCAAGAGAAGAGGGTTGGTAGATATATACCTTTGATATGCACCTCTGAGATATGGCACATTCATCTGAAAGCAAATTTTGGTTTCCTTCTGTCTTTCAATTAGTATATTCTGTGTCAGTATTTCCTTTGGAGTTTGATGTATAAATTTAGAAATGGAGAGTAGTAAGGAGCTTTTCTTACACCAGCATGCTTTGTTAAAGATGAGGTATGGTAGTAGCAGCCACTGACTGGTAAAGCGGTATTTATTTCATATCATTTCCTAATGACTCTTGTGTGTGTCTATACCTTCTGGGCTGGTTCACAGAGGTGTCTGCGAGTTAACTTTAGTTTCCTTTTGTTAAGAGAGGTTAACCTCAAATAGAGATGGGCTGTGGTCCTGCATTGACTCCTAAGTGCCACCACATAACAGTTTGATATCGTATTAGTATATAATGATTCATAGGTGTATATAGATACCAAGAAGCCCACTATGAATCATTTGACATTATTATAATAAAACACGATATTATTTCACACAGGTAAATTTGAAAAGTTTTGAAATAGTGGCCAATTCTTAGAAAACTATACCAAAACTTACACAAGAAGAAATTAACAACTTGAACAGTCTAATAACCTTTTACCTAAAGGGAAACATAATAAAAGAATCTTCTCATAGAACAAGATTAAGCTCAGTGGCTCTACTGGCAATTTATATAAAATATTCTGGAAAGAAATTATTCCACATTCATCGAGATTCTTTAAGAGAATGGAAAAGGGATATACATATATATATGTATATATGGAGATATATATATATATGGATATATATAGATATGTGTGTATATATATATATGCTCTTTAACTCATTTTATGTAGCTAGCATATAGCATCGATACCAAAATATGACAAAGGAAGTATAAAGAATTGAAATTACAGGCCAATCTTTTATGGATGTCAATATCAAAATCCTATACAAAATATTGGCAAAGTGAGTGGAGCAATACATGAAGAGCACAATACACTCAGATCTTAATCCAGGAATGCAAGGGTGGTTCAACATCAGAACATCAGAAAAATCAATACAATCCATAACATTAAGAAGCTAAAAGAGAAAAAGCATGTTTTTACCTAAAAGAATGCAGAATAAAAGTGCTTGATAAATTTTTTACATCATATTCAGAATAAGAGTTTTATGAAATGTAGTAGCATATATTTGTATTAATAAACTAGTAATAAAAGGATAGTTTCTTAATTTGATACAGGGTGCTAAAGAAAACAACAGCAAACATCACACTTATAGGGAAACCTTGAAAGCTTTTCTTTTTAACTGGAGCATTTCAAGTGGCTCCACTGTCACAACTTGTGTCCAACATTGTACAGCCTATAAGGAGGAATATAAAGCAATAAAATTTAGATAAAGCAAAAGTGGACTTCACAGATGATAAGATTATTAATGCAGAAGGTAGAAAAGGAAGAATTTTTAGAGTTAGTAAGAAAGTTAAGGAAGATTGCCACATACAAAATACACAGAAAACACTTCTATGTTGATGTACTAGCAACAAAGAGTCAGAAAAGGATATTTTAAGACAATTATAATAGCATCAGAAGTATCATGCTTCTAATTCCATGTCTAATAAAATATGTTTAAGGCTTCTGAGGAGGATATTATTAAATACTTTAGGGAGACAGTGCTAAATGAATGGTGGGATATGCATGGAAGGCACAAAGATGTCCATTCCTAATCAAAACCCAAAGAAAAGTTCTTTTGTGGGTGTGTCAAAATTGACTAGTTGATTCCAAGAGTCAAGTGGAACCGAAGCACTCATAAAGTGAGAGCATTTCATCTGCAAGATACCAAACTTATTATAAAGCTACGGTAGTGAAGACAACTGGGTTTCAATGCAGGGATAAATACACAGAACAAAGGAACAGAATAGTGAGCTCTGAAACAGCCCCGCACATAACCAGACTCCCCCATCCCTTTTCTGTTTTTTAACTCTGTAGTGCTAGTGTGTGGTATAGAGAAAGGATGGTCTTTTCATAAACTGTGCTAATACCATGTAACTGTATACATATATCTCTATTTTTATATCTATTCCTCTATAATAAAAATGGACGTCTCCCTCACAGCACACACAAACACCAACTCCGGGTGGGTTAGAGACTCCAATGTGAAAGATAAAGCAAGCTCTTAGCAGCTAATATAGATTATTTAATGAACTGAGGGTAATAAAAGGTTTCTTAAATAGGATATAAATGCATTAATCACAAGGGACAAATTGACATACTTGCCTGTATTAAAACTAAGAACTTTATATCAACAGAAGACACATAAAAGATGAAAAAACAAGTGACAAAGATGGAGAAGTTATTTACACACCCATAATTCTCAAAGTTCTAACATAAATATATAAAGAGCTCCTGAAAATGAATAAGGAAAAGACAGACAATCTACTGCTAACTGGGCAAAAGCCTTGCAATGACACTACAGAAGGGCAAACACCAAAAGCCAAAAAGATCAGAAATGGTGCTCCACTTTGTAAATCATCAGGACCATGCAAAAGAGAGCTCAGGAAGTACAACTACCAGATTGCCAACAGTTGACAACAGCATGGAGCCTCAGGAACTCTCCTGCGCTGTGGGTGGGAACGTTCTCTGCTCAATCATGTGGGAAAGACTCCGCATCCTCTAGGAAGGCTGAGGTGTGCATGCCTCCTGACACCACAGTTCCTCTCCTAGAGGAATATGTGCATGGAAGAAATCTTTCACAAAGTCCCCACTTGGAACAACACGCACAGATCAGTGGTAGAATGTATAGATAAATCGTGGGTACTTGTTGCACAACTAGCACAGAGCCTGGAGAAGTTTCCAGTCCCCCTTCCCATCCGTCCAGGCCTTCTTTCCCTAGTGCTGCCTTCCTGACTGAGATGGTGTTTTTGCCTCTGTGCATCCCTCCCTGTCCCCAGAGCCCAAGGTGGTGTTTGCCAAGGAGCAGCCGGCACGCAGTGAAGTGCAGGCCGTGGCGGGGGCCAGTGCCACGCTGAGCTGCGAGGTGGCCCAGGCCCAGACGGAGGTGACGTGGTACAAGGACGGAAAGAAGCTGAGTTCGAGCTCAAAAGTGCGTGTGGAGGCCAAGGGCTGCACCCGGAGGCTGGTGGTGCAGCAGGCGGGCAAGGCAGACGCCGGGGAGTACAGCTGCGAGGCCGGGGGCCAGAAGGTCTCCTTCCACCTGGATGTCACAGGTGGGTGCCAGGGTTGGGTGTAGAGGCTGAGCACCTGACAAATTGGGGGAAATTAGCACATCTCCAGCAGGGTTGGGGGACATGTGTGTGTTGGGCCTGTGCTGGGTTCTCCTCCGATGCAGTCAGCCCCAGGGCTCTGTCCACTGGGAAGGTCCTTGAGTTGCGGGCTGCTTGCCACAGCCCCTAGTCCAGGACACTTTTGGCATCTGCTTCCCCAGGTTCCTGCATCTCTCCATCACATCCCCACCTCTCCCAGCATGAAACCTGCCACAGGCTTTCTCAGTCATCTGCAGGCTGCTAAGGCCTGTAGTCTGCTGAAATGGCCATTCTTTGTCTGTCGTTGGCAAGGGGCACTATTCCCATATTAATTCTTCCTGGGCAGCTGTGGAGCCCAGTCCTGCTCTGAGGAGCTTCTGGCCTTGGATGCCCCTGCCCCCACTGGGTCTGGAGTCCGTGTCTCTGGCCTTGGGGCCCTGACCGTCCAGCTGCACTGAGGTCAGCCCATTGTGTCGGCCTCTGCTCAGATGCCCATCCTGTCCTGGGCCTGAGCCAAGCTGGTTTGTTGCCTGCTCCCGTCCCTCCTGCCCCTCCTGGCTGCTGATGACATCACTGGGTTTCAGTGTCCTGAGGTGGGTGACACTGTCCCTATCCCCAGCTGTGGCCCTTGCCCCCAATCCAGCAGCCAGTGTGGTCCTTCCAGGTGCTCCCCTGGGTCAGCCCTCACAGGGACGCTCTTGGGTCCCCTCCCAGGGCCTTCCCCTTCCCCCTTCTCTGCCTTGGCTTTGCCCCCATGCTTGGCTGCTGGAGGCTCTCAGGCTGTTTCATCCCTCTCAGTCTTTGGCTGGTCTCTCCACTCCGCGTGAGGGTTCTTCTACGGAGACCGTCCTCCTCTGCCTCCCTTCCTGGCCCTGCTCCCCACTGCTCTTCTGGGGTTTTGACCCAGCCCCCAGGCTGTGTCAGGGTCACTGTGTGCCCTACTTTCCCTGCATTAGCTGCTCATGGGGCCCATCTTCCCTTGGGGATGGGGGCAGGGATCCTAGACTCTCAGCTCTTGGTGGGACAGAGCTTGTGGCCCCAGGTGGTCCCTCCTGGCTGCCCTGCACTGCCCCTGTGAGCCTGGATGGTGCCTGGCAGGCAGAGTGTGGCCCTGTTGCATTCACTGTCTGGCTTGCTCAGCAGAGAGGCAGCAGTGGAGAGCTGGACAGCCCGGGCAGTTTCATTTCAAGTCTTCTCCCACCATGTGGCCTGGAGAGGGGACGGGACCCAGGCCAGGGATGTGAGGGTCTCCCCTCTAATGCTTGTTGGTCACCCCCCGCCCCCGCCCTCCAGAGCCGGAACTTGAGCCCCCGACCCTGGAGAGACCCAGACGCAGGGAACCTCTGGTGGTCAGGGAACACGAGGACATCGTCCTGACAGCCACGCTGGCCACACCCTCTGTGGCCGCGGTGACGTGGCTCAAGGACGGTGTGGAGATTCGCAGCAGCAAGCGACACGAGATGGCCAGCCTGGGGGACACCCACACCCTGACTGTGCGTGGCGCGCAGACCCTGGACAGTGCCGTCTACAGCTGCCGCCTGGGCGCAGAGGAGCAGGACTTCCCGGTGCAGGTGGAAGGTGAGTGGGGTCACGGGGAGGTCCTCTGGGAACCCCTTGTTTGCAGCGTCCTGGAGTGGAGACTGGGTGAGGCTCAGGGCGCACGACCAGGCAGCTCAGAGCTGGTCCTATGGTCCGAGCCCCACCAGGCTGACGTCCCCTCCCCTCCCCTCCCCCAGAGGTGGCTGCCAAGTTCTGCCGTCCCCTGGAGCCCGTGAGCGGGGAGCTGGGCGGCACAGTGAAGCTGGTCTGTGAGCTGAGCCCGGCGCAGGCCCAGGTGGTGTGGCGCCACGGGAGCACACAACTCCGGGCCGGCAAACGCTTCCAGATGGCGGCTGCGGGGCTTCAGCGCTCGCTCACTGTGTCGGGCCTGCGGGCAGAGGATGCGGGGGAGTACGTGTGCGAGAGCCGCGATGACCACACGAGCGCCGTGCTCACCGTGAGCGGTATGCGGATGCCGGGCGCAGGGGCTGGGCCGCCCAGGTGGGTGGGTGGCTTGGCGGAGCATTCCGGGGCTGCTTCCCGGAGAGGTGTCGTTCCGCGGCGTCTGCTAGGTGGGGACCCCTGCCTCTCCTGCCCGCCTCTCAAGTGGAGCTCTTGTCCGCAGTCCCCCGCGTGGTCAAGTTCACGTCTGGGCTGAGCGCAGTGGTCGCGGATGAGGGCTGCAAGGCCACCTTCCAGTGCATGGTGACTCCCAGCGACGTGGCGGTGACGTGGTTCCGGGATGGCGTCAAGCTACAGTCCAGCGAGAAGTTTCTCATATCGCAGAAGGGTGCCAGCCACAGCCTGACTATCTTGGGCCTGGCCCTGGAGGATGCCGGCCAGATCACCGCGGAGGCTGAGAGCATCAAGACCGTGGCTGCCCTCCGGGTCCGAGGTGCGTGTGTGGGGCAGCAGGAAGGGTGCACCGGCTCCTGGCAGCAGGCGTCTCCTAATGGGCTGGTCCCAAGGTAGCATCCTGGTGCTGGCCTGTATCCAGCTCATCTGGCTGACTTCAGAGGACACAGGGTTTGTCAGCTGCAGAGAGAAGAGTAGGGTCGGACCGAGGGGCCAGGCACCTGCTCTAAAGGGGAGATGGTAAACTCCTGTAGTGCACACCTGGTCGGGGAGTGGGTGGAGGCTCAGACACTCCAGGGAGTCTTCCTAGAGGAGACGATCCTTGCTGAGCCCAAAGGATGGCAAGGTGGGAGAGACTGGAGTTGGCAGCCAGTGCAAGCAGATGCAGATGATGGGGGTGCGCTTTGCTCGCTGAAGCCAGATTGCATGGGGGAGGGCCAGAACGTTACCTGAGGGTAAGTGGGAGCCAAGCCATCTCAGGTTCTTGAGTAAGGGAGTAATGCGGGCAGATGCACTTCTGGGGAGATCACGGCACAGCCCGAGACTGGGAGATTCACTCTAGCGTTTCTCTTCCTTAATGTGACGCATCCAGGGCCTAGTTAAAGCAGAGACTGTGGTGCAGCCGGTCTGGGAGCTCAGAGTCTGCCTGTCTCAATGGCTCCCTGTGTCCTGATGCTCCTGGTCACCGGCCACACTTAGGAGTTCCAGGTTCTGGTGGGGGATGGCAGGAGTTGTTCAGAGCAGGGGAGCAGGAGGTGGGAGGGGGACTGGGAAAGGAGAAGCCCCCCCTGAAGTGTGGTTTCCTTCCATAAAATTGTGCCTGTGCTTGTGTGCAGCTGGGCCCTGAGTATGGCCAAGGCCTTGCCTAGCTTGGAGTCGGAATGTGGTGGAGGGCAGCTCTGCTGGCTGGGGGTTGGGGCAGGGTCCCTCTGCCTTGCTCTCCTGAGAGTGGCAGTGGCTGTAATGACCTCCCTCTCCTGTGACTCCAGAGGCCCCAGTGTTGTTCAAAAAAAAGCTGGAGCCACAGACTGTGGAGGAGCGGAGCTCGGTGACCATGGAGGTGGAGCTGACGCGGCCATGGCCGGAGGTCAAGTGGACACGCAACGCCGCAGCCCTGGTGACAGGCGAGAATGTGGAGATCCACGCCGAGGGCTCAAGTCACCGCTTGGTTCTCCGCAGTGTGGGTTTCGCTGACCGTGGTTTCTATGGCTGCGAGACGGCGGATGATAAGACGCAGGCCAAGCTGACTGTGGAAAGTGAGCAGCTTAGGGGGCTTGGCCTGGGGGTTGGGCATCGAGGAGCTGGGGAGGGGAGGGAATCTCCCCCTGGGGGCAGGGCCCTGGAAAAGGGGGAAAAGGGAAAGAGAGAGGAAGGGGCGGACCTCCACTTGCAGGGGCCGGAGAGGTGGAGAAGGGAGTAAAGGAGGGGGCAGGCATCCACCTGGAGGGGCAGACCTCCCCTTCCAGAGCACCTTGAGGCTCCCTGGGGAAGTGATGGGGGCTGGACCGAGGGCCAGGGTCTTGCTGCAGTGGCTCATCCTTCCCCTTGCTTGTCCCACAGTGCGCCAGGTCCGGCTTGTGCGGGGCCTGCAGACGGTGGAGGCGCAGGAGCAGGGCACAGCCACAATGGAAGTAGAGCTGTCCCATGCTGATGTGGAGGGCAGCTGGACTCGAGATGGCCTTCGGCTCCAGCCGGGACCCACGTTTCAGCTGGTGGTGCACGGCCCCACCCATACCCTTACGCTGTCTGGGCTGCAGAGGCAGGACAGTGGACTGGTTTCCTTCAGGGCGGAGGGCGTGCACACATCTGCGCGGCTGGTGGTCACTGGTAGGTGGACATAGGTGGGGCAGGACTCACTCCAGAGCACCTGCCCCTATCCCCAGGGTGGCCCAGGGAGGCAGCTATGGGCAGGGATATGGAATCCTGGAGGAGGGAGGCTCATTCCTTTAACCAGCTGAGTGATTCCAGCCAGCTCAGGCCCTGTCCCCGCCCAGAGGCCCTGCTTCTCACCACTGCCCTCCTGTCTTCCCAGAGCTGCCTGTGAAGTTCAGCCGCCCTCTGCAGGATGTGGTGGCCACGGAAAAGGACAAGGTGGTCCTGGACTGTGAGCTCTCACGCCCCAATGTGGATGTGCGCTGGTTGAAGGTGCCTGGGAACTTGGACTCCTCTGCCCCCTCTTACCTCTCACCATGGGTGGGCAGGAGTGGGACCACCCTGCTGGGCAGTTCCAGCACTTGACCCGGCCTCATTCCTCCACAGGATGGTGTGCAGCTGCAGGTGAGCAAGACACTGGGCATGGTGGCCCAGGGGGCCTGCAGGAGTCTCATCATTTACCGATGTGAGCTTGGGGACCAGGGCGTGTATGTGTGTGACGCCCACGATGCTCAGAGCTCGGCCTCCCTGACGGTGCAAGGTGAGGGCTGGGCGGGTGGGTGCAGGAACCTCCTGGCCCCCCACTGCGTCACCCAGCAAGTGCTTGGCCCTCTGGCTCTGCTCTTGTCCCACCCATCCTGCACTCCCTCAGCAAGCTGGGGTCGGGGGTAGCGGTCAGATAGCTCTGCGTGTCAGGATGTAGCAGGGCCTGCTTCTTGCCCCAGGCCGAAATGTCCAGATCGTGAGGCCTCTGGAGGATGTGGAAGTGATGGAGAGGGAGGGTGCCACCTTCTCCTGCGAGGTCTCCCACGATGAGGTGCCTGCCCAGTGGTTCCGGGAGGGCAGCAAGCTTCGGCCCAGTGACAATGTGCGGATCCGCCAGGAAGGTGAGACGAGGACAGTGGGTGGGCTTCAGCAGGGCTCCTCCTCCTTCCCGCCCCCCGGCCACCCCTCCCTTTAGTGCTGAGTGGCCTTTGTTCCCAGGAAGGACATACACTCTCATCTATCGGAGGGTCCTGGTGGAAGATGCAGGGGAAATCAAATTTGTAGCACAATGTGCAGAATCACGAGCCCAGCTCCGAGTAAAAGGTAATGGCGGCTCAGGGCAGGGCATGGGCTGGACAGCGTGTGTGTGAACAAGCACATGTACTGAGTCTTACAGGGCCGAAAGGCCAGCTGTCCCTGTCCTGGGGTCCCTCCTGGAATGAGGACTGCAGTGATCCAGGAGGAGGGAAAGCGGGTATTCCCTCCTTGGCAGGAAGAAAGTGGTCTAGGGGAGGCAGCCTTGGGGTCTCCTTCTTTGTTTAAAATGGAGGTACCAATGAATTCTCCTTCCTGGGACTGCAGCAAGTGCTGGAGAGAAAAGGTGTGAGGCCCTGGCAGGAAGTAAGCACACAAGGCTTTACCTGGTGGCCTTGATGGCAGTCAAAGTGGCTGCGGGGCATGAGGGAGAAAGGGCCTAGAAACAGGTAGGGGGCAGGGGTGTGGGGCGTTTGGATGCATAAGGTGAGGGCAGGGTGCAAGGGATTCGGGGGTGTGCCGGATGAGGGTGAGGCTGTGTGGCGAGAGGACGGGCGGGGTGGGGGAGCGGGGCAGGCATGCTGAGGCCCACTGGATGGTAGCAAGTGTGGGTGTGTGCCCACTGTCCTTGTGGTCAGATGTGAGCAGCAAGTCCCAGACTAGCCCGAGGGCAACACTCAGCCTAGCTATCTGCTGGCACTGGTGGGCGGGCCGGCATAGGCCGTTTAGCCTGAGCATGATGTCCCAGTCCGGCTGCTTGGGAGATGCACAGCCAGAGCACCCAGCCCTGGGTGTTCGGGGTCACTGTGCACCTGCCCTGACCCTGCTGGGTGTACCCACAGAGCTGCCAGTATCCATCCTACGCCCGCTGCGGGACAAGATCGCGATGGAGAAGCACCGCGGTGTGCTCGAGTGCCAGATGTCGAGGGCCAGTGCCCAGGTGCGGTGGTTCAAGGGCAGCGTGGAACTGCAGCCCGGGGCCAAGTATGAGATGGTCAGTGACGGCCTCTACCGCCAGCTGGTCATCAACGCCGTCCAGCCTGAGGACGAGGACACTTATACCTGTGATGCTGGCGATGTTAAGACCAGTGCCCAATTCTTTGTGGAAGGTTCGGGCAGGGCTGGGTGGGCAGCTGTTCCTTTTTTCCCCCAGGGGAGGTGTTACAGCCTGTGGCACTTAGAGGTGGCCAGGTCTGAGAAGGACCTGACTGGGCGCAATTGGGTCACCCCAGGGAGGAAGTGAGCATGCCTGAGAGGGTTTGTTCCCAGGAAGTAACACCAACCGCGCAGGAGGGGTGGCTGGTGATCCTCCCTCGGGACTGCCCCAGTGACTGGCCGCTTGCCCACAGAGCAATCCATCACTATCGTGCGGGGCCTGCAGGATGTGACGGTGATGGAGCCCGCCCCTGCCTGGTTCGAGTGTGAGACCTCCATCCCCTCGGTGCGGCCGCCTAAGTGGCTCCTGGGGGAGACGGTGCTGCAGGCAGGGGCTGACGTGGGGATGGAACAGGAGGGCACAGTGCACCGGCTGACGCTGCGGCGTACCTGCTCCACCATGACGGGGCCGGTGCACTTCACCATCGGCAAATCACGCTCCACCGCCTGCTTGGTCGTCTCAGGTGAAAGTGCACTGCCTGGCGGGTTGGCCGAGGATGGAGAGGAGGCAGGGCAGGGGCAGGTGTTATGGCCTTGTGGTCTGGCCCACTTTACGCAGTGCTTCCCTCTTTCCTTCCGCCACAGACATTCCCATGGTGCTCACGCGGCCACTAGAGCCCAAGGTGGGGCGTGAGCTGCAGTCGGTAGTCCTGTCCTGTGACTTCAAGCCACCCCCCAAGACCGTGCAGTGGTACAAGGAGGAGACACCCCTGGTGCCATCTGACAAGTTCAAGATGGGGCTGGAGGGCCACATGGCAGAGCTGCGCATCCTGCGGCTCACGCCCGCGGATGCTGGTGTCTACCGGTGCCAGGCCGGCAGTGCCCAGAGCAGCGCTGAGGTTACTGTGGAAGGTACAGAGCGAGGGGGCACGGGGCCACCAGAGGGTCTCTAGGGGAGGCGGTGATGGCGGCCATGCTGAGCTGCCTGCTGTGCTCCTGGCAGTGCGGGAGGTGACGGTGACGCAGCCGCTGCAGGACTTGGAGGTCACGGAGGAGGGCTGTGCCTGCTTCTCCTGCGAGCTGTCCCACGAGGACGAGGAGGTGGAGTGGTCGCTCAATGGGACGCCACTGTGCAACGACAGCCTCCACAAGATTACCCATGAGGGCCGCCGCCACACGCTGGTGCTGAAGCAGGTCCAACGGGCTGACACGGGCACTGTATGCGCCTCCTCGCCCAAGGTTATGGCCTCGGCCCGCCTGGAGGTCAAAGGTGAGGTGTCCTTGTGGGGTCTCTGGGGACCCCTGGGATGTGCACCTGGCACCCCGAGGGCCAGAGGTGGCAGCTCGTCCCCTCAGTCGCCCACACCTTCCCTGCAGGGAAGCCGGTGGTGTTCCTGAAGGCGTTGGACGACGTGTCCGTGGAGGAGTGGGGCACGCTGACCTTGCGGTGCGAGGTCTCTGACCACCAGGCTCGTGTGGTGTGGCGAAAGGACGGCATGGAGTTGGGCCCCAGTGACAAGTATGACTTCCTGTACACAGCGGGCACTCGGGGACTCGTGGTGCACAACCTGAGCAGGGACGATGCTGGCCTGTACACCTGCGACGTGGGTACTGATGAGACCCGTGCCCATGTCACCGTGCACGG
Organism: Balaenoptera musculus; assembly: GCF_009873245.2. Lineage (NCBI taxonomy): Eukaryota > Metazoa > Chordata > Mammalia > Artiodactyla > Balaenopteridae > Balaenoptera > Balaenoptera musculus. The sequence goes on from NC_045787.1 coordinate 154,103,390, forward strand.
TGCGTGCTGCAGCTGGCTCTAGATGACGGGGCCAGGGCACGGGGGGGGCGTGGCTCTGGGCATGGGGGTGCCTCCGCCTGGGGGGCCCACCCACTCTCCGAGACCAGGGGCTGCTCTGCTGAGCCTGGAGAGGTCAGGGCAGGCTCCTGAAGGAGCGGGCTTGACAGGGTCATAGGAGGCCCAGGTGCAGGCAGGCGGGCCAGGGATGATGGGCAACAGAGCAAAGCTTGGGAGACTAGACTGGCCCTGCTTGATAGAGTCCCGAGGTGTAAAGGATTCTACAGAGGCTGGAAACATTCACTCTGCACCAGGGGATGTGTACGGGCAGGCACAGGGGCCACAGAGGGGCAGTCAGGAGAGCCTCCTGGAGTGGGCGAGTGGGAGAGCCCGAGATGTCAGGCAGGGGGTGCCCCAGTAGGGCTCCCAGGCCATGGCACAGCCTGGTGAAGGTGGCTGTGGGCAGGCCACATGCTTTTCACATGCTCCTCCCAATCTGGGCCTGGTTCCCCAACTATAGGGTGAATGCGTGACGTCCTGTGTGCACCACTGTCCTGGCTCCACCCCCGTAGTCCTGCTGTCTCTTGTGTGCGTGGCAGGCCTGCTGCCCTGTGATCCCGTGGCTGGTCCCTGATGGTCTGGCCAGTGTTTGATGAGACAGGAATGGGACAGGAAAGGGAGGGCGGTGTGGTGAGTTTGTCCTAGAGCTGGATTGCCTCTTCATTTTGGGTGCCTGTTCTTCTTCCGGAGCATATAAGCTGGTGACAGCTGTGTGTGGTGCTTATGCTCTCCACATTGTTCCGTAGCAAATGTGAAGGCGGCCGCCTTGGTCATAACGCATAGCTATCAACCATCCAAACACCAAGGTGTGGGCAGCTGGAGGCCAAGAGGACATTTGCTGAGAGGGGCAGCAGGCCCTCTGGGAGTGGGGCTGGGGAGGGTGGGTATGCAGGTTCTCTGGCTGGTCTTGCCCCTCCTGGGGTGTGGACCGGGGCTGCTACGGGCTTGACGGTGCCTGTCTCGAGGGGCAGGCTTCCGTGGGCCTGGCTGGCGTGACGGCTGTCTCCTCCGGCCCACAGACCTGCACGTGGGCATCACCAAGAGGCTGAAGACAGTGGAGGTGATGGAGGGCGAGAGCTGCAGCTTTGAGTGCGTCCTGTCCCATGAGAACACTGGCGATGTTGCTGTATGGATGGTTGGTGGGAAAACGGTGGGCAGCTCTGGCCGCTTCCGGGCCACACGCCAGGGCCGCAAGTATACGCTGGCTGTCCGAGATGCTCTGCCAAGTGACGCTGGGGAGGTGGTCTTCTCTGTGCGGGACCTCACCTCCAAGGCCTCGCTCATCATCAGAGGTGGGTGATGGTGGCAGTGGGAACTGACTGGCTGGGACAGGTCAGGGGTCTGTCTCCAGGGGCTGGTTTGGGAGCTGCTGAGCCTGGGCCCTCCCCAGGCAGCCTGGAGCAGGGGCCTTGGGCTTGGAAGCTGGAAGGGGGTGCATCTGGGGACTGTCTCCCCAGCCCCTGGTTGGCACCTAGAGGCATCTGTCAGAGTACTGGGGGGTTCTGGTCATCCAGGGGGCTTACTTTCTAGAATGAGGTTCTGGAGCCTTTGGGCAGGAGCAGGGTTTCTGATCTTCAGTCCGTGATTCAACTGCTGTGGTAGCTCCCAGGGTGCATGACTCATGAAGCCAGTGAAATTGCCATTGGCATTTCTGAGCTCCTACTTCCAGCATGAGTACTTGGTGCCAGTGGGTGAAGCTCAGCCCATAGTCAGCGCTGGCCCATGGCCATGCTTTGAGTCACAGGACTCTGAACAGTGCTGAGAACATAAGATTCTGTGGTCTAATATTTCTCCCTCCCGGGGTCGTTCCCTGGTATTCCAGGGCTCTGAGGCCCCTGGGTCTGAGGTTCCAGAGTCGGAAGTTTTGGAGCTGTAGGTTCTGTGGTCTCAGGCTTCAGAACCTGAAGGTTCCTGAATGCCTGCCCTGCCCTCACCCCAGGCATGGCTAGGGCTGTGGCCGTGGGTAGAGCTGTGGCCATGCCTCTTGGGCCACCATCTCTGTGTTTTTCAGAGAGGCCAGTTGACATTGTGAAGCCACTGGAAGACCAGCGGGCCGTGCTGGGTGAGGATGTGGTGCTGAGGTGTGAGCTGTCACGGGAGGGGACCCCAGTGTGCTGGCTGAAGGACGGGAAAGCCATTCGCAAGAGTAAGAAGTATGAGCTTCTCGTCGAAGGCACTCGAGCCATGCTGGTCATCCACGCAGCCTCACTCAAAGATTCTGGCGAGTACACGTGTGAGACGGAGTCTTCCAAAAGCACAGCCAGCCTCCGAGTGGAAGGTAACCCCCATGAGAGACCCTGGGACAGCCCCTGTGGCTTCTCTTCCCAGGCAGGAACGGAGGGGCGCCCAGCAGGGAAGGGACTCGCTCAGGTCCCTGAGGTTCTGTGGGTGGGCCAGGAGAACCACCTGTGATGGGAGTGATTTCCTGTCCTGAGGGCCTGCATGGGGTCTGCATAGGCCTCTCCCTCCCATCCATTCTCCCCCAGAAAAGCCAAACCAGTTCACGGAGGAGCTGGCTGACCTGCAGGTGGAGGAGAAGGGCACAGCTGTGTTCGCCTGCAAGACGGAGCGCCCCGCGGCCTCAGTGACCTGGCGCAAGGGCCTCACAGAGCTGCAAGCCTCGGAGAAGCATGCTCCCAGCCAGGAGGGCCTGACCTTGAGGCTTACCATCAGCGCCCTGGAGAAGGCGGACAGTGACACTTACACCTGTGACATCGGCCAGGCCCAGTCCCAGGCTCGGCTCCTGGTGAAAGGTTAGGCCCAGTCACCGTGCTGTTGCTTTCATTTGCACACTGTATTTCAAGGCCCATGGTGTGCTCAGCTGTAAGCTTTGTTTAAAGTAGACTTGAAGATGGGCAGAGATCAGAGCTCTGCCTGGCCCTAGACAAACCCAGCCTTGGTTTCCCCCTCTCCAATGGGAGTTGTCCTGGGTGGTCCTGTCTCTGGCCCTCCCAGCTGGGCCTTGTGTAAATGAGTTGGCAGCCCTCATTTATTTGTGCATTCATTTGCTGGATGAATGTTTCTGGAGCCCTTCCAGCGTGTGCCCCTGCATGAGCTCTGCACGTACTTACATGCAGATGTACCGCCTCTGCTCCTGTGGAAGGAGACTCGCTCGGGGAAGTTTTCAGGTTTGAGCAGCAGTTTTCACCTGGCAGGCAGGGTGAGAGTTATCATTCTCCCACTTCACAGATGGGGAAACTGGGCCTTTACTCGGGGTTGTTGGCTGGTTCATGGTTGTAGGACAAGTAGGCATCAGGGCAAGGTTGAGCCCAGCCCTCCAGATCCCAGGGCCGGCGTCCAGGGTGAAGTCAGCTGGAGGTCCTTCCTGGGGTCTCTCCACAGAAAAAAACCCAAAAGAATAACAAAGAAGCCTCACTCTTGACTTTTTTCTCTTTTTCAGTGAAATACAGTGAATCCACTGAGCTCAGTGGAAACATTTTGTTAGTGCAGTAGAAGCACCGCTATCTAATAAAGTATTGGGTTGGCCAAAAAGTTCGTTCAGGTTTTTCTGTAAGATGCTATGAAAAACCCGAACGAACTTTTTGGCCAACCCAATAGATGTTCATACTTTAAAAAAGTCAGAGTGTCCCATAATAACAACATATGGTCTTTAAAAAAATTTAAAACACACAGACTTGTACCAGTCTAATAGTGTCAGCCAGAGCCTTTTCTTTGTGTATCAGTTCACGAATCAGAATTCCTTATCTCTTTTTGTGTACATTGCCCTCATGATGTGCCATCTATGCTTTCCGGTGTGCAATAGCTTCAAGACACCTGTGAATACAGAAGGAATCTGGAGGCCAATCTATCTCTATATTTATGACTTCTTCCTAAGCTTTCACCATACCTAAGACAATAGCAAAAAATTTTTTTCTAGTGATTCACGTTGTCAGTCCTCCAATGCATTCGATTTAAATGTTACCATAGCCATGCGTCTTTTTTCACACTCGTTTCTTCTGGTAATACAAAATTTAATTGCGTTAAGTGATTTCTGTGACAGGCATAACTGGCCTAGACAGGTTAGGGAGCACAGCTTGATGGAGGGCCCTTGCTGTGGGTCACCTTGTGTGCTCTGCAGAAGGACCCCAGAGGTGGATTGGGGCTCACTGGTGGATCTAAAACAAATACTTTTGGGCAGTTCAGCTCGGACCCACTTACTGTTTTATGTTTTGTCATTCGGAGCCCGTTAGAGTCATTTGCTCGATCCCTGCTGTGCGCCCACCCCAGGTCTTGGGGAGCACCCTGTTTCCCTTGGCAGCCGGCCAGAGGGTCCCTGACGTGCCCGTTTGTGTCCCTGCAGGCCAGAAAGTGCTCATCACGGAGGACCTGGAGGACCTGGAGGTGCAGGAGGGCTCCTCGGCCACCTTCTGCTGCCGTATCTCCCCTGCCGACTACAAGCCCGTCCACTGGTTCTTGGACAAAACCCCGCTGTCTGCCAACGAACTCAATGAGATCGAGGTCCAGCCGGGTGGCTGTCATGTGCTTACCCTGCGGCAGCTGGCCCTCAAGGACTCAGGCACCATCCATTTTGAGGCAGGCGACCAGCGGACCTCAGCTGCCTTGCAGGTCACAGGTAGGCTGCATGCCCAGTGCCCAGTGCCGTGGTGGGGGCCAGTCTGTGTGACTAAGCATGCAACCTCAAGACAGTGGCTTGGCCACACGCTGGGTGAGGCCCTGGGGCTTACAGAGAAGGCACCGTGGACTTCCCATGGGCTGGGGCCTTGGATCCCAGGGAGCGGGGCTTGGGAGGCTGAGTGGTGCTATTTCAAGATGCGTTGTTGCACATGGTATGCAGAGGTGAACGCAAGGTCAGTGTAGGGGCTGGGTCCACCCCTCTGGTGTGTGGAGCCACACAGAGCCTGTCCTGTTCCCCCAGCAGCCCTGTCTGCATCCCAGACTGAGGGGGGCAGGTGGGCACAGACCAGGAGTGTTGCCTGGTCTGCAGTGAGACCTGGGACTTTTCCTGCAGGAGCCCCCAAGTGTCTTATGCATCCCTCTCTGTCTTCAGAGAAGCCAAGTGTTTTCTCCCAGGAGCTCACAGATGCCACAGTCATGGAGGGGGAAGATCTGACCCTGGTCTGTGAGACTGCTGCTTTAGACAGCCCTGTGTGCTGGACCAAGGATGGGAAGGCCCTGCGGCCGTCGGCTCGGTGCCGTCTGAGCTATGAGGGCCGCCGAGCCCAACTGGTCATCACTGACACCACCCTTCAGGACGGTGGGCACTACAAGTGTGAGGCTGGGGGTGCCTGGAGCAGCTCCATTGTCAGGGTCCATGGTGAGCCCCTGGAGGGGGGTGCTGGGCAGCCTCCAGCCGCACTCTGGGCACCCCTGTTTCTTGTCTTGCTAGGGACAAGGGGGACTCCAGGACTCTATCTGACCCTCTCTATCTCTGCCCTCTATGTGTGTGTGGGTGTGTGGGGGGCTGTTCTGAGGCTCCGTCTGTCCACCTGTATCTTTCCAGCAGTTCATCCATCTCGCTCTGCTCCCTACTGCCCATCTCTGGGTCTCTGATGCTCCTGATAGCATCCCTCACCCTCTCTTGGTCTTCTGACCAGCAATCTCTTTTTTACTTCATTCCTGACTTTGTTTTGTGTTCTGACGTCACCATGTCTCCCTTCTCCTGGCTTGGCTCATCTCCATCTGTCTCAGTCAGCTCGGGTCCGGGTAACAAATACCACAGACTGAGTAGCATAAAAAAACATGTCTCCCGGTTTATTGTCTCCCAGTTCTGGAGACTAGAAGTCTGAGATCAAGGTGTTGGCAGGCCTGGCTTCTCCTGAGGCCTTTCTTCTTGGCGTGTAGATAGCTGTCTTCTCCCTGTGTCTTCACAGTCATCCCTCTGTGTGTGTCTGTGTCCTAATCTCCTTTTCTTGTAAGGACACCAATACTGTGGGATTAAGACCCACCCTAGGGACATAATTTTACCTCAGTCTTCTCTTTAAAGAGCCCCATCTCCAAATACGGTCCCATTCTGGGTCCTGAGGGCTAGGGCTCCAACAGATGAATTTGGGGGACACAATGTAGCCCATAACACTCCACCCTTCTCTGTTTCCTGCTGTTTGGCTCACCATCCTCGAGAGGCAGAGGTCTTGAGGTCACCGTCACTAGCCCCCAGTGTAGACAGTGAGGTGGGCCTGCCTGCACCCTGCAGCTGCTGCTCTCAGCCATGCTTGACTGCAGGGGAGACCCCTGTAGGAGGCAGCGGGGTGAGGGCTGAGCTGGGCTCATGCCTGTCCACAGCTCAGCCAGTGCGGTTCCGAGAGGGGCTGAAGGACGTGGAGGTGCTGGAGGGTGGTGCTGCCACACTACACTGCATGCTGTCATCGGAGGCCATGCCCGTGGAGTGGCGTCGTGGAGATGAGGTTGTGCAGCCTGGAGACAAGTACAGCCTGCGGCAGGAGGGTACCATGCTGGAACTGCTCATCCGGGACCTGCAGCCTCAGGACAGCGGGCAGTACTCCTGCTGCTTCGGGGACCAGATGACATCGGCCACGCTCACCGTACAGGGTAAGTATACTTACCCACTCTGCCCATGTGACCCTATGCGGTTCCATACAGCCCCTTTCATCCTTTGTGGGGGGATGAAGATGATGTCTTGTGTCCATCGGACCTTGTTGCAGCCCTACCTGCTGAGTTCATAGGAAGACTGAGAAGCAAGGAGGCCACGGAAGGGACCACAGCCACGCTGCACTGTGAGCTGAGCAAGGCAGCCCCTGTGGAGTGGAGGAAGGGGCCTGAGGCCCTCAGAGCTGGAGACAGAGTGAGCCTGAGGCAGGACGGAGCCGTGTGTGAGCTGGAGATCCGTGGCCTGACCGTGGAGGATGCCGGGGAGTACTCGTGTGTGTGCGGGCAGGAGAGGACCTCAGCCACGCTCACCGTCAGGGGTAAAGACCACATGTGACCACGTGGACTGGCATTTGGTGGCTGCATCACCTCTCTGCTCTCAGTTTCCTTTTCTACTCTGCTGTCTCACTATCCTGTTCCTGTTCCTTCCATAATTCTTTTGTTGTCCCTGTCATGGTCCCTGTCTGCTGTGTGGCACATGTACAGGTTGGACCTTTAAATGTCACAGTCCACAGTGTGTACTGGGCACACCCAGCAGGTGGTCTGTGTCCAGTTAGGTTTTGTATCTTCTATGAACTATCCACGTCCTGTTTCTTCTGCGTGTTCAGAGAGTGTGATAGTGTTTGTGTGTTTCTGACCATCTCCAGGCCTGCCTGCCAAGTTCACAAAGGGTCTGAGGAAGGAGGAGGCCACAGAAGGGGCCACGGCCACGCTGCACTGCGAGCTGAGCAAGACAGCCCCTGTGGAGTGGAGGAAGGGGCCCGAGACCCTCAGAGCTGGAGACAGAGTGAGCCTGAGGCAGGACGGAGCCGTGTGTGAGCTGGAGATCCGTGGCCTGGTTGTGGCAGATGCTGGGGAGTACTCATGCGTGTGTGGTCAGGAGAAAACCTCAGCTGTGCTCACTGTCAGGGGTAAAGACCCATGTGGCCAAGCAGAGCTGTGTTTTGGTGTCTAATTATTGATTTCATGGCATCCCCCTGCACTCATCCCACCTACCCTCCTCATCTCAGTGCCACCCTCTTCCCATAACTCCATGGAATTCCTTCCCCATTCTGGGCTGTTGTGTGAACCATGAGAAACGAGCATTTGAGCTATTTCCTACCCCTTGTGTCCTTGTGTCACTGCAGGTTCTGTCTTATTATCCTGTAGGAGTCTGTGTCCTTTCCTCTGTCCTGTCATGTCCTGCCTTTGAAGTTCTCCTGTGACTCTGATGTCTGTGTCTGTCTGATCATCCTTAGCTCTGCCTGCTGAGTTCATAAGAAGACTGAGAAGCAAGGAGGCCATGGAAGGGACCACGGCCACACTGCACTGCGAGCTGAGCAAGGCAGCCCCTGTGGAGTGGAGGAAGGGGCCTGAGACCCTCAGAGCTGGAGACAGAGTGAGCCTGAGGCAGGACGGAGCCGTGTGTGAGCTGGAGATCCGTGGCCTGGTTGTGGCAGATGCTGGGGAGTACTCGTGTGTGTGCGGGCAGGAGAGGACATCAGCCACGCTCACTGTCAGAGGTAAAGACTGTGTGTGGCCACGTGGAGCAGTGGCTTCGTGTCTGAGGGCTTGATCACGTCCTTGAGCTCTGCCCTGTCTGTGTACAGTCTTTCGCTTCTGTGTGCATCTCCTGCATTCCTGCAGCACGAGTCTCCCAGCACCTGCTTCTGTGAGGCCCATCTCCTGCTTCTGTGAGGCCCATCTCAGATAAAGAGCAGAGAATATGGTCCTCCCTGCCCTCAGGGGCTCATGCCTGAGGGAGAGAAGGAGGGCACCCACACAGTACAAGAGTGGAAGTATGGTCCTCTTGAGGGGGCATGCCAAGAGAGAAGCTAGGAAGTAGATCAAAGCGTGGCCCTCGAGGGTGGGATGTCGAACGGGGTGTCAAGAGATGGAAGCTGGGACATGCATGCTGGGCCATGGGAGAGCCGTGATGGGAGGTCCTAGGTTCTGCTGTCCAGCGTCTGGTGGTTAGGAGAGGTGAGGCTGGGTGTAGGGATAAGGTGGAGGTGAGGTGGGTATGGAGGTGAGGTGGAGTTTGAAGTGGAGAGTGAGGTGGAGGTGAGGTGGATGTGGAGGGTAAGGTGGAGGTGAGGTAGGTATGAGGTGAGGTGGAGTTTGAAGTGGAGGGTGAGGTGGAGGTGAGGTGGATGTGGAGGGTGAGGTGGAGGTGAGGTGGATGTGGAGGGTGAGGTGGAGGTGAGGTGGGTGTGGAGGGTGAGGTGGAGGTGAGGTGGGTGTGGACAGTGCTTGACTGTGGAAGGAGAGGAAAGAGGGGCAGGAAGAGCTACATTGAGGAGCAGAGCCAGAGTCAGGAAGGGCAGGTGGACACCCATGCTGACGTTTGGGTCCCTGTCTGGCATCTGTGGCAGGTAAGCTGGCTTTAGGCAACTGCCACAGAAGGGGGTCCATCAGGCGTGGCGTGGCGACCTGTGGCTGGGACACGGGATGAGAGGTCACAGTTTGAGGGTGGGGCACAGTCAACTAGAGCAGGAGGGCTGGCCCATGGGTTTAGGGGCCAATAGGGCCACTTCCTTTGTGGGGTGGATGACGGCCAGCTGGGTGGATATCCTTGAAGCGGGGTAGGGGGAGTCCCCTTGCATCAGAGCAGCCACTGTGGGCATTTTGCCTGGTGTCCCCTCGGGGCCCCCCTTCCAGCCGGTGCTTGTGTGGGCAGCATGGTGTCTGTGGCCCATTCCTTGTCTGCAAGCTCCAGAGTCCATCAGTCTATGTGTCCGTCTGACCTTCCCCAGCCCTGACCAGCCAATTCACAAAAGTTATGAAGCGTGAGCAGGCCATGGGAGGGGCCGTGTCCACATTCATGCTGTGCTGTGAGCTGAGCAAGGCAGCCCCATGCAGTGGTGGAAGGGGCCTGAGACCCTCAGAGATGAGGACTCAGGACGGGGCTTGGCTGTGGTGTGGCTCATGGCCTGGCGATAGGTCAGCTCCCTGTGCCGGGGGTCCAGGTCCTCAGGGGCCTGCCCTAGTGAGGGCCTGCTCACTTCCTGCGGGGGTAGCAGATGGGACAGAGGATGAGGCCACCCACCATGTCCCGAGAGGGTCCTGTGAGCAGCATTGATGAAGGGGCACGGGGGCATCTCAGCGCAGGAGGAAGGACAGCTCTGCAGGTGCACAGGGGCCTCACATCCTGGGCCCTGTTGGGCCAGGCTCACAAGACAAGGTGGACAGTGAAGAGGATTCTGGAGGCTGGTCAGGGCCGTCATGTGCGCAGATACTCAGATCTCTGGGGAGAGGCCAGGCCACCATGCCACCTTGAACTTCATGAATGGAGTGCAGCGTCTCCAGCGCAGAGACACTGGGCACTCACACTGTTCAGACCCACCAGGAGACCACAGGGGATGTGGGCCTGGAGGCCTATCTCACAGTCTAGAGCAACTTGCGCTGCACGAGGCACCACCAGTGGCCGAGGAGCGGAGGACCCAAGTTGACCAGCTGCAAGCAGCCCAAGAGAGCTGCTTTTAAGAGTATGCAGGTCCCAAGGACACCTACTCCAGGGCGACAGGCCAGGAGGAGGGTGACTTCGGCTTCCCTTCTAGCTGTGGTGTTCCTAGCTCTGTCAGTCCTGTTCAGGCCCAGTCATGCCGGGGCTCTGGCCCCAGCAGCAGCAGGAGTTGACTAGGGGGGAGTGCTGGTGCAAACCCGTGGGAAAGTTTAGGTAGCTCTCTTTGTGTCTCCGTCCGCAGCTATATCCCTCAAGATCATAAAATTGCTAAGGAATGAGGCCTGGAGGGGGCCACAGCCATGGTGTGGTGTAAGCTGGGCAGCCTGGCATGTAGAGTGGGGGAAGGGATCTGGGCCCTTGAATCTGGCATCAGATACACTCTGAGGCAGGATGGGCCATGGAAGATGCTGAGAGGACATCCCTTCTGATTACTGTCCTTTTCCATCCATCCTGTGGGCATTGTGGCCATTTCTATGTGTCTGTCCATGTCATGAGGTCCTCACTGAGGATTCCATTTCCTTGCTGGTTTGTATCTAGATGGGCTCAGCCTAGTCTTTCCTCTGCCCCCACGCACTGCCACCTACCCATGTGTCTGTGGGTCCAAGCTTTTATTCCTTATTTGCTCCGAAGTGTGAGTGTTTTATTGTCAAGTGTCCACATCCTGATCCCCCCCAAATTCTCCAGAGAGTCTGATGTTTTCTGTGTCACTCTGACCCTGCCCAGCCCTGCCCACCAAGTTCACAAAGGGTCTGAGGAAGGAGGAGGCCACAGAAGGGACCACGGCCACACTGCGCTGCGAGCTGAGCAAGACGGCCCCCGTGGAGTGGAGGAAGGGGCCCGAGATCCTCAGAGCCGGGGACAGAGTGAGCCTGAGGCAGGACGGGGCCGTGTGTGAGCTGGAGATCCGTGGCCTGGCTGTGGCGGACACTGGGGAGTACTCATGCGTGTGTGGGCAGGAGAGGACCTCAGCCACGCTCACTGTCAGGGGTAAAGACCACGTGAGACCAAATAGACTTGTTTCCATGTCACCAACTACCCTGTTGGATCCTGTGGCTTTCTGTATCTTTTCAATTGGATTCCCCCAGCTGTCTCATGGCTCCTGTTTCCTTGTCCGGTAGATGTCATGTCCAGTGCTTTGTGTTCTCTGTTCCCTCTGGGGCATTTGCCTCCATCACCATCTGTGCATTTGTTCACTTGTTCATACTGTGCTCTCTTGCACTTTGTGTGGTTTTTGTGGTGTCCTGGACATAGAGTCCCCTGAGAGAGTCTGATGTCCTCAGTGACTTCTTAGCTTTCCTCAGCCCTGCCTGCCAAGTTCACAAAGGGTCTGAGGAATGAAGAGGCCACAGAAGAGACCATGGACATACTGTGCCGTGAGCTGAGCAAGATGGCCCCTGTGGATTGGAGGAAGGGACCCGAGACCCTCTGAGATGGAAATAGAGGGAGCCTGAGGCAGGGTGGGGCCGTGTGTGAGCTGGAGATCATGGCCTGGCTATGATGGATGCTGGGGAGTGTGTATGTGGGCAGGAGAGGACCTTGGCCGTGCTCACTGTCAGGGGTAAAGATCACGTGTGATCAATCAGAGCCATGTTTTAGTGTCCAGTTATTGACTTCATTGCATCCATCTGCATTCATTCCACGTTCTCTCCCTGTCTCGGTGCCACCCTTTTTCCATAAGGCAGTGGAATCCCTTCCACCTTCCTGGGCTGTTGTATGAACCAGAAGAAACCAGCAATTAAGCCACTTCCCACCCCTCGTGTCACCACTGGTACTGTCCTGTTGTCCTGTTGTGCTGTTGGAGTCTTGTGTCTTTTCCTCCATCCTGTCACGTTCTGACCCCAAACTTCTGCAGAGAATCCGACGGTCTCCATGTCATTCTGACCCTTCTCAGCCCTGCCTCCTAGGTTAATACAAAGTATTAGGCCTGAGGAGTCCACAGAAGAGGCTGGGCTGAGGGAAGCCACCAACCGCAGTGTGTCCTCGGCACACCCAGCACATGGCCCATGTGTGCTTGGGTTTTGTGTTTCCTCTGTGTTGTTCGCATCCTGCCTTTTGTGTGTGCTCACAGAGTGTGACTGTGTGTGTGTCTTTCTGACCAGCCCTGCCTGCCAAGTTCACAAAGGGTCTGAAGAATGAAGAAGCCATGGAAGGGGCTACAGCCACCCTGCGGTGTGAGCTGAGCAAGGCGGCCCCTGTGGAGTGGAGGAAGGGGCCCGAGACCCTCAAACCTGGGGACAGAGTGAGCCTGAAGCAGGACGGGGCCAAGTGTGAGCTGCAGATACATGGCCTGGTTGTGGCGGACGCTGGGGAGTACTCGTGTGTGTGCGGAAAGGAGAGGACTTCTGCCACACTGGCCATCAGGGGTAAAGACTGCATGTGGCCACCTGAATGACTTCTCTCTGCCACCTGTTCTGTGCTCTCCCAATGTCACTGTCATCTCAGGGTTACAGTCACCGTCTGTCTGATCCATCTCACAAAACGCACTGGCCAGCCCTGTCTAGACCCTGCGGGTACAGACCCAAGGGGCGGGTGGTGTGAGGACACCCCCAGGGAGGCATCGTGGTCCAGGAGAGCTGCTCTGGGCCACTGGCATGTGGCTGGGGCTGTGGGTACGCATGGGCTCTTGACCTCAGGTGTGGAGTGGGGTCATTCATGTTAGTGACGGATGTGCACAGGAAGACTGAGGTGCAGCATTGAGGGGCTCAGGGAGCAGGTGGCCAGACAGGCCAGGCCCTCCTGTGTGTGGTAACAGCATTTGATTGACCTTGGAGATTGTGTGGAGCCTCTGAAGAGCTCTGTCTCAAAGCTTGGGCTGTATAACAAATACCACATATAGATGACTTACAACACACATTTATTGTTTCACAGTCCTGGAGGCTGGAAGTCCAAGATCAAGGTGTCTGCAGGGTTGGTTTCTTTTGAAGCTTCTCTGCTTGGCTTGTAGACAGCTGTATTCTCCCTTTGTCCTCACCTGGGCATCCTCTGTGTGTTCCTGTGTTCTAATCTCCTCTTCTTATAAGGACACCTATAAGTCAGATTGAATTAGTGCCCCCCCCCCCGCCCGTGACCCCATTCTATCCTTAATTACCTCTGTAAAGACCTTATTTCCAAAAAAATTCACATTCTGAGTTCTTGGGGGTTAAGACTTCAACATATGAATTTGAGGGGAGACATGATTCAGTCCATAATACTCTGTCATCTTGTCCCTCAAAATGCATGTTCTTTTCACATGCAGAGTACATTTACCCCATCCCCCAAACCCAAAAGTTTTAACCCATTCCAGTGTCAAGCTAAGTCCAAAATCTAATCTAAATCTCATCTAAATCAAGTATGTGTGAGACTAGAGTTACGATTCATCCTGAGGCAAAATTCCTCTCCAGCTGTGAACCTGTGAAATCAGACAAGTTATACGTTTCCAAAATACTTCAGTGGAACAAGCGTGGGATAGATATTCCCACTGCAAAAGAGAGAAATAGGAAAGAAGAAAGAGGCCACTGGTTTCACAGAAACCCAGCATCTCGTAGGACAGATTCTGTTAGATTTTAAGGCTGGAGAATGATCCTCTGGGTCAGTGCTCTGTCTTCTGGGCCCACCAGAGTGGTGACCTCACCCCCTCGGCCCTGGACCGAGGTGGCATGGCCCTCTGGGACCACGGATGCAGTGGCATCCCTGCTGACCTCTGAATTGCCATTGGGGTTATTCTTCCCAACTTTGAAGGATAGCACATGTTCCCAGCTGGATAGCTGTATTGACCCATCCTATAGAAATCCCAGCTTCCATCATTTTGTCCCTTCTGTGTCTGATTAAGTCATGGCTGGCAGTGTTTCTGCTGATATAAAATTCTCAAAAGCCTTGTTGGTCTCCTTTACAATTCACAGGAGTCCAAGCTTTCAGACAAGAGCCTTCCACACAGCCTTCCTGGATAATTCCATCTCTAGTCCTGGCTTTGCTGAGGTGGCTGATTGGATCCAGGACTCACACTCATAATCTCTTTGCTGAATGATTTTCCAGCCACACCCTTGGTATTCTCTCTAGAACAGGCATTCTCATTTTTTTGCAATTTCAGTGGGCTGAAAAATTTCTAAATCCTCAACTTTTGATTTCCCCTTGCTTAAATACTTCCTTCTTTGACATAACTCAGTTTTCTCTCACATTTTACCATAAGCAACAAGGAGCAATCAGTCTGTGTCTTCAATGCTTGGCTTACAAGTCGCCTCAGCTAAATATCCAAGTTCACTTGTAAGTTCTACCTTCCACAAAACTCTGGGACATGTTTCAGCCAAATTCTTTGCTGCTTTATTAAAGGATTGCCTTTCTTCCAGTTTCCAATAACACATTTCTCATTTCCATCTGAGACCTCACCAGAAGCACCTTTAGCATCCATATTTCTACCCATAATCTCTTCAAGGCAATCTAGATTTATCTAACATGCACCTCAGAACTCTTCCAGTTGTGACCCATCACCCAGTTCCAAAGCCACTTCCATAATTTTAGGTATTTGTTACAGTAGCGACCCACTCCTGGTACCAAAATCTGAATGGCTTAACAACATAACAGTGGCTTTAAACATCAGAAAATTTTTTCCTCCCAGTCCTAGGAGTTGGAAGTCTGAGATCAAGGTGTGGGCAGAGCTGGTTTCCCTCGAGACCTCTCTCCTTGGCTTGTAGATGGCCATCTTCTCTCCATGTCCTCACATGGTCATCCCTCTGTGTATGTATCTGTGTCCTAATATCCTCTCCTTACAAGGACACCAGTCATGTTGGGTTAGGTTCCATCCCAGTGACTTCCTTTTTCCTCGGTCACCTCTTTAAAGACCACATCCCCCAATACATCTCCATTCTGTGGTCCTGGGGGTTAGGGCTCCAACATATGATTTCTGAGGGACATGATTCAGCCCACAACAGGTTGTAACCAGGGTGGACTCTGGTCAGCTATAACTTGTGAAGCTCACACTCTTCCTGGAGTTGGGATGGAGGAGAAGACTGCAGGTGGAGGGCTTGGGGCGTGGTTAGAAGGCCACAGCTAGAATCCATTAGGGTCTAGGAGATCTGAGCCAGGAGAGTGCAAGTCCAGTGGAGTAAGGAAAGGAGTGTGTGAGGTGGATGAGGTGGGGCCTGGTGTGGGCAGGGAAGGCATGCAGTGAGCCCAGATGTGGGCAGTGCTGGATTGACACTCTACCTGGGGTGGGGAGCACAACTGAGGGATGTCAGTGGGGCTCTTGATGTCATGACTGGAAGGTGCCTTCTGGAGATTCTCCCAGGAGAGATGTACATTGCATTGTTGCATGTGTGAGTTGTGAACTGGAGGAGCCTGGTTTGTACTCTGGGTGCAGACAAGGTCAGCGCTTAGACAGTATGAACGGGTATAGGTAGGACAGATGCGCGCTGAGAAGACAAGAGGCCTGGATGGGACCAGTCCCCTGCCACCCTGCACCTCACTGGGCAAGATGCAAGATGATCACACTGTCACATATGCGTTGGTCTGCCTCTTCACATGTCCTCCACCCTGGCTACTTCTGTTCTCATCCTGAATGTTCTGGTCATACGCCCAGTCCTTTTGAGGGGTTGATGATTTCTGTCCATCTAACCCTCTGCAGCCCTGCCTGCTCGGTTCATCCAAGATCTGAAGACCAAGGAGGCCACAGAAGGGGCCACAGCCACACTGCACTGTGAGCTGAGCAAGGAAGCCCCTGTGGAGTGGAGGAAGGGGCCCGAGACCCTCAGAGCCAGGGACAGAGTGAGGCTGAGGCAGGACGGAGCCGTGTGTGAGCTGGAGATCCGTGGCCTGGTTGTGGCAGATGCCGGGGAGTACTCATGCGTGTGTGGGCAGGAGAAAACCTCAGCCGTGCTCACCGTCAAGGGTAAAGACCTATGTGGCCAAGCAGAGCTGTGTTTTGGTGTCCAATTATTGACTTCCTGGTTTCCGCCTACACTCATCCCATCCACCCTCCTTGTCTCAGTGTCACCCTCTTCTTATAACTCCATGGAATTCCTTCCTCCTTCCTGGGCTGTTGTGTGAACCATGAGAAACCAGCTCTGAGCTACTTCCCACCCCTCATGTCACTGCAGGTTCTGTCCTGTTATCCTGTTGGAGTCTGTTTTTTCCTCTGTCCTGTCATGTCTCCAAAGTTCTCCTGAGACTCTGATGTTCTGTGTTCGTCTGACCCTGCCCAGCCCTACCTGCTGAGTTCATAGGAAGACTGAGAAGCAAGGAGGCCGCAGAAGGGACCACGGCCACACTGCACTGTGAGCTGAGCAAACCAGTCCTTGTGGAGTGGAGGAAGGGGCCTGAGACCCTCAGAGCTGGAGACAGAGTGAGCCTGAGGCAGGACGGAGCCGTGTGTGAGCTGGAGATCCGTGGCCTGACCGTGGAGGATGCCGGGGAGTACTCGTGTGTGTGCGGGCAGGAGAGGACCTCAGCCACGCTCACCGTCAGGGGTAAAGACCACATGCGACCACGTGGACTGGCATTTGGTGGCTGCATCACCTCTCTGCTCTCAGTTTCCTTTTCTACTCTGCTGTCTCACTATCCTGTTCCTTCCATAATTCTTTTGTTGTCCCTGTCATGGTCCCTGCCTGCTGTGTGGCACATGTACAGGTTGGACCTTTAAATGTCACAGTCCACAGTGTGTACTGGGCACACCCAGCAGGTGGTCGGTGTCCAGTTGGGTTTTGTGTCCTCTCTGTACTGTGCACGTCCTGATTCTTCTGTGTGTTCGGAGAGCGTGATAGTGTTTGTGTGTTTCTGACCATCTCCAGGCCTGCCTGCCAAGTTCACAAAGGGTGTGAAGAAGGAAGAGGCCACAGAAGGGGCCACAGTCACGCTGCGCTGTGAGCTGAACAAGGCAGCCCCTGTGGAGTGGAGGAAGGGGCCCGAGACCCTCAGAGCCGGGGACAGAGTGAGCCTGAGGCAGGACGGGACGGTGTGTGAGCTGGAGATCCGTGGCCTGGTTGTGGCAGATGCCGGGGAGTACTCCTGTGTGTGTGGTCTGGAGAAAACCTCATCCACACTCACTGTCACGGGTAAAGACCCATGTGGCGAAGCAGAGCTGTGTTTTGGTGTCCAATTATTGACTTCATGGCATCCCCCTGCACTTATCCCCCCTACCGTCCTCGTTTCAGTGCCACCCTCTTCCCATAACTCCATGGAATTCCTTCCTCCTTCTGCGCTATTGTGTGAGCCATGAGCAACCAGCATCTGAGCTACTTTCCACCCCTCGTGTCACTGCACGTTCTGTCCTGTTTCCTGTTAGTGTCTGTGTCTTTTACTCCATCCAGGCATGTGCTGTCCCCCAATAATCTCCAGAGAATCTGATGTTCCCCACACCATCCAACCCTCTCCAGCCCTGCCCAGCAGATTCGTACAAACGTGCGGCCTGAGGAGTCTGCGGAAGGTGTCACAGCCACACATTGAACGGACTGGGCTGAGGGAAGCCCCAGTGCACAGCGTGTGCTTGGCACACCCAGCACATTGCCCGTGTCCAGTTGTGTTTTGTGTCTTCTCTGTGATGTTCATGTCCTGTCTAATCTGTGCCTTTAGAGAACGTTATAGTGTTTGTGTCTTTCTGACTTTCCCAGCCCTTCCCACCAAGTTCACAAAGGGTCTGAGGAAGGAGGAGGCCACAGAAGGGGCCACGGCCACACTGCAGTGCGAGCTGAGCAAGGCAGCCCCTGTGGAGTGGAGGAAGGGGCCCGAGACCCTCAGAGCTGGAGACAGAGTGAGCCTGAGGCAGGACGGAGCCGTGTGTGAGCTGGAGATCCGTGACCTGACCGTGGAGGATGCCGGGGAGTACTCGTGTGTGTGCGGGCAGGAGAGGACCTCAGCCACGCTCACCGTCAGGGGTAAAGACCACATGTGACCACGTGGACTGGCATTTGGTGGCTGCATCACCTCTCTGCTCTCAGTTTCCTTTTCTACTCTGCTGTCTCACTATCCTTTTCCTTCCATAATTCTTTTGTTGTCCCTGTCATGGTCCCTGCCTGCTGTGTGGCACATGTACAGGTTGGACCTTTAAATGTCACAGTCCACAGTGTGTACTGGGCACACCCAGCAGGTGGTCGGTGTCCAGTTGGGTTTTGTGTCCTCTCTGTACTGTGCACGTCCTGATTCTTCTGTGTGTTCGGAGAGTGTGATAGTGTTTGTGTGTTTCTGACCATCTCCAGGCCTGCCTGCCAAGTTCACAAAGGGTGTGAAGAAGGAAGAGGCCACAGAAGGGGCCACAGTCACGCTGCACTGTGAGCTGAACAAGGCAGCCCCTGTGGAGTGGAGGAAGGGGCCCGAGACCCTCAGAGCCGGGGACAGAGTGAGCCTGAGGCAGGATGGGACCGTGTGTGAGCTGGAGATCCGTGACCTAGTTGTGGCAGATGCCGGGGAGTACTCCTGTGTGTGTGGTCTGGAGAAAACCTCATCCACACTCACTGTCACGGGTAAAGACCCATGTGGTGAAGCAGAGCTGTGTTTTGGTGTCCAATTATTGACTTCATGGCATCCCCCTGCACTTATTCCCCCTACCGTCCTCGTTTCAGTGCCACCCTCTTCCCATAACTCCATGGAATTCCTTCCTCCTTCTGCGCTATTGTGTGAGCCATGAGCAACCAGCATCTGAGCTACTTTCCACCCCTCGTGTCACTGCACGTTCTGTCCTGTTTCCTGTTAGTGTCTGTGTCTTTTACTCCATCCAGGCATGTGCTGTCCCCCAATAATCTCCAGAGAATCTGATGTTCCCCACACCGTCCAACCCTCTCCAGCCTTGCCCAGCAGATTCGTACAAACGTGCGGCCTGAGGAGTCTGCGGAAGGTGTCACAGCACACATTGAACGGACTGGGCTGAGGGAAGCCCCAGTGCACAGCGTGTGCTTGGCACACCCAGCACATTGCCCGTGTCCAGTTGTGTTTTGTGTCTTCTCTGTGATGTCCATGTCCTGTCTAATCTGTGCCTTTAGAGAGCGTTATAGTGTTTGTGTCTTTCTGACTTTCCCAGCCCTTCCCACCAAGTTCACAAAGGGTCTGAGGAAGGAGGAGGCCACAGAAGGGGCCACGGCCACACTGCAGTGCGAGCTGAGCAAGGAAGCCCCTGTGGAGTGGAGGAAGGGGCCTGATGCCCTCAGAGCTGGAGACAGAGTGAGCCTGAGGCAGGACGGAGCCGTGTGTGAGCTGGAGATCCGTGGTCTGACTGAGGAGGATGCTGGGGAGTACTCGTGTGTGTGCGGGCAGGAGAGGACCTCAGCCACGCTCACCGTCAGGGGTAAAGACCACATGTGATCACGTGGACTGGCATTTGGTGGCTGCATCACCTCTCTGCTCTCAGTTTCCTTTTCTACTCTGCTGTCTCACTATCCTTTTCCTTCCATAATTCTTTTGTTGTCCCTGTCATGGTCCCTGTCTGCTGTGTGGCACATGTACAGGTTGGACCTTTAAATGTCACAGTCCACAGTGTGTACTGGGCACACCCAGCAGGTGGTCGGTGTCCAGTTGGGTTTTGTGTCCTCTCTGTACTGTGCACGTCCTGATTCTTCTGTGTGTTCGGAGAGCGTGATAGTGTTTGTGTGTTTCTGACCATCTCCAGGCCTGCCTGCCAAGTTCACAAAGGGTGTGAAGAAGGAAGAGGCCACAGAAGGGGCCACAGTCACGCTGCACTGTGAGCTGAGCAAGACAGCCCCTGTGGAGTGGAGGAAGGGGCCCGAGACCCTCAGAGCTGGAGACAGAGTGAGCCTGAGGCAGGATGGGACCGTGTGTGAGCTGGAGATCCGTGACCTAGTTGTGGCAGATGCCGGGGAGTACTCCTGTGTGTGTGGTCTGGAGAAAACCTCATCCACACTCACTGTCACGGGTAAAGACCCATGTGGTGAAGCAGAGCTGTGTTTTGGTGTCCAATTATTGACTTCATGGCATCCCCCTGCACTTATTCCCCCTACCGTCCTCGTTTCAGTGCCACCCTCTTCCCATAACTCCATGGAATTCCTTCCTCCTTCTGCGCTATTGTGTGAGCCATGAGCAACCAGCATCTGAGCTACTTTCCACCCCTCGTGTCACTGCACGTTCTGTCCTGTTTCCTGTTAGTGTCTGTGTCTTTTACTCCATCCAGGCATGTGCTGTCCCCCAATAATCTCCAGAGAATCTGATGTTCCCCACACCGTCCAACCCTCTCCAGCCTTGCCCAGCAGATTCGTACAAACGTGCGGCCTGAGGAGTCTGCGGAAGGTGTCACAGCACACATTGAACGGACTGGGCTGAGGGAAGCCGCAGTGCACAGCGTGTGCTTGGCACACCCAGCACATTGCCCGTGTCCAGTTGTGTTTTGTGTCTTCTCTGTGATGTCCATGTCCTGTCTAATCTGTGCCTTTAGAGAGCGTTATAGTGTTTGTGTCTTTCTGACTTTCCCAGCCCTTCCCACCAAGTTCACAAAGGGTCTGAGGAAGGAGGAGGCCACAGAAGGGGCCACGGCCACACTGCAGTGCGAGCTGAGCAAGGAAGCCCCTGTGGAGTGGAGGAAGGGGCCTGATGCCCTCAGAGCTGGAGACAGAGTGAGCCTGAGGCAGGACGGAGCCGTGTGTGAGCTGGAGATCCGTGGCCTGACCGTGGAGGATGCTGGGGAGTACTCGTGTGTGTGCGGGCAGGAGAGGACCTCAGCCACGCTCACCGTCAGGGGTAAAGACCACATGCGACCACGTGGACTGGCATTTGGTGGCTGCATCACCTCTCTGCTCTCAGTTTCCTTTTCTACTCTGCTGTCTCACTATCCTTTTCCTTCCATAATTCTTTTGTTGTCCCTGTCATGGTCCCTGTCTGCTGTGTGGCACATGTACAGGTTGGACCTTTAAATGTCACAGTCCACTGTGTGTACTGGGCACACCCAGCAGGTGGTCGGTGTCCAGTTGGGTTTTGTATCTTCTATGAACTATCCACATCCTGTTTCTTCTGCGTGTTCAGAGAGCGTGATAGTGTTTGTGTGTTTCTGACCATCTCCAGGCCTGCCTGCCAAGTTCACAAAGGGTCTGAGGAAGGAGGAGGCCACAGAAGGGGCCACGGCCACGCTGCACTGCGAGCTGAGCAAGACAGCCCCTGTGGAGTGGAGGAAGGGGCCTGAGACCCTCAGAGCTGGAGACAGAGTGAGCCTGAGGCAGGACGGAGCCGTGTGTGAGCTGGAGATCCATGACCTGACTGAGGAGGATGCCGGGGAGTACTCTTGTGTGTGCGGGCAGGAGAGGACCTCTGCCACGCTGACCATTAGGGGTAAAGATGGCCCTGTGGACTTACTTGGGAGCCTGTACTTGTGCCCTTGTTTCTTGTGCCCACACTGGCTCCCCATGAGTGCTTGCCTCCTCTGTGCCGTGTGCAGTTTCTTTATGTCAGCCTTGTGCTCCCCAGTTAGGGCTCTGTTCGGTGTCCTTGTGTCTGCGTACTGATCTCCAGCCAAATGACCTCAAATAATTACCCTCACCGTAAGGATAGAACTCCCACCTTATTCCCCTCCCTCCACCCGTCATAATGCAGTCAACTTTCTCATTATACTCCAAAGCCTCTAGTCAGGATCTGACAGTCATGGCCCCGCCCTAGGGGTCCAAGGAGATCCCCTGCCCCCACCTTGATGACCTGGAGGGATACAGGCCTGTCTGTCGGCTTTCTGGGTGGAGGTCAGCATGAGAATAGCCTGGGTCAGATCCAGAGCTCCTCTCATAGCCGCCAGTTCAATCCCTCCTTCCCCTTAGAGTGGACCCAGGCCCATGACTCCACTTCTACCCCCAGCCTCCAGGAGCCTGTGGCATTGGGTCCTTTGCGCAGGTCAGGCAGCTGGGGTGAAGACATGGGCCACACCTGGCCTAGGCCCTGGGTGGGTCTCACTGGGTTTTGGGGTGCCAGTCTGCTGGCTGGGTGTCTGGGCACCAGCCTTGGGGCTGACCTTCTCTCTCCCCTCCACCCCCTGACCCCCACCCCACAGCCCCACAGGTGGTGTTCAGGAAGCCACTGCAGAGCTTGCAGGCTGAGGAGGGCACCTCAGCCAGCCTGCGGTGTGAGCTGTCTGAGCCTAGCGCTGCTGTGGTCTGGAGTAAGGGTGGCCTGGAGCTGCAGGCTGACGAGCGCTGGGAGCCACAGCAGCGGGGCCACATGGCAGAGCTGGTGCTTCGGGACTTGCGCTGGGAGGACACTGGAGAATACACCTGCACCTGTGGCTCCCAGGCCACCAGCGCCACCCTCACCGTCACAGGTGGGCCCCGAGGCCAGCCCCACGTACTGTGGGGGATTGTCAGGGCCGCACCTCCACCCTGGAGGTGACATGGGCTCCTGTGTGCAACGCGGGGCAGACCTGGCCTGAAGCTCTTCCCCCTGCTACCCCTCCACCTTAGCTGCACGCCTTTGGGCCCCCCTGCCCCCATAGCTGCTCCTGCACCTGCCCTCACATTCTCCCTCACCCCTGTAGTTGCACCCGTGAGGTTCCTTCGGGAGCTGCAGGCCCAGGAGGTAGACGAGGGCGCAACGGCACACCTGCGCTGTGAGCTGAGCCGGGCAGGCGCCAGCGTGGAGTGGCGCAAGGGCTCCCTGCAGCTCTTCCCCTGTGCCAAGTATCAGATGGTGCTGGAGGGCACAGCCGCTGAGCTGCTGGTGCACGGTGCTGAGCAGGAGGATGCCGGCCACTACACCTGCGACACAGGCCATGCACAGAGCACTGCCAGCCTCTCTGTCCGCGGTGAGCTTCCCGGGACCCCTGCCCTCCCCGGGCCCCTCAGCCCCCATGGAGCTGGCAGGCGCCTTGAGTAGCAGCCCTAAGAGCCCCTCCCTGACCCTCCAGCCCCTAGGCCCACGTTTAAGATGGAGCTGCAGAGTGCAGAGCAGGAGGCGGGTGGTGTGGTCCAGCTGTGCTGCCAGCTGAATGACTCAGAGCCTGGAGCCCCCGTGCTGTGGCTCAAGGAGGGTGTGGAACTGCAAGGGAGTCCCAAGTATGAGATGCGACGCAAGGGGGCCACGTGTGAGCTACTGATCCACGGACTTGAGGCCAAGGACGCGGGCGAGTACGCCTGCATGGTGGGCAGCCAGAAAACCTTGGCCTCCCTCAAAGTCAAAGGTGAGCCCTCCCTGCCACACCCACTCCCCACATAGCTGCCCTGGGGGCACACCTGGCCCACCCCGGTACCCCCTCTCGCCGGGTGCTGTTCTGGGGTGGCTCTAAGACCCCTGGGGTTACAAGCGTTCTCTGCACCACTCTGGTGCTGGTGCCCTTAGAAAAGAGCGTCAACGGTGAGGAAACCGTAGCCCCTGAACACTGCCCTGCCTCCCGCCCCTGCCAGCAGGTGGGGCAGCCTGGTCTGGGCCACCCTCTGTGAGCTCCTGCCTGTCTGTTCTGAAGGTCTTGCCCCCCTGATGTCCCAGCCAGGGCAGGGCTGGCCACAGTGGGGGGGGAAGGAACAAAAGCAGCCCACCATCCCACAATCCCTTGCCCGCTTCCTCCAAACAGAGGTGCCCCCAGCCCCAGCTCTGTCCCCAGTAGCTCAGTGTCATGGTAGGGAGCTGTGTTTGTGAGCAAACTGGGTGATGAATCTCACAGGGGGGCAGATAGAGGCTGTGTGGCAGGAGAAGAGCAGGAGAGTGCCTGGGAGGGCTTCCTGGAGGTGAGCTGGGGCGGGGGGCATGGGAGCTTGGCCCAGGTTCTCTGACCTGGCTGGTAAAGGCCCCCTTTGCCCACACTCCAGAGCCTGAGGTGACCATCGTGCGGGGCCTGGTTGACACCGAGGTGCAAGCCGACGGGGAAGCAGAGTTCAGCTGTGAAGTGTCACGGGCTGAGGCCGTGGATGTGGAGTGGCGCCTCCAGGGCCTGCCACTGCAGAGCAATGAGGTGACCGAAGTGGCCGTGCGGGGTGGCCACACCCATACACTGCGGCTGAAGAGCGTGACTCCCGAGGATGCGGGCATTGTCTCCTTCCACGTGGGCCTCCACACATCCTCTGCCCAACTCACCGTCACAGGTAGCAGGAACTGGGCCTCACTGCTCACTGCGCTTGGGGCCAGGACACCCAGGTCCTCCTTGGGCCAGGCCCTGTCAAGGGACAGTGATAGATGACAAGGTTTCCTGCCTTTGAGGGTGGGGAACTGGTGGTGAACGAATGATTCTGGGGTGACCCAAGATGTTGGGGTAGAGTGGTGCCCAGTGTGCTTGTCTTCCGGGATTGGGGCAGGGGTGCTGGGGGCAGACCCTGGAGACTGGGAGGTGCTCCTGACGGTGGGGGAGGGGCATCCCAGACAGAGGCTGATGCCATGCTTCTACCCCTCCCCCAACTCATGCAGCCCCTGAGGTGACCATCCTGGAGCCCCTGCAGAATGTGCAGCTCAGCGAGGGCCAGGACGCCCACTTCCAGTGCCGACTGTCAAGGGCCTTGGGCCAGGAGGCCCGCTGGGCCCTGGGAGGGGTGCCCCTGCAGACCAACGAGATGAACGACATCACAGTGGAGCATGGCACACTCCACTTGCTCACCCTGCACAAGGTGGCGTTCCCCAGACCTGCCTGTACCCCGCAATGCGTCCAGGGGCCTTCCCACCCCCCAGGGGTAGGAGAGAGGGAAGGTTTCAACTCCAGTGGAATTGGGCTGGGGACTTGCAAAGTAGAGATGGTTGACATGGCACTGCCGGGCTGATGCCCCCATCTCTGCTTCCACAGGTGACCTCTGAAGATGCCGGAACCATCAGTTTCCAAGTGGGCTCATGTCTCTCAGAGGCCCAGCTGAAGGTCACAGGTGGGCAGCCCTCTCCTATACCCAGCCTTCCTGCTTGTAGGTGCCCATGTTTCCCTACTCAAGGAACTGTTGGCAGGTGGTAAGGCCAGAAACCTGAGCCTTCCAGCAGTGATCTTGCTGTGGGGTGGCAGTTTTCCACTCTTGACCACTAAAGCCACTGGAAGTGGGCTAGTGAAGATCAGCCTGAGAAATTCTGGTGTGTGTTGGGTCCTTGTGTGGGATCAGTGCTGTGTGTAGGAGGGAGATGGGGAGTCTGGCTGCTGGGGACTTGGGCCCTGAGATGGAAGCAGGGCCTTCTGGACTTGTTCCCTCCATATAGCTACTCCTTGTGATGCAGGTTTGTGTGCTCTTGTCCACATTTACACACACCTGCATACCTGACAGGCTCCCAGATGTTGATACAATAGCACACCTGTGACACGTGAGTGGTTTGGGGCATAGTGTACCTGGGCCCAGACATGCAAATAGGATTTAAGGACCTTCAACTTGTTATACCTTGTCCCCAGAGTTAGTCATCTCTGGATACCTGGCCATGAGAGACCCTCCCTTGCTGTCCTACTCCTGGTTCTCATACTGGTCCTGTCCATCTACCATCCACTGGCCATCAACCCATCCACCATTTACCCATCCATCTATGCGTGCATGCATCCATCCACCCCTCTATTCCATCCATCCATCGATCCATCCGTCCATCCATTTATCCAGCATCCATCCATTCATCCACCATCCATCGTCTATCCATCCATCCATCCACCCACCATTATCTACCATCAATACATATATCCATTCACCATCTATCCATCATTAATTCATCCATCTATCCATCCATCCATCCATCCATCCATCTGTCCACCATCTACCCATTCATCCACATATCCATCCGTTTATCCATCTACCATCCAGCCATCCAGCCAGCCATCATTTATCCATTATCTGTCCATCCATCCACCATCCATTCACCCATCCATCCACTCATCCATCCACTATCTGTCCATCATATATTTACTATCTACCTCGAGAGGGGCCATTTGCAGCTCTGCCCTCAGGGAGTCCCCAATCTGCTGGGGGAGTTGTACATGGAGACAGTGTGTCCTGAGTCCCAGGTGTCCCCACCCCGAGTCTTCATGTGGTCTGTGGGGCTGGGAAAGTCTCCAGAGTGCAATGCCCTCAAGTTGAATGATGGGAAGGGGCAGTATCCTGTGTGTCCTGAGCAGAGTCAGGCCAGGAAGGGCCTCATGTATTCATCAGAGTGGGTGTCTGTGAGAGGCAGCATGGAGCTGGGTTGGGTCTTGCAGATCCCACTGAGGGAAGTGCCTTGGCCCCTCTCAACCCAGTGTCCCCAGTTGGGGCGAACTGGCTCATGTACAGACAGCAGCTGTGGCTTCAGGCAGAGAGCCATGAGCATGAGCTTGTGCAGATGGGTGGTTGGTGGGATACGGGCAAGCTTGGGAACTGTGCTGAAGATGGGAATGGGGAGCTGGTGGAGCAGGTTGAGGATACAGTTAGATGTGCACTCTTGGGAGAACATGGAGGGGCTGGTGTGGGCCTGGGACTGGAGAGTTGATGGTGCATGCCTAGGAGGGACGTGGAGGGCTTCTGAGGGAGAGCCTGGCTGGGGCAGGTGTGCAGACACAGAGCAGGCATCTGGGAAACCCCCTGGGCTCACGCCCTGCTGTGTGACAGGTCAGGGGGAAATTGCCATTTTGCATTAGGGCCCCAGAATCTTAGGGCCAAAAGGACCTTAGGGGACATCTGGACAAATGGCCCTCTGGGGATGGGAGAAGCATCTGCTTCCACACCCCCAGGAAGGAAGGCTCACTTCCTGAGCAGACCCCTTCCCTCTCAGAGAGGTGGACCCCATGACCTCTCTTCTCTATCCCACAACGAACCCCATAAAGATTGCAGCCATGGGACTTGGGGCTTGTTAATTCTGCCTTCTGAAAAGGGTGAGATGCAGGTCATTGGTCTCCTTTGATGAAACCGAACATGTTCTGAAGAGGGCTGTGAGGTGCAGGGGGGCTGAGCTGGCTCTCCACAGGCTCACTATGGGTGGTCTCCATGTCTCATTCTGTGAGCAGGGGGTGCCAGCTGGCCTGGATAAATTTCTAGACCCCAGCCCCAGGCTGCCTCCAGCATGGTGGACCTCAGGGTGGCCCCACAGACCCAGGGCACCCCCAGCTCCCCTCCTTTCGTCCTCTTGCACAGAGGCAGCACCGTGCCTGGTACGTGGCTTACAGAACGTGGACGTCTTTGCGGGGGAGGTGGCCACGTTCTCCTGTGAGGTGTCCCGTGCGGGTGGGCCGGAGGCCCACTGGTGGCTGGATGGGACCCTGCTGCAGGACGGCCCCCAGAGTGCCATCTCCGTGCATGATGGGACCTTCCACTCCCTCACGCTCTCAGGCCTGGGGGTCGCTGACTCAGGCACCATCACCTTCCGGGCAGGGCCCCTGGTCTCCAGGGCCAAGTTGTTGGTCAAAGGTACCAGCCGATGGAACCCTGCCCTATGCTGGAGCTTCTGCCCCTGCTGCCCCTGCACGCTTCCTGCGGGCTCCCAGGGTGGGGGTTCAGGGACTGGCCCCCAACACACAGACTGGGCATCTCTCCGTGTGTACCATGAGTGGGCACTGTGGGCAGGCTGCAGTCCCACCTGGGGGATGAGAAAGAAGGCCGGACTCAGCAGTGAAACTGGAGTTTCATTCCCACCTGCTTATAGGGCCCTGGGCACAGTTGCCCACCTGGCCACCACTCTGCAGTTGCCCCTCCTTCAGTCACACGCCCAGAGAGCAGCCTGGAGGTGAAAGCAGCTTTCCCAGCCCCGGGTATGGCCTGCACTGTCCTTGCTTGTAGCTGCTTCCCGTGCTGTTGGCTTGGTCAGGGTCTTGCACCCTTCTGGGAAAGAGCTAGTCCTTGGGGAGGGTGGTGGGCTTCCACGGAACCCCCTCAGCCCACTCCCAGTGGGGGCATTGGGCACTTCTGGCACAGCAGCCCAGTGTGGCTTCGACTGGCATATTTGTCAACTGGCCTCCTCTGTGCTCTTGCAGAATAAATGTGGACGTTTGCCCAGGTCAGAGGGGCAAACCGTTTGTTGATAAGATTTCAGCAGATGGAAATAGGATGGGAGCCCTGAGGGGGCGGGCGACAAGGCCCCTGGAGAAGGGATAAGTTGGGCTCGGGGTGCCAAGTTCCCATCGGAGCTGTGGAGCCCGAATGGGCCCAAGGGCTTTCAGGAGTGGTTGTTGTGTCCTACTGGGGCAACATGCGCCCTGGGCTAGAGGAAGTGAGGGCTCAGGGGAAACAGTGGCTAGGAGAGGCCCAGTGGACGGAGACTGAGCTAACAGTCTGCTGTGGGCGGGGGTGTATGGTGGCAAGGTTTGCCCCACGTGGAGGGCCCTGGGTCACCGGGGTGTGTCCCCCTTCTACCACAGCCCTGCTTTTGCTTGCCTCTGAGTCGCTGATGCTGACTGCAGAGGGTGGGTGGGCCTCAGTCACACTGCTCCAGCTGACGTGTGCCTGGCCTGTCGGCCGACAGATCCCACAGTGGAAGTGGTCAGTGCCATGCAGGACCTGGCAGTGGAGGAGGGTGGCCCGGCTGAACTCCTCTGCCAGTACTCACGGCCCGTGCAGGCCACGTGGAAGATGGACGAGCAGGAGGTGTGCGCTGATGGGCGCCGTGTCATCATAGAGCAGGACTGGACCGTGGCCAGGCTGTCCTTCAGGCCGGCCTTGCCCTGCGACAGCGGCATCTATACTTGTGAGGCCGCGGGCACCCGCGTGGTGGCCCTGCTGCAAGTGCAAGGTGAGGCTGTCTGGCGGGCAGCCCCAGGCCCAGCACAGCTATGGTGCTGCTCACGTAGAGCCATAATGGTGAAATGACAGGCAGTGACAGCGTGCTAGAAAGACGGGCTCCCAGTAAGCAGATCCTAGGCTCTGAGCCTACCCACCCAGACCCCTTCTCCTCCCAAAGCAGCCCGTCAGGACAGCACAGATAGAAAATACAAGGGCAGAGGCTGCTTGAAGAATCTGTATCCAGAACACCCTGTCGGGGCGGGATGGAGGTAGAGGCAGGCGGGGAGGCAGCCTGCAGGCAAGCAGGTGGGTGGGCAGGTCTGGGGCCTGTGTGGCCGTAGACGGGGCTGTCCTAGAGCAGAGGAGGGCCACTGGGCTGAGCTCCACGAATACTGAGTTCAGACCCCAGCTCTGCCCCTTCCCGGGCTGGTCACTCAGAGGACGCTCTGAGCCCCACTTCCCTATCTGCAGCACAGCCAGGATACCCTATGGGGGGCCAAGGAGGGCAGACAATGGGCTGCAGGTCCGCAGGGCCGGAGGTGCCATTTGGCTGAAGCTACTTTCTATTTGGGAAAACCTGAAATGTTCCCAGTGGTGAGTGAGCTGGCAGTTGTCAGGCAGTTGTCAGGAGGCCATCCAAGCTGGGAAGAGCAGGTGGGACCTGGTCTGGGCCACCGGCCGCCTGAGGTCGCTCACACCCCATTCACACACTAGTTCAATAACTTAAGTTTTTAAACGCTTTTGTTTTTTTTGGCCCCTGGGGGCACAGCAGCGAACAGACAAAACTCTCTCCCTTCAGGGGTGACATTCCTGTGGGAGCTGAAGGAAAATGTGAGAAGAGCTGTGGGGAGGGGCTGCAGTGTGAACCTGGGCCTGAAGGAGGCAGCGGGGGTGGGGGCTTGTGGGCATCTGGGGCAGAGCCTTCAGGCCTCAGGCAGGGAGTAGAGAACAAAATGCAGAGAAGCAGGAGATGGCAGGAGGGAGACCTCAGGGGCTCACCACTGCTGCTTTAATATCTGGGATTTTATAGAAATAAAGCAGCCTTGATCCTTGGATAGGAGCTAAGGAGGGTGAACTCCAGCGCTGATTGCAGGCCCAGCCTTCTCCCTGCCCCCGACCCATCTCATCGCGGCCAAGAGCAGCTGCAGCCCTGGTGGGGTTGGTCGCAGCCATCCAAGCACAGTGGAGATGTGGGACGCACTCCTAGGTCCCCGTTGGTTCTGTCAGTCCTGACCTGGGGAGGAAAGGAGCCAGGGTTATGGGGGGAGTCTGGTCTGTGATGTGAGCATACCAGGGCCAGGAGGGTGGCAAGGAGAGGGATGTGGATGGGCCCCGTGGGTCCTCTGCTCTGAGATGCCCTCCCCTCTTAACTCCTCGGGGACCCCTGTCCAGAGTGGACACCCCTGCCTGAGGGGTGTGTGGACTCTGTGGATGAGCTAGGAGGGAGCATCAGGGCTTTGTGTGGGTTCCATTCGGGGTGCATAGCCCAGACAGCAGTTGGGGCTGTGGGCCTGGAGCTTTGGCCAAGCTGCCACCCCCTCGGTGACCGCAGTGGCTCCTTGCTGTCGTGTGGGTCAAGGCCAGACCTCCCCAGCATCCTGTACAGCCTTGGGTGATGTGGTGCTCCTTTCCTGCCTGACTTCACCCCTGCCTATTGCCCCCCCACCTTGTTTTACGTCCTTCACCCCACTGGCCTGGCTCCCTGCTGCCCCCCGCACGAATGCCTTTTCAGTCCCATCATGGTGTCCCCTCTTACTTCTTCCCTTGTCTGGACACCTCCCCTACCCATCCTCAGAGATCCACCTCATTCAGGAAGCCCCCGTGGACTTTGAAGCCCACTGGATCACCTTGGGTCCAGGTGGCCTGTCATGGGAATTGGCTCTTGGAGGTGGCAAGCCCTTGGGGACCAGGCACTGAGCTGGATCTGGGACCTGGCATGCCCAGTCCTGACATCATGGCTTCCATGAAAAATGCATAGCTGCTTATTACTGACCCCTGGGCTGTGTGTACAAGAGAATTAGGTCAGGCTGAAAGTGAGGGCAGAGGTCTGTCTGGTCTGAGTGAGTGAGGGGAGCAGCCCAACAGGTCTGCCAGCCTGGCTGGGGGAGGAAAGGAATGGAACACTTTTCCAGAGCCCCATGCTGCAGCAAAGCTGAGAGGCGTAAACCTCCATCTGGGTTTGAGCCCAGCTGTGGCCGCCAGTGAATTTTCAGTCTGTGAACGAACATTCGTGAGGCTTCTTACGTGTGAGGTGGGGAGGACCCTCCTTCCCAGCCGCAGGTCTGGTGATGGCACGGGGATGGGCAGGGCCCATCCTCAGGAGGTCCCTGTGTGGCTCCTTCAGGTGGACACCCAGACGCCCTCCATCTGGCTGCATTCTCTTAGGCCCTTTGTCCTGAGGGGGGCTCTTCCACGTGACTCTTGGGGGTGCTGGGCAGGAGAAGCCCTGAGAACGCCCTGAGCCACCTTCTTTCCGCAGCCAAGAACACTGTGGTGAGAGGCCTGGAAAACGTGGAGGCGCCTGAGGGCGGTGAGGCGCTGTTCGAGTGCCTCTTGTCGAGGCCGGAGGTGGCCGCCCACACCTGGCTGCTGGATGACGAGCCGGTGCGCACCTCTGAGAACGCCGAGGTGGTTTACTTTGAGGACGGCCTGCGGCACCTGCTGCTGCTCAGAAACCTGCGGCCTCAAGACAGCTGCCGGGTGACCTTCCTGGCGGGGGACATGGTGACATCTGCGTTCCTCACAGTCCGAGGTTAGAGTTGTGGGGTCGGGAGAGTGGGCTGGGTCCAAGGGGGGAGGGTGGTTCTCTGCGATCCCTCCCACCAGATACCACGACACAGGGGTAGGGGGGCGGTTCTGGGGCCACGGGGAGGGGGGGCGTAGTTCTCTGCAACCCCTCCCACTGATACCCCACTGCAAGAGTGTGGGAGGGTGGGGATGTAGGGGGGCGGTCAGTCGCTGAGACCCCTCCCACGGGATCACCCACTGCAGGGACGCTGGGGTGGAGCTGGGACCACAGGGTGTGTGTGAGTCTCTCAGACCCATCCTACCAAGTATCACACGCTGCAGGGGGCGGGGGTGGGTGGGCTAGGGCCACTGTGTGGGAACTTGGGACTCTTCAACCTCTCCCACCAGATACCGGATACCTCACTGCTTGGGTGCAGGGGGAGGGGCTGAGGCCAGGGATGCAGGAGGCATGAGCCTCTTGGAACCCTCCCACGGGACATCACACTGTGGGGTGCGAGGGGGGTGGGGTCCTAGGAGGGGGCATAGGTTACCAAGACCCCTCTCACTGGATATTTGGCTATGGGTAGTAGACCAGGGCTGGGGCAGCAGTGGGGCGTGGGTCTCGGAGACCCCTCCCACGGGGTACCCAGCTGCTTGGTCAGGGGTGGAGTGCGGGGTGGGGGGGGGGGAAGCTGGGGCCTCTGGGAAGGGCATCGATTTCTGAGACTTGCCCACAGGAGCATGGGGTGGTAGCCTTGGGGACGTTGATCTCTGAGGCCACTCCCACCTGAGGCTGGTGCCCTCCTCTTCTCGGGGGCTACGGGAGGGGGTGGCATGGGTGTCTCTGAGCCCCCCCCCGCCCCAGGCCGCCCCTTGGCCCCTGAGCTCACACTCCCACCCCGCCCTGCAGGCTGGCGCTTGGAGGTCTTGGAGGCACCCCGGGACACGGCCGTGCTGGCCGGGGGGCGGGCCAGCTTCAGCTGCACGCTCAGCGAGACAGTGCCGGTGGGTGAGGCGACCTGGTACGTAAATGGAGCCTCGGTGCAGCCTGACGACGCAGACTGGACAGTCACCGCCGAAGGCAGCCAGCACACCCTGCTGCTGCACCGGGCCCAGCCGCACCACGCCGGCGAGGTCACCTTCGCCGCCCGCGATGCCGTGGCCTCTGCGAGGCTCACTGTGCTGGGTGGGTGGCTTGGGTCTGCCTGCTGCAGCTCGGGTCCAGGGCTCTCGGGGAGACAGGTCGGGGGGCAGGAGGTTTCAGCTTCAGAGGCTGCTGGGGCTCTCCGTGGCCCCCCACGCTGGGTGGCCTCTAGGCACACAGTCTTCCTGTGACTCAAACGCACCTTCCTCGCCCCCGCAGAAAGGCTGGGCTGTGGGGCACAGCTGCTCACAGGACTCTGAGGGGTGGACCACACTGTGCCCCACCAGCAGACCCCAGGGTGGGCAGGGCTGCAGGTGCCGACTGCCAGCCTCTGCACTGACCCTGTGCCTCCTGCCCGCCCCCACAGGCCTCCCCGACCCCCCAGAGGACGCCGAGGTGGTGGGGCGCACTGGCAGCTCCGTGACACTGTCTTGGGTGGCTCCCACGAGTGACGGCGGAGGCGGTCTCTGTGGCTATCGGGTAGAGATGAAGGCAGCGGCCACAGGAGAGTGGCAGCTGTGCCATGAGCTGGTGCCCGGGCCCGAGTGCCTGGTGGATGGCCTGGCCCCCGGGGAGACCTACCGCTTCCGTGTGGCCGCAGTGGGCGCGGCAGGCGCTGGGGAGCCTGTGTACCTGCCCCAGACAGTGAGGCTTGGTGAGTTGCTGCCTTAGTCCTGGTTTATGAGGGTAGGGGTCCAGCCTGGAGCCCTCAAGGCCTCTCTAAGCTGGGGGTCCCTGCCCGTGTCCTTACTGATGCGCCCCTCCTGTTCCCGATCACTCTTCCCAGCAGAGCCCCAGGAGCCCACGCCTGCACCCCCTGCCCCTGAGAGCCGGCAGGTGGCAGCTGGGGAGGACTTGTGTCTGGAGTGTGAGGTGGCCGAGGCTGGTGAGGTCATCTGGCTGAAGGGAACAGAGCGCATCCAGCCCAGTGGGCGCTTCCAGCTTCTCTGCCAGGGTCAGCGGCAGACGCTGTTGATTCGGGACTTCTCAGCGGAGGACCAGGGCGAGTATCGCTGCGCCCCTGCACGGGATCCGGTCTCTGTGGCAGCTGCTGCCTTCCAGGGTATGTCTCCCAGGGCCCAGCGTGCACGGGGGAGGGAGGAGCCCTGGGATATGGAGTGGGCCAGCCCTCTTGCTCACTGGTTCTCTCTCGGGGAACTGCAGGAGGTCATCTTGAGGACACTGCCTCACACCAGGAAAGACTGAGGCCCGGGGTGGGGAGATGCACAGATCGGTATGGCTCAGCCTCCTGTCAGAACCCATATCATTGGCATCTGAGGTCACATCACTCTCTGAGTGGGATCCTGGCCAATGCAGCCCTTGGTGCCCACGGCTGGTTCTTTAAACCCTTGGATCCCTGTTCCCTGAGCCCCCTGCACTCTGAGCTCCCCTGCACCTGCACTGACCCCGGCCTGGTGCTCCCTGTGGTCATCCCCTCCTGTGCAGGAGGAAGACTGAGGTCTGGCTGGATCAGGGGATGCTGAGGCCTAGAGAGGGCCATTCAGAGCCTCTAAAACCTTGTACACACTGTGCATGCATCAGAACTCTTGGGGGCCCAGGCAGGCAGCAGAGGCCTATAAGGGGAACCGTGGTCAGTAGCTAAGGCCGGCCTGGGGTTATGGCTCTGTCCCTGCCTGACTGACCAGTTTCCTGCCCTCCTCAGTGGTGCTGACCCCAGAATCTGGGGATGAGGTCCCCACGCAGCCCAGCCTGCCCCCTGAGGCGGCCCAGGAAGGCGACCTGCATCTCCTGTGGGAGGCCCTGGCCCAGAAGCGCCGCATGAGCCGAGAGCCTACGCTGGACTCCATCAGCGAGCTGCCCGAGGAGGATGGACGCCCGCAGCGCCTGCGGCAGGAGGTGGAGGAGGTGGCTCCTGACCTCTCCGAGGACTCTTCCACGGCTGACGAGCTGACACGCACTGGCGAGGCTGACCTCTCACACACCAGCTCTGACGACGAGTCCCGTGCGGGCACTCCTTCCCTGGTTACCTACCTCAAGAAGGCTGGGAGGGCCAGTGCCTCACCACTGGCCAGCAAGGTGAGTCTCCAGCTTGACCTACGAGGAGAGGCCTGGGTCTCTTAGATCTTCGCCACTCTGTCGTTCATCCACACGTCATCTATCCACTGTTGTCCGTCGGTCCATCCACCACCTGTTTATCCATTCTTCCACCCACCCACCATCTGCCCATCTGTTGGTCATCCATCTACTTATCCATCGACCAGCCACCTACCCATCCATCCATCCATCCACCTGGCTGTTAAAACTTCTTTTCTGAAGAGCTGGAACCTATCTCTCCTTGGTATTCCTCACCACTCTGTCCTGCTCTGGGGAAAGCAGTTTTAGGGAGGGTGGGCTTGCTTTTTGGAAGCAACAGAAGCCATCAGGCATTCGGCCTCAGTGAAGGTAGTGCAGTTGACAGCAGGTAGCAGGCAGCAGGCATGCTGGAGCAAGACGTGCAGCTGGGGCAGGAGACCTGGGCTCTGCTTCCCCCTGCCCTGTGTGTGTCCCTACACAATCCTTTCCCTGTCCCGGGCCTCAGGTACCCCACCTTATCTGTGCACACAGGTTGAGGCCCCAGCAGCCCCTTCTGGGAAGCCACAAAAGCAGCAGGAGAAGCCAGCTTCAGTAACCCCACCACCAGGAGACCTGAGCGTTGGGGACTTGGGTGACCTATCCATGGACAAGGCAGCAGTGAAGATCCAGGCTGCCTTCAAGGGTTATAAGGTCCGGAAGGAGATGCAGCAGCAGGAGGGGCCTGTGTTCTGCCGCACGTTTGGGGACACC
Organism: Balaenoptera musculus; assembly: GCF_009873245.2. NCBI lineage: Eukaryota > Metazoa > Chordata > Mammalia > Artiodactyla > Balaenopteridae > Balaenoptera > Balaenoptera musculus. Next base: position 154,138,620 of record NC_045787.1, read on the forward strand.
GTGGCACAGGTGGGAGATGTCCTGCATCTGGAGTGTGTAGTGTCCAGCAAGACAGATGTGCGTGCCCGCTGGCTGAAGGACGGTGTGGAGCTGACTGATGGCCGGCACCACCACATTGACCAGCTTGGGGATGGCACCTGCTCTCTGCTGGTCACTAGCCTGGGCCGGGCCGACGCTGGCCACTATACCTGTCAGGTGAGCAACAGGTTTGGCCGTGTGGCCCACAGCGCCTGTGTGGCGGTCAGTGGGACGGAGAGTGAGACCGAGAGTTCCTCCGGGAGTGAGCTGGGTGACACCCTCCGCCGGGCCGCCCGGCGGCTGTACCGCCTCTTCCGCACGAAGGGCCCGGCAGAGGTTTCAGATGAGGAGATCTTCAGTGCTGACGAGGGCAAGGCGGAGCCTGAGGAGCCTGGGGACAGGGAGACATACCGCGAAGATGAACAGTCCATCTGCATCCGCTTCGAGGCGCTTGCCGAGGCCCGCCGGGCAGCCACCTGCTTCCAGGACATGTTTGGCACGCTGGACAACAGAGTGGACATCAGCCTGTCAGAGCAGGGGCTGCATGGGGTGGAGATGCGCATTGGCAAGGTGGCCCCCACCCCTGCAGCGCCTCCGGAGCCAGTACTGGCCGCAGAGGCAGGTGAGTCTGCAAGCTGCCTGGGTCAGGGGTGAGGGGAGAGGAAGAGCGAAGGCAGCAGCGGTGACCAGGGTCAGCTGAAAACTCAAGGAGGTTTAGCTCAAGGGGCTTTAGCTTCTGGCTGTTCGCAGATGCAGCCCACTGAGCTGGGAGGAGCCCTGACTTTGGGGTTAGACAGAGCTCAATTTAAATCCCAGCTCTGCCTTGCTACTGGTTAGCCTCTTGGAACCTCAGAGTTCTGTTCTGTGAAATGGATTCGGGAATACTGACATCCTAGAGTTTAGGGTTATTTTTTACCCCATGAGGGTTTCAGATATAATCTGTATAAAAGGTGGGGTTCCACATAGTCCAGCCTGAACCCCATTTCCCACTCCAGCAACTAAAGTTAATTAAAAAGTCATTTCACTGTTTACTTGCATCTCCCTAGGAACAACAAAGGGAGTATCATTAATAACCCACAGCATCATTCCTCCTCTTTAATTCTGAGCTACTAGCTTGCTTCCAATCCCAGACAACCGACCTTGGTCTTCCCTTTACTTCCGCTTCCTCCCCATTTCCTCTCTGCTATCTCTCTGGCCTCATGGTAGCTTGGGAACCAGGCTAACAAAGAGAGGATTCTTCTAGAGCATGGGGAGGAGGGAAGAGCTCAGTTGGCAGAGACAGAGTTCTGTTTCGCCGCCCATTCTGTGAGCACTCATGTGAATGGGTGCCGTGCAGATCACGCACATTGAACCGCTGGCAGCTGGGGCAACTTGGGGGAGCCTGAGGCTAACTTGTCGTATGCCCTGCCCATCCCTCCCAGCCCCGGTGTTCCTGACTGAGCTACAGAATCAGGAGGTGCTGGATGGGTACCCCGTGAGCTTTGACTGTGTGGTGACAGGCCAGCCCGTGCCCAGTGTGCGCTGGTTCAAGGACGGGAGGGTGCTGGAGGAGGATGACCACTACATGATCAGTGAGGACCAGCAGGGCGGCCACCAGCTCATCATCACAGCTGTGGTGCCAGCAGACATGGGTGTCTACCGCTGCCTGGCTGAGAACAGCGTGGGTGTGTCCTCTACCAAAGCGGAGCTCCGCGTGGACCGTGAGTGCTCGGTCAGGTTTGATGGTTCAGGGTGGGATCCTGGCTGGGAGAGGCAGTGCTGGAGACCACTGGCCTCAGGCCAGGCAGGATTTGGGGCTGGAATGTCTTGTGGAGGATAGAGTGTTCTCTTGGAGCCCCCTTGAGAGGTGGCTGGGCTGGGGAGGTACCTGGAAAGGTTTGGAGGTACCCCATGGGCACAGTGGGTGGTTAACGGCACTGTGGCACAATAAGAAATATATATTTGGTCTTTGTCCCTGATTCCTGGCGGGCCCTAGACAGCTTCAGTACAAATATATCCATCTGATTTTTGACAAAAATGCAAAAGCAATTAAATGGAGTAAGGATAGAATTTCAGATTCAAGGATGGAATTTCAAATGATGCTGAAGTAATTTGAACACTCGTAGGCAAAAATATGAACTTTGACCTTATGTGAAAATTAGCTCAAAATGGATTAAATACTTAAATGTAAAATATGAAGCTGGAGCTGAAGCTGAAGCTTTTTTAGAAAAAAGTAGGAGGAGATCCTCAAGACCTAGGGCTAGGAAAAGACTGCTTAGACTTGACCCATAAAAGGAAAAATTGGTAAACTGGACCTCCTCAGAGTTAAAACCTTTTGCTCTGAGAAAGACCAGGTGTTGAGGATGAAAAGCTATGGGCTGGGAGAAAATACCTGCAAATCACATATCTTATAAAGGACTAAAAAATATGTAAAGGAAAGCTCAAAATTGAACAATAAAAATTTTTTAAAAATCCACTTAGAATAGGGGCAAAAGACCTTTCCATACATTTCAAGAGAGAGGACATACAGACGGCAAAGAAGCACCTAGAAGATGTGCCTGTTTTTATTTCCATTTCCCTCATGGGATCTCTCATGCATTGCTGGTGAGAGTGTAACGTGGTGCAGCCACTCTGAAAAACAGTTTGCAGTTGCTCACAAAACTATGTAGTTACTGTATGATCTAACAGTTGCCTTTTTTGGTATTTATCCCAGAGAAATAAAAACTCAAATTCATAATAAAACCTGTGCCCAAATACTCATAGCAGCCTTATTCCCAATAGCCAAAAACTGGTAATGACCCAACTGTTAAACTGTGGTATGGCTATTCTATGGAATACTACTTGGCAAAGAAAAGGAACAAATTATTAACATGTGCAACAATTCTGATGAAATTTCATTTTATTGCATAAAGTTAAACAAACACACATATACTCAATGGAGTTCGTGTGAAACTTGTGAAATCTGAACAAGATCGAGGGATCATAGCAACGTCACCTTTTATAGCTGTGAGACAAGTTAACATCGCTGGAAACTGGGTGAAGAGTAAATGGAATCTCTGTATTATCTCTTAGAACAGCATGAGAATCTATAATTCTCTCAACAAAAAGGAAAATAAAACTATTAAATATAACAAGTCTATTATCTTAAATAAGACGATATTTTCTATATTTACCTAAGTAGTTCCATTTCCAAGCTCTTTATTTTGCTATGTAGGTCTAGATTTCTATCTCGTAACACTTTCTTTCTGCCTGAAGGACATATTTTAGCAATTTTTGTAGTGTGGGTATATCTGAAAAATGTCTTTATTTTGCTTTTCTTTAGGATATTTTTTCTAGGACAGTTTTTTCTTTCCATACTTTAAAGATGTTGCTCCACCATCTATTAGCTTGCATTCTTTCCAATGAGAAATATGATGTCGTTCTTATCTTTGTTTCTCTGTACATAACTTATCTTTTCTATTGGGATTTTAAAGTTTTTAGATATTTGCACACCATAAAATTCACCATTTAAAAATGTATAATTCAGTGGTTTTTAATATATTCACAAGGTTATGCTACCATCTAATTCCAGAACATTTTCATCATCCCAGAAAGAAACCCCATACCTATTGACTGTCACTCCCCATTCCCCCTCCCCCAGCCCCTGGCAACCACTAATCTGTTTTCTATCTGTGTGGGTTTGCCTATTCTGAACTTTCCATGTAAATGGAATTATACAATATGTGGCTTTTTATGTCTGGTTTCTATTACTGAGCTTGTTTCCAAGGTCTATCCATGTAATAAATATCAGTGCTCCATTCCTTTTCATGGCTGAAAAATATTTCACTGTATATGGACGATTTATCCATTCATTGGATGACGTTTATCCATTGGTTTATGGCTACTATGAATAATGCTGCTATGAACATTCATGTGCAAGTTTTTGTGTGGACATACGTTTTCATTTCTCTTGGATCTATACCTAGGAGTGGAATTGCTGGGTCAGATGGTAAACTCTATGTTTAACTTTTAGAAGAACCGACAAACTCTTTTACACAGCAGCTGCACCATTTTACATTTCTGCCAGCAGTGTACAAAGGTTCCAATTTCCCTACATCTTTGCCATCACTTGTTTTTGTTCATCTTTTCAATTACAGTCGTCCTAATGGATGTGAAGTGGTATCTCATTGTGGTTTTGATTTGCGTTTCCCTACTGACTAATGATATTGAGCATCTTTTCATGTTCTTATTGGCCATTTGTGTATCTTTTTTTGGAGAAATCCTTTGTCCATTTAAAAATTAGATTATTTGTTTTTTTAATTTTGAGTTGTAAGAGTTTTTTGTATATTCTGAGTACTATTGATAGATCCTTATCAGGTATATGATTTTCTTTTTCTTTTCTTTTTTTTTTTGTAATAGATCTTTATTGGAGTACAGTTGCTTCACAATACTGTGTTAGTTTCTGTTGCACAACAAAGTGAATCAGCCATATGCATACATATATCCCCATAACCCCTCCCTCTTGAGCCTCCCTCCCACCCTCCCTATCCCACCCCTCTAGGTCATTGCAAAGCACCGAGCTGATCTCCCTGTGCTATGCTGCTGCTTCCCACTAGCTAACTATTTTACATTCGGTAGTGTATATATGTCAATGCTACTCTCACTTTGCCCCAGCTTCCCCATCCCCACTCCGTGTCCTCAAGTCCATTCACTATGTCTATGTCTTTATTCCTGTCCTGCCACTAGGTTCATCAGTACCATTTTTTTCTTTTTTAGATTCCATATATGTGTTAGCACACGCTATTTGTTTTTCTCTCTCTGACTTACTTCACTCTGTAAGACAGACTCTAGGTCCATCCACCTCACTACAAATAATTCAATTTCGTTTCTTTTTATGGCTGAGTAATATTCCATTGTATATATGTGCCACATCTTCTTTATCCATTCATCTGTCAATGGACATTTAGGTTGTTTCCATGTCCTGGCTATTGTAAATAGTGCTGCAGTGAACATTGTGGTACATGACTCTTTTTGAATTATGGTTTTCTCAGGGTATATGCCCAGTAGTGGGATTGCTGGGTCATACAGTAGTTCTATTTTTAGTTTTATAAGGAACCTCCTTACTGTTCTCCATAGTGGTTGTATCAATTTACAGTCCCACCAACAGTGCAGGAGGGTTCCTTTTTCACCACACCCTTTCCAACATTTATTGTTTCTAGACTTTTTGGTAATGGCCATTCTGACTGGTGTGAGGGGATACCTCATTGTATTTTTGATTTGCATTTCTCTAATAATTAGTGATGTTGAGCATCTTTTCATGTGCCTCTTGGCTATCTGTGTGTCTTCTTTAGTGAAATGTCTATTTAGGTCTTCCACCCATTTTTTAATTGAATTATTTGGTTTTTTGATATTGAGCTCCATGAGCTGTTTGTATATTTTGGGGATTAATCCTTTGTCCATTGTTTCATTTGCAAATATTTTCTCCCATTCTGAGGGTTGTCTTTTCATCTTGTTTATGGTTTCCTTTGCTGTGCAAAAGCTTTTAAGTTTAGTTAGGTCCCATTTGTTTATTTTTGTTTTTATTTTCGTTACTCTAGGAGGTGGGTCGTAAAAGATCTTGCTGTGATTTATATCATAGAGTGTTCTGCCTATGTTTTCCTCTAAGAGTTTTATAGTGTCTGGTCTTACATTTAGGTCTTTAATCCATTTTGAGTTTATTTTTGTGTATGGTGTTAGGTAGTGTCTAATTTCATTCTTTTACATGTAGCTGTCCAGTTTTCCCAGCACCACTTATTGAAGAGGCTATCTTTTCTCATTGTATGCTCTTGCCTCCTTTATCGTAAATTAGGTAACCATATGTGTGTGGGTTTATCTCTGGGCTTTCTCTCCTGTACCATTGATCTATATTTCGGTTTTTGTGCCAGTACCATACTGCATTGATTACTGTAGCTTTGTAGTATAGTTTGAAGTCAGGGACCCTGATTCCTCCAGCTCTGTTTCTCTTTCTCAAGATTGCTTTGGCTATTCGGGATCTTTTGTGTTTCCATACGAATTGTAAAATTTTTTGTTCTAATTCTATGAAGAATGCTATTGGTAGGTAGTTTGATAGGGATTGCATTGAATCTGTAGATTGCTTTGGGTAGTATTTTGACAATATTGATTTTGACAATATTGACAAATTTTGACAATATTGATTCTTCCAATCCAAGAACATGGTATATTTCTCCATCTGTTTATGTCATCTTTGATTTCTTTCATCACTGTTTTATAGTTTTCTGAGTACAAGTCTTTTTCCTCCTTAGGTAGGTTTATTCCTAGGTATTTTATTCGTTTTGTTGCAATGGTAAGTGGGATTGTTTCCTTAATTTCTCTTTCTGATTTTTTGTTGTTATTGTATAGGAATGCCAGAGATTTCTGTGCATTAATTTTGTATCCTGCTACTTTACCAAATTCATTGATTAGTTTTAGTAGTTTTCTGGTGGCAGCTTTAGGATTCTCTATGTATAGTATCATGCCATCTGCAGTGACAGTTTTACTTTTTCTTTTCCAATTTGTATTCCTTTTATTTCTTTTTCTTCTTTGATTGCTGTGGCTAAGACTTCCAAAACTATGTTGAATACGAGTGGCAGGAGTGGACATCCTTGTCTTGTTCCTGACCTTAGTGGAAATGCTTTCAGTTTTTCACCATTGAGTATGATGTTTGCTGTGGGTTTGTCATATATGGCCTTTATTATGTTGAGGTAGGTTCCCTCTATGCCCATTTTCTGGAGAGTTTTTATTACAAATGGGTGTGGGATTTTGTCAGAAGCTTTTTCTGCATCTATTGAGATGATCATATGGTATTTATTCCTTAATTTGTTAACATGGTGTATCACATTGATTTGCATATATTGAAGAACCCTTGCATCCCTGGGATATATCCCACTTGATAATGGTGTATGATCCTTTTAATATGTTGTTGGATGCTGTTTGCTAGTATTTTGTTCAGGATTTTTGCATCTATGTTCATCAGTGATGCTGGTCTATAATTTTCTTTTTTTGTGATATCTTTTTCTGGTTTTGGTATCAGGGTGATGGTGGCTTTGTAGAATGAATTTGAGAGTGTTCCTCCCTCTGCAATTTTTTGGAAGAGTTTGAGAAGGATCGGTGTTAGCTCCTCTCTAAATGTATGATAGAATTCGCCTGTGAAGCCATCTGGTCCTGGGCTTTTGTTTGTTGGAAGATTTTCAATCACAGTTTCAATTTCATTACTTGTGATAGGTCTGTTTATATTTTCTAATTTTTCCTGGTTCAGTCATGGAAAATTGTACCTTTCCAAGAATTTGTCCATTTCTTCGTGGTTGTCCATTTTATTGGCATATAGTTTTTTGTAATAGTCTCCTATAATCCTTTGTATTTCTGTGGTGTCAGTTGTGATTTCTCCTTTTTCATTTCTAATTTTATTGATTTGTGTCCTCTCCCTTTTTTTCTTGATGAGTCTGGCTAAGGGTTTATCAATTTTGTTTATCTTCTCAAAGAACCAGCTTTTAGTTTTATTGATCTTTGCTATTGTTTTCTTCATTTCTATTTATTTCTGCTCTGATCTTTGTGATTTCTTTCCTTCTACTGACTTTGGGTTTTCTTTGTTCTTCCTTCTCTAGTTGCTTTAGGTTAGGGTTAGATTGTTTATTCGAGATTTTTCTTGTTTCTTGAGGTGAGATTGAATTGCCATAAACTTCCCTCTTAGAACTGCTTTTGCTGTGCCCCATAGGTTTTGGGTGCTTGTATTTTTGTTGCCATTTGTTTCTATGTATTTTTTTATTTCTTCTTTGATTTCTTCACTGATCTCTTGGTTATTTAGTAGTGCACTGTTTAGCCTCCATGTATTTGTGGTTTTTACAATTTTTTCCTGTAATTGATTTTCAATCTCATAGCGTTGTGGTCAGAAAAGATGCTTGATACGATTTCAATTTTCTTAAATTTTCCAAGGCTTGATTTGTGACCCAAGATGTGATCTATCCTGGAGAATGTTCCATGTGCCCTTGAGAAGAAAGTGTATTCTGCCACTTTGGGTGGAATGTTCTATAAATATCAATTAAATCTATCTGGCCTGTTGTGTCATTTAAAGCTTGTGTTTCCTTATTTATTTTCTGTTTGGATGATCTGTCCATTGGTGTAAGTGGGGTGTTAAAGTCCCCTACTAAAATTGTGTTACTGTCGATTTCCCCTTTCATGGTTGTTAGTATTTGCCTTATGTATGGAGGTGCTCCTATGCTGGGTGCATAAACATTTACAATTGTTATATCATCTTCTTGGACTGATCCCTTGATCATTATGTAGTGTCCTTCCTTATCTCTTATAATAGTCTTTATTTGAAAGTCTATTTTATCTGATATGAGTATTGCTACTCCAGCTTTCTTTTGATTTACATTTGCATGGAATATCTTTTTTCATCCCTTCACTTTCAATCTGTATGTGTCCCTAGGTCTGAATTGGGTCTCTTGTAGACAGCACATATATGGGTCTTGTTTTTGTATCCATTCAGCCAGTCTGTGTCTTTTGGTTGGGGCATATAATCCATTTACATTCAAGGTTATTATCCATATGTATGTTCCTATTACCATTTTCTTAATTGTTTTGGGTTTGTTTTTATGGGTCTTTTTCTTCTCTTGTGTTTCCTGCCTAGAGAAGTTTCTTTAGCTTTTGTTGTAAAGCTGATTTGGTGGTGCTGAATTCTTTTAGCTTTTGCTTGTCTGAAAAGCTTTTGATTTCTCTGTTGAATCTGAATGAGATCCTTGATGGGTAGAGTAATCTTGGTTGTAGGTTTTTCTCTTTCATCACTTTAAGTATATCCTGCCACTGCCTTCTGGCCTGTAGGGTTTCTGCTGAAAAATCAGCTGTTAACCTTATGGGGATTCCTTTTTATGTTATTTTTTGTTTTTCCCTTTTAATATTTTTTCTTTGAATTTAATTTTTGTTAGCTTGATTAATATGTGTCTTGGTGTGTTTCTCCTAGAGTTTATCCTGTATGGGACTCTCTGTGCTTCCTGGATTTGGGTGACTATTTCCTTTCCCATGTTAGGGAAGTTTTCCACTATAATCTCTTCAAATATTTTCTCAGACCCCTTCTTTTTCTCTTCTTCTTCTGGGACCCCTATATTCGAATGTTGGTGCGTTTAATGTTGTCCTAGAAGTCTCTGAGATTGTCTTCAATTCTTTTCATTCTTTTTTCTTTATTCTGCTCCTCGGCAGTTATTTCCACCATTCTGTCATCCAGCTCACTTATTCGTTCTTCTGCCTCAGTTATTCTGTTATTGATTCCTTCTAGTGTATTTTTCATTTCAATTATTGTGTTGTTCATCTGTTTGTTTGTTCTTTAGTTCTTCTAGATCTTTGTTAAACATTTTTTGTACTTTCTCAATCCGTGGCTCCATTCTATTTCCGAGATTCTGGATCATCTTTACTATCATTACTCTGAATTCTTTTTCAGTTAGATTCCCTATTTCCTGTTCATTTATTTGGTCTTGCAGGTTTTTACCTTGCTCCTTCATCCATGACATATTTTTCTTGCCATCTCTTTTTTTTTTTTTTATGAGTGGGATTGTGTTCCTGTCTTACTGGTTTTTTGGCCTCACGCTTCCAATGCTGAAGTCTGTAGGCTGTTGGGTAGAGCTGGGTCTTGGTGCTGAGAGGAGGACCTCCAGGAGACCTCACTCTGATGCATATTCCCTGGGGTCTGAGTTCCTCTGTTAGTCCAGTGGTTCGGACTCAGACCTCCCACCACAGGAGTTTCAGCTCGTGAACCCAAGATCCTGCAAGCCGCACAGGACAGCAAAAAAAAAAAAAAAGAAAGAACAATAACAAAGTAAAAAATAAAATTAGACTAGGAAACTAACAGATATGTTAGAAAAAATATAAAAATAAAAATATAGATGAAACAATAACTGGAAGGTAAAACAGAATCACAGTAGTAAAAAAGAGGAGGAGAAAAAAAAAAAGGCGGAAAAGGCCTTGGCTATGGAGGGCAGGGCCTAAGCAGGGTTGAGGTTTAGGCGGTGGGTGGGGCCTATGCTTAGGACACACAGGGCTGGAAAAGGCCCTGGGGGGTGTGGGGTGTGGGGCTTAGGTTCAACAGAACAGAAGGGGCCCAGGTGTGTCTCCTGCCTCTGGTTTCAGGGGGTGGGGGACCCCACCTTGGAGCCCAGCAGGCTTCCTTGGTTTGAGTGGGCGGGGCAAATTCCCTCTGCTCCTTTCCTGCTCCTCTGGTCCCAGAGGGCCCCTCCCACCTTCCTCTCCTGATCTCCCAGGCCTCCCTCCTACATCCCCAGGACCAACCTGGCCTGGAGAGGACCTCTGAGGGCATAGGACCTGGCCTGAGAGCTGGGCAGACGTCCCCAGCCGATTGAGCAGGGGAAACGCTGGGCCCACTCCCCTCTGATCCAAGCCCCCGTGGGTCCCCCCAGGCATGGGAACCCCTCCCCACCTCTCAGCCACACCTCAGGGGCACTGGTCCTGTCCAACCTCCACTTCTCCTCCCCCTCAGTCCCCTCATGTCCTGCTGGTTTTCTTGCGGGTTCTTCCTGTCTCCTTGGGCATTGGGGTCCCCCACCAGCATCCAGCACGTGCCCTAGTTGTCTCAGATATATGATTTTCAAATCTTTTCTCCCATTCTGTGGGTTGTCTTGTCACTTTCTTGAGTGTTCTTTGATGCACAAAAGTTTTAAATTTTGATGGAGTATAGTTTATCTACTTTTTCTTTGGTTTCTTGTGCTTTACTTGTCATGTCTAAGAAACCACTGTCTAACCCAAAGTTATAAAGATTTACGCTTATGCTTTCTTCTCTCATATTTAGGTCTTTGGTACATTTTGAGTTCATATTTGTATATGGTATGAGGTAAGGGCCCCAATTCATTTTTTTCCTGTGGAAATCCAGTTGTCCCAGCACTATTTGTTGAAAAGACTATTTTCCCTCATAAAATTGTCTTGGAACTCTTGTCAGAAACGAATTTCTATTAAATGTGTAGGTTTATTTCTGACTCTCAATTCTATTCCTTTCATCCAAATGTCTGTCATTATGCCATTACCACACTGTTTTGACTATTGTAACCATGTATAATATTGTTTTGAAATTTTTAACTGTGAGTCTGCCAACTTGGTTCTTGTTCAAGATTTTATGACCATCCTGAGTCTCTTGCATTTTCTTATGAATTTTAGGATCAGCTTGTCAATTTCTGCAAACATGATCTCTGGATACTTTTTAAGACTTTTTTTTATCATTGGTTTTGAGTAATTTGATCATAGTCTTTGGTGCAATTGTCTTTATTTATATTCCTTGTGCAGTTAATTGAGCTTCTAGGAATTTTGGGTTAATAGTTTTCATTAAGTTTGAAATTAAGTAGTTAATAGTAGTTAATAGTTGAATAGTAGTTGAATAGTAGTTAATAGTGAAATTAAGTAGTTAATAGTTTTCATTAAGTTTCATTAAGTTTGAAATTTGGGGGAGGCATTATTTCTTCAATTATTTTTTCTTTCCCCCTTCATTTGGGAAGTTAAGTTACACATAATCAAGTGGCTACTTGAAGTTGTACTACAGCTTACTAATAATCCTTTTCCATTTTTATTAATAAAATTCTTCTTTCTCTATGCATTTCATTTTTCATAGTTTCTATTGCTATGCTTTTATTTTCACTATTCTTTTGTAGTATCTAATCTGCTATCAATCCCATCCATTGTATTGTTTATCTCTAGAAGTTCTACTTGAGTCTTTTTTATATGTTCTATATCTCATCTTAACTTTTCAAACACATGGAATACAGTTCTAATACCTGTGTTAATGTCCTTATCTCCCAGTTCTAACATCTGTGTCAAATCTGACTTGGTTTTGACAATTGATTATTCTACACATTATAGGTTGTGTGTTTCCTGCCTCCTTGCATGTCGGACAGTCTTGGCTGAATGCCTGACAGTGTGAATTTAACCCTGTTGGGAGCTGGATATTTTGTGTTTCTGCAGGTCTTCTTGAGCAACACAGTGTGTTACTTGGAAGCAGCTTGATCCTTTTGGGTCTGGCTTGTGTGATTTTTTCATGTGGGGCCAAGGCAGTGCTCAGTCCAAAGCTGATCATCTTCATCTGCTGAAGTGAGAGTGTTCCTGAGTACTCAACCTGATGCCCTGTGAATTATGAAAGTTTCTAATCTGACTGTAAACAGACATTATTCCAGCCCTCATGCTCCTCTGGTACTACTTCCTCTAGTGCTTTCAGATGGCTCTTTCCTGTGTGCATGTGCCAATCAGTGTTCTGTGGCATCCTCGAGGGAGAGGGCCCTCTCTCTGTGCAGCTTTCTTTTCTCTGGTTTTCTGTTCCATGGGCACAGGCTGCCTTTATCCCTCAGGACATCAGCTGTCTCCTCAACTCAGGGTCTGCCTGGCTCTGCCTCAGTTTCCTTTTCCTGTAAACTTAAGTCAGGAAGCTGGGGCAATTATAGGGCTCACCGTTGTTTCCTATCTCTAATACATCACTCTCCTTCATTCATCTTAACCATTCTGATGATTCTGTACCCAATTCCAATGTGTGTGGGGGTTTTTTTCCCACAGAAAGAAATTCTCTGAGACACCAGCCGAGTGCCCTACAGTTCAACTCAATTCTGACACCATCCACCTGGAAATAGCATCAGATCCCATAGGTTAAGGGCTCAGTCCCACAAGGCTGCCTCCCCCACCACTTCAGATATCAGCTGCAAGTCCAGGTTGTCACCTGTGCTTCTGGCCAACATGCTATAAATTAGAGGTTCCAATGACCCCCTTCCTTGGGTTTTAATAATTTGCTAAAGTGGCTCACAGAACTCAGAGAAACATTTCACTTACTAGATCAGTGCTTTATTATAAAAGGGTATAACTCAGGAGCAGCCAGATGGAAGAGACGTATAGGCAAGGCACGTGGGAAGGGGCAGGGCCAAGCATGCCATTCTCCCCCAGTGTCCATGTGTTTACCAGCCGGGAAGCTCTCTGAACCCTATCCTTTTGGGATTTTATGGAGACTTCATTACACAGGCACAACTGATTAAATCATTGACCATTGGTGATTTAAAAAAATCTTTTTATTGGAGTATAGTTGCTTTACAGTGTTGTGTTAGTTTCTACTGTACAGCAAAGTGAATCAGCTATACATATACACATATCCCCTCTTTTTTGGGTTTCCTTCCCATTTAGGTCACCACAGAGCATTGAGTAGAGTTCCCTGTGCTGTGCAGTAGGTTCTCTTTAGTTATCTATTTTATATATAGTATCAATAGCGTGTATATGTCAATCCCAATCTCCCAATTCATCCCACCCTCCCTTTCCCCCTTGGTATCCATAGGTTTGTTCTCTATGTCTGTGTCTCTATTTCTGCTTTGTAAATAAGATCGTCTATACAGTTTTTTCAGATTCCACATATATGCGTTATATACGATATTTGTTTTTCTCTTTCTGGCTTACTTCACTCTGTATGACAGTCTCTAGGTCCATCCACGTCTCTACAAATGACCTAATATCGTTCCTGTTTATGGCTGAGTAATATTCCATTGTGCATATGTACCACATCTTCTTTATCCACTCCTCTGTTGATGGACATTTAAGTTGTTTCCATGTCCTGGCTATTGTAAATAGTGCTGCAATGAACATTGGGGTGCATGTGTCTTTTTGAATTATGGTTTTCTCAGGGTATATGCCCAGTAGTGGGATTGCTGGGTCACAAGGTAGTTCTATTTTTAGTTTTTTAAGGAACCTCCATACTGTTCTCCATAGTGGCTGTATCAATTTACATTCCCACCAAAAGTGTAGGAGGGTTCCCTTTTCTCCACACCCTCTCCAGCATTTATTGTTTATAGATTTTGTGATGCAGGCCATTCTGACAGGTATGAGGTGATACCTCATTGTAGTTTTGATTTGCATTTCTCTAATGACTAGTGATGTTGAGCATCTTTTCATGTGCCTCTTGGCCATCTGTATGTCTTCTTTGGTGAAATGTCTATTTAGGTCTTCTGCCCATTTTTTGATTGGGTTGTTTGTCTTTTTGATATGGAGCTGCATGAGCTGTTTGTATATTTTGGGGATTAATCCTTTGTCAGTTGCTTCATTTGCAAATATTTTCTCCCATTCTGAGTGTTGTCTTTCCGTCTTGTTTATGGTTTCCTTTGCTGTGCAAAAGCTTTTAAGTTTAATTAGGTCCCATTTGTTTATTTTTGTTTTTATTTTCGTTACTCTAGGAGGTGGGTTGAAAAAGATCTTGCTGTGATTTATATCATAGAGTGTTCTGCCTATGTTGTCCTCTGAGAGTTTGATAGTGTCTGGCCTTACATTTAGGTCTTTAATCCATTTTGAGTTTATTTTTGTGTATGGTGTTATGGAGTGTTCTAATTTCACTCTTTTACGTGTAGCTGCCCAGTTTTCCCAGCACCATTTATTGAAGAGGCTGTCTTTTCTCCATTGTATATTCTGGCCTCCTTTGTCATAGATTAGTTGACCATAGGTGCATGGGTTTATCTCTGGGCTTTCTCTCCTCTACCATTGATCTATATTTCTGTGTTTGCACTAGTACCATACTGTCTTGACTACCGTAGCCCTGTAGTATAGTCTGAAGTCAGCAGCCCGATTCCTCCCGCTCCGTTTTTTTTTTTCTTTCTCAAGATTGCATTTGCTATTCAAGGTCTTTTGTGTTTCCATACAAGTTGTAAAATTTTTTGTTCTACTGTGAAAAATGCCATTGATAATTTGACAGGGGTTGCATTGAATATGTAGATTGCTTTGGGTAGTATAGTTATTTTGACAATATTGATTCTTCCAGTCCAAGAACATGGTATATCTCTCCATCTGTTTGTGTCATCTTTGATTTCTTTATCAGCATCTTATAGTTTTCGGTGTACAGGTCTTTTGCCTCCTTAGGTAGGTTTATTCCTAGGATTGAACTCAATCTCCAGCCCCTCTCCCCTCCATGGACGTCAGGGGATCCCAACCTTCTAGTCACATGGTTGGTTACCCTGGCAACCAGCCCCCATCCTTAGGGGCTTTTGGAAAATCACTTCATTAACATAAAAAAACCCCACCTCTGTGCCTCTCCTCACTTAGGAAATTCCAAGGGTTTAGGAGCTCTGAGTCAGGAACAGGAGGAAGACCAAACATATATTTCTTATTATAAATCACAACATCATAACCATTGTTTTGTGTATTGTGTTTGTTTTCCTTTGGTTGTTTCAGGGGGCCAGTGTCTTAGTTCAGGCTGTTATAACAAAGTACCATAGACTGTGCAGCTTAAATAACAGAAATTTATTGCTTAAAGTTGTGGAGACTGGAAGTCTGAAATCAGGGTGCCAGCATGGTTGGGTGCTGGTGAGAGCCCTCTTCTGAGTTGCAGATGGCCATCCTCTCACTGTGTTCTCACACGGGGGAAGGGGCAAGGGGTCTCTTCTTATAAGGGCACTAATCCCATTCATGAGGCTCCACCCTCATGACCTCATCTAAGCCTGATCACCTCAGAAAGATCCCATCTTCAAACACCGTCATGTTGGGGGTTAGGACTTCAGCATATGAATTTTGGGGGGACACAACATTCAGACCTTAGCAGATGATAAATCCAGCCCCTCTTCTCCATTGTGGCTAGAAGTTGAAGTCCCTGCTGTTGGTTTTGAGGCCTGTGTTATCCTTGTTCCTTAGTTGGCTGGAACTGGAAGATGCTGTTGTTGCCACTGTCTCCTATTTATGAATCCCAGTATTTATAATGTGTTGGGTCTTGTAGTTAGTTATAGGCCTGGAAACATGGGCTGGTAACAGCCTGGGGACAAGGAGGGGCCACAGGATAGCTGTGTCCCCCATGTCTTCTGACTCAGAAGTGTGAGTGGCTCCCAGGAATGGCTGTGCAGTGAGAATCAGGTAGCCTCTGGGGTGGGACCTGTTCCCCGGGCAGATGGGGTGCAGGCCTCACTTCAGCTCCACCCTTCATCCTCAGTGACCAGCACTGACTACGACACTGCTGCGGAGGCCACGGAAACCTCGTCCTATTTCAGCGCCCGAGGCTACCTGTCCAGGTAGAGGGCCATGCAGGGGTGGTCCTTGGCCCTTTGTGGGGGGTGGCAATGCTGGCTTGGACTGACAGAATCCAAATCCTGGAGCCTTCAACCAGGCCACAGCAGTCTCTGTCCAGGAAAGAGGAGACCTCAGAAGCCATCCACACTTGACCCTGGTCCCCTCCTGTCCTGGACCCCTCACTGGTCCATCTCGCATCTGCCCCTTCTTTGTTCTCCCTGCCAGCCGGGAGCAGGAGGGCACGGAGTCTACCTCAGAGGAGGGGCAGCTGCCGCAGGTCGTGGAGGACCTGAAAGATCTCCAGGTGGCCCCCGGCACAGGTCTGGCCAAGTTCCAGCTCAAGGTGAAAGGTAAGGGGGAGAGGGATGAAGGGCAAGGAGCTGCCTCCCACCAGAGGGAGGGTTAGGGTTAGGGTTAGATCACCCAGGGGTCTCTGAGGGCCTGTGGAGGGCATGGTGCCCACTGGGCTGTGGCCCGGTGCTAACCACTCCCCCTGCGGCCCCAGGCTACCCCACGCCTCGACTGTACTGGTTCAAAGATGGGCAGCCCCTGACTGCATCTGCACACATCTGCATGACGGACAGGAAGACACTGCACACCCTGGAGATTGTCTCGGTCACCAGCGAGGATGCTGGCCAGTACTCAGCCTACATCAGCAACACCGTGGGTGCTGCTTACTCGTCTGCTCGGCTGCTGGTCCGAGGTGGGTGCTCAGGGATGCAGCAGAGCTTGGTGTCCACACCCAGGTTGATGTCCACCTATAAACCATGCTGTGGCAAGCCTGGGAGCTAGGGCCCAGTGGTCACTGCCCCTGTGTGCGGAAGTCACAGGTGTCCAGAAGCTGGCTCCCAGAGAACATGGGTCCTTAGAGGGCGTGGGGCCCATGAAAACTGACCAGCAGGCAGGATAGCTAGCTGGTGGAGTAGGCCCAGGCAAACATGGGGCCCTCCGTAGACTGCAGAGGAAGAGGCAGGTAGTAATTTGGGGAGTAGAGGTCTGAACTTCCTTATTTTCCAAAGTTCTGAGCACTACAAGGTGATTCCAAGTCTTGCCAAATCTGCCCTGGTCTAGGGACCCAACACTGCCTGCGGCATTGCTTCAGTGTGGTGTTTTGAGCTCAAGCATCCCCGAGTTGGTTTCAGAGCAACGCCCCAGACTCCTGGGCGGACATGGGTAACATTCCATCTGGTCCGTGGGGACTGAGTGTGAATTCCATGTCTGCATGGCCAGCTTTAGGAAAGGTGCTGTGTGTAGGAGTGGGCGGGGCCACCCTTGGGACCCACACCCTGCTAGGCAGGCCCACTCAGGGGAGGGGGCACCTTGGTGCTGTAGATCTGACTTCTGTGCTTTCTTCAGGCCCCAGTGAACCAGAAGAGAAGCCAGCATTCGGTGAGCCGACCCCAGAGGGAAGAGGGAGGGAGGGTGGGGTGGGCACTGGGAACAGGTTCAGTGAGGATGCGTGAGGGGGACGACCACGTGGAACTGGGGCTCTGCATTGGTGATTGTTTACCACCAGCCGCCCCATGTCTCTCCAGATGTACACCAACAGCTGGTGCCACCCCGATTCCTGGAGAAGTTCACCTCCAAGAAGGTGAAGAAGGGCTCCAGCATCACCTTCTCAGTGAAGGTTGAAGGTGAGATGTCCTGCCTCCCTGTCCCACTCAGGAGAGCCCCCAGGGAGGTCCCCTCCTTGCCCCCACTCAGGACCCTCCTAGGGAGGCTCAGAGGTGACCCCTGCCTCCCAGAGCTGCCCTCCTGGTGTGGGGAGACTGTCCACCATATACTCCTGCCTGCAGGAGACCCACCCCCAGTTGTGCATTGGCTGCGGGAGGAGGCTGAGCAGGGTGTGCTGTGGATCGGCCGCCACACGCCGGGCTACACAGTGGCCAGCTCTGCCCAGCAGCACAACCTGGTCCTTCTGGATGTGGACCGACAGCACCAGGGCACCTACACCTGCATCGCCACAAACACTGCTGGCCAGGCCCTCTGTTCCGCAAGCTTGCACGTCTCTGGCTGTGAGTGGGCATGGGTGACCCAGCCAGGAGTGGGAGAGGGGCAGTGTGGGTAGTGTGCAGCCTCAGAGCTCATGGGCCAGCTCCCACCCCCGACCCTGTGGGCTCCGCTCAGCTAGCTGAGACCCTCCTAGAAACACCCTGCCGCCCTGAGTGGTTTCTTCCTGGGTCCCTCTCAGCTCTTCCCAGGGCGGGTGAGTCAAGTGCAGACCCCATTCCCGTCCCTACCAGTGGTGGGATGACCGTGGGCCAAGTTGGGACACCGGGCACAGTCTTCCTCGGGGCTCCAGATGACAGGGCCAAGGCCCCCTGGGGGGTGGTCCAGGCATCCCTGGCAGGGGTCCCGATCAGAATCAGAGCCCAAGGGTATGAGGTGTCAGCCTGGTCGCTCACCCTGTTCTCCTGACAGTACCTAAGGAGACTGGGGCAGCGGAGGAGCAGGCCAGGGTGAAGGAGGCCCTCATCTCCACCTTCCTGCAGGGGTGAGTGAGGGGCTGCTCAAGAGCCAGAGGGGCCAGGAGTGAGGTCCTGGGAGAGTGGGGTCCTGGGAGTGCAGGTCCTGGGAGAGTGGGGTCCTGGCCCTGGGGGGGGGGCAGTGCTGCTGCTGGGGAGGGAGCCCCATCACAGATCCCAGCCCAGCTCTGCCCCTCTTGGGCCATGTGGCTTGGGTCCCCATTGTAAAGAGAGGACTTCCCCAGGGCCCTGTGGCATCCAGGCCCACTGCCCCCAGACCCTCTTTTCTGTCAGGCACCTTCAGGATACCTCCTCCCCCTTTAGGATCCAAGCTGTTTCCGAACAGATGTCGGAACCTTCAGGTTTCACTGACCTCGCTGGGCAGAGGAAAGGTACGGGCTGGGTGGGCACACATCTGTGCGGGGTGGGGGACAGGAGGTGTGGAGGAGGCTGCCCAGCTGGCAGGCCCCAGGACCGTGAGGCTCCTCCAGACCGTGTGGCCCTAGGAACACCTGCTTGCCTCGCCCTGGGCTGGGCCTCCCTGCCCTCTTATGGGCCTAATTCTGAGCTTTGGTTGGTCTCTGGGCCATTTCTGACCCTCGAGGATGTGGAAGCTCGCGGGGGCCCCTGGGCTGGGCCAGCCCTTGGCTTAGAGCTCATGTCCAGGGGGCTGTACGGATGCCTAAGAGCAGGCAGCTGCTGAGTCAGGGCTGGCGTGAGGGCAGCTCGGGGAGGCGGGTGCTGGCTATGCTGCCGGCAGGGCCCCCACTTTGTCTGGGGTTCTCCCCCTGCCCCCAAGCTGGGTCCCCCTACTCCCAGTCTCTAAGTGTGCCTGCCCCCTGACATGTCCAGCCACTTCCTGGCCACCTGCACAGGGCCCCAGCACCTTGGCATCTTTAAAAAATTGTTTTATGGAGAATACTGAGTCTGCACGGAAGTTGAGAGGAGGGAGCTGTGCACCCCACGTACCCATTGCCCACCTTTGGGATCACTTCTCCACTGACCTGCTTTGTTAATTTACCCATCCCTGCCTTCCCTGTGCTGCCCCCATCCCAAGCCGCCCTCATTCCCCCTTAACCCCAGCAACTCCTCCCAGCCCCTCACACCTGCAAAGGATCCCACTTCCATCCAGGTCAACCTGAAGCCATCAAACCACAGCTGCCAGGGGTCTGGCCCCCCAGCCCTCGGGCCACAATTTGGGGGTCCTGCCCCCTGCCTTCAGTGTCCAGAACCTGCCCTCGTATTATACTTCCTGGCTGAGCTCCTTGTGATCTCTGTCCCTTCTGAGCCCCTTCCCAGACCAGCGGCCAAGTGGCCAACAGGAATGGAGGTGGCACAAACCCCACTGGGGACCCCACAGCTCCAAGCTCCAACCCCAGCCTGACCATTTACCCAGCTCTGCCCTTAGCTGCCCCTGCCCACCGCCTTGCAACCATGCTGGCTACCTGCTCTCCCCTGACTGCCTGCTCTCCCCACAGCCACCTGCTGCCCCCACTGTCATCCCTGAGTTTGTGGTCCCCTAAGTCACACCTTGGCTCAGTTGCCCTTGAGCCAAAGAGACCCCTAGTCGTGGTCGGCCTTCCCTGCTTCTGGCAGCTCTGGCCCAAGTCTGTGCGTCCCTTGGCTCCTCTGACCCCCAAGCCCAGGATGGGCCTGGAGGCGGGTGTTTGGGCACATCTGTGGAGCACACGGCTGGCTGAGCTAGGGTCTGGCCCCCAGGAGAGCTCCCGGCAGCAGAGGCCTGTGGCCACCTGTCCTTGGCCGAGGTGGGCACTGAGGAGTTCCTGAAGAAGCTCACTTCGCAGATCACAGAGATGGTGTCAGCCAAGATCACACAGGGTAAGGGTAGCTGGTGATGGAGTGAGGTCCAGGGGTGGCCATGACTGAGCCCCCAGGACTGGGGCCCCTCCTCACATGAATGCCCTGTAGACCCATGGGAGGGCGGCATGGGGGTCAGGCCCTTCGAAGGCATCATGTGCCCTGTGTCCCCCAGCCACACTGCAGGTGCCTGGAGGTGACAGCGATGAGGAGTCCAAGACGCCGTCCGCGTCCCCCCGGCATGGCCGGTCACGCCCCTCTTCCAGCGTCCAGGAGTCATCCTCAGAGTCCGAGGATGGAGACTCCCGGGGAGAGGTGCATGGGCAGGGGAGGGGTGGGGCAGGGTGGGCAAGGGGGTATGAGAGTGTCGGGGGCAGGGTGAAGGTGGAGTTGGTGTAGGGGGCCGGGGGAGCTGGGGCAGAGGAGGTGTGGGGCACACACCTGAGTGGCCAATATCACCACTGTGACCCAGGACACCCCCAGCACCCCAGAGGTTCCTCCCTGTCCCCTTGGGGTGGGCCACCTGGCACTCCCGGTAGGATTTCCATCAGTAGAGATGGGTTGGGCCTGTTCTAGAACTTCATGGAATCTCAGGATGGCTGCTTCTTTTCCACTTAATTCCAGAGGCCTTGTAGCCTGGGGCCTTGGGAGGCCCACTGGCCCCTCTCCGGGTCTGACTCAGTGACTTCCCCCCCAGATCTTTGACATCTATGTGGTCACGGCTGACTACCTGCCCCTGGGGGCTGAGCAGGATGCCATCTTGCTGCGGGAGGGCCAGTATGTGGAGGTGCTGGACTCGGCGCACCCGCTGCGCTGGCTTGTGCGTACCAAACCCACCAAGTCCAGCCTCTCTCGGCAAGGCTGGGTGTCTCCTGCCTACCTGGACAGGCGGCTCAAGGTACCTGGATGGCTGGAAGGGTGGTCCTGGGGTTGTACCCCGCTTCCCCATGAAGGTGGGAGCCTCGCCCTGGAAGGACAGGCTAGTGCTCAGGCTGTCTATGACCCTCTCTTGTCTCTCAACAGCTGTCACCTGAGTGGGGGCCAGCTGAGGCCCCTGAGTTCCCCGGGGAGGCTGTATCGGAGGATGAGTACAAGACGAGGCTGAGGTGAGGGACCACCAGGCAGGAGCTGTGGGAAGTTGGGTTCCTGTGGGGGGACTCCAAGATGCTAATTACACGCAAATCCCCTGGGGCTGGCCTCTAGCCGGCGGGACCTTGCCTGGAAACTTCGTGTGGTGGGGCTGCCTGGTGTGTGAGGGTGCCCTCCCTCCACCAGCTTTCCAGGCCCATTCTGAAAGAGGGTGGCAGGATGCACGTGACTTGGAAGTGCCCAGTTCAGCAGCTAAGCTCCTGGGTCTTCCCCTCATGGCTGTCTCCCCACCCAGCTCCATCATCCGGGAGCTGCTGAGCTCGGAGCAGGCCTTTGTGGGCAAGCTGCAGTTCCTGCAGAACCACCACATGCAGTACCTGGACCGCTGCCCCCACGTGCCCACGGCCGTGGCCAGCCAGAAGGCAGTCATCTTCCGAAATGTGCAGGACATCAGCCACTTCCACAGCAGGTGGGCATGCAGGGTGAGCCTCAAGGCTATTCCCCGGTCTGTGTGTACACGCATGTGCACACGCACATGCTTAGACACACACTTGGACATACCGTTCACATGTGTAGACACATGCGTGCACATACAAGTCATACCTGCACAAGACACATGCCTACACACACGTGGACACACACCACACATGTGGATACACACGTGGATGCTCACACTTGCACATGCATGTACCGACAGGGCTGTACTTCAGGAGAGTGGGCAGGAGTCGAGAAGAGACAGAACCTTTGATGACTTGATTCACCCACTGGTGCACCACACACCTGTACAAGGACACACATGTCCCCAGGCACACAGGCACGTGCACCTGGCTTATCCCCAGAAGTGCCTGTGGCACACCTACCCACTGCAACCCAAGTACACAGACATACCCCAGAAATGTGCGCACACACGTACATGGGCACACACAAGTACATGTGCATACCTGCACATGCACACACAGCCCTTCACATGTGGGCATACATGTACATGGCACACACACGGATACATGTACACCCACAGACACGTACTCCCTTACGTGCTTGCACACCTGCACATAAATGCACGCCCTGAAATACCACATATGCGTGGCCCTCACAGCCCAGAAGACTCACTGTCATCCACAGGAACCCGGCCCTGGGCAGGAGCCTGTTTCTTCCCAAACCTGAGGGTTTGGGGCTGGGTTGTGGGTCGTGGGTGAGGGTCCTGATGTCAGCCCTCACCTGACCACTGTTCCCCTCCATGGCAGCTTCTCACAGGAGCTGCATAGCTGCGACACGGATGATGACGTGGCCATGTGCTTCATCAAGAACCAGGCAGCCTTTGAGAAGTATCTGGAGTTCCTGGTGGGCCGAGTGCAGGCTGAGTCGGTGATGGTCAGCATGGCCGTGCAGGAGTTCTACAAGGTGCCCCTCTGCCCGTCAGCCCTGCCTCCACTCACCAGGCGTGAAGCTGGCTTCCAGCTCTTGGATCATCTTCCCTGACCCTGCTCAGGCCCCACTTCAGCCTGCCCAGGCCCCCTGGCCCCTAGCTTAGAAAAGCGGGCAGGGTCCCCCCCAACCCCAAGCTCTGCTCACCTGTTAGACAACGACGCTGGCCATCACCTGGGGCAGCGGTGGGGCCCACCTGGGGAGGAGGGTCTGTGTGTGGGACCCCGATCCACCAGCTTTGGGGCTCTGGGGACATAAGCCATCTGGAGGCTGTGCCCCCCCTGCCCTGAACCCAGCCCTGCGGTTTCCACAGAAATACACTGAGGAGGTGCTGTCAGCCGCAGATCCTTCGCAGCCACCCCCGCCGTCCCTGCAGCACTTCCTGGAGCAGCCGGTGGAGCGGGTCCAGCAGTACCAGGCCCTCCTCAAGGTAGGCAGGGCTGGCCAGGGGCTGCGGGGCCACCCCCGTGCCCAGCCACCCCAGGTCTCGCCCTGACCCGCAGTCTCCCCCAGGAGCTGATCCGCAACAAGGCGCGGAATGGACAGAACTGTGCACTGCTAGAGCAGGCCTACGCAGTGGTGTCGGCCCTGCCGCAGCGTGCCGAGAACCAGCTGCACGTGTCGCTCATGGAGAACTACCCGGGCACCCTGGAGGCTCTCGGCGAGCCCATCCGCCAGGTCTGGGGCTGCGGGTGCAGTGGAGGGCCTGGGCAGGTGGCCAGGGCTTGTGGAGGGCTGGTCTCCAGGCTGGGCCTGGCTGACCACAGGCTCACCGCTCTCCCAGGGCCACTTCATTGTGTGGGAGGGGGCACCGGGTGCGCGGATGCCGTGGAAGGGCCACCACCGGCATGTCTTCCTGTTCCGCCACCACCTGGTGGTCTGCAAGCCCAGGCGGGACTCGCGCACTGACACCTTCAGCTACGTCTTCCGGAACATGATGAAGGTTTGCAGGGTGCCAGCGGAGCCTGGGTGGGCAGAGGGAGGCCATGCAGGATGTGCGGGCAGGTGGAGGCTGGTGGCCGGTCCTGCAGCCCTGTCCTGGGTGACCATGGCTCAGCCTGAATCTGGGCAGTCAGCCTGCGTCCTCCCCCCACAGCTGAGCAACATCGACCTGAACGACAAGGTGGAGGGCGATGACCGTGCCTTCGAGGTTTGGCATGAGCGGGAGGACTCAGTACGCAAGTACCTGCTGCAGGCGCGGACGGTCATCACCAAGAACTCCTGGGTGAAGGAGATCTGTGGCATCCAGCAGCGCCTGGCCCTGCCCGTGTGGCGTGAGTGCCTGGGCTCATGAGGCGAGGCTGGATGGGAGGCTGAACCTTTCAGCCTGGCTGTCTGGCTTGGGGGCACCCAGGTTGGCAGGTCCTGAGCTCTGGCGCCCTGCCCCCACCTGGGCAGGCACAAGGGAAGGGGCTCGATTCTGGGGCAAGTGACTCACTCTACCCTTGGTTAGCCCAGCCTCTCGGGAGCCCTTAGCCAGAGTGTAGGGCTGGCCCCGACCAGAATTGAGGGGAGCCTTGAGGTTCACTCGGGGCTTTCCAGCACAAGGCAGGTGCCCAGACTGTGTTAGGGATGTGAAGGGCCCAGAAGTCTTGGTTTTGCTTCCTCGCTTAGAACAGGAGAGAGGATCCCATTTCAACATGCCCTCTTTTTCCACAGTCCCTACTACTCCCCAGTATACAGCCAACCTGTGTCACTCACCCTAATGCCCATCCAGGCCCTAGTGTGGCACTATGGACAAAGGCTCACAAGGGGAGGTATCTGTTGCAACCACACCCTTGGTCATGGGGCTCTGGCCCTGCCAGGTGTGCACCTGAGGGGACGGGTAAGTGCTCCAGGCCCTGCGTATGTATCCCCAGGCCCCCCGGATTTTGAAGAGGAGCTGGCCGACTGCACGGCTGAGCTGGGCGAGACAGTCAAACTGGCCTGCCGTGTGACGGGCACACCCAAGCCCATTGTGAGCTGGTACAAAGGTAGGCCTTTGGGGGCCAGTGGATACTGATCTTGCAACAAGCAAGAGCTGCCCAGAGGGAATCAGGCTGGGCAGGGGGCCAGGGATCCAGGGTGGGGTCTGGACACAAGAGACAGGCCTCCTGTCCCAGTTGCCTGCTCCTGAATCAAAGACAGGCTGGCCAGCGTGCACAGGCGGATGAGGTGGGGCAGAGGCGGAGGCTGCTTAGCTATGCATCGTGTTTCTGACGCAGAGGCTCTGCCCACCACTGAATCTCACTCATTAGCTCTCTCATTTGACATGTTTGTGCTGAGTGCCCAGGTACCATTCCAGGTGCAGGGAAGGTGCAGTGAACAGGCAGATCAACCTTGTCCAAGGAGGCTGACCTTCTAGGGGAGGAGACAGATGACAAGCACATAGACAAATGCGTAATATTTGTGACCAGCCATAGAAAGAAGGCAGAGTGAAGGGCAGAGAGTAGGCCATCATGCAGGCATGTTGGAGGAACTCCAAATAGGCAGTGAGGCTCCAGGAGGACAGGGGAGGGGGAGGCGCTGAGGCAGGTGTAGTGGGGAATGAGGCTGGGGAATGCTGGGCCTTGAGGGCTGCCGTGTGGGTCTCAGATCTGACTCTGTGTGTGATGGGAACCGCAAAGTTTGGGGGTCCCCAGGAACACCGAGTTCAGGAGCCCAAGACCATTCTCACTGGACACCAACTGCAAGGTTGGGGGTCCCATAACCACCTTCAGGTTCAGTGATTCACTAGGACTCACAGAACTCAGCAGAGCCGTTCCACTCAGGGTTCTGGTTTACTGCAGTAAAAGGGAAGAGGCACATGGGGTGGGGTCCAGTTGGGGATCCAGGTGTGGTCCAGATGTCCCCCCAGTGGAGTTGTGTGGACATGCCTGTTTCTGTCAGCACAGATGTGTGCCGTCACACGGAGTGTGGCCAACCAGGGACACTCACTTGTTGAGCCTTGTTGTCCAGGGTTTCTGTTGGGGCATTCACGTAGGCTGACTACCTGCATGGCTGACCTCAATCTCTGGCCCCTCTGAGGTCAAGCTGATGCAGTACGGCCTAAAGCGCCCACCCTAAATCACAGTGTGGCATAGACCATCTGGCGTGGTCCAGGTTCCCAGGTAAACCAAGATACTCTTAATTAGGCCTCACCTGGCTGGCAGGTAGGTCTCCTCCTCCGGGCTGGCAGGTAAATCCTGAATCCCTAGTTCAGTCCCAGTAGCCAAGTCCAGTCCTGGTTTTGGAGGAGCTGTCCCAGGGAAGTCAGTCCTCCTGTCCTGCTTGTTCACAACCAGCTGGGACATTTGTTCACCCACGAATGGCTAAGAATGGGGCTGGAGAAGACATGCAGGGGCATTTTCCTGGGACGTGAAAGAGGGGCCGTCCCAGTCCCACTGTCAGAGCTTCAGGCCAGAGTCAGTGGAGCAGCAGCTGGTCCCCCGGAGCAGCCTGGGGATCATCCTTCTGGAATCTGTGGGGTCCTGGGATCTGTGGAGCTCCCTTCCCAGCTGCCTCACAGAACCCATATGTAGTGCAGCTCCATTTCCCTGCCACCCCTTCTCACACCCAAAACTTTCACCTGTGACGGTGGGTCCAGAGAGACAAAGCCATTCCATAAAAGTTATTTAGAAGTAAGAATGAGCCTCTCAGCCGCCACCTTTCAGCTGGGCTGCCCCCAGGAGAGTGTGCCCGCCGGGCTGCGTCTGAGGGGAACGAGGGATGCACCATGCCCAGGAACAGTCAGAGTGGGATCCCAGGTTCCCAACTGTATCCAGACAATCCACTGTCCCTTTCATCTTGACCGTTACCCTGTGAGCGGCTTGCAGGCTTTGACCCCTCTGAGGACAGCTGTGTCCAGTGAGTAGAGGAAGCAAGGGACAGTCAGACGGTCAATTCATGCTGGGCAGCTTCTGTGACAGACGACACAGGTTCTCAAACTGCAGGTGTTCCAGGCAGCATACACAGCCATGTGGTGTGGCCAGAGCTGGCGGTTCACCGACCTAAAGCAGCATCACAGTTGGAAACACCACAGATGGCCCTGAGAGGCACCCATCTGCCAGATGGGGGGGGTCCACCCCAAGTGATGTGCACCCCCCTCACCTCAGAGCCTCTGTCTTGGCAGTCCCCTGTCTGGCATGCACTGGAGCTCAGTGCCACGTGCAGTGCAACGGCTCCACACAGGAACCCTGGTGGGACCCCTTTCAGTGGCCTCACTTTGCCTCCATGGTTCATGGACCCAAGGAAGGGTGTCTTCAACCCACCTGCCTATAGCCTGTTAAGTGTCAAACCACATAGCCAGGGCGTTCACAACATCTCAAGGTCAGTGAGCACATAACCTTTGCCAGGAAAAGTAACATCTGGCAGGAGAAATCAGACTCACCAGTCAGCAAAATGTCATTCATTTGGCGGAAGCTTGAGTGTCGGGGGAGAGGGCCAAGTCCTGATCCACCACGCCCCCCCCTCCCCCCACCCAGGGGCAGCCAGCAGGGAGCAGAGAGCACCAGCGATGTGTATGAGAGATCATGCCCATGCGAATGCAGGGACCTCTGGTCTTGGTCCTTGCATGCCAGCAGGAAGGAAAAGCAGGTGGCTGCAATGCCCAGGACTCCCACCAGGAGCTGTTAGCCTGCACAGCAGACCCTATTACAGCCACCCTGTCCAAGTCAGCTGGAGCCACAGGACCAGTGACTGGATTGGGCTGGTGACAATCTCCTGCCAGCCACCACTCTCTCTGGCTGTTGATTTTGGACTCGGCCTCTCTCGTTACCTTGGCTCCTTTCACATCACCCAGGAGGCCTGTAACTTCCCTTCTCCTCCTAGGGTTCTGTTGGCAATCTTGGGAAGGGATAGGTTGCTGGGCTGGAACTGGTTACGTGCTCTATAGCCACCTATCCAAGTGTAGGGTGTCCCCACCCTTGTGTGGAGCAGGGAATTCCAAACAGCAAACATCAGGGTCCAGAGGTAGAAGCCACAGTCACAGCAGCCTGACTTGACCCCAAGGTGACATTACTTTTCCTGCTCTCTGGGGACCTTGCTCACATCCCATCAGTGGAATCAGATGCCTGTGTCCAGCAGAGCCATCAAAATCTAAGTTCTCCCCCTGCCTGAGGTGCCTGGCATATCAGATGGGCATGTAGGGCCTCTGGTCCCTCTGGGCACAGGGAGACGAAGGCCCACTTCTGATTATTTTTCTCTTAAACAGAGGTGAAGGTGGAGGAGGAGGAAGGGGCCAGGGATGGAACAAGACACACTTCCATAGCTCAGTAATATCCAGTGTTTTGGGCTCACTCAAAGCCCTAAACGGGACAGCAAGATTGGCACTACTGATCCCATCTGTTTTAGCTTCAGGGACCCCTTGATTTAAAAACCATATCACATTGTTCTGAGGGGCTCTGTGCCCCTTGCCTGGCTGGGGTTTGACTTGCATGGTGGTGACCTTTTGGATGGGGTCCACTTAGCAGGGGTTTCCACTGGCCCAGAGCCATGGTAACATCTCCCATCCTCTTTCTGGGTCTTCCCATAAGGGCTGAGTGAGTTTTCCAAGGAGGCAGGGCCACCTGTCAGGAAGCACTTACATCTCTTTGGATCACCTTCTCCAGTGTGTCACCAGCATTCGAGACACCATCCAGGTGCCACGAGCCCATGTGCCAGCTATTGATGGTTCCCCGTAGAGGTTTGTCTATATCAGGGAGTTGTCCCGAGCCAGGGTTCACAGCAAACACTGAGATCCTTTACTGTTAACTCTAAAGGAATCCTGCACGTGATTGGTGCCCATGCCTCTCATCCCTGAGTTCTAGCCCTGCTCCTGCCTGCATTCTGCCCATCAGGATTGGTGATGGCTCTCTCTTTGCACCCAGTGTAGGTGTGTGTTTCTGTGACTGGGGTAAGAAGGGAATGGAACCTTCCTGGGACTCAGCATGGGTTCTAATATTTGTTGGGAAGTGGGGCTGACCTGAGGCTGAGCCAGCAATGTCCCCGCTGCCAGGAAAGAGTACATCAACCAAGGCACTATCCAAGTGTCTGTCTTTGAACCCACTTCTCAGTGCTCAGATTGCAGCCACCTGCCCAGTTTCTCGCCATTCACAGCAAATAGCTGTTTCCTGCCCAGCTGACCATGAAGTGTGGTCAGTATGTTCACCACTGATTCCCATGGACCTCCCTCATGTTCTGTTAACTGGCCCACGGGCCACCTTCTTTCTCTTTTGGGATGCTGTGTCTCTGAGAGGTATCCCTTCCTTGCTGCCAAAATTGCAGATCAGAAACTGTGAAGGGTCTGAGATGTTTCTTGGCTTGCAAGCCAGCAAGCCAGCCTGCCAGCCAGATACAAACAAAAGACACAAGACCCCAGGTCAGAGACAAAGGCTGTTTCTCACAGCAAAAGCAGCATGGGCTGCCCATGTCTTGATCTCCACATCCAGGGACCAGATGTCAGCTTCATGCAGTGGGTTTTACCACAAGAGAGAACCCCCAAGTTTTAGGAGATGCCGAGTTTTTCTGGGGCTACTGGCACATCTTCCCATCCTTTCCTCCAGAGCGAGAAGTGACTTATGGCCCTGGAAGACAAGCAAATGTCTCATAGGGAAGGAAGGTGAGGGCTTGTCTCTGCTGCCCTGGATGGCTCCTGGGGTGTCAGTGCTGGCAGTAGGTGTCTTTGCCCAGAGGATCTGACTGTGCAGGAATGCCAGCAGTCCATGGAGAACTGTCTTCTGACAGCAAGATGAAGACTGAGAATTGACCACAGATTGACAGTGTCACCGGTAGCCTTGCCAAGGGCTGTTTTGTGTGCGAGGTGAAAGCCAAGAGGTGTGGGTTTGGGAAAGGATGGAAAGGGAAGCACCTGGAGACAGAGAGTGAGAACAACTCTTTCCTGGAATTATCATACAGGGACACAGAAAAATGAGGTGGCAGCTGGAGGCCTTTGGGGGGATATATTTTTAAGTTGTTTCTTAAGGTTCCCTGTGAATCAGAAGTCAAGATGCTGCTTATGAACTGTTATAACTTAAACAACCTTGTTCAGAAAGTACAGAGCTATTGGAAAGTGTTCATCTATGAAATTTTACATATTTATGGAGGAAAGAATTCTTTGTAGCGAAAGATGCACATCTCACCATCCCTCTCCCAGGAAAGAAATGTGTTACAGCTGGACATGTTAGATGGGCATTTGGATGAGGGTGATTAAAGAAATGGGTGGTGTCCGAGTATGTCTACTAGGTGGGGTCAGGACCTTGGAGGCCGCTGGACAGTTGCAGAATCATTGGCGAGATGATTGAGGGTCTGGTTATCAGAAGGAGATGTCCTCTCCTTGGGTTTGGGTCCCCCAGCCCGGCCCCTGCCTCCAGCTAAGATCCTGCCTTTAAGAGGCTACACTGTGCCCAATGAGGTCTGGGGAAGTAGATGGGGGGCGGTGCGCCACGTGTCCATCCAGGGCTCCAGGTCAGCTTGGCCTGCTAGGCCCCTGGCAGGGAACCCACACTGGCTCTTGTGTTATAGGGGCAGCATCCTCCATCAAACCCTGCGACTGTGACCCCCAGGCGGGCCCGGTCTCTTGTCCCTGATGGGGTTCCCTCTGTGACGGCCCTCCTCTCCCTTCCAGATGGGAAGCCAGTGGAGGTGGAACCTCATCACATCCTCATTGAAGACCCTGATGGCTCGTGTGCCCTCATCCTGGACAACCTGACTGGTGTCGACTCTGGCCAGTACATGTGCTTTGCAGCCAGTGCTGCTGGTAATGCCAGCACCCTGGGCAAGATCTTGGTGCAAGGTGAGCCCTGGGGGGGAGGCCAGAGTGTGAGTGCCCAGGCCCCACCCTCTGGGCATTGGAAGGGTATCAGCCCTCATGGGGGGGCACGGGCCTGGGGATGGAGCTGGCAGGGGGTGGGTGTGAACGTCTTACTGAGGTCGGGGGACTCGCTGGTGGGGGTGGGGTCCTGCTCCGTCATGGTGTCTCTCTCTGTCTCTGTCTCTCTCTGTATCTCTATGTCTCTATCTGTCCATCTCTCTGCCTCCATCTCTTTTTTGTTTCTTTCTCTGTATTTCTGTATCCATTTCTGTGTCTCTCTCTTTCTATCTGTCTCTGTCTCTCTCTGTCTTTTTGTCTCCCTGTATCTCTGTTCCTCTGTCTCCATCTCTCTGTCTCTGTGTCTCTCTCTATCTGTCTATCTCTTTCTCTCTGTGTCTCTGTCTCTTTCTCCATCTCTCAATCTCTCTCTCTCTCCCCTCTCCCCACATTCCCTGGACCCTGCAGTCCCACCTCGGTTTGTGAACAAGGTCCGGGCAGTGCCCTTTGTGGAAGGAGAAGATGCCCAGATCACCTGCACCATCGAAGGTGTCCCACACCCTCAGATCAGGTGGGCCAGGCAGCATGGGGCTAGGGTGGAGGTGGGCAGGTGGGCCTGCCCTGGGGCCATCCTGCCTGCCTGAAAAATGAGGGTGGGCAGCCTGTTCGCTGGGTTGGGGTAGGCTGGACACAGAAACTCAGCCTTTCCGATGAGAAGTGGGCACGATGGGGCTGCAGCACGTTCTGAACACAGCTCTAGCTGCAGCGAGGACAGAGGATGTTGGGTGGGTGGCATCCAAGAGGGATGTAAGGGATGTCCACTGTAAGGACATCTGCATCTGCGGGGTGGGTGAGGGGAGGGTCCTGAGCATGGGGGACCTGGGGAGACCCCACCTGACCACCCCCGGGGTTGGCTTTAGATGGTACAAGGATGGGGCCCTGCTGACCCCTGGGGGCAAATACCAGACCCTGAGTGAGCCCCGCAGCGGTCTGCTGGTGCTGGAGATCCGGGCAGCTGGCAAGGAGGACCTGGGCCTCTATGAGTGTGAGGTGAGGAGGGTGGGCCCAGGGGGAGGGGGCTGAGGGGACCTGTCTTGGGGATCCTGCCTGGTTACCACCATTCCTGACCACAATGAGAGAGGGGAAACCAGACCATTGTCACCCACCATCCATGACGAGGGGACACCAGGCCACTGTCACCCACTGCCCATGATGAGGGGACAGCAGGCCACTGTCACCCATTGTCCATGATGAGAGAGAGGACACCAGGCCACTGTCACCCACTGCCCATGTTGAGAAGACAGGGACCGAGGAGGCGGGCCCTGGGTGGAGCCCCCTCAGTCCTCGTGGCCTGGGGGGACCGGCAATGGTCTGGGGGAGGTGTGTGCTGGCTGTGGTTCTTCCTGGCTGCTAGCTACTGCTGCTGCTGGCAGCCTTCAGGGGGGAAGTGTGGTGCCTGCTCCCCATGGCAACTTTCAGGGAAAAAATGGACCCGTGTCAGCTCTGGACCTGTGCTGTCCATTTCGGTCACTGTTGTCCACACACAGTGACTTAAATTTAAATCAGTTAAAGTTAACTCTAGGTGAAGATTCATTTCTATTTCAAGTACTCAGAGCCCACATGGCCACTACACTGGACAGAGCAGAGAGTGTCCCCACCATCACAGGAAGCTCCTGGTCAGTGCTGGGGACACAGTGGCTCGCCTGGTACCCTTTTCCCTGTGGTCAGGCTCTGCAGCTCTAGGAACAGCCATGGTGGGCCCCCCATGCTACAGCTGGCCTGTACAGCCTCAAAGAGACTGCCCAGGCCCCTTGGGGAGCCACGGGCTCTAAGTGGGCCTCTGCTGTCTGCCCTGCAGTTGGTGAACCGGCTGGGCTCCAAACGGGGCGGCGCGGAGCTGTTCATGCAGGGCCCGGCGCTGCAGGCCCGAGAACAGCAGCACGTGGGGCAGCTCGCTGCCGTGGAAGGTGAGTGCTTCCGCTGCCAGTCGCGGCCTGGGCTGGACCCGCCATATGCCTGGGCAGCGCCAGGTGGGGTGAAACCATTAGCGCCTCTAATCAGAGCACACTTCCTGGATGAGGGGAAGCAAGGACGGAGGAGGGGATTCAGAGGTTGAGGGGCAAGCACTGGTTGCCAGTTCCTGACTGGAGCAGCATGTATGTGGGCTGGAGGAGGGTGGGCTGTGAACCCAGAGCCTGGGAAAGGCTGGAGGGGCAGTCCGAGGGGGTGGGGGGGGCGCCCCTAAGCCCTGCTCACCATCCCTGGGGGAATAACAAGTGCATATAAAGGCCAGACCTGGGTCCTGAGCAGCCTGCCAGGCAGTGGTCAGAGGGGTATTATAGGATGGGTGGCAGGGATGGTAGGAGGGACGGTTCCACAGAAGCAGGCTGCTGGATCCCAGTTTGGCTCCTGGGAGAGGGAACAGGTGTCAGGGGCCTGACCCTTCCACACTTGGTGGGGCTGGCTGAGGAAAAGGCAGAATGCCGTGGCTTGGCCTCCCTGGCCTGGCCTGGGCCAGGCTGCAAGGGGTCTGGGCTGCAGAATGCGCCTCATTAGGGAGCAGTGTGCTCCAGGGCAGGAGGTGAAGGGTGGCAAGATGCCTCACTCCTCCACTCACGCTTGGCTCCAGGATCCCAGCTGGGCCCAGCCCGGGGATGGCCCAGGGCAGGCAGCAGCCCCAGGGAGAGTTTCTCCCAGTCTGAACTGCCTCACCTGGAAGGGGCTGCCAGGACAGATGCTGAGCCTCCCATCCTCGGGGGCATGCAAGCAGAAGCTGCACCCAAAAAGCTGGTGGAGCTGCCGCTCTCACAGTAGGATGGGCTGGGATATGTGTCCTCCCAAGTCCTGAAAGTTGGCTTCTCTGATGCCTTGAGCCACCGGATCAATCCCTCCCAGGGCCCAACGTGCAGGGGCTGCTGTCTCTCTGGACCCTCACAGAGTCGGCCACCTGGTGCCAGGAACTCAGCCTTGGGGCCTTTGACGCCCTCTAGGGACTCTTCCTTCCCTCGTGGGCAGGGGTCCTGTTCCTCAAGCCCCAAAGGGCACTGGTCAAGCCGGTTCCCATCGGAGGGCCCCGTGGCATCTGCCGGCACCTCTATCCTGCCCTGTGGCATCTTACGTCGGGCAGAGCAGGGCTCAGCATGCACCTCAGCACACCCTCTCAACTGGTGACAAGCACATCCTACAGAGCTATTTACTTCATTGTCATGATGGGTCTCTGTCAAGGTCCCGTGGACGCAGGGTGTGGAGGAGGGGTGGCCCACCTGTGTCGGAAATGGCCTTCGTGCCGCATGAGGAGAGGCCAGTCTTCACAGACCCTGGAATTGGAGCCCGCTGCCTCCTGCTTCCTAACCCTATCCTGCCGCTTCATCATTAACCCGGTGGTTCTGCAGCCAGAACGGGCCCTGGCTGGCCCTGTGGGGTGGGGAGCTGCCCTTTCGCTTGTGAAACCGCGCAGGGCCAGGAGCCGCACTTTGCACAGCCGCACCCCTTCCACAGCCAGTACTCACTGGAGCCCAGAGCCCATCTGGTGGCAGGTTAGGTCAGGAACAAAGGTGCCAGGAATGTAGCAGCCCACGGGTGCCCTAGCCACCACCCCCAAAAGCAACAGAATGAGGCCCCTGTCAGGGAGGATGAGGCAAGGAGCCCTGGATCTCTCCTCTCACTGCTTGGCCTACAGGCCACAACAAGTTGGTGCTCTCTGGGCCCAACTAAGTCTAAACACACAGGATATTTTGGCTGGATCCCATTCTCTCTTCCAGTGGACTCGCCTCTCTGCAGGAGGCAGCTTGCACAAGCACATACAGGCACGCACACGTGTGCATGCAGACACACACATTAGCATGGACACACATATGCACACACACAAACATGCACAGTAAATGTGGCTCCCGAGTGCCATACAGACACAGCTAGTACATTTAATTCACGTTCATCTAATTGGAGACAAGGTTAAAATACTCACAGTCATCTAAGGGAAGTTCTTTTTCTATGTGGCACTGCAACAGGGCAGAAAATCCCATCGACCAGGGACTAGGAGGCTGTGTGCCCTAGGCCATGCCACTTGACTTTTCTGAGCCTCCCCCTCAATTTTCCCCACAGGATGGCGAGAGGGACTGTTGAGACGTATGGGTGCTGGTAGCTGGTGGGTTGCCTGCTATCCAGCTGGGCAAGGCTGGGAGAGGCATGTCTGTGCCAAGCCTGACCCTGTCCAAAAGCTACAGAGGAAGAGGGCTCGAGATGGTGGGGAATAGTTGCTGCCAGGTCCCCAGTGGGTCCCGCCCTGTCCCTGGGACGCGGGCCCCCTGTCAGCAAAATGGGAACCACAGGCCGTATCCTGCTGGCTACAGCGAGGAGGAAAGCTAGGGAAGTCAAGAGACAATTGAATCTGTGGGGTGCTCCCATGGGAGGACCTAGGCTTCCCTGCTCCCTCAGAGCTCAGGACCCTGCGCAGGCATCCTCAGGTCACTCCCAGAGGGACTTCTGTGGCCTCATGCCACAGAACTCAGACGTGCTACCTCTAGGACTCCGGAGTCATTCTGCCCTGGAGAGACGCCCTTTGGTCTTTAGATTTTTTTTGTGACGTAGGCACCAACCATCCCGGTCCCGGTTTGGCTATCAGCCACAGGCCATTCCTTTTCCCTCTCTAGGCCTCGGTTTCTATGAAAAGTGGAACTTCAGGCCTGACAAATTCACAGGGCTCCCTGGGCACATGGGCTGAAGGAAAAGCTTGGATTTCTGTGTGGGCAGCCTAGACAGAGCCCTTACTCTCCTTGAAGCTCCTGCAAGAACCCCTCAAGAGGGAGTCTTCCCTCACGTGGGACACACGGTTATCACAACTCCTCGTTCCCCAGCCACTCAAGGCAGGCATTGTCACCTCCATTTCAAAGATGAGGGACCTGGGACTCTAAGCTGAGACCTTCCTACCAGGGGCACACAGTCAGGCAGGGTTTGGATCCAGTGCCCTAAGCTGAGCAGGTTACTACACTGCCATGCCACTCAGATAGCTCAGCCCCCAAACACCGGCTGATCTGTAACCCTCGCTATTCCAACTGTTTTCTTTGTAGTCACTGAGCAGGAGACTAAAGTCCCCAAGAAAACCGTCATCATGTAAGTGCAGGCGTGTTCCTAACCTTCCTTCTGACTGCAGTGCTCCCTGCATGCCCACTAACCTCCCTGGAGCTTGCCTGTGTAGCTTGGCCCCTTGCTTGTCTGACCGCTTGCCCACATGGCCTTTGTTCACCACGCACACTGCCAGCACCTTGCAGATACTCCCAGGGCATTCACCTCCCCCTAGGCCCTTGGCTACCTTCACACTTCAAAGCTGTCTCTTCCAGGGTCTAAGTACCCTTTTCATGGCCCCGTTGCCTCAGCAGGGTAGACTTACTCTGTGTACGTCACAGTGGCTCACCCAGGGCTTGGACCCAGAATCATACCAGTTAGGGGGAAGCAGGGACTGAAAGCTGCTTCCCCCAGTGTACTAGAGGCAGAATGCTACCCTAGGATACCCTAGGGCATTGTCCAATGGAACTTTCTGTGATGATGGAAATAATCTATATTTACACAGCCCACTACAGCAGCTACTAGCCGCACGTGGCTATTTGTCGAGTGTGACTGAAGAACTGGATTTTTAAATGTATTCGATTTTCAACAATTTGAATTTAATTAAAATAGCATAACCATAGTGAACAGCACAGCTCTGGGGCCCTTAGGGGTCTCCAAACTCAGCCCTCACACTAGGAAGACGGGCACACTGAGGTTCAGGGAAGAGAGGAGGCTTGCTGAGGGTGGTTCGCAATTGCAAGCCAGCCGAGACCTCATTTCCTCGGTGCCACACCCACTGTCCCATTCTCCATCCTTCAGTGCCTTCAAGGCTGAGGAAAAGCCACGCATGTCGTTGATAATTAAATAATACAAGAGGTCCAGAGCTAGGTGAACCCACGGCAGGCAGGATTGGTTTTGACCTGGATAATCTGGAAGGACTTCCAGTAGGAGATGTGTGAAGTAGATGGGTGGAAGAGCTTATAAAATCCAGGAGGAAGAAAGACTATGATTTCCTAAAGCCAGGGGACTGGGAGGCTCCAGGATGGGGAAACCTCTTAATTCCGCATAGGCGTAAGACCTCCTGTAGGTGCCTGCAGGTGGTGATATTGCTGGAGAATCCCATCTTGATAAGCTCCTGGGTTAACCCTTCCGTGACTTTCTCCCTTCTCCCCCAAAGCCGATTGCCACCTCACAATAGATGGGTCTGCCTGAGGCAGAAGTAAGTCCCATCCCTGGAGGTATGCAACCATGCCAGAGCTTTACACAGATCACCTCTACATTTCATGTACGAGGGGAGCATTGTTATTTACATTTTACGGAAGACAAAATGAAGGAGCAGAGATGGGGCCAGGCAGCCCCACTGAGGAGGCATTAGGGTGTCCTCGTGCTTATGGGAGGCTGGACTAGGTAACTCCCAAGGCATCCTGAAGTCCAGTCTATTCCAGGCTTAGGGAGGTAGCAACCCTCACCCTGCAAGGAAGAGTGTACCCCTTCATCTTGAGGAATGGAGAGAGGCAACTGCCTGAAGCAGCATCCCACCAAGGGCTCCACACATTGCGCCTGCGGCACAATGAGGGGCTCTGGGGAGCCAAGGGGTACCAGAAGGAAACGGGAGAGACACCCCTGCCACCTGGCAGCCAGGTGCTGTGCCAGTGGCCTCAGAGCAGGGTGCCTACATGCCCTCGTGGGGGCAGCAGTGAGCCGAGCATGGGGGTGCATTTAGGAGGAGTGATCCAGCTGTCCAGTTCCACTGGACTCACTGTCTTGGCTCAGCAAATCAGGCAGTGTGAGGCCAGCAGATGGGGCCTTGCCCAGGTTTGGGCAGTCTCTGACCCAGGGACAAGCCTAGTGCCACTGAGCCTTGTGTGAAGCAGGAAGGCAGGCCTGTGGCCCTGAGTAGGCCACGTCTCCACGCCTCAGCTTCCCCAACAGTTAAGGGGGCATGGCATTTCCCCTTTACCAGGTGAGGGCCAGAGGAGGCAGGATCTGTACTTGCTATGTACCCCAAGGTGTGGCCACACATCTCTGGGCCCATGCCTGGGAGTAACTGCTCCTGGATGGAGCTGTGAGTTAGACAAAAGCAAAGCTGAACAAGAGACAGACAAAGTCCTAGTCATTGCAGGCAGCTGGTGACAGCACTGAGTTGTCACCATGTGCATGCCGGGTCCCTCTGCCTGAGCCCGAGAGGAAACGCAGGTCCTGGGGCCCAGGAGAGCTGTGTGTTACTAAATGCGTTCCTGCTCCCTGCCTATTACTCATTTCACCTTCAGTACCTGGCAAGGTCAGGGGTACTGGTTGGCATAGGAAGGCCTGGGCTGACTGGTGGGCTTCTGACTCTTGGCTCTGGGCAAGTTTCGAGCCCTTTTCGGCCTTGTCTGCACCTGTGAAAGGGGGTCAGACCCATCCCCCAGAATTGCTGCAAGGTCCCTGGCCAGCGCCCCATGCACACTCACATGCAAATGGACTTGAGTTCTATCTCCTCTTCCCCTTCCATCCCCTTCCTGTTTTGGGAAATGGAGCCCAGGAGGGAGGCAGACTTGTCTGAGGTCACACAGCCCATGACGGCCAAGCCATGCCTAGAGCCAGGTGTCCTTGCCGGGCCTCACATCCCCAGACCGAGAGGCCATGAGCACAGGCCACAGGTCAAGACTCTGACATTCCTCCTGCACCTGTGGCATCAGCTGCCCAGCCTGTCCCTAACCAAGGATCACTGAGACACCTGCCCTCTGAGAGCCCCTCTAACCCCCACCACCCTCCTGCCATGTTACAAAGCACAAAGCACTGATGGGATCAACAAGGAGGGCTGTGTGGCTTGCACCCCTTCATTAGCTCTGTAAGGAGGGCTGGTGTCTCCAAAATGAGACAGCCGTAAACAAGGAAGGGGGATTGACACGTGACGTTACAAACCACTCTGGGGTTTGGAGGTACCTGCGTGATATAGCATGGGCCTCCCCTGACGCCTCAACTCTCATTTTGAGATCTGTACACTAGAGCCTGAGGTTGGCCAGATGAGACTCTGTGCTTTGTTTCTTTGGTTCTCTGGATGGGGATCTGGAGATCGGGCTCAAGCGCATGTGTAGGAGTTAGTTTATGCAATCTCACCACTTGCTTGCTTGTACGCTAACCTGATCTCTCTCGCTAGCCCCCGAATGTGCTGATGGCAAGGGCGCTGGGTGAGGCTGTGGGTCTCTGTGCCTATCTCCTCTCGGTCCTCTCCCCACAGAGAGGAGACGATTACCACTGTGGTGAAGAGCCCCCGTGGCCGACGCCAGTCCCCCAGCAAGTCTCCCTCCCACTCCTATCACCCTGCCAGCCTGTCCAAGCCAGGCCTGTCGGCCCCTGAGCTGCTGCACTCGCCAGGGGCCAGCCAATCCTGCAGGCCCGAGGCAGAGCCAGGCTGGAGGCCCACTGTGCCCACTCTGTACGTGACGGAGCCCGAGGCCCACGTGTCAGCCCTGCCTGGGGGCACTGGGCCCCAGCCCAAATGGGTGGAGGTCGAGGAGACCATTGAAGTTCGGGTGAAGAAGACTGGCTCAACGGGCGCGTCTCTGGCCACAGAGACGCCTGGCAGCTCGGAGGGGCTTCTCTCCACACTGCCTGGCAGGATGCCTGGAGAAGACCCCAATACAAACAACTCCAACAACAAGCTGTTGACCCAGGAGCCCCCAGCAATGGTCAGTGTTGGCAAGCCCCTAGTCTTCCATGTGGAAACGGGGCCAGAGACCCCTGAGCTGTGCCCTCCCTGGGCTGCTGAAGAGGAGGCCCCCCTGGAGGAGACGGAGGAAAGAGGTACCTACCAGACAGAAGAGCCCCTGAGTGCCGATGGTCTTCAGGGCCGGGACCCCAAGATCCTCACACACAACGGCCGTGCGCTCACACTGGCTGACCTGGAGGATTATGTGCCCCAGGAAGGGGAGACCTTTGGCTGCAGCGGCCCCATGCCCGGTGCTTCTGGTGACCCGCCCTGCGAAATCTCAGTGCTTCAGAGAGAGATCAGCGAGCCCACCGTGGGGCAGCCCGTCCTGCTCAATGTGGGGCTCCCGCCAGGTTCCCAAACCTCCCCTGGCTTCTTCACCCACGTGCCCAGCTCCCGGGAGGCGTTTCCATCAGGGTCGCAGGACCTTGGCCCCAGGGGCGTCTCCTTCTGCTTTCAGGAGGCCCGGGCTGGAGGTACCATGTCCCGGAAGCCGTCCTTCTGCACTCAGGTTCAGCACTCTGTGGACAGTGGCCAGAGCAGCTTCAAAACGGAGGTTTCCACCCAGACGGTCAGCTTTGGGACAGTGGGGGAGACTGTCACCCTGCACATTTGCCCGGATGGGGACATGGACCCTAGCCCCTCCCAGGGCTGAGGCCAAGACCCTCAGGAGCTGGGTGGCTAGGGTTGAGATGAGAGACTCTTGGGGCTGGGACACCCCTGACTAAGCTGCCGTGGTTGCATGGGGCAGCAGAAAGAGGCAAGTGGCTTTGGGGCC
This sequence comes from Balaenoptera musculus, assembly GCF_009873245.2. NCBI lineage: Eukaryota > Metazoa > Chordata > Mammalia > Artiodactyla > Balaenopteridae > Balaenoptera > Balaenoptera musculus. The sequence continues at coordinate 154,178,690 of NC_045787.1, forward strand.
TAGGACCCTGCCTGGCACCAGCATCAACTCACCTCACAGCTGCCCTGGGTTTTCAACTCAGGAGAGAGTCCCAAAGCTGGCACCCCTTGGACACGTGTGCTCTGACCCTGCCCTGCCTCTCCAGCAACTCAGGACACCTCCCTCCCCTTCCTCCCTGGGTGCTTCCTACCTCACAGGACTTGGTCTTCAGCTGAGGACATTGCACGCATCTGTGATCTCAGAGTGTACCGAAGCTGCTCTGAGAGCACTGGCCGGAGTGACTCGCAGACTGCAGCTCTGGGTTCGGGGGCTCCAGACACAGGGAAGGCACTTGGGCATCTTTCCTGCTCCGTTCATGAGGCAGTGGCTGCCACATGGGCCCTGTCTGCCCCAGCTTAGGCCCCCGTCCCAGTGGCCAGGCCTGGCACAGCCCTGCCTCTCACCCAGGCTGGGGGTTCCAGCCTCCCTCTCGATAGGGGGCTTCCCCCAAGCCACATCTTACGCGTGAATGTTTTTTCTTGGCCTCCAGGAGGCCTGTGTGGGGCCCAGCTCTACAGACCCTCCTAGGCCTTTTCTACAGGGTGGACCAGGGTCTCTGAGTGGGAAGCAGCCCCTGTCAGTCGACCCTGATGATGCTAATAAACTGGTTCCTTGCACTGCCTTTGCTCTGCTCTTTTTTGCTTCTCCACCTGGTGACTCCGATGACTCGGGACGGGGGGGCCCTCCTGGCCTGGCCCTGGAGACCAACCAGTGGACAGCCCAGGTCCTTTCCATTGACAGCCCTGGGTGGACGCTCAGCATCGACCTGTGGGTCCTGGCTAGTCCTGGGGATCCTGGGTTGAGACGTGATAGTTCACCTGTCCAGCTTGCTCACGTGGGCTGAGGGGCTGGTGACAGACAGGTGCACACAGTGTGGCTGGGGCAGCGCATAGTGGTTGCTCCTGCTGGGGGCCTCCCGTGCAGCTGGGTCCGTTGTCAGAACAGACATGGGGGTGTGATGTGTCAGGGGTCCTGATGACCTCCTTGGAGTGGGGAAGACAGGATGGTTGCCCCAACGCCATAGAGGGCAAACAGATGGCAGCCTGCCCAGTTGCCTCTTCAGCCTGATGGGCCCTAGGATACAGAAGATCAACAGGAGGGAGGCTCTGGGGCAGGGGAGAGCTTCATAAAGGGGGACCTTCTAGAAATGGAGTGGTGGGCATCTCTGAATGGCCACATAGGGGCTGGCAGCCAGGTGGAGGAGGGAGCTGCACTGAAGGCTGAGGGCAGGAAGCCGAGACACAGGAGGGTCTGAAGGTTCCCGGGGCAGGGACCAGGTGAGAGTGTAGTGGTCTGGGTCAGGCCAGGCTGCAGGTGGAAGGGAGAAAGCTGCTGGGTGGAGGACAGGGGCTGCCCTGGGAGGGCAGGAATGCAGCCTACCCTCTGAGGAGTTCATGGCTCCTAATTTGGCATCTGGCTGTCCTTAGCTTCCCTAGACTGTGGGGCTGGGTCCCCTTGAGCCTGGGTGACCCAGTACCCTAGGATCCAGAGTGGGCTACAGGGCAAGGCCAGCCTCAGGATGAAGGGATGAGACGAGCTGAGGCTGAGGGGCCACCCAAAGTGATGGGTGGGAGTCCAGGCCCAGCTGCCCCTATAGGAACTGACATTCTTGTGAGGGCATCTGTGTAACACCCTGCGGGTGGACCAGTCCTGAGCTTGCCGCCTAGAGTGCCATCTCCCCTGGCACAGTCTCTGGATCCCTTCTTCTCTCAGGGCCCTCCACCTTCGGCCCTTCCTGCACCCAATGGGTGGCTGGAGCAGGGAGGTGGGAAGGGTGGCCTGGGGTTGGCTCATCTGGGCAGTATCACACTCCCTGGGCTCAGGCCAACCCTTACTCCTATGCGTGGACCTGCCTCTCCTACAGATGCTGCCATCCCACCCCCAGATGCCCTGGGGCAAGTGGACCAGGAGAGCACATCCATCCAGAGGACAGTGATGTGCCCTGAGGCTCCGGGACCCACCACAGGGGAACATACCAGCCCCGGCCCCAGACCTGGGGGGCCACCTGGACTCCAGGAGGCCGGCCAGAATCCCCCAGGAGTGGAGGCTGGGGATGCACCCGGTGAGGCCTGGCAGCAGGCTGAAGGCAAAGTACTACCTGCTCCCAGGACCAACCCCACCACCCCTAACCTCCCCTCCGTTCTGACACCAACCTTGGTTAATTTGGGTGCCCATCCCATGGGGGTGAACTAGCAGAGCCTAGGGACCCCCAACATTCTGATGGCTCCACATGTTGGGGACGCTGGACGAGGCCCACCCCTCACTCAGCCTGTGAAACTAGAGGGGGGGATGGGTTCTGGGAGGTCCTTCCCACCCTGAGCATGTCTGTCCCAGGAGCCAGAGGCCTCCTGTGGTCAGCCCTCAGGGGACAGCTTGGGTACCCTGTGCTCCTGGGAGGGTGAGGAGGAAGAGGAAGAGGAGGAGAGGGGACAGAGAGAGTGAGAGGGGGAGGGGAAGGTTGTGGGGAGAAGGAGAGTGAGGAGAAGGAGGAGGGGAAAGAGGGAGAGAAGGGGAGGGGGGAGAGGAGGGGAATGGGAGGGGGAGGAGGAGGAGAAGGAGGAAGAGGAAGAGGGTGAAGAAAGGGAGGAGGAGGGGAATAGGAAGGAACAGTAAGTGAGCAGTGCCCCAGGCAGACCAGACCCCTGGGAATGTGCTATGGGGCCCCTCCCCCCCAGCCCAGGGGGCTGAAGTGCACTTGCACGGCTGGAGCTCTAGGTTTGCGGTCACGGACCCTGTGCTCTTGGAGCCCCTGCTCTGCCTGTCCTCCCCTCCTCTGGGCCCTGGAGGTAGATGCAGAGGCAAGTCATGAGGGATTGTCTCCAGCCCTATCCCAGGCTCCATCTCACTGGGCCCCTTGCCTCCCACCAGGCGAGCCCCGGAAGGTGCCGCAACCTCCCTCCCACGAGGGCCTGGAGCAGAACTCTCGGGCACACGCTGAGGTCCAGGAACGCATGGTGCCCATCCGGTAACTTCCCCAGCTGGCTGGGGAATGAGGGGACATCCTGGGGGCAGGGTCGGGCACGGGGACAGGAGAGTAAGGGGTGGAATCACAGCACCCCTGCAGTCTCCATACCAGACCCACCCTAAGCCCAAGGGTGGGCCAGGGAGGAGAGGCCACCCCTGGGGCAAGGGAAGTTGGGGGAGCTCCCTTCTCACCCAGGGCTGGGGCCCCTGCCTGTACATCCCCTCCCAAAGAGTCTGCTGCAACCCCCATCTTATCTTGAAGCTCTGCCTCCCATACCCCAAAAGTGGAAGGGTGGGGCAGACAGCTAACTCCACTCCATGGCCCCAGGATGGAGGGCGCTGCCTGCCCCAGGGCAGGTGCAACAGAGCTCTGGGACATCCACAGCCACGTGTTCACAGAGACGAAGCACAGGACATATGTGTACCAGGCCAGCGACATGTGTGCCACAAGTAGGTGGGGGCCCGGCAGTTTACACGTGTGCCCGCCATGCCCTGGGCAAGGGGAGACATTTGCATGGAGGGGCCTGCAAAGCCACCTGGCATGTCCCAGCCTTACTGTGGCCAGGGCCCCTGCTGCCGCTCTCCCTGCGTCCCCTTAGAAGGCATCACTGGGAGGGGAGATGCCGGCAGCAGTGACCTTTTCCCCACTCAGAGTTAGCATATTCTGTGCGGCCTGCCCTCAGAGAGCCGAGGTTGAAGCAGGAGAGACAGGGGTTAGACTGAAGGAAGCACTTCCGGACCATCAGGGGCGTGGGGGGAGTCAGGATGGGGTCACCTTCACTTGGGAGGCAGGTGGGCTCTTTCACCCTGGGGTATATCTCGGGGCTTCTCTGCCCACCTAGGGTACCAGGGCACACCTGGGGTTACTGCCAGCCCACCTGGGTCTGGGTCTCTGTGAATGTAGGCCGGGGATCAAAGATTTCAACACAGGACAGGCTGTGGTGGGACAGAGCCAGGCTCCTTCCCAACGGCTCCCTCCCCTACCCCCAGGGCCCCCATCCATGCAGGTCACCATTGAGGATGTGCAGGCCCAGAGGGGCGGCGTGGCGCAATTCCAGGCTGTCATTGAGGGCAACCCGCAGCCCACAGTGACCTGGTATAAGGTAGGGACAGGCGTGGGGTGGGGGCCTGCCTGCGAGAGGGGTAGTGTGTGAAACCCCACTGGACTGGACACAGCACTCTCTGAAGGTCATGCTGGGCCGTGGTGCTGGGGTCACCCATGGTGGGCTGATGGCCTCCCTGCCCTCCTGTGTCTCCAGGACGGTGCCCAGTTGGTGGATGGCCCCCGGCTCAGCCAGCAGCAGGAAGGGACCACATACTCCCTGGTACTAAGGGATGTGGCCCAGCATGACGCTGGGGTCTACACGTGCCTGGCCCACAACGCTGGTGGCCAGGTGCTATGCAAGGCAGAGCTGCTGGTCCACGGGGGTGAGTGGGGGACCCCTTCCCAGGCCTGTCCTGGCTCCATGCAGGCATGTGGGGCTGTGGGGATGGGGGTCCTGTGAGCTCCCACAGGCTCGGGCACTATAAAGTTGGGGGACAGAGGGACGGGGTGGTCATCTTTGCTCTCACCTACAGCTTCCCCCTCCCTGGCTACAGGCGACAGTGAGCAAAGCTCTAGGAGGAAACTGCACTCCTTCTACGAGGTCAAGGAGGAAATTGGAAGGTATTCCCCACCCCCCATCCCAGCCCCAGGAGCCTCACCCGCTGGACCCCCACCCCCTAAGACCCTCATCCTCAGCCTCCTGGAGTTCCTACCCCAGAGTTTCCGTCCAGGAGCTCCCAGCCCTCCCCGCCACTGCACCCCTACAATCCCCACTTCAGCACTAGCAGAAACCCAACCTCCCCCCTGGAACCCCGCCTCCACCGAGTACCTGCCTCCTCCAGCCCTCACCTTCTGGAGCCCCTGCGTCCTGCGAACCCTACCTCTTTCCGGAGCCCCCGCCCGCAGAGTACCTGCTGCCCCACACCTGCCGGGAATTCCGCCCCCTCCAGTACCCACCTCCCCAGCCCCTGCTCTCCCGGAACTTCCCTTCTCAGGAGCTTTGCCCCCTTCCAAACCCCGTGCCCCAGGAACCCCACCCCCAACGCGCTGTCCCCTCCTCCCAGGGGTGTGTTCGGCTTCGTGAAGAGGGTGCAGCACAAGGGCAACCAGATGTCCTGCGCCGCCAAGTTCATTCCCCTGCGGAGCAGGACACGTGTCCAGGCTTATCGGGAGCGGGACATCCTAGCAGGGCTGAGCCACCCACTGGTCACTGCACTGCTGGACCAGTTTGAGACCCGAAAGACCCTGATCCTCATCCTGGAGCTGTATCCCGTCTCACCCCAAGGGTGCAAGGTGGCGGGGGGAGGGGGATGTGCCCCAGACACACAGAGGTCCGGAGGGCTGCGTGGGGCCTGTGGTTTTGGTGATCCCAGCCCCGCCTGCCTCATGGGGGCAGCCCGTAACGCTGGCGTTTCGATGCTTTGTGACTAACCCCCTCCCCGCCCCTGAACACACTGCACAGACCTCATAGCTCCTAGGCCTTTGGGCCAGGAATTTGGGCAGGGCTGCCTCCAGAAGGTCCAAGACGTGCCCCTGTGGGCTCCTCCTGCTCTCCACGTTGCCTTTCCAGCAGGAAGTTTGGACTTCTTACCTGGCTTCTGCAGGCCCCAAGCGCTGACGCTTCTTTGGATGCCTACCCATGCTCCAAGGAGGGGCACACACCCTACCGGCTCCATCTGCCACTCGTGGCGCCGCTGAGGGTCTCTGAATGTCGTGTGTGCTCACCACACCCCCACCTCCCCAGTCAGCGTCCCCTGCAGGGGGAGGGGGGGACACGTGGGCTCTGTGCAGAGGGGAGAGGATACCTCCGCTCCCACTCTGCTGCTGCCCACTGGCCTCAGCCCCTCTACTTGGGGCATCTTGTCCCTCCCATCCTCCTCAACTGCAAGCACCAGACTCCCTAGAATAGCCACCCCACCCCCGCCCCGCGATAAGACTCCCCCCAGGTGGTGTGAGGCTATGAGGGTTCCAGACCCTAGAGCTTTCCTTGACAGAGTCCCAGGTGCTCGTCGGAGGAACTGCTGGACCGCCTGTTCAGGAAGAGTGTGGTGACAGAGGCCGAGGTGACTGTGCCGCCTGGGCCGCCCACCCAGCTTCAGGGCAGCGTGCATGCCCGGCCAGGCCTCCTGCTTCCCCTCCCCTGTCCACCTGTCCCGCAGACCAGCTCCCCAGCATAGTACTCCCCACCTCAGACACCTTCTAGGGTATTCCAGGGCCTCACAGGGTGTTGCAGCTCCTGTCGGGCTTTCAGAGCCCTCCCGTGCCCTGGGCTCGCTTCTTCCCCATCCCAGACTGCACTGAACTAGCTGACCAGGCCTCGCCTGCTCTCCCAGTCCCCTCTTGCTTTGCACAGGCTGCTCCACACATCCAAACCTGCCCCGCCTTGGGGCTCAGAGGAATCCCCCAGCTACAGGGGTCTGTGAGGCTTTGCATGTAACCTGCCCTGCGGGACCACCGTCCCAGGCTCAGGTCTGGAGGGAGTTGGAGGCAGTGTAGGTGGGAGCAGGCAGGGAAGTAAGTAGAGGGGGTTCTCGAGGCTGGCTGTCTCACCTGAGCACCAGCCTTTGCTGCAGGTCAAGGTCTACATCCAGCAGCTGGTGGAGGGGCTGCACTACCTGCACGGCCAAGGCATCCTCCACCTGGACGTAAAGGTATGCGGCTCCCTGGTGCCCCCAGAGCCCAGTGAGGGGCAGGTGGGAGCCTGGAGCCTATAGGCTGAGAGGGTGCAGGCCCAACACGTCCAAATTCCCTGTCAGGATTTCCTCGCCTCTGGGGACAGGGAGCTCACTACGTTATGACAGCCCCTGCAGGTGGGGTGCAGGTCTGATGGAGCAGAAGCTGTCCCCAAATGGTACTGAAACCTGTCCCCGGGGCTGCCCACTACCCCATGCTGGCCTCACCATCATTGTGGGGCAGCCCCTCAAAGACCCTTGAGTGTCCTCCCCAGGCCCAGCAGCCCTGGGAGTCACTTCCTTAGGGTACGGCCTCACCCACTCCCGACTCTGCCTGACAGCCCCCCAACATCCTGATGGTGCATCCTGCGCGGGAAGACATTAAAATCTGCGATTTTGGCTTTGCCCAAAAAATCACCCCGGCAGAGCCGCAGTACAGCAAGTACGGCTCCCCTGAGTTTGTGGCCCCTGAGATCATCGAGCAGACCCCTGTGAGCGAGACCTCCGACATCTGGTGAGTAGGGGGGCACCCGCTCTCTGCCTCCTCCTCCTCCCCGCCAGGCCAGGTCTGGGGTGACTCACGGCTGTGGTTTTTTTCCTGCAGGGCGATGGGGGTCATCTCCTACCTCAGGTGAGCAGACCCTTGCTCCTGTCAGCTGTCTCCTCCAAAGCCAGCCCAGACCCCTCCTCAGCAGGCCCACGGGAAGCTGTTGAACTGCTGGTTGCTCCTCAGACCAGAGACCCGAGACCTAAGGGGCAACTATCTTGGGAACATGCAGTCAGCCAACTCTGATAAGGGGTTTCTGCCAAGAGCTTTTCACACACACCCTGTCACAGAGGAGCTCTGCTGGGTCACGGGGCAGAGCACTGAGCTGTTTCCCTAAAGGGTATGGGCAATTTGTCCAGAGCCCCCTTACAACAGTTATTGCTGCCCTGAGGATGCTGGTGGTATAGACTGAGCCTGGATTTCCCCTACAGGTGGAGCCCTGATCCTTCCACCCCTGGCTAAGGCCAGGTGCCCCCTCCAGACTGACCCTTGATCTCTGCCCCAGGCTGAGCCTGGATCCCTACCCCAGGCTGACCCTTGATCCCTTTCCCAGACCAAGCCTGGATCCTCACCCCAGCCTGGGACCAGATACCCACTCCAGGCTTAGCCTGGATCCCAGCTCCAAGTTGAGCCTGGATCTCTGGGCAAATCTGAGACATATGCTGGGATTCTCAGGGCTGGATGACAGTGGTGTTAAGAGGCATCTCCAGTCAGGGCTGGGAGCCCCCAGCCACCACCATCCCCATGAGACCCAGCACTCCCTGTCCTGGCAACCTGCCTCCCATGGACCCAGAAATTCAGGTCACGACTGAAGGCTAGTCACGTCTCTGCTTTCAGCCTGACCTGCTCGTCCCCATTTGCTGGCGAGAGTGACCGAGCAACCCTTCTGAATGTCCTGGAAGGGCGGGTGTCCTGGAGTAGCCCCATGGCCACCCACCTCACTGAGGATGCCCAGGACTTCATCAAGGCTGCTCTGAAGAAGGCCATGGAGTGAGTACACACGCCCTTCCCTCTGCCTGAGGTCCTCATGCTTGCCCCAGTGACCACTCGGACTGATCCCGGCCTTCCTCTCCCCACAGGGCCCGGCCCAGTGCCGCCAAGTGCCTTGCCCACCCTTGGTTCCTGGTGAGTAGGCTGAATGCAGGCTGGCCTGGCTCATGGGGAGGGAAACTGAGGCCAAGAAGAATGGGGGCCTGCCTGGGCCACAGGGTGCACCAGGGTCTCCCCACAACGTGCCTCTCTCGCCTGGGCTCCCCCAGAAGTCTGTGCCTGCGGAGGAGGCCCACTTCATCAACACCAAGCAGCTGAAGTTCCTCCTGGCCCGCAGCCGCTGGCAGGTGAGCTGTGCTGCCCTGTGGAGGGGGTGAGGGGGTGGGGTGCGGAGGGGGTGGGAGGCCAGAGAGGGGAATGAGGCTGTGCGTGCCCCTTCTGGGTCTGGGAGAGCAGGGAAGTGGGGCTGGGCATCCTTCATTTCAGGTCTTTGCTACCGGGGTGAGGTGGGGCAACATGCAACATCCCTGCCAAGATGGGGACAAACTGGCAGAGCCCTGGGCCCACGTCTTGTAATGCCCACCATTTCCTGAGCACCCCTCTGGGCCCACCGAGAGCTGGGAAGGCGGCGGGCAGCCAGCTGACGACCCCCTGTCCTCCACACCCCCAGCGCTCCCTGATGAGCTACAAGTCCATCCTGGTGATGCGTTCCATCCCGGAGCTGCTCCAGGGCCCGCCCGACAGCCCGTCCCTCGGGGTGGCCCGGCACCTGCGTGGTGATGCCGGTGCCTCCTCCAGCAGCTCCTCCTCCTCCGACAACGAGCTGGCACCGTTTGCCCGGGCCAAGTCGCTGCCCCCCTCCCCGGTGACCCACTCCCCGCTGCTGCACCCCCGGGGCTTCCTGCGGCCTTCCGCCAGCCTGCCTGAGGAGGCCGAGGCCTGCCCACCCGCCGCAGCCTCGCCTCTGCCTGCGTCGCCCCAGGGTGCACAGCCCCCAGCTGCCCTGGGCTGTGTGCCCCGGCAGAGTGTCATCCGAAGCCTGTTCTACCAGCAGGTGGGCGAGGGCCCAGAGCTGGGGGGCGTGTCCGCGGGCGGCAGACGGCACCCCGCCCGGCGGCGGCACCTTCTCAAGGGTGGCTACTTCTCGGGCGTCCTGCCCGGCCTTCGAGAGCCACTGCTGGAGCACCGTGCGCTGGAGGAGCAGGCTGCCAGGGAGGAGCAGGCCACCCTGGTGGCCGAAGCACCCTCCCTAGAGGCCGCCCTGCAGATGCCCAGTGCAAGCGCCCATGGGGCCTCTCGCTTCAGCCGCTCCCTGGACCTTGACCGGCTGAACACGGCCAGCCCCTCTGCCAAGGCCTGCAGCGAGGGGCAGTGTTCTGCTCTGGGCCCCTCGAGCCCTCAGGGGGCCCACGGAGAGAGCATGCCTGGAGGGGATGCACGTGCCAGGGAGGAGGAGCACCCAGAGGGGTCCCTGCAGGGGCTGAGACTACTTCCGTCCACCGGTGGTGATGGGTGCTCCCCTCAGCAAGAGGGGTCATTCCAGGACAGCTGTGGAGGGCAGGCTGCCCCTTTCTTTCAACCCCAGAGGAGTCCTGCCCCCCAGGACTGTGGCACCCCTGCTGCTTTGGCACCACAACCTCCTGGCTCCTTCCCGCCAGGGCACTGCACAGAGCCCCTCTTGACATCCCCGAGCCCTTTCTTCTCAGGAAAGCCACAGGCCTCCCTCTCCCCAGCCCAAGCAAGCCCCCAGGCAGACTCTGAGAGAGGGCTGAAGGACATCCCTCTTGCCGGGAGGCCCGATCCACCCAAACCCCCAGAGCCAGCCTCCCATATGGGCTTGGAGCCCAGCCCCTCCTTGGACACTGAAGGCCTGTCCCGGGAGACAGAGGGCCCGTCCCAGTCTTCGCCCAGCCCACAGCGGCCTCAGGAGCTGGCGACCACACGGAAGTTCTCCCTGGGATGCCCTGGGGGCTACGCGGGGGTGGTGGGCTACGGTACCTTTGCCTTTGGTGGGGATGCCGGTGGCATGCTGGGTCAGGGCCCCCTGTGGGCCAGAATGTCCTGGGCCGCCTCTCAGTCCTCGGAGGAGGAGGAGGAGGAGGCAGGGGCCGAGAGCCCACCACCCCAGGCCAGCACAGTGCCTCTACCTGAGGGTGGCAGGGCCCTCCCGAGGGCCTCCCAGGAGGTGAGCTCATGGGAAGACTTAAGTGGGGGCTCTCAGGTGTCGCTCGTACAGATCCGGGACCTGTCCAGGGACCTGGAAGCGGCTGACACTGTGTCTCTGGACATCTCGGAGGTGGATCCTGCCTACCTCAATTTGTCTGACCTGTACGACATCAAATACCTCCCGTTTGAGTTCATGACCTTCAAGAAGGTCCCCAGGCCTGTGGAGCCAGAGCTGCCACCCTCCCCCGAGTCTGAGGCTGGGGAGGAGCTGGCTGAGCTCCCAGAGGCCACATGGCCCTGGCCGGGTATTCTGGGCCCGCCAGAAAGCCTGGAGATCACAGAGGAGCCAGAGGACATGCAGGCCCTGCTCGGGGAGGCTGCTGGTGGCAGCAAGCGCAAGTGGTCACCCCCTTCCAGCAGTCTCTTCCACTTCCCCGGGAGGCAGTCACTGCTGGAGGAGCCCACAGAGCTGGGGCTACGCCGGAGAGTGAGGGCCTCGGTGGCCCATATCTCCCGCCTCCTGAGGAGCAGGCCTGCAGGTTACTACCCCGACCCTGCCCCAGGACAGGGCACATCCCTGTTCCCCACTCTGCACCTTGGGGCTCCTTGTCCAAAAGGACAGCTCAGGAGCTCACCTGAGTGATGCAGGAAGCCCTCCATCTTATGCTCCCCTCCCCTGTCCCGGTGCTGCCCACACCTCCCGGGACACAGTGGCTTGTTTTCAAGGTCACCTTTGCAGCTTCGATCCCTCCCCACGTGCATGTGAGGCCCAGTTGTAATTCAACTGCAGTTATACCCCTGCGGAAGTAGGAACCAGACCAGCCCTCCCTGATCCCTGACCCCTGGGCCCTCCCTGACCCCAGAGCCCTCAGCCAGGCCTCCCCAGGCACCTGTGGCCCCTTGAGCTGCTGCCCTTACCTGCCCGTGGTGGCCCTGCCTAGGATGGGCTGATGCTGATGGGGTAGGGAGGGTGGTGCCCTCTGCAGCAGTTGTAGCTCGTTTTCAATAAGACCCCCTGGGATCTGGGCTTTTCTGCCACATGGGAATCCCACAGTTGGCCACAAGTGGCCCCAGAGCCTTCCTCCCATGCTCCCAGAGGAGCCAGGCCCCTAACGTGTGACCTCTCATGGCCACTTCCTTACTGCAGGTCTGGAGAAGGAAGGCCCCCCCAGGAAGAAGGCAGGCCTAGCTTCCTTCCGCCTATCAGGCCTGAAGAGCAGGGACCAAGGTGGGTACACTGCCCAGGGGCTGGGCCCCCACTGCAGCCCAAGGGACCTTACTGTGGGGAAAGGGAACCCTGCCAAGACCGTGCAGGGTGGAGGGAAGCTCACATCCATGGGGGCTTGAGTACACAGGGGGGACTCTGGCGCCCCAGCAGTCACGGCCCTGCAGTCCTGGAAGCCTTCCTGGAGTAGGCGCTGGTGTTGGAGATGAGCCGGTTGGGGGTGGGGCTCATCTGTATCCCCACGGCGGGGTCCAGGCCTTGCTCTCAGGCTTAGGGTCACCTCTGAAAGCTCACCTCACCTCCCTTCCCCAGCACCATCGTTCCTAAGGGAGCTCTCGGATGAGATGGTGGTCCTGGGCCAATCTGTGACTCTGGCCTGCCAGGTGTCGGCCCAGCCAGTTGCACAGGCCACGTGGAGTAAAGGTAAAGAGCTCTCCTGAGGCTGAGGGTCAGGGAGGCAGCGGGTGCTCCTTTAGGGCATTACTCTCATTGTACAGAGGGAAACTGAGGCTCAGACAGGGTGTGGGCCCTGGGTGTGACCACGAGGCAGGGCACCTGTTGGGAGCTTCTCTCGAGGTCCACTCTATCCTGCTGCAGATGGGGCTCTTCTTGAGAGCAGCAGCCGCCTCCTCATCTCCTCCACGCTCAAGAACTTCCAGCTTCTGACCATCCTGGTGGTGACTGCCGAGGACCTGGGCGTGTACACGTGCAGTGTGCGCAACGCGCTGGGGACGGCGGCCACCACAGCCATTCTCCGGAAGGCAGGTGCGTAGGCCGAGCAGGGCGCAAGGAATGTGATGCTCGCCACCCAGGCATCCACATCCTGGCACTACCGGGGCCTGGAGGGGTCACAGAAGGCGGCAGCCGGCTCTGCAGACCGGGACTCCCGGGAGGGACGCAGGAGGCAGGGTGACAGAGCTGGCCAGGCCCTCTCCCTGACACCTCTTTGGGTGCTCCTCTCCTTGCATTTCCCACGGTACCTCCCTCCCTGTCTCTCCAGCAAATGCAGGAAGAGGCGGCTTCCCATTTTGTTTCTCTATTATAGTCAAACCATGCTCTCAAAACACAGCGCTGGGGTGTGTTTCTGGGGGAGCCAAGACAGAGGCTGCAGGCCTAGCTCTCAGACCTCTGACCTGGTCCCCAGAGGAGGCGAACCCCCACATGCCCTGCACCACAGCCCAGCAAAGTAGAGGCCCCTCTGACTAGAGCCTGGGATTGGTGGCGGGCTGTGAGCAAGGGCCATTCCATGGGGTTCCTGGGCGGGCACCAGTGGGAGGGGAGGCTGGCGGGGTTGGGTAGAGCAGACACCTCCTGAGGCCCCTCAAAGGAGAGGCGCTGAGCCCCTCCTACTAGTCAGCATTGGAAAGGACCTCTGAATGAACTGGACCAAGTGAGGGTGGGCTCAGGGGCCTGGCAGCAGGGTGCAGGAGGATGAGGCAGGGCTGGCTGGGGCTCAGAGCTTCATTAGAGAGCTCCTGGGAGCCCGCCTCAGATTGCTGACTGTGGGCCCTGCAGAGCGCCCCTCTTCCTCCCCACGCCCCGACATCGGGGAGGTGTATGCGGACGGGGTGCTGCTGGTCTGGAAGCCTGTGGAGTCGTATGGCCCTGTGACCTATATCGTGCAGTGCAGCCTGGAAGGTATGGGGCCACTCCTGAATCCTCACATCCCGGGGGACCCCAGGGTCGCTGTGGGGGGATCGTGGGGAAGCGCCTGGCTGCTCTGCGCCCCTGGGTGGCCTGCGCAGGCCTCTCCACCCTGACATGGAGTGGGGAGGCCTTGGGCTGCCTCTCACCCACTCCTGTGTGGCCCAGGCGGCAGCTGGAGCACGCTGGCCTCGGACATCTTTGACTGCTGCTACCTCACTGGCAAGCTTTCTCGGGGCGGGGTGTACACCTTCCGGACGGCCTGTGTCAGCAAGGCGGGCATGGGCCCCTACAGCAGCCCCTCGGAGCAGGTCCTCCTGGGAGGGCCCAGCCACCTGGGTGAGCCACTCTGCAGGGCTCTACGGAATGCGCCGTGCCACTTCAGTGAGTCACACACTCACTTGGGATGGTTGGCTCTGCCTGCTAGGCCCCCCACCCACAAATGGCCTGAGGAATGAGAGGTCAGAGTGTTCGGGGGTTCAAAGAGGGCCCCCCTGTCAGGTTGCCTGGGAAGGGGTGATGGGAGAAAAGGCTGGGGGAGATGGGGCTGCAGGGGTTCCCTCCGCCAGTCATCGGCTTCCCCTTCCCACAGCCTCTGAAGAGGAGAGCGTTGCCTCCGGGCCAGCCCAGCCCCTCCCCAGCATGCAGACCTTCGCCTTCCAGACACAGATCCGAAGGTGCGGGCCCTCTGGGGAGGGCGCGTGGCAGCGTCATGGCCTCCTCCGCCCCACTAGCTCTTCAGGCTCCCACCCCAGCCCCATCCTCTCTCCCCTCTGATCACTTCCACCTGCATTTGCCTCAGCGCATCTGCCACCCCGTCCTGGACCTCTCCCCTGGGCTTGCTTCTCTGAGATTGGGAGGGAGAGTGGGGTCCGGCCTGGGCCACCAGGCGGGCTGGCTCCTCACCAGCCTGGCCCGTGCTTCCTCCCTAGGGGCCGCTTCAGCGTGGTGCGGGAGTGCCGGGAGAAGGCCAGTGGACGCGTGCTGGCTGCCAAGATCGTGCCCTGCCACCCTGAGGACAGGACTGCCGTGCTGCGGGAATACGAGACCCTCAAGGGCTTGCGCCACCCCCACCTGGCACAGCTGCAAGCTGCCTACCTCAGCCCCCGACACCTGGTCCTCATCTTGGAGCTGTGCTCTGGGCCTGAGCTGCTCCCTTGTCTGGCCGAGAGGTGAGAGGGCGGGGCCTGGCCTGGATTCCGGGCTCAGGACCTCGCCGCCAGCACTGTGGTCCACCTCCGGCCCACCTCCTGGCCCCACCTGCACTGGCCAGCCAACCAGAGTGGCTCAGCAGAGCTGGGCCTTCCCTCCTAAGCCCAGCAGGGAAGTCTGGTGCTTGCCCGTGGCCCCTCGGCTGTGGACAAAGCCTGGGTGCCCCTCCCCACGTGCCCCCTAACTGGCCCTCTGCCCCCAGGTCCTCCTACTCAGAATCAGAGGTGAAGGACTATCTGTGGCAGATGCTAAGTGCTGCCCAGTACCTGCATGCCCAGGGTATCCTGCATCTAGACCTCAGGTCCGAGAACATGATTGTCACAGAGTACAACCTGCTCAAGGTCATCGACTTTGGAAACGCCCAGAGCTCCGCCCAGGAGAGGGTCCTGCCCTTGGAGAGTTTCAAGGACTACGTGGAGACCATGGGTGCGCAGGGCGCAGACACCAAGCCTGATCTGGGGGAGGGGTGTGCCAGGAGCAAGCCCTTCCCCCAGCCCTGTCTCCCTGCCTGCTCCACTGCAAACACCCAGCCCCTCACCTGTGACCCCCACCCATGCCGTCCCTAGCTCCGGAGCTCCTAGAGGGCCAGGGTGCCGTCGCGCAGACCGACATCTGGGCCATAGGTGTCACAGCCTTCATTATGTAAGTCTCCACGTGCCCTGTGGGCTGGGAGGGCTGGCTGGAAGGGCAGGCCTGGGGTCCACTGAGGGTGACCCAAGGCCCCTGTGACTCCCATCCATTGAGGGTGACCTCAGTCACTTGACCCCCACCCACTCAGGTTGAGCGCTGAGTACCCGGTGAGCAGCGAGGGAACGCGAGACCTGCAGAAAGGCCTGCGCAAGGGGCTCATCCAGCTGAGCCGCTGCTACGCGGGGCTGTCCGGGGGCGCTGTGGCCTTCCTCCGAAGCACGCTGTGCGCGCAGCCCTGGTAGGCACCCCCACCTACCCTGCCTGGCCCATCCCCCTATGACCTGACCTGCCCGCCGTGGGCGGGAGCACGGCTAACGCCACCCTCCCGCGCGCTCCAGGGGCCGCCCAAGCGCGTCCAGGTGCCTGCAGTGCCCGTGGCTGACCGAGGAGGGCCCCGCCAGCTCCCAGCCTGCGGCCGTGACCTTCCCCACCGCAAGTCTGCGCGCCTTCGTGAGAGAGCGCGAGAAGAGGCGGGCGCTGCTGTACAAAAAACACAACCTGGCCCAGGTGCGCTGAACGCCTGGCCCTGCAGGACCGCACCTCTCAGTCTTTCAGGACTCCCTTCATATGCACACACACATCAATAAAAAGCAGAACTGGATGAGGCGCTCTCTGTTTCATTATTTTGTTTGAGGGAGGGGGTGAGGGCCCTGCCAACTTCCTGGTGTTTGGTGGAGGGTAGAACTGCCCTTCTCTGTCCCGGCTGTGTGCCCGCAAAGACTTCATTAGGACTAGAGCCCTCTGAACCAGTTCAATGTGGAGGCAGCTCCATACTCTTGCGGGTGTGTGCGTTTCTACTAACTGTGTCAGTGCTGCATCAGACATGGACACAAGCCCAGGTAGTTTGCTGGGAAAACCTGATTGTGGGCACGTATCAAGGATTCCGACTTGTTCCACCACAGCACCATTCCTGGGGTGGGGGAGGAGCTCAAGCTGGAGCGCGTGGACAGCAGACACTACCCTCTTAGTTCTCAGCGAGTCTCACAGACGTGGTGATGGAGACACGCCGGTGAATCCAGCCCTCCTCGCTTTCCCCATCTCCAGACAACGGTGTCCGCACACTGGACATCCACCCCTTAGATCTTACTTGAACACAGAACACTTCATCTAAAATCCGAACATCTCCAAAAGTGAACTGCCACCCTGCCCCGCTCCCACACACACACACACTAACCTTCTGCAGACTCAGTAAACGTGGCCACTCAACTAATCCTTAAGCCCAACCGCCTGGGTCCTGGGCACTGCGACCTTACATTGCCACGTCAGCAGCTGACCCCACTCCACCCCCTCACTGGCTCACCTGGCAAGGCAGGAATGGAGGTGGGAAGGGAGCCAAGGTGGGCGCAGGCTCTGTGCTCTCTTGGGCTGGTAGGGTTCTGCTGTTAGCAGTGAGGCTTCTCCCTTAGCTCTTCCCATCCGCATTCCTCCCCCCCGCCCGCCCCCCAACGTGGCTCCACCGCTGGCCCGTCATCAGCTCCACACCACTCTCCTATCCTCTGTGCTCTACCTATTCATCCCTCCCTCTCTCTTAACCCCTGGCAACCGCTGAAAGGATTTTTGTTTTTCTTTTTCTTTTTAACTATCTCCATAGTTTTGCCTCTTCCAGAATGTCATATGGTTGGAATCATACGGTATATAGACTTTTCAGATTGGCTTCTTTCACTTAGTAATAATTTAAGGCTCCTCCAGTTGTTTCATGGCTTGATAGATAATTTTTTTCTTCAATTTTATTTTTGTAGTAATAAATTTATCATCTTAAGTGTTTTAAGAGTACAGTTCGGTAGTTATATATTCATAATGATTGCAACCATCACCACCATTCATCCCCAGAACTCTTTTCATCTCATAAAACTGAAATTTTATATCCATTAAACACTAACTCGCCATTCTCCCCTCTCCTCAGCCCCTGGCACCCACCATTCTACTTTCTGTCTCTATGAATTTGCCTACTCTAGGTATCTCGTGTAAGTTGGAATCATACAGTATTTGTCCTTTTGTGACTGGCTTATTCACTTAGCATAATGTCCTCAAGATCCATCCATGTTATAGCATATGGCAGAATTTCCTTGCTTTTGAAGGCTGAATAATATTCCGTTGTATGTATATACCACATTTCACTTATCCATCGATGTACACTTGGGTTGCTTCCATGTTTTAGCTAGTGTGAATGTTGCTGCTATGAACATAGTGTACATTTATCTCTTCTAGACCCTGCTTTCAATCCTTTTCATTATATACCCAGAAGTGGAATTGCTGGGTCATATAGTAATTACATTTTTAATTTTTTGAGGGAACTCCCTAGGGTTTTCCACATTGGTTGTATCATTTTCCTTTCCCTCCAACAGCACAGAAGGTTTTCAGCTTCTCTACATCCTCATCAACATCTGTTGTTTTCTGTTTTTGTTTTTTTTTTGATAGTAGGCCATTCTAATAGGTGTGAGGTAGTATCTCATCATAGTTTTGATTTGCATTTCCCTAGTGATCAATGATACGGAGAACCTTTCATGAATTTATTGGCCATTTGTATATCTTCTTTGGAGAAATAATCTATTCAACTCCTTTGCCCATATTTGAATCGTGTGGTTTGTGTTGTTGTTGAGTTTTAGGAATTTTTTATATATTTTGGATATTAATTCTTTAGATGTATGATTTGCAAATATTCTCTTCCATTCTGTGGATTGCCAATTTACTTTGTTTATATTATCATGTGATGCACAAATTTTTAAAGATTTACCTAAAGTCCAATTTGTCTATGTTGTCTTTTGTTGCTTACAACTTTTGTACCATAGTCAATAAATAATTACCAAGTTCAATGACAAGATTTCACCCTAAATGTTTTCTCCTAAGAGTTTTATAGTTTTAGGTCTTACACTTAGGTCTTAGGTCCATTTTGAATTAATTTTTGTATATGGTGCTCAGTAAGGGTCCAACTTCATTCTTTTGCATGAGGATATCCAGTTTTCCCAGTATCATTTGTTGGAAAGACTGTCCTTTCCCCATTGAATGGTCTTGGCACCCTTGTCAAAAATCATTTGACTATATATGCAAGAGTCTATTTCTGGGCTCTCTATTTTAATCCATTGGTGTATGTGTCTGTCATTATGCCAGTACCACACTGTTCTGATTACTGTAGATTTTCAGTAAGTTTTGAAACCAGGATGTGTGAATCCTCTAGCTTTGTTCTTTTTCAAGATTGCTTTACCTATTGGGGTCCCTTAACTGCCATTGGATTTTAGGATAGGTTTTCTTATTTTCTGCAAAAAAAATGTCATTGGGATACTGATAGGGATTGAATCGAATCTGTCGATTGCTTTGGGCATTACTGACATTTTAAAAATATTAGATCTTTCAATCAATGAACATTGGATATGTTTCCAGTTATTTATGTCTTCTTTATTTCAACAAGGTTTTTCTAGTTTTCATTGTACAGTCTTTCACCTCCTTGATAAAGTTTATTCCTAAGTATTTTATTCTTTTTGATGCCACTGTAAACTGAATGTTTCCATAATTTTCTTTTCAGATTGTTCATTGTTACTGTATAGAAATGCAACAGATTGTTGTGTGTTGACTTTGTATCCTGCTACTTTGCTGAATTCATGTATTAGCTCTAACAGATCTTTTTGTGGAATCTTTAGGGTTCCTTACATATAAGATCTTATCATTTGCAAACAGAGATAATTTTATTTCTTTCTTTCCAATTTGGATTAATTTTATTTATTTTGCTTACCTAATTGCTCTGGCTAGAGCTTCTAGTACCATGTTGAATAGAAGTGGTGAAAGTGGAATCCTTGTCTTGTTCCTGATCTTAGAGGGAAAGACGTTCAGTCTTTCATCATTGAGTATGATGTTCACTGTCGGTTTTTCATGTATCACTGTTATTATGTTGAGGTAGTTTCCTTCTATTCCTACTTTGCTGTTGTTGGCTTTTTTTTTTTAATCATGAAAAGGTGTTGAATTTTGTCAAATGGTTTTTCTGCATTAAGATGATCACATGTTTTTCCTCCCTACATTATTTTAATTTAGGGATGGATCAGTTTGTGAATGTTAAACCATCCTTTCATTCCAGGAATGAGTCCTACTTGGTCTAGTGTATAATCCTTTTAATGTACTGTTGAATTCAGTTTGCTAGTATCTTGCTAAGGATTATTGCATCAGTATTCATCAGGGATATTGGTCTGTAGCTCTCTTGTGGTGCTTTTGTCTGCTTTTTATATCAAATTAATGCTGGCCTCATAGAATGAGTTTGAGAGTGTTCTCTCCTCTTCATTTTTTGGAAGTTCATGGAGAATTTGTTTTAATCCTTTAAATGTTTGTTAGCATTCACCAGTGAAGCCATGTGGTTCTGTTTTTGTTTTTTTTCTTCCTTCAGAGGTTTTTGATTACTGATTCAATCTCCTTACTAGTTACAGGTCTGATCAGATTTTCTAGTTCTTCATGATTCAGTAGGTTGTGTGTTTCTAGGAATTTATCTATTTTTCTAGATCATCCAGTTTGTTTTGTACAATTGTTCATAGTATTATCTTATAATCCTTTTAATTTCTTTGGTATCATTTGTAATGATACCAAATCTTCATTTCTGATTTTTTGTCTTCACTCTTTATTTTCTTAGTCTATCTTAGGGTTTGTCAATTTTATCTTTTTTTTTTTTTAAAGTCTTTATTTCATTTTTTTCTATTGTTTTTATATTCTCTATCTCATTTATTTTTGCTCTTATTTCCTCCCTTCTTCTAGCTTGAGGTTTAGTTTGATCTTCATTTTCTAGTACTTTAAGGAGAAAATATAGGTTGTTGATTTGAGAGCTTCATTCTTTTTTAGTGTAAGTGTTTACACCTATAAACCTCCCCCTTGGCACTGCTTTTGCTGCATTCCATATGTTTTGGTATATTGCATTTACACTTTCATTTGTCTCAAGATATTTTCTCATTTCACTTTTGATTCCTTTTTTGATCCATTGGTTGTTTAAGAATGTTTTGTTCAATTTCCATATATTTGTGAATTTTCCAGTTTTTCTCTTTCTTCTACTATCGATTTCTAATTTTATTCCTTTGTGATTGGAAAAGATACTTTGCATGATCTCAATCTTTAAAAAATTTTAAGATTGGTTTCATAGCCTAACATGTGATCTATCCTGGAGAATTTTCCATGTGCACATGAGAAATAAGTATATTCTACTCCTGTTGTGTGGAGTATTCTATATATGTCTGTTATGTGCAGTTGGTCTACAGTATTATTCATGCTTACTATTCCCTTATTGAGCTTTTGTCTGGCTATCCATTATTGAAACTGCGGTATTAAAGTTTTCTACTACTGTTGTAGATTTGCCTATTTCTCCCTTCAATTATATCAGTGTTTGCTTCATATACTTAGAATTTCTGCTGTTTGATGTATGTACACTTACAATTCTTACATCTTGGTGAATTAACTTTTTCTTCATTATATGATGTTCTTCTTTGTCTCTTGTGAAGGTTTTTGAATTAAATTCTATTTTGTCTGTTATTAGTATAGCCACCCCTGCTCTTTTTTTGTTAGTACTTGATGGACCATCCTTTTCAATCCTTTAGCTTTTAACTTCTGTACATTCGTAGATCTAAAGTGAGTCTCCTGTTGACAGCAAGAGTCAAATCCAGTTGTTGTATCCATTCAGTTGATCTATGTCTTTTTATTGAGAAGTGTAATCCATTTTCATTTGAAGTAATTAATGATAGAGAGGACTTATTATTGACATTTTGCTATTTGTTTTCTGGTATTGTATTGTAGTATTTCTGGTATTGTATTGTAATATTTCTGTTATTTTTATTGTAGTTTTTTATCCATCATTTCCTCTCTTTCTTCCTTTCTTTGTGTTTCATTAATTTTTATAGTGAAAAAAATTCACTATAAAAATTGTTGTGAAAAAATGAGAAGTGATTCCCTCCTCATTTCTTTTTTATATATTCTAAGAATATTTTATTTATACTTGTCATCGGGATTACATAAAACAGTTTAAAGTTATAACATTTATTTTAAGCTGATAACAACTTAATTTAAATAACATACAAGAACTCTACACCTTTACAGTTCCACCCCCATTTTATGATATTGATTTCACAAATTACATATCTATATATTGTACCCATTAAGATAAATTTAAAATTATTTTTATATTTATCTTTTAGATCCTATAAAAGAATTTAAAGTGGAGTTATGAACTAGAATTATGATAATACAGATTTTAATATTTGTCCATATTATCTTTACCACATAACTCATTACTTTTGTATGGCTTCAAGTTACTGTATAGTGTCCTTTAATTTTAACTTAAAGGACTTCCTTTAGCATTCTTGTAGGGCAGGTCTAGTGATAATAAATGCCATCAGCCTTTGTTTATCGGGAAATGTCAAAATTTCTCCATTTTTGACTGACAGTTTTTCTGGATACTGTATTTTGTGTTTCAACACTTTGAATATATCATACCACTGCTTTTTGGACTGCAAAGTTTCTGCTGAGAAATCTGCCTATAATCTTATAAAGACTCTCTTTACATAATGGGTAGCTTTTCTTTTACTGCAATCAAGACTCTCTTTTTTTTTGACATTTGAAAGTTTGATTATAACGTGTCTTGGTGTGAGTTTCTGTGGATTTATCTTAGATTGGATTTATTGAACTTTTTGAATTTGTATGTCTATTTCTTTCCTCAAGTTTTGGCTGTTTTCAGTTGCTATTTCTTCAAATAATGTTTGCTCATTTCTCTCTCTCTTCTTTTTTGGAACTCCAGTAGTGTGAATGTTAGTCCGTCCACCTGATGGTGTCCTACAAGTTCCTTAGGCTCTGTTCATGTTCTTTGTTCTTTTTTCCTCCCTTTTTGCTCCTGATTAGATTATTTTAAATGATCTGTCTTTAACTTTACTGATTCTCTCTTCTGCCTGTTCAAGTATGCAATTGAACCCCTCTAGTAAATTTTTTCAAATCATTTATTGTGTTCTTTACCTCCAGAATTTCTGTTACATTCTTTTATACAATTTCTGTCTCTGTGTTGGTATTCTCATTTTGTTCATGCATCCTTTTCCTGACTTTGTTTAGTCAACTATCTGTGTTCTCTTTTAACTCACTGAAGATCTTTAAGACAGTTGGTTTAAATTCTTTATCTAATAACTCAGAGACCTATGTTTCTTTAGAGTCAGTTTCTGGAGATTAATTTTGTTTCCTTGAATGGGCTATGTTTCCCTTTTCTTTGTGTGCTTTGTGATCTTTTGTTGGGATTTGGGCATGTAAAAATAGTCACTTCTCCAAGTCTTTATGGACAGGCTTCATAAAAGGGTAGACCTTTACTTATCAACTTGACATAGAGGCCAGGTGCTTTTAAACCTTTTCTGGGGTTGCTGTTTGCTTTTGTTCCAGTTCCTGGTAAATACAGTTGCTTTTAAATGCCTTTGATTATCTAACATTTTCTCCCCTGTGTCTTCTCAGAATCCTAGCAGTTCTCTTGTGTTCCTCTGCCTATACTCTCTTGCCCCAAGGCACACATGTAACTATAGACTTCTTGCAGCTCTAAGGCACCGCTGTGCCAACTGCTTCTTTCAGCAGCCTCCAACCAGGTATCCAAACTATGCCACCATTTCCATCAGTACTTCCAGTAAGTATAGACAGAAACCACTCCCTCAGGCAGCCTCCAGACAAGCGAGAATGTTGCAAGCCATTTCCAGTGTTTTCTTTTTAATCCAAAGGGAGGAGCTGGGAATAGAGCAGGTTCCACTTGATTGAGCTGTCCTGTGCCAGAAAGTGGAAGAGGCAAGGGTAAGAAAATGCCACACAATTTCCTTTTTGTGGACTTCTTCACATTGTCTACATAGACAATCAAGTCATTTGCGATGAGGACCAGTTTTATTTTTTCTTATCTGTACACCTTTTTTTTTTTAAACGTATTTATTGGAGTAGAATTGCTTTATATTGTTGTGTTAGTTTCTGCTGTATAACAAAATAAATCAGTTATATGTATACATATGTCCTTATATATCCTCCCTCTTGCATCTCCCTCCCACCCTCCCTATCCCACCCCTCTAGGTGGTCACAAAACACCGAACTGATCTCCCTGTGTGATGCAGCTGCTTCCCACTAGCTATCTGTTCTACATTTGGTAGTGTATATATGTCAATGCCACTCTCTCACTTCGTCCCAGCTTACCCTTCCCCCTCCCTGTGACTTCAAGTCCATTCTCTATGTCTGCATCTTTATTCCTGTCCTGCCCCTAGGTTCGTCAGACCATTTCTTTTTTTTTCAGATTCCATATATATGTGTTAGCATATGGTATTTGTTTTTCTCTTTCTGACTTAATTCTCTCTGTATGACACATTCTAGGTCCATCCACCTCACTACAAATAACTCAGTTTTGTTTCTTTTTATGGCTGAGTAATATTCTACTGTATATATGTGCCACAGCTTCTTTATCCATTCATCTGTCGATGGACACATAGGTTGCTTCCATGTCCTGGCTATTGTAAATAGTACTGCAATGAACATTTTGGTACATTTCTCTTTTTGAATTATGGTTTTCTCAGGGTATATGCCCAGTAGTGGGATTGCTGGGTCGTATGTTAGCTCTATTTTTAGTTTATTAAGGAACCTCATACTGTTCTCCATAGTGGATGTACCAATTTACATTCCCACCAACAGTGCAAGAGGGTTCCCTATTCTCCACATGCTCTCCAACATTTATTGTTTGTAGATTTTTTGATGATGGCCATTCTGAACGGTGTGAGGTGATACCTCACTGTAGTTTTGATTTGCATTTCTGTAAAAATTAGCTATGTTGAGCATCCTCTCATGTGTTTCTTGGCAATCTGTATATCTTCTTTGGAGAAATGTCCATTTAGGTCTTCTGCCCATTTTTGGATTGGGTTGTTTGTTTTTCGCATATTGAGCTGCATGAACTGCTTGTATATTTCGGAGATTAATCCTTTCTCAGTTGCTTCATTTGCAAATATTTTCTCCCATTCTGAGGGTTGTGTTTTCGTCTTGTTTATGGTTTCCTTTGCTCTGCAAAAGCTTCTAAGTTTCATTAGGTCCCATTTGTTTATTTTTGTTTTTATTTCCATTTCTCTAAGAGGTGGGTTGAAAAGGATCTTGCTGTGATTTATGTCATAGAGTGTTCTGCCTATGTTTTCCTCTAAGAGTTTTATAGTCTCTGCCCTAACATTCAGGTCTTTAATCCATTTTGAGTTTATTTTTGTGTATGGTGTGAGGGAGTGTTTTATTTTCATTCTTTTACATGAGGCTGTCCAGTTTTCTGAGCACCATTATTGAAGAAGCTGTCTTTTCTCCATTGTATATTCTTGCCTCCTTTATCAAAGATAAGGTGACCATATGTGTACGGGTTTATCTCTGGGCTTTCAATCCTGTTCCATTGATCTATATTTCTATTTTTGGGCCAGTACCATACTGTCTTGATTACTGTAGCTTTGTTGTACAGTCTGAAGTCCAGGAGCCTGATTCCTCCAGCTCCGTTTTTCTTTCTTAAGATTGCTTTGGCTATTCAGGGTCTTTTGTGTTTCAATACAAAATTTTTTGTGAAAATTTTGTTCTAGTTCTGTGAAAAACGCCATTGGTAGTTTGATAGGGATTGCATTGAATCTGTAGATTTTTTTGGGTAGTATAGTCATTTTTACAATGTTGATTCTTCCAATCCAAGAACATGGTATATCTCTCCATCTGTTTGTATTGTCTTTAATTTCTTTCATCAATGTCTTATAGTTTTCTGCATACAGGTCTTTTGTCTCCTTAGGTAGGTTTATTCCTAGGTATTTCATTCTTTTTCTTGCAATGGTAAATGGGAGGGTTTCCTTAATTTCTCTTCAGATTTTTCATCACTAGTGTATAGGAATGCAAGAGATTTCTGTGCATTAATTTTCTATCTTACTACTTTACCAAATTCATTGATTAGCTCTAGTAGTTTTCTGGTAACATCTTTAAGATTCTCTATGTATAGTATCAGGTCATCTGCAAACAGTGACAGTTTTACTTCTTTTCCGATTTGGATTCATTTTATTTCTTTTTCTTCTGTGACTGCTGTGGCTAAAACTTCCAAAACTATGTTGAATAATAGTGGTGAGAGTGGGCAATCTTGTCTTGTCCCTGATCTTAGAGGAAATGGTTTCAGTTTTTCACCATTGAGAACAATGTTGGCTGTTGGTTTTTCATATATGGCCTTTATTACATTGAGGTAGGTTCCCTCTATGCCTACTTTCTGCAGGGTTTTTATCATAAATGGGTGTTGAATATTGTCAAAAGTTTTTTTCATCATTGAGATGATCATATGGTTTTTCTCCTTCAACTTGATAGTATGGTTTATCACATTGATTGATTTGCATATATTGAAGAATCCTTGCATTCCTGGGATAAACCCCACTTCATCATTGTGTATGATCCTTTTAATGTGCTGTTGGATTCTGTTTGCTAGTATTTTGTTC
Source organism: Balaenoptera musculus (assembly GCF_009873245.2). Taxonomy (NCBI): domain Eukaryota; kingdom Metazoa; phylum Chordata; class Mammalia; order Artiodactyla; family Balaenopteridae; genus Balaenoptera; species Balaenoptera musculus. Next base: position 154,204,305 of record NC_045787.1, read on the forward strand.
AGGATTTTGGCATCTATGTTCATCAGTGATATTGATCTGTAGTTTTTTGTGTGTGTGACATCTTTGTCTGGTTTTGGTATCAGGGTGATGGTGGCCTTGTAGAATGAGTTTGAGAGTGTTCCTCCTTCTGTTATATTTTGGAAGAGTTTGAGAAGGATAGGTGTTAGCTCTTCTCTAAATGTTTGATAGTATTTGCCTCTGAAGCCATCTGGTCCTGGGCTTTTGTGTGTTGGAAGATTTTTTATCACAGTTTCAATTTTGGTGCTTGCGATTGGTCTGTTTATATTTTCTATTTCTTCCTGGTTCAGTCTCAGAAGGTTGTGCTTTTCTAAGAATTTGTCCATTTCTTCCAGGTTGTCCATTTTATTGGCTTATAGTTGCTTGTAGTAATCTCTCATGATACTTTGTATTCCTGCAGTGTCAGTTGTTACTTCTTTTTCATTTTTAATTCCATTGATTTGAGTCTTTTCCCTTTTTATCTTGATGAGTCTGGCTAATGGTTTATCTATTTTGTCTATCTTCTCAAAGAACCAGCTTTTAGTTTTATTCATCTTTGCAACTGTTGCCTTCATTTCTTTTTCATTTATTTCTGACCTGATCTTTATGATTTCCTTCCTTCTGCTAACTCTGGTTGATTTTGTCCTTCTTTCTCTAATTGCTTAAGTGTAAGTTTAGGTTGTTTATTTGAGATGCTTCTTGTTTCTTGAGGTAGGATTGTATTGCTATAAACTTCCCTCTCAGAACTGCTTTTGTTGCATCCCATAGGTTTTGGGTCATCATGTTTTGATTGTCATTTGTTTCTATGTATTTTTTGATTTCCTCTTTGATTTCTTCAGTGATCTCTTGGTTATTTAGTAGCGTATTGTTTAGCCTCGATGTGTTTGTATTTTTTACGGCTTTTTTTTTTCTGTAATTGATATCTAGTCTTATAGCGTTGTGGTCAGAATAGATACTTGATACAATTTCAATTTTCTTACATTTACTAAGGCTTCATTTATGACCCAAGATATGATCTATCCTGGAGAATGTTCCATGAGCACTTGAGAAAAAAGTGTATTCTGTTGTTTTTGGATGGAATGTCTTATAAATATCAATTAAGTCCATCTTGTTTAATGTGTCATTTAAAGCTTGTGTTTCCTTATTTATTTTCATTTTGGATGATCTGTCCATTGGTGAAAGTGGGGTGTTAAAGTCCCATACTATGATTGTGTTCCTGTTGATTTCCCCTTTTATGGCCGTTAGCATTTGCCTTATGTATTGAGGTGCTCCTATGTTGGGTTCATAAATATTTACAATTTTATATCTTCTTCTTGGATTGATCCCTTGATCATTATGTAGTGTCCTTCTTTGTATCTTGTAGTAGTCTTTATTTTAAAGTCTATTTTTTCTGATATGAGAATTGCTACTCCATCTTTCTTTTGATTTCCATTTGCATGGAATATCTTTTTCCATCCCCTCACTTTCAGTCTGTATGTCTCCCTAGGTCTGAATTGGGTCTTTTGTAGACAGCACGTGTACAGGTCTTGTTTTTGTATCCATTCAGCCAGTCTATGTCTTTTGGTTGGAGCATTGAATCCATTTACATTTAAGGTAATTATCAATATGTATGTTCCTATTACCATTTTCTTAATTGTTTTAGGTTTTTTATTGTAGGTCTTTTCCTTCTCTTGTGTTCCCTGCCTAGAGAATTTCCATTAGCATTTGTTGTAAAGCTGGTTTGGTGGTGGTGAATTCTCTTAACTTTTGCTTGTCTGTAAAGGTTTTAATTTCTCCATCGAATCTGAATGAGATCCTTGCTGGGTAGAGTAATCTTGGTTGTAGGTTTTTCCCTTTCATCACTTTAAATATGTCCTGCCACTCCCTTCTGGCTTGCAGAGTTTCTGCTGAAAAATCAGCTGTTAACCTTATGGAGATTCTGTTGTATGTTATGTGTTGCTTTTCCCTTGCTGCTTTTAATATTTTTTCTGTGTATTTAATCTTTGATAGTTTGATGAATAAGTGTGTTGGCGTGTTTCTCCTTGGATTTATCCTGTATGGGACTCTGCACTTCCTGGACTTGAATAAGTATTTCCTTTCCCATGTTAGGGAAATTTTCAACTATAATCTCTTCAAATATTTTCTCAGACCCTTTCTGTTTCTCTTCTTCTGGGACCCCTATAATCCGAATGTTGTTGCATTTAATGTTGTCCCAGAGGTCTCTGAGACTGTACTCAATTCTTTTCATTCTTTTTTCTTTATTCTGCTCTGTGGTCTTTATTTCCAGTATTTTATCCTCCAGGTCACTTATCTGTTCTTTTGCCTCAGTTATTCTGCTATTGATTCCTTCTAGAGAATTTTAAATTTCTTTTATTGTGTTGTTCATCATTGTTTGTTTACTCTTTAGCTCTTCCAGGTCCTTGTTGAACATTTCTTGTATTTTCTCCATTCTATTTCCAAGATTTTGGATCATCTTTACTATCATTACCCTGAATTCTTTTTCAGGTAGACTGCCCATTTCCTCTTCATTTGTTTGGTCTGGTGGGTTTTTACCTTGCTCCTTCATCTGCTGCGTATTTCTCTGTCTTCTCATTTTGTTTCACTTACTGTGTTTGGGGTCTCCTTTTAGCAGACTGCAGGATCGTAGTTCCCATTGTTTTCAGTGTCTGCCCCCAGTGGGTGAGATTGGCTCAGTGGCTTGTGTTGGCTTCCAGGTGGAGGGAACTGGTGCCTGTGTTCTGGTTGGTGGGCTGTATCTTGTCTTTCTGTTGGGCAGGACCGCAACTGGTGGTGTGTTTTGGGGTGTCTGTGAACTTAGTATGATTTTAGGCAGCCTCTCTGCTAATGGGTGGGGTTGTGTTCCTGTCTTGCTAGTTGTTTTGCATGGGGTATCCAGTGCTGGTGTCTGCTGGCTGTTGGGTGGAGCTGGGCCTTAACATTTAGATGGAGATCTTTGGGAGAGCTCTCTCTGATTGATATTATGTGGGGCTGGTAGGTCTCTGGTGGTCCAATGTTCTGCTGGCTCTCCCACCTCAGAGGCTCAGGCCTGACACCAGGCCAGAGCACCAAGACCCTGTCAGCCACACGGCTCAGAAGTTAAGGGAGAAAAAAAAAAAGAAAAATAAATTGAAAATAATAATAATACATTTAAAAAATTTATTAAAATAAAAAAAAATTTTTTAATTAAAGAAAAAAAGAGGACAGCAACCCAACCAACAAACAAATCCACCAATATTAACAGGCATACTAAAAGCTATACTAAGATAAACATAAAAATCAGAAACAAATGAGTCACAGACAGCAAACCCCAAGTCTACAGTTGCTCCCAAAGTCCACCGCCTCAGTTTTGGGATGATTCATTTTCATTCAGGTATTCCACAGATGCAGGGTACATCAGGCTGATTGTGAGGATTTAATCCTCTGCTCCTGAGGCTGCATGGAGAAATTTCCCTTTCCCTTCTTTGTTCACACAGCTCCTGGGCTTCAGCTTTGCCTTTGGCCCCACCTCTGCATGTAGGTCACCCTCAGGCATCTGTTCCCGCCCAGACAGGACAGGGTTAAAGCAGCGGCTGACTGGGGGCTCTGGCTCATTCAGGCCAGGGGAGGGAGGGGTACATAGGTAGTTATAATTGGAATGCAGGGTGAGCTTGTGGTGGCAGAGGATGGCCTGACATTGCAACAGCCAGAGGTGCACAGTGTGTTCTCCTGGGGAAGTTGTCCCTGGATCACGGGACCCTGGCAGTGGCAGGCTACACAGGCTCCCAGTGGGAGGGGGTGTGTGGATAGTGACCTGCACTTGCACACAGGATTCTTGGTGGCTGCAGCAGCAGTGTTAGCGTTTCATGCCCATCTCTGGGGTCCGAGCTGATAGCCGCAGCTCGCTCCCATCTCTGGAGCTCATTTAGGTGGTGCTCTGCCTTCTGTGGGCAGACAGGGAAGGAATCCCCTCTCCTTTTGCACACCAAAACAATGGTCTCTTGCCTCTTATGCAGTTCCAGACTTTTTCCTGGACTCCCTCCTGGCTAGCTGTGGCACAATAGCCCCCTTCAGGCTGTGTTCACGCAGCCAACCCCAGTCCTCTCTCTGGGATCTGACCTCTGAAGCCCACGCCTCAGCTCCCAGCCCCCACCCACCCTGGCGGGTGAGCAGACAAGCCTCTCAGGCTGGAGAGTGCTGGTTGGCACTGATCCGCTGTGCGGGAATCTGTCCGCTTTGCCATCCGCACCCCTGTTGCTGCGCTCTCCTCCATGGCTCCAAAGCTTCCCCCTGGCCCACCCCCCATCTCTGCCAGTGAAGTGTCTTCCTAGTGTGTGGAAACTTTTCCTCCTTCACAGCTCCCTCCCAGAGAGGCAGGACCCGTCCCTATTCTTTTGTCTCTGTTTTTTTCTTTTTTCTTTTGTCCTACCCAGGTACATGGGGATTTTCTTGCCTTTTGGGAAGTCTGAGGTCTTCTGCCAGCGTTCAGTAGGTGCTCTGTAGGAGTTGTTCCACATGGAGATGTATTTTTGATGTATTTATTGGGAGGATGGTGATCTCCATGTCTTACTCCTCCGCCATATGGAAGGTGCCCCCCTGTACACATTTTATTTCCTTTCTTGCATTATTGCACTGGCTAGAAATTCAGTACTATGTTGAATAAAGGTGATGAAAATGGAAAACTTTGTTTTGCTTTCCCAATCTTAGGAGAAAATCATTCAGTCTTTCACCATTAAGTATAATATTAGCTGTAAGGTTTTTGTAGATTCTCTATATCATGTTGAGTAAATTCCCCTTTATTGCTAGTTTTCTGAGAGTTTTTGCCATGAATGAGTGTTGAATTTTGTCAAATGCTCTTTCTGCATCAAATGATATAACCTTGTGACTTTTCTTCCTGTTAACATGGTGGATTATATTAATTAATTTTTTAATATTGAGCCAGCATTGTATCTCTGGAATAAACCACACTTGCTCATGCTGTAAAATTCTTTTTATATATTACTGAATTCCATTTACTTGTATTTCATTAAGGATTTGTATCTATATTCATGAAAGATATTTGTTGTACTTTTTTTTTCTCTCATGATGTCTTTGTCTGGGTTTTGGTGTCAGGGTAGTATTAGCTTCATAAAATGAACTGGAAATTGTTCCTTCCTCCTCTGTTTTCTGGAAGAGATTGTGTAGAATTAGAGTCAATTCTTTAAATGTTTGGTAGAATTCTCCAATGAAACCATCTGAGCCTGGTGGATTTCTTTTTGGGGAGTTTTTAAATACAAATTTAATTTCCTTATTTTCCATAATTTCATAATGCACATGTTATGGTAGTTTGTGTTTCTTTGATGAAGTAGGCCATTTCATCTAAGTTGTCAAATTTCTGTGTGTAGTGATGTTCTTAATATTCTATTATGTTTTGATGACTGCAGAATCTGTAGAGATATCTTTTATCATATCTGATGTTGGTAAGTTGTTATTTATTTATTTATTTATTTTGTTCACCCTTGTTAGATGTTTGTCATTTATTGATCTTTTCATCTCTTTTTTCATAGATTTTCTATATTGTTTTTCTGTTTTCAACTTCATTGATTTCTGCTTTTATCTTATATTTCATTTTTGTCTGCCTGCTATTGGGTTTATTTTCTCTTCTTTTTCTAGATTCTTGAGGAGGGAGCTTAAATTATTGATTTGAGGATTTCCCCTCTTTTCTAATGTTTACCTTTTAGTGCCATAAATTTCCATCTCAGCATGGCTTTAGCTGTGTCCCCCAAATTTTGATAGACTGTATTTTAATTTTTATTCAGTTCTATGTATTTTAAAAATTTCCTTAAGTCTTCCTCTTTGACCCATTGATAGCTAAGCAAGTGTGTTGTTTAGTTTTCAAGTGTTTGGAGATTTTAAAATCTTTTTTTCATTGATTTCTAGTTTGATTCCCTTGTGGTCAGAGAACACACTCTGTTTGATTTCAATTCTTTTAAATGTGTTAAGGTTTTTTATTATGACCCAGGATGTGGTCTTTTGGTATAAGTCCCATGGGTATTTAAAAAGAATGTTCATTCTGCTGTTGTTGGGTGGAGTGGAATGTTCTATAAATGTCAATTAGATCCTGTTGGTTGTTGGCATTGTTAAGTTCCTCTATAGCCTTACTGATTTTGTGGTAGTTGTTCTATAAATTGTTGATAGAGGAGCACTGAAGTTTCCTACTATAATTGTGGATTTATCTATTTTTTCTTTCAATTCTATCAGTTTTTGCTTTATATGTTTTGCAGCCCTGTTCTTCCATGCATATACATTTAGAATTGCTATGTCTTCTTGGTAACTTGACCATTTCGTAGTTATATAATGTCTTCTTCTGTCTCTGGTAATGTTTTTAAATTTTTGTTTGTTTGCTCTGAGGTATGCTTTATTTGACATTAATCTAGCCACTCCTGGTTTCCTTTGATTAATCTTTGCATGATACATCTTTTCCTATCCTTTTACTTTCAATCTGCCTTAATTATTATATTCAAAGTGAGTTGCTTATAGACAGCATATAGTTGGGTCATATTTTTTTTATCCAATCTGCCAATTTTTGTCTTTTTATTGTTGTATTTAGATTATTTACATTTAATGCAATTATAGATATGTTAGAGCTTAAGTCTGCCATTTTATTTATTTTTTGTTCTTTTTGTTCTTTGTTTCTCTTAATTTTCTGCATTCCTGTAGGTTACTAGAACACTTTTAGAATTTAGTTTTGATTTATAGTGTTTTTGAATGTATGTCTTTGTATAGCTTTTTAGGGGTTCCTCTAGGCTATACATTATATACACATAACATCACAGTGTATTGGTATTGTCATTTTACCACTTCAAGTAAAGTATAGAAAATTTACCTCCCTTTAGCTCCTTCTACCTCCCCTGTTTATAATACAGTTGTCTCAAATATTTTCTCTACATACATTTAACTATATCAGACAGTGTTATAACTTCTGCACCCGTCCTCAAAGATAATTTAGAAAATTCAAGAGGAGTAGGAAAGTTTATTGTATTTACCCATATTTTTGCTCCCTGTATTCTTTTTTCCTTCCTGATCTTCCAAGTCTCTTCCTTAAATCATTTCTTTTCTGTGTAGAGAATTTCCTTAGCCATTTTTTTAAAGTGGATATGCTGGTGACTGAGTTGTTGCAGTTTTCCTTTATCTGAGAATAATTTCCCCCTTTGTTCCTGAAGAATATTTCCTCTGAGTATAGGATCCTGGTCTTTATTTTCAACATGTGAAAATATTTTTCCATTTCCTTCTGGCTTCCATGGTTTGTGATGAGAAATTTACTGTCATTTGAATTGGTTTTTCTGTACAGGTCAGGTATCATTTTTTCTCCTGGATTGCAAGGGTTTTTCTTTTTCTTAATTTTCAGAAATTTGATTATATCTCTTGCTGTGAGTTCCTTGGGTTTATCCTGTTTTGGGTTTGCTCAGCATCTTGAATTTGCAGGTTTATGTCTCTTGCAAAATTGCAAGGTTTCCAGTCATTATTTCTTTAAGTATGTTTCAGCCCTATTGTTTTTCTCCTCTCCCTCTAAGACTCTGACACTAAATGCTAGCTCTTTTGTAATAGTCCCATAGGTCCCTGAGGCTCTGTTCATATATTTTCCCACTATTTTCTATATGTTTTTTACATATTTTAAAATTTATATTGTTCTATCTTCAGGTTCACTGATTTTTTTCCTCTGTCCCCTCCATTCTACTATTGAGTCTATTTTCTGGGCTTTTTATTTGGGTTATTGTGCTGTTAAGTTCTAAAATTTCCATTTGATTTTTCTTTATATCTCTATTCCTTTGCTGAGACTTTCAATTTCTTTGCTGAAGCATTCTAGTTATTTGTTTCAAGTGTGTTTGTAATTTTTGGAAGCATTTAATCAAGCTGCTTTGAAACCTTTGTCAGATAATTCCAACATCTTTGTCATCTCAGTGTTGGTGTCTACTGCTTTTTTTTTTTTTTTCATTCAGTTTGAGATGTTCCTAGGTTCTTGGTTATGACAAATGATTTTTTGTGGAAAAGTGGACATTTTCCTATCATTTTATGAGACTCTAGTTCTTATTTAAAGTTTCTGTTTTAGCTGGCTATGGTATAATAAAAAATATATTTGGTCTTTGTCTCAGGTTTCTGGTACAGAGCTCCTAAAACTCTTGGAATTTCCTTAGTGATAGTACTGTCTTTTGTTAATCTTAACTAGCTCCTTTAGCTCACACCTGAATTTATGCTAATAAGGTGACTTAAGATGGGACCTCTAGATGACCTCAGGATGAGACTGCTCACCAGAAACACCAAGTGATAAGAAGGTTGGAACTTTCAGCCCTATACCTGACCTCCAGGAAGGGGAAGGAGGCTGGAGATTAAGTATAAAAACAAACAATGAGATTCAGAGCGCTTCCTGGGTTGGTGAACACATCAACTTGCTGGGAGGGTGGTGTGCCTAGAAAGAGTGTAAAAGCTCCATCCCCCGCATCCCATACCTTGCCCTATGCATCTCTTCCACCTGGCTGTTTCTGAGTTGTATCTTTTATAATAAACCAGTAAACATAAATAAAGTGTTTCTTGAGTTCTATGTGCCATTCTAGCAAATTATCAAACCTGAGGAGGGGGTCATGGGAACCCCTGATTTATAGTTGGTTGGTCAGAAGTACAGGTGGCCTAGGACTTGAAACTGGCATCTAAAGTGGAGACAATCTTGTGAGGCTGAGTCCTTAACTTGTGGAATCTGATGCTAACTCCAGGTAGTTAGTGTCAAAATCAAATTGAATTGTTGGACACAACACCCAGCTAGTGTCAGAGAATTGGACAATTTTTTGTTGAAAACAGAAAACACTCTAGACTGGCTTTCTCCACCATTACTCTGGCAGAGGAAGGGTTGGTGGCACCTTGTTACTGCCATGTGGAGGTAGAAGTTTAGGTACCCGACTTGACCTCCACTGAGGCCTCCATTGGGGCGGGAGTGTGGAGGTTCTTGTTACTGCTGAGCAGAGGTGGGAGTTCCAGCTGCCCTCTGGTCTCCCCTGACACACAGGAATTGGGTAGCAGGGCTGAAATACCAGGCCCCTACTTGGTCTTCTCAGACATCACCCCACTAGGAGTGGGTTTGGGGCACCTCATTACCACCTGGAGAAGGCCATAGTCTAGGATATACAGGTTTTCTCTTCTGCTAGGCTGCCCTTATACTGGTATCATGACTAGAGAGAGCAGGTTTTCGTTGGGCATTTTTTGCCTGTGCCCATTGGTGTTTCTGAGTTGCTGGCTTCTGCTCCAAGTTTGGAATATATGAAGGATAAAGAAAACTCAAGGAGCTCACCATTGTGTTGTTTCTAGGGTCATGATTTCCCTGTCTGCTGTACCTTCCTGTATCCACCTTTCAAGATTGGTGCAAGCTGAACTGTGTCCCTCCAAATTCATGTTTTCAAATCTTAACTGCCAGGACATCAGAATGTGACTATATTTTGAGATGGGACCTTCAAAGAATTACGTTAAGAGGTCATTAAGGTGGTTTGTCTTTATAGGAGGAAATTAGGACACAAACACGCACAGAGGGGGGACCATGTCAGGACAGAGGAGACAGTGGTCATCTACAAGCCAAGGAGAGAGGCCTCAGGAGAAAACAGCACTGCTGACACCTTGATCTTGGACTTCCAACTCCAGGACTGGGAGAGAATAAATGTCTGTTGTTTAAGTCCCTAGTGTGTGGTATTTGTAACGTCGCCCAAGCTGACTAATACAAGGGTCTTCTTATGTTCATTTTACCTATAATATCTGGGGTTTTTAATTGTGCTTAGCACGAGGAAAAATTTATATACTCCATTTTTTTTTTCAAAAGTGAAAGTCCCCCAGTCACCATTTTGAACTCACTATCTCACTTTCTCTACTTTATTCTTTTGGATATACAATACAATTCAACACAGTGCACAGCACCACAGTTGAATCTCAGTATCTTTTAGGAGCTCCCTTATTTATTTGTAAATCTCTACCTGTCTGTATTGTATTCTTGGTGTATTTCTTCCATATATGCCAATTCAGTAAACCTTTCTTTGATTGCACCAACTAGGATTTTATCTTTTGAATTGAATTTTGTATTTAGTAACACTTGACAGATAGGTAGATATGTTCTAGGATTTCTCCTGTTTTCCTTTCCACTAGTCCTTGATTCTTGTCTATTTTTTTCATACTCCCTAACTTACATGTTTGCTATCATCTCAGTTATCTGAAAAAAAAATCACCCTGTTCATCTTAAAATCATTTTGTGATTGCTCCTGTTTTCCTATTTTTTTTTTTTTCTGGGTAGAGGTCTTAGTCATATCTGGCTGCATAACAAAATACCACAGATTGGGTGGCTTAAACCGTGGAAATAATTTTCCCACAGTTCTGGAGGCTGGAAGTCTGAGGTCAGGGTGTTAGCATGGTTGGGTTCTGGTGGGGGCTCTCTTTCTGGTTCTCAGTAGGTCTCCCTCTTCCTGTGTCCTCACATGGTAGAGAGAGAAGGCCCTGTTCTCTCTTCCTCTTCTTAGAAGGATGTTTATCTCATCATGGAGATCCCACCCTCATGACCTCATGTAAACCTAATCACCTCCCAAAGACCCCACATCCTGATACTATCTCACTGGGGGTTGGGGCTTCAACATACGTGTTTTTTTTGGAGGCGGGGGAAGCACAAACATTCATTCCATAACAATAAAAGTCTTCTGATCATTCATCATGTTGCCTGTGTTGGTTTCATTGTGTGTCTCGAAAATCTGGCTGCATTCCCACACAGCTGCACGGGGTGCTTGAAAACCCAAGTGCCAACAATCTGTCTCAGCCTGGATCTGAGGAAAAGCCATCATGAAACTACAGTCTTAATGATTATTCTTTTTTTTCTGATTGGTTCTTTCCACAGGGAATAATTTATCTCTTTTTTTCTTATACCTATATTGTTATTATTCTCCTCTTATTTATATTCTTTACTTTTCTATGCCATGATTTGAGAGGCATTTTTTCATTCCCTGGACCTCACTTGTGCCTGAATCCTAGATGGACAGACCTCTAGATATTCATTTTTATTCAGTCAACAAAGGTACATGTATATTTGTTGAATGAATTTAAAATATATGTTTAATTATATCTATATATAAATCTATATATTTATGTATCTGTATCAATCTATATCTATATCTATCTAGCTATCATCTATCTCTATATCAATCTATATCTATACCTATATCTATATAATCACATGCTTGGTCTTTATGGTGACCAGTCCGCATCCTGAATCTATCTAGGACCCACCATGGGTCACCTCATTAGCATAACATGGACTATACATATTTACACACACATATGAAATAAATATGTATAGCCTACAATGCTAAGGACTGTTCAAGGCAATAGAGATATAGTGACAAGAAAACCTACCCCAAATCCTAACTTCATAGTGGTTGCATTTCCTTTTTATTTTAAATTTGGTTTTGTTTTCTGTCATCAAAAGATACAGAGATTGAACAGGACCAGGCTGAGACTCAGTGAAACTGATGTGGTTTATCCTTGACCTGAATAAGAATGCTGGGCATTTCTCACAAGAGGGAGGTGGGTATGGTTGGCTACAAATAAGTAGTCACCCTGGTGAGTAAGTGAGATTTGAAGTCAAAAGGAAGAGGACTTGAGGTAAAAGACCAAGGCTGCTGGGCAGGTGGATTTGGAGATGCGGAAAATGGGTTTCCAAGAATAGCTGCCACTGGGCGCTTATCTCTCACCAGTGAGCATAACTCACAAATGTAGGAAGAATTGGGGAAGGGAGGAAATGCTCAGAATCTGCACAGCAGTGAGGGCTCTGTACCTGCCTGGGACTTCATGTCTGTGGTATTATAAACATATATGGTTTTTGTCCTCAGTTTCTGGCACAGAGTTTCAAAATTCTTGAAATTTCCTGACTGATAGAAGCATCTTTTGTTGCTAATGAGGTGACCTATTGTGGTCCCTAGATAGCTCAGGATAGGGGTTGGTCTCCAGAAAGACCAGGAATATGACTAGAGGGTTGGAACTTTGATCCCCCAACCCCAACATTTTGGGAGGGGAGGAGGCTGGAAACAGTTTAACCATGATGCCAGTGATTTAGTCATTTAGGCCTATTTAATGAAACCCCAATAAAAATTCTAGACCCCAAGGCTAGAAGAAGCTCCCTGGTGACACATTGATATGCTGGGATGCTGGGAGAGGGCTGTGCCTGATTCCGTGTGAGGGCATGGAAGCTCTGCATCTCCCTACATGCTGGCCACCCGCACCTGGTCTTATGCACCTCTTCTATTTGGCTGTTATTGAGTTGTATCCTTTTTGATATGTATCATAAGTATAGCACTTTCCTGAGTTCTGTGAGTCATTTTAGCAAATTTTTGAACTTGAGGGTGTCATGAGAACCCCTGAATTTATAGCCAGTTGGTCATAAGGGCTGGTGGCCCCCAAGATTTGCGACTGATGTTGCAATGCAATTGGTCTTGTGGGACTGATCCCCTTAGCTGTGGGGTCTGTGCTAACTCCAGGTAGTGAGGGTCAGATTGTCCAGTTGATGTGGAAGATAACTCCCATTAGCAGTCCACAGCTTTGGAACTTCAGAAAGCTGAGCCCCCCAGCACTGGCTCCCGAAATTTCCTGATTGCCATTGGCATCACTCACCCTATCTATCCCAATAATCTTGGAAACATACATTTTCCAGTACTGGATATGTTTATGCTTGAAAACTAGAGAGTGGTTGGTTATTTGGTTGAATCCTGAATGGTACTGTCTCTTCACAGATCTTCCTGAAGTTTGAGGTGAGGGATGACAGAGCCACAACTGGGTCTCCACTGATGCCCGCAAGGGCCCTGCAGCCTCTTTCTGGCAAAGCCTTAATGTCTCTCACATCCTCCTCCATCCACAGTGGGAGGCTCCTAGCCCTGCATTTGGTCCTTAGTGACACCCTCAGTATTAGTTGTTTCACTTGACTACTGGAGTGGAAGGAAATGACATGCCCAAACCAGAGCAGAGATCATAGGAATAAGAGTGGGCTGCTACAGGAATTACTGTTGAAATACATGAGATCTGAACTTGAGGGCTCTCAGTGGCCATAGCGTTTGATACATGGAGAGAATGAACTAGGTCTGGACTCCTGTCCCTAGTAACTTTTTAGTGAGAATCAATATAACTTGGTCTGGGCACCAGTGGACCAAAATGATGATGAACAATAGCAAATAACATTAAAGATGGTGATTTACACCTTTACAGCCTCTCATATGGTTTAGGTATTATTGCAAGTAAATTGCTCATATAAACATGATACATCATAACAATAAAAAAGAAGTAGAAAATTATGGAAATCAAAATTGATGCATTCGTAATCATAGTAGAAGATTTTAATACACTATGTTTAAAAACCAATAGATCAGATATGTAAAACTACATAAATTTGTGGAAGTATTGCTATCACAACTGGAAACATTTGAGCTAGACAGAAAGATAGGCAGATAGGTGGTATTTTGTATCCATAAAATAGAGGAGCCGCATTATTTTCAGATACCCAGATGTCATCCACGAAAATGAGAAGCCATTTGGTAACAAACCCCTCAAAGCAGAAATGATACAGGTCATATTTTCTGACCACTGTAAAATGACATTTGTGACTATCAGTGAAAGGATAAACAAGTCATAGATAGCCACTTGCAAGTTTTAGAAACCATCCTAAATAATTTCTGCATTAAATGGAAAGGTGAAATGATGATTAACTTTAAAGAGGCATCCTAAGGAGAAGGCATGAAGGTTAGCAGGAAAGGATGTTCCTTTGTTCCCCCAACTCTAGAAATTCTCAGGTGAACACTGGGCAAAATGATTTATTCTGGTCATATTCAGGTTCTCTTCACTAAAATAGGGGTGGGATTACTGCAGAATATAGAATATTGCATGAAAATTTAAATTTTCATTTGATCACACTATACAAACTGTTGTTACCACATGGTAACTAGGAAAAAAATAGCAGTCGCATACAGACCCTTTGGGGTTTCTTCCGAGACCTTGCTTTCTGCAGCCAGTGGTCAATGTACCTTCAATACAAGTTTTCCCATGCTCCTGTGCATCTGAGGCTGCTGGCCCCTTGGGCAACTAGATTAACAGATATGTTAGCTAAGTAACTAGATGATAGATAGATAGGTAGGTAGACAGATAATATAGATCTATTGGTACATTAGATAGATAGATCAAAAGATAGATAGAATAAATAGATTAGATAGATCAATTGGTATATTAGATAAGTAGATATGATAGATAGATAACATGATAGAGAGATACTTTAGATAGATATATGGATTAGATAGATGGATGGAGTGAATAGATATATCAATAGATAGATTAGATAGATCTATCAATAGATAGATTAGATTGATTGATGGATTGGTAGATTAGGTAGATAGGTAAATATAATACAGAGATGATAGTGAGGGAGATTATAGATAGAAAAATAAAGCTATAGATAGACGGATACATAGATAGATACATAGATTAGATAGACGGAGGGATAGATGAATGGGTGGATAGATGAATGAGATGATGTTAGGGATATATAGATAGATGAAAGATTAGAAAGATAGGTAGATATGATAGATGATAGAAAGATTATAGATAGATTAGATCTATTGATCAATAGATAGATTAGAATGACAGATTGATCAGTCAATAGATATTCTGAAAACTCCTTCTGATTCAGAAAACTGAAATCCTGAAGCAAATTATAGCAGGTACACTCTATCAGTAGAGTTCCCAAGGAAGTCAGGGGATTCCCAGGGCAGAAGCAAAGACAGAGGAGACCAGGGCTGAACAGAGAATCTGGACATTCGTGTTTCAACAGTAGTCACGAATTGGGGCAGGGCAAGTGAGTGAGTAGACAGAGATCTCCTACTGAAATGGGGACACGCAGTTTTGCCCTATCTGCAGAGGGCTGGGCAGCCAAGAACCAAGATCAGGCAAACAGGAGCATGGAATCTAAAATTAAGAGGCAAAAAGGAAGGCAGCCCCTGAGTGAAGGACAGAAACCACATATCAATGGACTCCTGAGGTTGGAATTACAAGTGTGTCAATACATACAAAGTGGAACAAAAGATAAAATCAAAATCACGTGCAAAGAGGAAGACGCCATAAAGCTGACTAGGCAATTTTGGAAGTAACCAATAAGCAATTCTAAACTAGAAAACTATAATAGCCGAAATTAAAACCCAAGATGTGATATGGATTAAACATTAAATTAGACTTGGCTAAAAAAAGAATTAGTGAACTAGAAAATTAAGGTGCACAAACCTAGCCAAACTATAGCAAAGAAACAACAGAATAGAAAATACAAGTACAATTATATACAAGTGATGACTAAAAGAAGGGGGAAAAAAGGCAGATTTAACTGGATTTCCAAGAATAGAAAAGAGATTTTTTTAAAAAAAGCAATCATGAATAAAATAATGAATTATAAATTTTCTAGAAGTGAAAATAATTCTCAGATTCAGAAAACCCAAAAAGAGATCAAACCAGCTACAAATGTAAACCTAGTGAAATATCATTAGTGAATAAGGACAAAGTAAAAATACTTTCAGAAGCACAAAAACTGAGAACTTTTATGAACATCAGGAACTCTGGAGGACATACGGTTAAAGGAATGAAAAGAATCATAGTTCTAAGAGAACTTAGTGATCCCTGAAGGACTGAGTAGCCAACAGGAATAGTAAACAACTGGCAAGCACGAAAAAGCCGATACAACACAGACATTGGGAAAAATGACCCACAAACGTACTGTCTTAAGGCAGATGGCAATGCCGTGCTAGATGAATAATTTATCTGAACTGGAAGACTTTTTTTTTCATTTTTTAATATGATTCCATTTTTTTCTACTTTCTTAGCATATCAGTTATAATTTTTTTTAATTTAAATTAAATTAATTAATTTATTTATTTTTGGCTGCGTTGGGTTTTTGTTGCTGCCCACAGGCTTTCTCTAGTTGCGTCGAGTGGGGGCCACTGTTCTTTGTGGGGGTGGGCTTCTCATTGCAGTGGCTTCTCTTGTTGTGGATCACGGGCTCTAGGTGTGCAGCCTTCAGTAGTTGTGGCACATGGGCTCAGTAGTTGTTGCTCATGGGCTTAGTTGCTCCACGGCACGTGGGGTCTTCCCAGACCAGGGATCAAACTCGTGTCCCCTGCATTGGCAGGCAGATTCTTAACCACTGCACCATCAGGGAAGTCCAAAAACTCTTTCTAAAACAAATTCTATCACTAATTTGTTTAGAATGGATGGTTCTTCCCCAATATGTTTTGCAAAATCTTAGTTCTCTTTTTGTCAGCTCTGATAAGCACCAAAGGACTGACAGTGGCTTAGCCATTGACCACAAGCCTCTGGTCACCCAGGATGACTGGGTTGTTCATCCATGATATGGTTGAGAAGGATGAGATGAGGAATTCTACCTAGTACATGACCACAAAGAAACTAACCAGCAGGATGGCCTGTGTGGCCCTTTTCTCTGAGGAGACTCTTGGAGAGAGGCTGGTGCTGTGAAGTTCCTGGGATTGCCTCTGATGCCTGAACAAGAGAATCACAATGTATGCCCTTGAGAGCAGCATGATTCCTACAAAGGAGATATCCCTGAACAGTGACAGCAAGAAGAACAGGTCCTTGTTGATGTAGCTCATGGGGAAAAAAGAACAGTATTCACTGATATACATGGATCAGTGAGGACACGTTGGATGAAGGCACAGTGTAAATGACCAGGTTGCTACAGAAGGGCACATTTAGGAACTATAAAGAAGAAGAAATGGAAGATGTAACTTGTGGAGGGGAATTTGAACCTGGCCAACCAGGTGATGACCTGGAGCATGCTCAGGAGGCAGGGGGTACCGATGGAGAGGCCCCTCATCACCCTGTACAGGTAGACCAAGGCTTTGCATGAGAAGTCAGTTTGGAAATTCTGTCTCCCAAACATGTCCGTCAACATTAAGAGTGCCACAGTGAGGAAAATCACTATGTGGACGAGGACCAAGTGACAGACAGCTTGGTGGCCTGTGATCCAGAAGGAGTATGATAATGTGGAAAAGGAGGAAGGTGTTGGCAGAGAGTCCAATGCCAGCTTGAGAAATGAGGCGTTTTTTGATGGTAACATAGTTAGAAAATTTGCTCATCTTAAATCATAATGTGTATATCTGGAGAAAAGAGAGAGAGAGAGAGCTAGCCGAGACCACCAATGTTATGTCCATCATTGCCATAACAGTCTTCACCATCACCAATCTCCATCATTATTAGTTTACCAAAAGGTTTTCATTAATCCTGCTTTGCTCTTAGATATTCATAAAGATTCTTCAAAAACATCTCTCTCCCAATCAAATGGTCCTTACAGGACAACCCTCATGTATAATGAGATCTCCTGGGATTCCTTCATCTTGGTTTATTCCCATCTAACCAGTAGCTTTGGAGAAAGAATGAGTCTCTGTTAAGATTTCCCAGGAATGGTACCTTGTGAGGAAGAAGAGAGAAATAACTCCCTGAATGTCAGTATCTTTTTTTTTTTAACATCTTTATTGGAGTATAATTGCTTTACAATCGTGTGTTAGTTTCTGCTTTATAACAAGGTGAATCAGTTATACATATACATATGTTTCCATATCTCTTCCTGGCAATCTTTGAGTACTTTTTATCTGGCTGCCCACAAGATGGCTCCAGTTGACACATGTTTTCACCCCCATCACAGAGAACCCCAATATGAGCACCTGACAACCCTGGAGAGGGTTACCAGAACCTAGTTCTCAACAATCAGCATGAAACTGTGCCCCATAGTGTTAAATAACCCATCCTGAAACTGTGCCCCATAGCGTTAACAGAAACTGGTGACTAACAGAAATTCTTGAGCTCATCTTATAGCTTACTGAAAACCCCTCCACTTGTAGTCTGCCTTCACTGAGCAAGATCACCTTAATTATTTTTTTGCAAATTGCATACTCTCCAAGCTTCACATAGCCTAAACAATAAGACGTTTGCCCTAGTTGTTTTCCAGGAACATAGAATCAGCTGTGTCTAGTTTGAGCTGAACCAGCTAAGACTAGTTGGGACCACTGACCCTAAAATTGGGCCTGCACAGGTGTCTGATGAAAGACTTTTTGATGTCAGAGGGCCAAAACTCCACCCTCAGATCATGCTATGCACCTCCACTTTTGAACATGCTTCCCATGAAGTAACATATAAGTTAGATACACCTTTGCAGAACACTGATTACCTCACCTTTTCCCTACCTTCAATCATCTTTTCCCATGCCTAAGACCACCCTGCTTCTCTATTCCATAAATATGCCAAACCCGCTTACTTTTGGTGAGGTAGAGCTGATATTTGTTTTCCTATCTCCTTGCTTGGCTTGTGAATTAACCCCTTCTTTGCTGCAAACCTCGGTATCTCAGGGTTTTGGCTTGCTGCGCGTTGGGCAAAATGTACCTGTTTTCATTCAGAAACAATGCCCCACATTTCTCTACTCAGTGACATTCATGGAGCTCACACCATGACAGCCTGACTGTTCACCTCAATGCTTTCCTTAAGACAAAAGCAGCCTAAGAGTATCTTGTCATGCCTGGAAAGTTCTTTGCTCCACAATTGTAAGGATATATTAGAATCAAAAGCAAACAGAGACCCGCCTTGAAAATTCCCTGAGCAGACAAAACCGACTTAATCATACAAGCAAAGCTTTAGCTTACTTTGCAAGACTAACTTGACCTGGGTCATTTCTTGCTTATGCCTCTGGAAATCATAAGCAAAACTTAAACTGTTTCCCAAGGTTGATATGAAGTAACTGCTAACCAATTCCCTATCATTTAAGAAAATTCTAATATATTATAACCAATCACTGCATTCTCACGATATAAACTATTTTATAAAAACATACCCCTGAGCCTCACTCCCTGTTTTTGTTTGAGTGCTCCCAGTTTGTGAACTGTCTTTTTGATATGTGCACAGTAAACTTCTACTAATTACTACTTCGGTGATTTGTTGGTTTTACTTCAGCTATTTCTGAACTTTTGACAGATGCTTTACCTTTCAAGTACCTTCTCAGATTCTGACACCAATTCTGATGCAATTTGTTCCACACCACCACGCAATTAATTCTGATACCATCTACCTGGAGATAGGGCCAGAAACCACAGGTTAAGGGCTCAGTCCCACAAGACTTCCCAACCCCATCCACTTCAGATGCCAATTGCAAGTCCAGGCTGTCACCTATGTTTCTGACCAACCAGCTATAGATCAGAGGTTCCAACAACCCCCAACTTGGGTTTGATTAATTTGCTAGAGTGGCTCACAGAACTCAGAGAAACATTTTAGTTACTGGATTACTGGTTTATTACAAAAGGATATAACTCAGGAACAGCCAGATGGAAGAGATGCATAGAGCAAGGTATGGGAGAAGAGGCTCAGAGCTTCCATGCTCTCACTGAGCACACCACCCTCCCATCGTCACCAGGTGGAAGCTCTCTGAACCCTGTCCTTTTGGGTTTTTATGGAGGTTTCATCATATAGGCATGGTTGATTAAATCATTGGCCATTGGTAGTTGATTCAACCTCTAGCCCCTCTCCCCTCCCTGGAGGTCAGGAGGTGAGACTCAAAGTTCCAAACCTCTAATCATATGGTCGGTTCTCCTGGCAACCAGCTCCCATCTTTAGGGGCTTTCCATAAGTCCTTCATTAACATAAACTCTGGTGTGGTTGAAAGGGGATTGTGATAAATATCATGGTACCTCTATCGCTCTTATCACTTAGGAAATTCCAAAGTTTTTAGGAACTCTGTGCAGGAATGGGACAAAGACCAAAGATATATTTCTTATTATAAACCACAACATCACACCTTCAAAATATTTCCAGTACTTCATTAGACTCATGGAATTCTTTGTAAAAGCCACCCTGGAGAGCAGGCAAGTGTTCATGCACTTGCCCTGGGCAGCAGGCATGCTTGTTGAGTGTGCTTGATAAAATCCAGGACTTTACAGCAATTGAGTACATCGCCCCGAAAAACTGGCCAACAGGGAAGATTCCTCAGTAACAAAATGAAGAGTATCAGGTAACACCATGTCCAGGGGCCTGTACAGCACTGTAAATCTATCAATATTAATTTCTAAGGAACTCTCTTCATGTGAGTTTACAAGTATGGTGTAATACCCAGTGTTCATGGCCTAGAGAAATCACTGGTCTAAAACCAATTGAAATGTTATGAGGAAAAAAAAAATTAACTGCTTACTTCTTTTTATCCATAAGGAGGAAAATAGAAAACACCACAACAATGTGGAATTCACATATAAAGAGGCAAAAATATAAATCAGAAGTTGATGTTTTACCAACACATTAAAGACCATAAGAACAGACACACATGTCAGCCCTCACCATGAGAAGTGAGGACTAGGCATTCCTGGGGTTGAGAGGGGGCCCTGACAACACTCAGAACAGAGATGCTATAGGTCAAGACCACCCTCGTGTGTGTCAAAAGCACCTGCTTTTCACCATCAACTTTCTCAATGTATCTAAGACGGAAGCACAGATGTAGCCCTGGCTGAACATGTCAAAATAATCGCAGTAACTAGACCAGGAAGAAAATACTGATTATAAATCCTATGGGCTTAGACCACATATCAACATAAAGGTCAGAGAAAAGGGAAAAATAAAAGAAAGGTAAATGAAGAGCCCTTTACCAGACTCCATTACAAGTTTTGAGAAGTTGAATATTTGGGGGAAAAGACGTTTGGTAACATCTACTTTCTTATCTATAAGATGAGCATGACAATCAGTTGTTTTATATAATGAATGATTTAATTTCTGTAAAGCTCCATGCAATCTTCCTGGATAAAATTAAATATAATATACTGAAGGAAATGTCACCCCCAAATATACCTCTTTGAAATAAAAATTATTTTGAACTGAAGGCAACTAGGAATCAGTAAATGCAGAAAAAGTACCCCCTTTTCTGCCTAAAGGCAGGAAATAAATACTCCTTTTACTGGAGACAGACTCTTATCAGCCCAGGATGGCACTAGAGGAATCTGCAAACAAATCTTATTAAGCTAACCTTTATCTTTCTCGTTACTTCTGTACCATTTACTACCCTGAGTCTAAACCATTTATCTTGTCACTTCTTTGCATATTTATTATTTGTCTAAAAGCTCTAAAACTTCCTGCTCTAGTCACTTATTTAGATCTTTCATTCTCCTGTGAAGGCTCCCACGTACATGTGAATTTTTTTCAAAAAATTGTATGATTTTCTCTTCTTAATTTTAAAATTAAACTTACAAAAGTTTAGTTTTCAGACCCAACCATGGACCTTAAGAGGGTCAAGGAAAACTTTGCTCCCCTATAATGCTATGAAGAACGTCCTGTGAATTGCTATTTTGATATTGACCAACGTCATTGTTGCCATCGATTTTGTCCACTTTTATAAACAGTCTTGTAAAACTACGAAGCATGAAGTGACACTGAAGCCTGAAAGTGATCTGTTTAAGATGAGGTGCAGAGGAGTCTGTGAGGACAGAGGCAACACCATTTCTTCTTGCAAGATTCTAGCCAAAGATCACAGAGAGTTACAGAGAAAAAGAGCTGGGGCTTCCAGACAAGTGACATTCTTTTTTTTTTTTTTTTTAACATCTTTATTGGAGTATAATTGCTTTACAATGGTGTGTTAGTTTCTGCTTTATAACAAAGTGATTCAGCTATACATATACATATTTCCCCATATCTCCTCCCTCTTGCATCTACCTCCCACCCTCCCTATCCCACCCCTCTAGGTGATCACAAAGCACCGAGCTGATCTCCCTGTGCTATGTGACTGTTTCCCACCAGCTATCTATTTTACACTTGGTAGTATATATAAGTCCATGCCACTCTCTCACTTCATCCCAGCTTACCCTTCCCGCTCCCCGTGTCCTCAAGTTCATTCTCTACGTCGTCTGCATCTTTATTCCTGTCCTGCCCCTAGGTTCTTCAGAACATTTTTTAGATTCCATATATACGTGTTAGCATACGGTATTTATTTTTCTCTTTCTGACTTACTTCACTCTGTATGACAGTCTCTAGGTCCATCCACCTCACTACAGATAACTCAATTTTGTTTCATTTTATGGCTGAGTAATATTCCATTGTATATATGTACCACATCTTCTTTATCCATTCTTCTGTTGATGGACACTTAGGTTGCTTCCATGTCCTGGCTATAGTAAATAGTGCTGCAATGAACATTGTGGTACATGACTCTTTTTGAATTATGGTTTTCTCAGGGTATATGCCCAGTAGTGGGATTGCTGGGTCATATGGTAGTTCTATTTTTAGTTTATTAAGGAAGCTCCATACTGTTCTCCATAGTGGCTGCATCAATTTACATTCCCACCAACAGTGCAGGAGGGTTCCCTATTCTCCACACGCTCTCCAGCATTTATTGTTTGTAGATTTCTTGATGACAGCCATCCTGACCAGTGTGAGGTGATACCTCATTGTAGTTTTGATTTGCATTTCTCTAATGATTAGTGATGTTGAGCATCCTTTCATATGTTTGTTGGCAGTCCATATATCTTCTTTGGAGAAATGTCTATTTAGGTCTTCTGCTCATTTTTGGATTGGGTTGTTTGTTTTTTTGAGATTGAGCTGCATGAGCTGCTTGTAAATTTTGGAGATTAATCCTCTGTCAGTTGCTTTATTTGAAAATATTTTCTCCCATTCTGAGGGTTGTCTTTTCGTATTGTTCATGTTTTCCTTTGCTGTGCAAAAGCTTTTAAGTTTCATTAGGTCCCATTTGTTTATTTTTGTTTTTATTTCCATTTCTCTAGGAGCTGGGTCAAAAAGGATCTTGCTGTGATTTATGTCATAGAGTGTTCTGCCTATGTTTTCCTCTAAGAGGTTTATAGTGTCTGGCTTTACATTTAGGTTTTTAATCCATTTTGAGTTTATTTTTGTGTATGGTGTTAAGGAGTGTTCTAATTTCATTCTTTTACATGTAGCTGTCCAGTTTTCCCAGCACCACTTATTGAAGAAGCTATCTTTTCTCCATTGTATATTCTTGCCTCCTTTATCAAAAATAAGGTGACCATATGAGTGTGGGTTTATCTCTGGACTTTCTATCCTGTTCCACTGATCTATATTTCTGTTTTTGTGCCAGTACCATACTGTCTTGATTACTGTAGCTTTGTAAATATAGTCTGAAGTCCTGGAGCCTGATTCCTCCAGCTCCTTTTTTCTTTCTCAAGATTGCTTTGGCTATTCAGAGTCTTTGGTGTTTCCATATATATTGTGAAATTTTTTGTTCTACTTCTTTGAAAAATGCCATTGGTAGTTTGATAGGGATTGCATTGAATCTGTAGATTGCTTTGGGAAGTATAGTCATTTTCACAATGTTGATTCTTCCAATCCAAGAACATGGTATATCTCTCCATCTGTTGGTATCATCTTTAATTACTTTCATCAGTGTCTTATAGTTTTCTGCATACAGGTCTTTTGTCTCCTTAGGTAGGTTTATTCCTAAGTATTTTATTCTTTTTGTTGCAATGGTAAATGGGAGTGTTTCCTTAATTTCTCTTTCAGATTTTTCATCATTGGTATATAGGAATGCAGTAGATTTCTGTGCATTCATTTTCTATCCTGCTACTTTACTAAATTCATTCATTAGCTCTACTAGTTTTCTGGTAACATCTTTAGGATTTGCTATATATAGTATCATATCATCTGCAAACAGTGACAGCTTTACTTCTTTTTTTCTGATTTGGGTTCGTTTTATTTCTTTTTCTTCTGTGACTGCTGTGGCTAAAATTTCCAAAACTCTGTTGAATAATAGTGGTGAGAGTGGACAACCTTGTCTTGTTCTTGATCTTAAAGGAAATGGTTTCAATTTTTCACCATTGAGAACAATGTTGGCTGTGGGTTTGTCATATAAGACCTTTATTATGTTGAGGTTATTTCCCTCTATGACTACTTTCTGGAGGGTTTTTTATGCTAAACGGTGCTGAATTTTGTCAAAAGCTTTTTCTGCATCTATTGAGATGATCATATGATTTTTCTCCTTCAATTTATTAATATGGTTTATCACATAGATTGATTTGCGTATATTGAAAATCTTTGCGTTCCTGGGATAAACCCCATTTGATCATGGTGTATGATGCTTTTAATGTGCTGTTGAATTCTGTTTGCTAGCATTTTGTTGAGGATTTTTGTATCTATGTTCATCAGTGATATTGGCCTGCAGTTTTCTTTCTTTGTGACATCTTTGTCTGGTTTTGGTGTCAGGGTGATGGTGGCCTCGCAGAATGAGTTTAGGAGTGTTCCTCCCTCTGTTATATTTTGGAAGATTTTGAGAAGGATAGGTGTTAGCTCTTCTCTAAATGTTTGACAGAATTCGTCTGTGAAGCCATCTGGTCCTGGGCTTTTGTTTGTTGGAAGATTTTTTATCACAGTCTCAATTTCAGTACTTGTGATTGGTCTCTTTATATTTTCTATTTCTTCTTGGTTCAGTCTCGGAAGGTTGTGCTTTTCTAAGAATTTGTCCATTTCTTCCAGGTTGTCCATTTTATTGGCTTATAGTTGCTTGTAGTAATCTGTCATGATCCTTTGTATTTCTGCAGTGTCAGTTGTTACTTCTCCTTTTTCATTTCTAATTCTGTTGATTTGAGTCTTTTCCCTTTTTATCTTGATGAGTCTGGCTAATGGTTTATCAATTTTGTTTACTTCTCAAAGAACCAGCTTTTAATTTTATTGATCTTTCCTACCGTTTCATTCATTTCTTTTTCATTTATTTCTGAATTGATCTTTATGATTTCTTTCCTTCTGCTAACTTTGGGGGTTTTTTTGTTCTTCTTTCTCTAATTGCTTTAGGTGTAAGTTTACATTGTTTATTTGAGATGTTTCTTGTTTCTCGAGGTAGGATTGTATTGCTATAAACTTCCCTCTCAGAACTGCTTTTGTTGCATCCCATAGGTTTTGGGTCATCATGTTTTCATTGTCATTTGTTTCTATATATTTATTGATTTCCTCTTTGATTTCTTCAGTGATCTCTTGGTTATTTAGTAGCATATTGTTTAGCTTCCATGTGTTTGTATTTTTTACAGATTTTTCCTGTAATTGATATCTAGTCTCATAGCATTGTGGTCGGAAAAGATACTTGATATGATTTCAATTTTCTTAAATTTACCAAGGCTTGATTTGTGACCCAAGATATGATCTATCCTGGAGAATGTTCCATGAGCACTTGAGAAGAAAGTGTATTCTGTTGTCTTTGGATGGAATGTCCTATAAATATCAAGTAAGTCCATCTTGTTTAATGTATCATTTAAAGCTTGTGTTTCCTTATTTATTTTCATTTTGGATGATCTGTCTATTGGTCAAAGTGGGGTGTTAAAGTCCCATACTATGATTGTGTTACTGTCGATTTCCCCTTTTATGGCTGTTAGCATTTGCCTTATGTATTGAGATGCTCCTATGTTGCGTTCATAAATATTTACAATTTTATATCTTCTTCTTGGATTGATCCCTTGATCAATATGTAGTGTCCTTCTTTGTATCTTGTAGTAGTCTTTATTTTAAAGTCCATTTTTTCTGATATGAGAATTGCTACTCCATCTTTCTTTTGATTTCCATTTGCATGGAATATCTTTTTCCATCCCCTCACTTTCAGTCTGTATGTCTCCCTAGGTCTGAATTTGGTCTTTTGTAGGCAGCACGTAAACAGGTCTTGTTTTTGTATCCATTCAGCCAGTCTATGTCTTTTGGTTGGAGCATTGAATCCATTTACATTTAAGGTAATTATCGATATGTATGTTCCTATTACCATTTTCTTAATTGTTTTAGGTTTGTTACTGTAGGCTTTTTCCTTCTCTTGTGTTCCCTACCTAGAGAATTTCCATTAGCATTTGTTGTAAAGCTGGTTTGGTGGTGCTGAATTCTCTTAACTTTTGCTTGTCTGTAAAGGTTTTAATTTCTCCATCGAATCTGAATGAGATCCTTGCTGGGTAGAGTAATCTTGGTTGTAGGTTTTTCCCTTTCATCACTTTAAACATGTCCTGCCACTTCCTTCTGGTTTGCAGAGTTTCTGCTGAAAAATCAGCTGTTAACCTTATGGGGATTCCCTTGTATGTTATTTGTTGTTTTTCCCTTGCTGCTTTTAATATTTTTTGTTTGTATTTAATTTTTGATAGTTTGATTAATATGTGTTTGGCCTGTTTCTCCTTGGATATTTCCTGTATGGGACTCTCTGTGCTTTGTGGACTTGATTCACTATTTCCTTTCCCATATTAAGGAAGTTTTCAACTATAATCTTTTCAAATATTTTCTCAGTCCCTTTCTTTTTCTCTTCTTCTTCTGGGACCCCTATAATTCGAGTGTTAGTGTGTTTAATGTTGTCTCAGAGGTCTCTAAGACTCTCCTCAATTCTTTTCATTCTTTTTTGTTTATTCTGCTCTATGGTAGTTATTTCCACTATTTTATCTTCCAGGTCACTTATCCGTTTTTCTGCCTCAGTTATTCTGCTATTGCTTCCTTCCAGAGAATTTTATATTTCATTTATTGTGTTGTTCATCATTGTTTGTTTGCTCTTTAGTTCTTCTAGGTCCTTGTTAAATGTTTCTTGTATTTTCTCCATTCTATTTCCAAGCTTTTGGATCATCTTTACTATCATTACTCTAGATTCCTTTTCAGGTAGACTGACTATTTCCTCTTCATTTGTTTGGTCTTGTGGGTTTTTACCTTGCTCCTTCATCTGCTGTGTTTCTCTGTCTTCTCATTTTGCCTAACTTACTGTGTTTGCAGTCTCCTTTTCGCAGGCTGCAGGTTTGTAGTTCCTGTTGTTTTTGGTGTCTGCCCCCAGTGGCTAAGGTCTGTTCCATGGGTTGTATAGGCTTCCTGGTGGAGGAGACTAGTGCCTGTGTTCTGGTGGATGAGGCTGGATCTTGTCTTTCTGGTGGACAGGACTGCGTCTGGTGGTGTGTTTTGGGGTGTCTGTGACTGTATTATTATTTTAGGCAGCCTCTCTGCTAATGGGTGGGGTTGTGTTCCTGTCTTGCTAGTTGTTTGACATAGGGTGTCCAGCAATGTAGCTTGCTGGTTGTTGAGTGGAGTTGGGTCTTAGTGTAGAGATGGAGATCTCTGGGAGAGCTTTCGCTGTTTGATATTATGTGGAGCTGAGAGGTCTCTGGTGAGCCAATGTCCTGAACTCGTCTCTCCCACCTCAGAGGCACAGGCCTGACACCCGGCCAGAGCACCAAGACCCTGTCAGCCACACGGCTCAGAAGAAAAGGGAGAAAAAAGGAAAGAAAGAAAGAAAAGAAAATACAAAGAAATAAAGTTATTAAAATAGAAAAAATTTTAAATTATTGAAATAAAAAAATTAAAAATAATTTAAAAAAAGAAAGAAAGAAGAGAGCAACCAAACCAAAAATCAAATCCACCAATGATCAGAAGCACTAAAAATTATATTCAAAAACAAAAACAAAAACAAAAATGGACAGACAGAACCCTCGGACAAATGGTAAAAGCAAAGCTATACAGACAAAATCACACAAAGAAGCATACACATACACTCTTACAAAAAGAGAAAAAGGAACAAATATATATATTTATATATATAAAAAAAGGAAGAGAGCAACCAAATCAATAGACAAATCTGCCAATGATAATAAACTCTAAATACTAAACTAAGATAAACCTAAAACTAGAAACCAGTCAGTCGCATACAGCAAACCCCAAGTCTACAGTTGCTCCCAAAGTCCACTGCCTCAATTTTGGGATGATTCATTGTCTATTCAGGTATTCCGCAGATGCAGAGTTCATCAAGTTGATTGTGGAGATTTAATCTGCTGTTCCTGAGGCTGCTGGGAGAAATTTCCCTTTCTCTTCTTTGTTCACACAGTTCCTGTGGCTCAGCTTTGGATTGGCCCCGCCTCTGTGTGTAGGTCGCCTGAGGGCGTCTGCTCCCGCCCAGACAGTATGGGGTTAAAGTAGCAACTGATTAGGGGGCTCTGGCTCACTCAGGCGTGGGGGGATGGGGGGTGGGGGTGGGGGGGAGGGGTATGGAATACGGGGCGAGCCTGGTGTGGCAGAGGCCAGCGTGATGTTTCAACAGCCTGAGGTGCACCGTGTGTTCTGGGGAAGTTGTCCCTGGATCACGGGACCCTGGCAGTGGCGGGCTGCACAGGCTTCCAGGAGGGGAGGTGTGGATAGTGACCTGTGCTTGCACACAGGCTTCTTGGTGGTTGCAGCAGCAGCTTTAGCGTTTCATGCCCATCTCGGTGTCCGCGCTGATAGCCACGGCTCGTGCCTGTCTCTGGAGCTCGTTTAGGCGGTGCTCTGAATCCCCTCTTCTCGTGCACCCTGAAACAATGGTCTCTTGCCTCTTAGGCAGTTCCAAGCTTTTTCCTGGACTCCCTCCTGGCTAGCTGTGGAGCACTAACCCCCTTCAGGCTGTGTTCACGCAGCCAACCCCAGTCCTCTCCCTTGGAATCTGACCTCTGAAGCCCGAGCCTCAGCTCCCAGCCCCCACCCGTCCCCGCGAGTGAGCAGACAAGCCTCTCAGGCTGGTGAGTACTGGTTGGCACTGATCCTCTGTGCGGGAATCTCTCCGCTTTGCCCTCTGCACCCCTGTTGCTGCGCTCTCCTCTGTGGCTACAAAGCTTCCCCTCCACCACCCCCCCGTCTCTGCCAGTGAAGGGGCTTCCTAGTGTGTGGAAACTTTTCCTCCTTCACAGCTCCCTCCCAGAGGTGCAGGTCCGGTCCCTATTCTTTGTCTCTGTTTTTTCTTTTTTCTTTTGCCCTACCCAGGTACGTGGGGAGTTTCTTGCCTTTTGGGAAGTCTGAGGTCTTCTGCCAGCATTCAGTAGGTTTTCTGTAGGAGTTGTTCCACATGTAGATGTATTTCTGATGTATTTGTGGGGAGGAAGGTGATCTGCACGTCTTACTCCTCCGCCATCTTGAAGGTCTCCCCCAGCCAAGTGACATTCTTGGCCAACTAGACTTCAGGTCCTGCAAAAGAGCATCTGTGAAATATTCAAGTTCCATGGGGAGTAAAAATGAGAAATAGGAGAGATTTGGGACAAATGCAGAGACTGGGTTGAGCAGAAGGTACAGCAGGAAGCAAGATGCTTTCTCACCAGGATATTTATAATCTCAAGATATTGATTTATCTAGGTCTCTTGAAGGGAAACAGACAAACTGTTATGCACACAACACAGTTCTTGGTGACCATCCATGGCCACAATCATTGGGAACCCTAAAAATGCTTGCTTTAGGGCAATTTCTCCCTGACCACTAATAAAGGAGATGATAGAGCATAGATGACTTTCTTTGCATACCAGCTGTTTAAGTACTCAGTTTGCAGGCAAATAGAGTATGTGTAACTTATGATTATGTTTTGTCTCCTGCATTCTCCTTCCTAACAGCCTTGGAGCACGGGGCTGGCCAGGGATAAGTTTTAAAGAAAAACATAAGCCCTCTCCTTTATGAAGCCATTAGAAGGTGTCAGACTGCTCAAGCTCCTCAGATAACAGTGTTCTTAGAGCCAGGAGCTCTAAGACGCTCATGGTGAACACTTTCTGCTCTTGTTTACCTCGTTATTAGCCATGAGATTTGTGATGCTTTGAACAAACAAATTAAATTTTGGGATATTGTGGAAAGAGCAGTTAAACAGTCTTTAGAGGATTATTGATAACGAAGGAGCATGTTTTGCTTCAAAGTATTGCAAATGGTTGTTTTCTAATCATTCAAGAAAATTTTACCCAAAATAATAGAAGGAATATTGTTATAAGTTCCTATTTACTTAGAATATTTAAAATATGAAACTGAATTTTAAAATAGAATCTCAAATTTATTCCCATCTCCCATGAATATGAGTTAGTAATTAACTCTACAAAGATGTGACTGTTGGAAGAAACTGTGATACCTCAGTTATCAAAGATATCCAGAAAAAAAGAGTTCTGATGTAGTAAGAACTGTAATGATATTAAATAAAAAGGCAATCATGATTATCTGTTAACTTTCATTACTACATTATAAATTTAAATACATTTTATTATAGAAGAGGGAAATAATTTTTCCTCTACCCTTCTTAGTTCTTGGCTGAGACCGCCCTGTAATAAAAGACAGATTAACAGAAGAAAAAAAAAAAAACTAATTACATATGTATGTATGTATGGGAGCCCCACAAAAATAAGAGATTTAAAAGGCAGCCAGGGGCTTCCCTGGTGGTGCAGTGGTTAAGAATCCGCCTGCCAATGCAGGGGACACGGGTTCGTGCCCCGGTCTGGGAAGATCCCACATGCCGCGGAGCGGCTGGGCCCGTGAGCCACAACTACTGAGCCTGCGCGTCTGGAGCCTGTGCTCCGCAACAGGAGAGGCCGCGACAGTGAGAGGCCCGCGCACCGCGATGAAGAGTGGCCCCCGCTTGCCACAACTAGAGAAAGCCCTCGCACAGAAACGAAGACCCAACACAGCCAAAAATAAATAAATAAATAAATAAATCTATTAAAAAAAAAAAAAAAAGGCAGCCAGGATTTGAGGCTATATACCATCCTGAGCTAAAGAAAGGGACAGGGTCTGGGGATTCTAGGTGGGAAGGCAATTGATGAGAAGGTGAGAAGAGCAAACAAAGTTGCCTTGCCATGCAGATAAGACTCTCAGGTGTAAAGTTGTCTCTGGTAGTAGCTCTCTTTCTGGTACAGGCACTCTTTCTAATGTAAATGTCCCTCACAAAAGGGTAACTTCTATCTTGTTTTCAGAACATCTATGTAAGCTGTTTCACAAAGTTATCAGTTCAGCATAATCCTTATGCCAAAGAGGCATATTTTGGGTGGCCCATTCTGCTCCCCTTTACTTCCACTGTCGACTGAAAACAATGCACAACGTGAGAGTTGTGAGTTAAGTTTTATTTGGGGCATAATGAAGATTATAGCCTTGGAGACAGCATTTCTGATAGCTCTGAGAAACTGCTCTGAAGAGGTAGTGGGGGAAGGTCAGTACATATGTGATTTTGGTGAAGGGAGAGTACATGTAATCAAGCACACATTTTTTGCAGAAGGTTGCTATTAGTCATAAGGAGCAGGTGTCACCATGAAGGATTTTAGTGTTTTCTAGATATGAGGAGATGCAAGATTTGGGCTCATAAAATCTTCTCCTGAAACTATCTATCTGAAGACCTGTTCTGCCAGTTTTTCCTAGAGCACAGAGTGCCTCATTCCTGGCCTCCACCCAGAATTCCTTTCAGGGGGTGTTGAAGGTCAGCAGCGACAGCAGCTCATGATTTAATCCTTGTAGAGGTAGATGGCAAGTGCCAATGGCAAGTGCCAACTTGTAGTTGACACCACCTTTGAAACTTCCCCAAATAAGTTTCGCTGTCCAGAGCCGAGTTGTTAGGTTGTTTCACCTCAATGAACTGGTTTCTTAGTCCTGGGAATAGATCAGTTCAGTTAAACAGTGTGTCTCATTTCAGGAGGGGGTATTGCTGGTGAGCTCCCAAAGCTATGCCTCTAGTGCAAGCAATCAAGTATTTAATAAGAGGCATTTCTATTGAAACAAAACAAAACCCCCCACAAAATTAATGGTTGGAGCAAATTATAAATCCAGTTTCTGAGTCCTGAGGGCAGCCAATTGAGAAGATTTCTAGATGTTGGACTCAAAGCATGTTTTGCAGTTTGAATGTATCTGATGATGTCATTGGGTGTTCCAGTGAACATTCTGAGTGTCCCACACAGCAACAGGCAAGGTTGTCTACATGTGTTCTGTCATGGAGATTTCGCTGAACTTTATATCAAGTCATCCAGCTTCAGTTTGCAGGGCTTCAGGAAAAGGGCAGGTTTTAAAGTGATTCCAAGTCAAAATGGTGGAAGAAAATTGGAAATGTAAGTTTGGGAAGTTGTAGTCAAATATTGGAGAGAACTAGAAATCAGGATCCAGTCCAGTTTATAGGTAGATAGGTAGTTAACAAAACCTCAAAGGCAATGAATAAGACTAGAATCAGATAACAATGGCAGTGTGTTATAGTTTTCTACTGAAACATGATTTTCTTCTCTACAATCACCCCATTTCTACCATAGATAACCAAAGTAAGACAAATTTGTTTGTAAATTTGTTTGCAAAGTTTCTAACATGGCCGGATTATTTACGTAAGTGCAGCAAGAATAGTGATGACGATATGGGCTCTTTTAAAGTCTGCTTTGCTGGACCTTTTCATAAGCAATCTCAGATTGGACTCTTAAAAGTCTCTTGAGGCTAAGAAGCCAAGCCAAGACTCACCATCAGACTTCTCTTGCAATACCTACAAATTTGGGTGAATTCTTCTCTCCTTGAGACCCCCCAAATATCCTGAGGTTCCTAGGGCTGCCAGGAAGTGGCCTTCTTTATTCACCTGGTAAGGCTTCCAGGAACCCTGTAAGCAAGGCCCCAGGGAGTTTCCAAGGGGCTTTATTGGCTCTATAAAGTCAACCTTAGTTTCTTAAAGCTGTTGGATCATATCTGAGTTTATGCACATTCTCAAATATGACATTCCAATCAATGCCTTGGTAATATAACCAGTGTTTTCCATTGTGTCCTGTTACAGGAGGACAGATTCTTATTGAACTTATGCAAATAACTTCATTGCCATGAAAATAAGAATACTCAATACGAGTTTCTGAATTCTAGGGGGGTCAGGTAGGGAAAAAAATAAATGTTTCAATTCCATTTACAATGGTATAATTTACAAAATTACTGTAAGTTAAAAAATTGCTTAAAAGAAAAAGTTTCCATAAATCTGGAAAAACAAAAAATTAAAGAACCAGTGATGTTTTCAAGAAAAAGACAGAAAAATTATAATCATTCTCATTAGTTCATTCAGTCACATTTAATTAATTCTCATTGATCTTGATCCTCTGTTACCAGTTTTATAAATCCATCAGTGTCTCCATTAGAGTTCCATAAATTCTTACCCAGTTCAGTAATATCTGAAAGTTATCAAAACTTGTCAAAGTTCTTTCCAAGAATCTCTTTGAAGACAAGCACTTTTGCAAGAATATGAATAAAACAATAACTGTCAATAAATGACAAAAGAACTTTAAAAAGGCCATGGTTAAAAATCTGATGAAAATTCATTACAATGCAATTGATAAGGAAATTTGGTTATTTCTGTGACATACATTTTAGGATAATAACCACAATTATGATATATAACACTATACCAGGACACATCAGATTTCTAGGAATTCATACAATTTCTGGAATGCATATTAATAACATACATCCATACAAATATAACCTAAAGAAGTTTTAGTATCACTTATTTGACAATGCTTCCCATATAATTTAACATATCAAATAGACCTAATTAGTTTAATCTCTCCTTTTTATAAGGAGAGAGAACAAGTCTTTTGAGTTATTTCAGGGTCCCTCTGGGAAAATCTCAAAGTTAGTCCAAGGTCAAAAAGACTTCATTAAGAATTTGATTTTGGGGTGGTTGTTAAAAATATCAAAAGGCCATTCTGACAGGTGTGAGGTGATACCTCACTGTAGTTTTGATTTGCATTTCTCTAATAATTAGTGATGTTGAGCATCTTTTCATGTGTCTTTTGGCCATCTGTATGTCTTCTTTGGAGAAATGTCTATTTAGGTCTTCTGCCCGATTTTTGATTGGGTTGTTTGGTTTTTGATATTGAGCTGCATGAGCTATTTGTATATTTTGGAGATTAATCCCTTGCTGGTCGCATCATTTGCAAATATTTTCTCTCATTCTGTGGGTTGTCTTTTCATTTTGTTTATGGTATCCTTTGCTGTGCAAAAGCTTTTAAGTTTAATTGGGTCCAATTTGTTTATTTTTGTTTTTATTTCCATTACTCTGGGAGACGGATCAAAAAAGATCTTACTGCGATTTATGTCAAAGAGTGTTCTGCCTATGTTTTCCTATAAGAGTTTTATAGTATCCAGCCTTACATTTAAGTCTTTAATCCATTTTGAGTTTATTTTTGTGTATGGTGTTAGGTAGTGTTCTAATTTCATTCTTTTACATGTAGCTGTCCAGTTTTCCCAGCACCAATATTGAAGAGACTGTCTTTTCTCCATTGTATATTCTTGCTTCCTTTGGCATAGATTAATTGACCATAGGTGTGTGGATTTATTTCTGGGTTTTCTATCCTTTTCCATTGATCTATATTTCTGTTTTTGTGTCAGTACCATACTGTTTTGATGACTGTAGCATTGTAGTATAGTCTGAAGTCAGGGAACCTGTTCCTCCATTTCCATTTTTCTTTCTCAAGATTTCTTTGGCTATCTGGAGCCTTTTTTGTCTCCATAAGAATTGTGAAATGTTTTTCTACTTCTGTGAAAAATGTCATTGGTAATTTGATAGGGGTTGCATTGACTCTCTAGATTGCTTTGTGTAGTTTAGTCATGTTGACAATATTGATTCCTCCAGTCCAAGAACATGGTATATCTCTCCATCTGTTTGTGTCCTCTTTGATTTCTTTCATCAGCATCTGATAGCTTTTTGAGTATAGGTCTTTTGCCTCCTTAAGTAGGTTTACTCTTATTGTTTTTGTTGTGATGGTAAATGGGATTGTTTCCTTAATTTCCTTTCTGATCTTTCATTTTTAGTGTATAGGAATGCTAATGATTTCTGTGTATTAATTCTGTATCCTGCAACTTTACCAAATTCATTGAAGAGCTCTAGTAGTTTTCTGGTCGTGTCTTTAGGATTTTCTATGTGTGGTATAATTTCCTCTACAAACAGTGGTTTTACTTCATCTTTTCCAATTTGGATTCCTTTTATTTTTTCTTCTTCTCTGATTGCCATGGCTAGGACTTCCAAAACTCTGTTGAATAAAAGTGGTGAGAGTGGACATTCTTGTCTTGTTCCTGATCTTGGAGGAAATGCTTTCAGTTTTTCACCATTGAGAATGATGTTAGCTGTGGGGTTTTCATATATGGCCTTTATTATGTTGAGGTAAGTTCCCTCTATGCCCACTTTCTGGAGAGTTTTTATTATAAATGGGTGTTGAATTTTGTCAAAACTTTTTCTGCATCTATTGAGATAATCATATGGTTTTTATTCTTCAGTTTGTTAATGTGGTGTATCACATTGATTTCTCTGAATGTATTGAAAAATCCTTGCATCCTTGTGATAAATCCCACTTGATCATGGTGTATGATCCTTTTAATGTGTTGTTGTATTTGGTTTACTAGTATTTTGTTGAGGATTTTTGCATCTATGTTCATCAGTGATAATTGGCCTGTAATTTTCTTAGTTTGTGGCATCTTTGTCTGGTTTTAGTATCAGGCTGATGGTGGCCTTGTAGAATAAGCTTGGGAGTGTTTCTTCCACTGCAATTTTTAGGAAGAGTTTTAGAAGGATATGTGTTAACTCTTCTCTAAATGTTTGAGAGAATTCGCCTGTGAACAAACAACTTTTGTTTGTTGGGAGTTTTTAAATCAGTTTCAATTTCAGTACTTGTGATTGGTCTGTTCATATTTTCTATTTCTTCCTGGTTCAGTCTTGGGAGACTGAACCTTTCTAAGAATTTGTCTATTTCTTCCAGGTTGTCTATTTTATTGGCATATAGTTGCTTGTAGTAGTCTCTTAGATCCTCTGTATTTCTCTGTTGTCTGTTGTAACTTCTCTTTTATGAATAATTTTATTGATTTGAGCCCTCTCCTTTTCTTTTTCTTGATGAGTCTGGCTAAGTTTTGTCAATTTTGTTTATCTTTTCAAAGAACCAGCTTTTAGTTTCATTGATCATTGTTATTGTTTTCTTCATTTCTGTTTATTTCTACTTTGATCTTTATGATTTCTTTCCTTTAGCTAACTTCAGGTTTTATTTGTTCTTCTTTCTCTAGTTGCTTTAGGTGTAAGGTTCAGTTGTTTATTTGTGATTTTTCTTGTTTCCTGAGGTAAGATTGTATTGCTATAAACTTCCCTCTTAGAACTGCTTATGCTGCATCTCCTAGGTTTTGGATTGTTGTGTTTTCATTGTCATTTGTCTCTAGGTATTTTTTGATTTCTTCTTTGATTTCTTCAGTGATCCATTGGTTGTTTAGTAGCATATTGTTTAGCCTCCACATGTTTGTGTTTATTACGGGGTTTTTTCCCCTGTACTTGATTTGTAATCTCATAGCGTTGTGGTTGGAAAAGATGCTTGATATGATTTCAATTTTCTTAAATTTACTGAGGCTTGATTTTTGGCCAAAGATGTGATCTATCATGGACAATGTTCCATGTAGACTTGAGAAGAATGTGTATTCTGCTCCTTTTGGATGCAAAGCCCTATAGATATCAAGTAAGTCCATCTGGTCTAATGTATCATTTAAGGCTTGTGTTTCCTTATTGATTTTCTGTCTAGATGATCTGTCCATTGGTGTAAGTGGAGTGTTAAAGTCCCTCTCTATTACCGTGTTACTGTCAATTTCCCCTTTTATGGCTGTTAGCATTTTCCTTATATATTGAGGAGCTCCTATGTTGGGTGCATGTATATTTACAATTGTTATATCCTCTTCTTGGATTGATCTCTTGATAATTATGTAGTGTCATTCCTTGTCTCTTGTATCAGTCTCTACTTTAAAGTCTATTTTGTCTGATATGAGTATTGCTACTCCAGCTTTCTTTTGATTTCCATTTGCATGGAATATTTTTTTCTATCTCCTCACTTTCAGTCTGTATGTGTCCCTAGGTCTGAAGTGGGTCTCTTGTAGATGGCATATATATGGATCTTGTTTTGGTATCCATTCAGCCAGTCTGTGTCTTTTGGTTGGAGCATTTAACCCATTTACATTTAAGGTAATTATCAATATGTATGTTCTTATCGCCATTTTGTTAATTGTTTTGGATTTGTTTTTGTAGGTCTTTTTTCTTCCTTTCCTCTTTTGTTCTCTTCTTTTGTGAATTGTTGACTAACTTTAGTATTGTGTTTGCTTCCTTTTTCTTTTGTGTGTGTGTATCTATTGTAGATTTTCAGTTTGTGTTTACCATGAGGTTTTGATATAGCAGTATATATATAAACAAGATTGTTTTAAGTTGCTGTTCTTTTAATTTCAAATGCATTTTCAATATCCTGCACTGTGCTCTCCTCTTCTCACAGTTGCCGGGTTTGATATATTTCTGTGCAGATGATTTCCTACTTTCACTGTATGGTTGCTTTTACCGGTGAACTTTACCCTTTGTAATTTTCCCATTTCTAGTTGTGGCCTTTTCTTTACTGCCTAGAAAAGTTCCTTTAGCATTTGTTGCAAAGCTGGTCTGTTGGTGCTGAATTCTGTTAGATTTTGCTTGTCTGTAAAGCTTTTGATTTCTCCATCAAATCTGAATGACAGCCTTGCTGCATAGAGCATTCTTGGTTTTAGGTTCTTCCCTTTCATCACTTTAACTATATCGTGCCACTCTCTTCTGGCCTGCAGCGTTTCTGTTGAGAAATCAGCTGATAACCTTATGGGAGTTTCCTTGTATGTTGTTTGTTGCTTTTCCCTTGCTGCTTTTAATATTTTTTCTTTGTCTTTAATTTTTGTCCATTTTATTACTATGTGTCTTGGCATGTTCCTCCTTGATTTTATCCTACTTGGGACTCTCTGTGCTTCCTGGACTTGGGTGACTGTTTCCCTTCCCATTTTAGGGAGATTTTCAGCTATTATCTCTCATATATTTTCTCAGGCCCTTTCTCTCTCTCTCCTCCTTCTGGGGCCCCTATAATGTGAATGTTGGTGCATTTAATGTTGTCTCAGAGGTCTCTTAGTCTGTCTTCATTTCTTTTCATTCTTTATTCTGTTCTACAGCAGTGATTCCACCATTCTGTCTTCCAGGTCACTTATCTATTTTTCTGCCTCAGTTATTCTGCTATTGATTCTTTCTAGTGTATTTTTCCTTTCAGTTATTGTATTGTTCGTCTCTGCTTATCTGTTCTTTAGTTCCTCTAGGTCTTTGTTAGACATTTCTTGCATCTTCTCAACCCTTGCCTCCATTCTTTTTCCAAGATTTTGGATCATCTCCACTATCATTATTCTGAATTTTTTTCTGATAAGTTGCTTATTTACACTTCACTTAGTTGTTCTTCTGGGGTTTTGTCTTGTTCCTTCATCTGGGACATATTCCCCTGCCATTTCTTTTTTTCTAACTTTCTGTGATTGTGGTTTCTGTTCCACAGGCTTTAGGATTGTAGTTCTTCTTGCTTCTGCTGTCTGCACTCTGGTGGTTGAGGCTGTCTAAGAGGCCTGAGCCAGCTTACTGATGGGAGGGGCTGGTTCCTGCCTACTGGTGGGTGGAGCTGGGTCTTGTCTCTCTGGTGGACAGGACTGTGTTTGGAAAAACTTTTAGCAGCCTGTCTGCTGATGGGTTGGGATGTGTTCCCACCATGTTGGTTGCTTGGCCTAAGGCATTCCAGCACTGGAGAATACAGGCTGCTGGGTGGGGCTAATGGTGGCCTCTGGAAGGACTTACACCAATGAGTACTCCCAGAACTGCTCCTGCCAGTTTCTTTGGACCTGCTGTGAGCCACAGCTGCCCCCTGCCTCTGCAGGATACCCTCCAATACTAGCAGGTACGTCTGCCCCAGTCTCTTATCAGGTTACTGCTTTGTTCCCCTAGGTCCTGGTGCACATGCAGCCTTGCGTGCACCCTCCAGGAGTGGAGTTTCTGCTTCCCCCAGCCATATGGAATTCCTTTGATCAAACCCCACTGGCCTGCAAAGCCAGATTCTCTGGGGGTTCCTCCTCCCATTGCCAGACCCCCAGTCTGGGAAGCCTGACATGGGGCTCGGGACTTTCACTCCTGTGACAGAACTTCTGTGCATAATTGTTTTCCATTTTGTGGGTCACCCATCTGGAGGGTATGGGATTTGATTTTATCATGATTGCACCCCTCCTACCATCTTGTTGTGGCTTCTTCTTTGTCTTTGGATGTAGGGTATCTTTTTTTGTAGGTTCGTGGTTTTTTATCGATAGTTGTTCAGCAGTTAATTGTGATTTTGGTGTCTTTTTAGGAAGGGGTGAGTGCATGTCCTTCTACTCCACCATCTTGAACTAATCCCCTCTGTGCATAGGTTTTGTGTGGAGATAAGTTTTCATTTCTCTGGGATAATATACAGGAGTTCAACTGCTGACTTTTGTAATAGTGTGTGTTTGGTTTTATAAGAAACTGCCCAAGTGTGTTCCAGAGTGGCTGCACTGGTTTACATTCTGACCAGCAGTGCATGTGGTCCAGTTTCTCTTTGTCCTCACCACATTTGGTGTTATTTTTGTAAAAATTAATAAAAAGAAACTTCAATTAAAATAGAGTTGGGAGGCTAGAATGGGGGAGTTCTCATGCCCTATGATGATAGCAGAGCCCAACAGAAGAAGAAAGATTTGCTCTTCTTGACTGGCAAGAGTTCTACCAATGAGATACTGTCACAACTCAGCTAATGAAAAGCCACTGTACTTTGAACTCCCAATTCCTCCCATGGACTCTTTGTTTGCTATAGCCCTCCCAATATACTTTTCTCCCCTAAAAAGAATTCTCCCCTTCTTGTTGCAAGGGGCTTGCACATGGTTTTTGGTGGTTGTAGGCCTCAAATTGCAATTCTTTGCTGACCCCAAATAAGCCCACTTTTACTGAAGAAGTAACTGGCGGTTTATTTGTTTAACATTTTGGTGGTCCATATGGGGACCCAGAGAAGAACCCAGATGACTCCAAAGCTGGTGAGCAAACAGGCGCATTACCTCATTGTTGCTCATTGCTTTTCTTGCCAACCCTGGAGTTTGAGGGTCTTTCTCCTGTATCTCAGCTTCCACACTTATTGCATTTTTGAAATCACACAACTTGTCTCAGGACTTAATGAAGCTCATATTCTTTATGTCTCAGTGCAGAAGGAATGCAGCAGGAGGCAAAGTGGTAGGTAAGAAGTAGATTTATTAATATAAGATGCTTGTGAAGGATACAAGCAGGCAGACAAGAGAGCTCTACCCTGAGAACTAAGTGGTCTACATTTTTATAATCAAAGGAAAAGTGGGGAGGGAGAGAAGACCACTTTCCTCCTCTTCCTATGTAAAGATGTTGCAGGAAAATGGGGCACAAGAGGATGGTTATGTCCCAGGTCTCAGTCAAGTTCCTGGAACAGACTGCCAAGTGAGGGTCCTTGGCTTTATGCAGGAAAGAATTCAAAAGTGAGCCATAGTAAAGTGAAAGCAGGTTTATTGAGAGAGATACACATTCCATAGGCAGAATGCTGTCTGTCTCAGAAGGTGAGAGCAGCTCTGAAATATGGGGTGGTTAGTTTTGATGGACTGGGTAATTTCATAAACTAAGGAGTGGGAGGATAATTTCAACTATTTTGGAGAAGGGGTGGGGATTTCCAGGAATTGGGCTACTGCCCACTTTTTGGCTTTTATGGTCAGGCTTGGAACTGTCATGGTGTCTGTAGGTGTGTCATTTGCATGCTAATGTATTACAGTGAGTGTATAACAGGGCTCAAGGTCTACTGGAAGTCAAATCTTCTGCCATTCTGGGCCTAATCAGTTCTATCCTCTTTTTCTCAATGGCTGTGTCATTCTTTAAGGGTTGTGCCCTGCCATCTTCCCTCCTGTCTCATTTTGAAGTTCTCCAGATTTTATTCAGGATCTATTTTGAGGCTTTGTGCTTTCTGGTTAAGGTCTTGTTCTGTCTGTGAGTACTTGTTTGTCATTTCAGCCTGACTTTTTTGAAATCACTCTGTTCTAATTGGAACTGCACTAGCCTTTGGCTGGATTCCTTTTGGAACAGGGTCTGTTCCTAGTGGAACTGTGCTATTAAGCATTCGACCTGACTCCTTTGGAATTAGGCTGTTCCACTAGAGCTGTGCTGAGCAGCTTTGGGGCCTGAATACTCAGGACTAGGTAGTTCCCTTAGAATTGTCTGGAATTAGGCCTACAGGGTGTTTAAGCTATTTGAATTGCTGAAGCTTCTTGAGCTGTGTAGGGTGTTTAAAATTTATTATTTTACTCTAGAGAAAAATATCTTACAAATGACATCCAGTTATCAATCAAAATATTTTGTGGATGCTCTTCCTACAAGGGAGGGCTGATTTTATGCTTAAAAACTGCAGTCCTTCCTCATGCACAACTCTAACTAAATGGACCGACCTAACCAAAGGCAATTTAGAGCATCAATGGCCAATATGGGGAACTTTTGAAATCCCCAAATTTCCTTTGTTAAAAACTGAATTGGACAACAAAAGCTCTAAAACTTCCCAAACTGAATTGAATGCTTATTTCGACTGGTGTTTTGAGGCTTCCAAATATTATCAGGAGCCTAAAATTTTCTCTCTGCAAAGTAAGATTTTAAAATTAACTGAGGCAAACAAATGATTAAAGAAAAATAAAATGGCTTCCAAAGCCTCATGTTCCTTTTCCCCCAGCTTCTTTGTCTTAGGCTCCACCTCTGGTGCTATCTTTTTCTTCCCTTGGCTTCTCATGGTCAGGCCCTGCCTCTGACAGGTCCCTCCTTCCTCCTTCCCTT
This sequence comes from Balaenoptera musculus, assembly GCF_009873245.2. Lineage (NCBI taxonomy): Eukaryota > Metazoa > Chordata > Mammalia > Artiodactyla > Balaenopteridae > Balaenoptera > Balaenoptera musculus. The sequence continues at coordinate 154,245,709 of NC_045787.1, forward strand.
CTATACCACTTGCACCTCCTCTATACCCTCAGTTCCCTCATACTAATTATTTCACTGAACTTCCCTTTTTCCCTGAAACTTTCCCCACCTCCTTTCCTTTAAGCTATCAGAACCTATCTTATTAAAATTAAGCCTTCTGAGCATCCAGAGTCTAAATTCTTAATTTCTTATATACTCTGGACTAAAGCTGAACTGTGAGGCATAGTCAAAGATTTTCCCAAAGTAGCCAAATATTCTTGTAGATTTGCTGTGGAATTTAATATAGTCTTTCAAACTTATCAGCCTGGTTTCTCTGACTTATATCAGCTAATTCCCATGCTTATTGGTGAAGGCCAGGCCCAGTATCGGTTAAAAACCACTAATTGGGAAAATCCTGAAAGGTCTCCAGGATTGCAACTGGAACACCAGCACCCTAACTTACTATATAATCAGGCTGGAGGAATTTCATGAAGCAATTCCTAAGGCTTTTCCAAAACCTGTTGATTGAAACAAAATTCAAGGTTCCACACAAAAATCTGACAAATCTATTCATGACTATTATAATCAACTTCAGATTATTTTTAAAGAAAATTCTGGTTTTCCTTCAGATGTTGATTCCTTCTCGGTAGGTTTTAACTGTTTATTAATGGGCTGAACAGGAATCTTTCCCTTCTGGTAAAAAGGATTAGAATGGAATGGGAAATGATGTCTACTCCAGATTTAGTTAATCTGGCAAACAAGCCCTCTCACACTCTAGATGAGTTACCTATAATAAAGACACTAAAATTCTTAATCTTCAACTCTGGCAAATGAAGACCACTAAATGAAACCAAAATCCTCCTAGTTTCTGCTATCATTCCAAAGATCCAGGACACTGGAAAAGAGACTGTTACAAATTTAAGTGCTTCAGGTACCTTCAGGCCTTTAACTAGCCTTCCCAACGTCCTCCTAATTCTCAATCCTGAGGCTCTGAGGAACTACAGAGGCTCTTCCCAATCTTCCCTCTTAATCACAGAAACATTTGTCCAGATTGGGGATCAATCTCTTCCCAGTCCTAATTGACACCACAATGCAATTTTAGAATATTTCCACCACCCCAGAAAGAAACTCCTGCCCAGTGCAGCCAATCCCTGTTTCCACTCCAACTCCAGGCAAACACTAAGCTACTATGTGTCTCTACAGATTTTATGGCTGGTTTAAAAAAATAATCTTCATGATTTTACTTTGCTCACAACTGTGTCTCAATAAATACAGTAAAACAACATTTAAGAAAAATGACGCAGCCCCTGCCTCAGAGTACTGAACATTTCAAATAGTGGAAGTCTCTAATGAACCTCAAAATGTTCCTGTCTATGAACCTACCCACTTGTTTAGGCCCTTTAAGAGATAATACACCATTTTTTCATTAGTTCCTCTGCTTCTACACATTTATTAGGCTGAGCCTTTAGAGAAATATGCCAAAACTTCTTTCTTACAAAAGGGGGAAATAATTCTAGAATTTGACAGTAGATCATAAAAGCAGCCAACCAGGTGAATTAAATTTCCCTTTGACATCTTTTATTTGCTCCATCTCTGAGTGTACTAGGGTTGATTGTGGAAACACTGATCATTTGTTCCAAAACCTTCAACTGATATTGGCAAAATTCACAGCACACCTCTCATCAAGATTCAAATAGATCTCTCAAATTGAATTAATCAATAGCCTATAGTAAAGAAGCCCTTCAAGGTATAAAGCCCATAGTAGAATATTACAAGGCTCAAGGCCTTGTTATCCATTGTACGAGTACCTGTAATAGTCCTATTTTACCTGTGAGAAAACCTAAGCGTAGAAGGGGAGGTTCGTCCAGGACCTTCAAGCAACAAGCAACACTATTATCTCTTGAAACCCTGTAGTTTCTGACCCTCATACACTACTAACATCCATTTCCATTGTAAGCAAATTCTTTACTGTAATGGTGTCAAGCATCACATGGTAATGGAGAACAACCTGGGAAGAAAATAACATACAATTGTAACAATAACACTGATCTTCAGGAAAGTCCAGAATGGCTCAACAAAGAAATTACAAGATGGAAGCAGAGAATGCAGGAAACGACAGAGGAGAAAAGAAGACTGGAGCTCTCAAATGTATGGATGCAACAAGCTGTTATAGATCAAGTGAGCCAATTAAAGACACTGGCCAGACCATGCTGAAGATGATCCGTCTTCTTAACCTTATTAGAGGTCACCCAGATGATGGAAACTCAGAAGTAGAGGGAAAGAGAGCAAAAAATGGTGTTTGCCCTGTTCCTCCATCAGAAGTCAATCAGAAAGGTATCATTGATGACAGTAACACACATGGCCCTTTAGGTAGGCCCAAAAGAGATAAAGAACTATCCAGAGAATTGTTGGAAGAAAACCAAGGGATTGAAGAGCTTATAAGACAAGTAACAAGTCTCCAAACTGAGAGAGCAACTTTGCAGCTTGAAAATTCACAGCTTGAAAGTGAGATTCAGAAGCTCCAGCTGAAGCTTCAAAATCAGCCTGAATTACAAGAAGAAGATGTCACACAAATTGAGAGAAAGTCAAATGAGGAGGGAGCACACTCTGTAGAAACTGAGAAGAAACTTCCTAAAGTGTGCAGGAGCCTGAACTCCACATGTCAGATCAGCAACTCTACAAGAAGTTGACTAAAGACGTGGGCACAGAATTTGAGAGAACCACTTCCTCCTATCAAAAGAAGAAACTCTTGTATGAGAAAAGAGTTCAGGAAAGCAGGATGGTAGTTCTGTTGATGGAGAGAAAGCTCCACAAGCTGAGGAAAGAGAATGATCAGCCAGGGAAACGCTGGCTAAATTCAAGTCCAAGTTCCCAAGTGGGCCTTATGCTCCTCCTGCTCCACCTACAGCCCACAGAGGCCCAGAAAGAACAGGGGGTCCCCTGGGTCCCCAGGAGAGAGAAGGGTCATGCTGAGAGCACTCTGGGACCCAGGGCCACATGCAGGTTTGGCTCAACTTCACAGCAGCCAGGCCCTGGACACCCTCAACTACAGCAGAACACCTGCCTGTGCTTTCTTCCCTAAAGTCATTTTGATTCCTCTCTTTAGTTTACCTTCTATTATTTAATTGATGCTGCAAAAGTTCTTATTGAAGTTTGATATAGTACTATAATTGTAAGATAGTATTTTTAAAATAAAAAAATTGTTTAATATAATTCTTATGAGTACATAGTTCCAGGTCATGAGACCCTCTAGAAATACATAGGTCTTTATTAAATTTTAATAAAGAATTGCTATTTACTACAATCATCAGTGAAATTTGACATGGTAGAGATGTTTAAATAATAAAAACCAATTTGTATGCTAATAGCTGTTACTATAAATGTATATTAAATTTACCTGAATAAAATTATTTTTTGGCCACGCCACACAGCTTGTGAGATCTTAGTTCCCCAACCAGGGATGGAAATCGGGCCCCCAGCAGTGGAAGCACAGAGTCCTAACCACTTGACCACCAGGGAATTCCTAAATAAAATTTGATAGGTTTTTAAAAAACAAGGCAAAAAAAGAAATGCAAACAACAACAGCATTCAAACTTCATAATGTTTTTATTGGTTTAACCCTTACATTCATAGATTAATTTAGGGCAGTTGACATTTTGCTATCATATGTTTTTTCTTGTATTTTTATATTTTGTTATTTTGTTTAAATAATATTTGCTGTTTAACTATTTCTAAATTTTTTTTCCAGTCAAAATAAAGATTTCCCTTAATGACACACACACACACAAGGACAATGCAGATACAAGGCACTATAGTTATGTAACTATATGAAGAAATTGTAAATTAAAGCAGCCATAAGTATTTTTTATACTTTATTGTTTTGTTTAACACCGTGTTCTTTAAAATTTTCTAAATTTTATGCAGTCAAAATAAAAAATTTCCCCTGAGGACAGACACATGCACACACATACACACACAAAAGCACATACAGCTACAAAACTCTTTTACTAACAGGTAAAACTAAAGTGAGCCATACATTTTGAAAAATAAATTATAAATAAAAGGAGAAAGAAAAAATTACACCCACACTATTTTAATATACCTAAAATTTTCCTAAATTATACACATTCAAAGAGAGTTTCCTGATGAATCAGACAGGATTCCAACAAGAAGCACTTCATCCCAATGGAGTAGGTGAAGAGGCTGTAATGGAAGTGCATGTTCCTAATCTTTAGATGGATAAGGGACTGGACAAGGGACACTGAGGTCCCCAGACACTAGCAATGGGAGAGCAGTCCCCACCCCTGGGCCTGGAAGGAGGGGGTAAAAGAAGCATCATCTGATTCCAGTGAGGAGCTGTCCAGGGACTCAGGAAAGCTGCCCCACCTTCTCTCTTTCTTAGCTAATTCCCCACACTAGCAAACAGGCACCTACAAACTTCTCAGGCTCTGTCGAAATTCAGAATCAGCCAACACACATCCCAAGTGAGGGGAAGATTCTGGAAGAGCTCAGACACTTGTGTGACCAGGGACTGGAAATCAGCAGAACAGAGGAAGGTTGCCTGGACGGCAGCTTCTGCATCCTAGTAGAAACAACTGTGGCCCTTCTGCACAAAAGACCATCTTGTTAGCTCACACATTTTCTGGCCTTACCTTTCTCCCCCCTTGCTTTGCCTCCCTCATCCCAACAGGGCACATGGACTCCACAGGCAGTACTGGGCCAAGACTCCAGGAGACTGGATTAGGTCTCACCTCTGGGGTCATTTGTGCCATACTTCCTTCAGGCCATGGCCACTTTGAAGGACCAGCTCTACCTAGTTAGGGTTCTTTGTGGTATAATTTACAACGTGATGGGGAAAAGAAGGCAAGTGAGTGAAACAGGAGGGAAAGGTTTTCCTTAGACCTGAGTATTTTATGCTGAGTTTGATGAAGAGTAGATAGCTGTGGGTAAATATGACAGGTAAGGAAGATGAGGTAAGTGTAGTGAACTGCAGGAAACTTAGCAAGGCCTGTTTGTTCAGATTCTCGTCAGAGTCCCTTTGTCTTTGGAGATTAGGATGCTCCTTTCCTCTGGGTATTGGGAGGGCATGTCTCAAGTGTGGATTTATGGTCTATGGGAGAAGGGTGAGGTGGGGGGAGGTCAGAGTGACCTTCCTTCTTCTGCCATTTTCTCAAACTCCTCAGCTTAAGATATTCAATATGCCAAGGTGCCATGTTCAGCTGTAGTGTGTCCTGAACCCCATCACAAGCTAACAGAAAGTTTTATGTCCTAGATGGGGTCATTAAAAGAAGCACTGGCGGTAAAGGTCTGTGTGAAGCAGTAGGAGGGTGGAGCCCACACTGAGCCAAGCTCTTTCCCAGGGATGACTTCTGCCCAGGTGCTCGGTGCCTGCTGCAAACCAGAGGGCTCTGGGCCACAGAAGGTATCCCTCAGACGGGGCCCCCAGGAAACCTGTTCCATACCCCTGATACAACATATCCATGTGTGCCTCCGACCCCACACAGCATTCTCGCAGAGGACTAAGGCACAAAACGTGCTTCCATGGTCCAGGTCCAAGGTGCCTGCTGTGGCCAACGGTGATAGGCACCTTTCCTACTTAAGGGCCAGGGCCATTGCCAGCTCGTGCACTAACCTTGACTCTCAGACTTCAGTTGCACAGAGGCAAGAAAGGATAAGGGCAGAGGAAAGAGGAAATGATATATCATAGCTCTTTTCCTGGCTACGTGAGTGCCTCTGAAAAGAGCCTTTGGTGTTGCAGCAGGACGGCCTAGATACTGGGCAGGACACCACCCTGCTCGATGGGCTCGTGGCCTAGCAGCTTGTTGAGCTCCTAGCCGCTGCGGATGGCCAACAGCAGGTGGCGCGCACCTCCCTGCTTTGACAACCAGACGTCTCTGAATCAACCGCCGGCCGGTAGCTTTTATACTCGGGGAGCACGCTGCCGCATGCTGCGACCACCAATAGGATAAAGGCGCTCGGCAGCTTCGTAGCCCCACTGGCTCCTCCGCTACCAGCTCTGTGGCTTGTCCAATCAGACGAGCCCTGAAAAGTCGCTTCATTTGCATGCGGCCCGGGAGTCAGGGCGCAGAACGCAGTGTTGTGCTTTGTGCGCTCGTGTATGCGCTTCCTTGCTGACTGTCCTGTCTACGGGGGCTGAGGGCTGCCCGGTTGCCTCTGCCGGCTGGAAGGCAGGGGAGTGGGCGTTTTGGCTAGGCCACACTCCTGAGATCCCCATTCACTCTCCGGTTTCCTCCGATGCTGGTGGCCCCTACGGGACAGGGGGAGCGCGAGATGCCCCGCCGGGCTGCGGCCGAGAGTGGCCTTCCAGGAGCCGCAGAAAAACCGAACCCACGACAGGCTGGCCTTGCCCAAGAATGTCGCCTTACTGGTGGGCGCCAGACCCCTGGAGGTGGCGGAACGCGTGGATGGCCAGATCTCCGCAGAGGCGCGGTCAGCCCTGAGGTCAGCCTAGCCCCGGGTCAAGGTGCCGGGGAAGCCCCCGCAGACCTGCTCGCTCTCTAGAGGCAGACGGGTGGTGTCTGGCAGCCTAAGCGTGAGGATGAAATCTTTACAATTAACGAAGAAAGGAGGCTGTGGCAAAAGCAACCACGAGAGGTTGCTCGTGCGGAGGAAGAGACACCATTCTCGGTCACTGAACGAAATCAGTGGTTGATCCAAGATGCGGGATTGAGAAATTTTACGAAAGGAGAGTCTTGTACTGACAAATAGGGGACGTGAGGAGTCTTTGTATCTGTGACCAATGTGTTCGGTTTTCTATTGACTTCTTTTCAAATCTGCCTACTTTTTTTGTTTTTCACAAAACAACCCGAGCAACCTCTCGTGGCTGCCTTTCCCGCAGACTCCTTTCTTCCTTAATTGTTACCGTGGCCTGTGAAAGTTTAATTCTGACTGATTGACTTACTCGATCATGTGTTGTATTGATGACAATGTTTAATGCACATTTTTTCATTTCTAAATAGTTTTACAAATACTTGAAGACTTGTTTGTCTAGTAGAAGTGGCTCATTAGCACACCCGTCTTCAGGAACGAAGGTTTAATAAACCCCTAGAGTCCAACAGGTTATCTTAAAAAAAAAAAAAAAAAAAAGCCGTAAGGATTTTTGTCTCATTTAAATTATCCATCTCCAAATTGACTAAGATTCAGTTAGGAAATGAAGCACCTCAACTTTGTACCACCTGACTTGAAGAGGAGTCGGGTGGCCTCTGGGGCACCCACAGAGTGCTTCCCTCTGCCCAGCATGATACCTGTGGGAACCTCACTTTCTGAGTAAGTTCAGCTGTTACCTAGTTTGTGGCATTTCATCCCCTCCCAGGCACCAGCCTTCCCTTGAGAAAACACTAGGTGTGCACTGAGGCCATTTTTGAACACGATGTGAGAACAGTTGACTCCACTCCTCCCACACCCAAGGGAGAATGAAGCACAGAGGTCCAGAGCAGAGGGCTTCTAAGCTGCCATCACTGGAGCTCGATAAACAAGTAAAAAGAAATGAAGACCCTCCAAGGTGGGAGGGCACAGCCTCTGGAAGTCTCAGAATGAGAATCTGGAGGAAGGTCCCCTGAAATTTGAATGAGGTGGATGGCCAGACACCCACTGAGTCTGTAAGATCGAACCAGCGTGCTTGCACATTAAAATAAGAAAAGTATTCTTTTCATATATGGGGCCTCCAACTTTTTCCAGCATGCATACCACCTTAATGTTCCCAAACTTCTAAGGCTCCTTTCACACACACCCAGACACCCAGATTTGATAGGGAGCTAGTTACAGAACTAGCTAGCTACTATAGACACCCCAAAGTGACTTGAAGTACCCTGGAATCTAACTTCCTTCCCTAACATCAAGTCCTGAGTTAGGGTGGTCTCCGGATGACCAAAGAATCTCCCCTTCCCATTTTCCACCCCACAGTGCTGTGTGTCACCTTGGTTCTTTACCTTTTGTTTGTTGCTATTCCCCACTCCAATAGGATTTCCCACTCCAGTAGGAAACTACCCTAATGGGTTCCACTTATCACTTTGAAGCATTCTTCCATGAAGTGTTCTATGTGCACACATTAAGTTTAGGTAAACAGTGCTGTTTTATACTTCACTTTGTTTGCAGCATAGTGCCACAGCTCTGTGCCCTAAGCTCCACTATGTTTCTATGTGCCAAGCTCCTCTGTATCTCTGGGCTTCAGCATACTCTATAGCCTCCATCCCCCGTTTGACCTTCCACCTCCCCCATTGAGGGGCACTGGCGCTCGTCTTCCCCACCCCCAAGACAACGGTGCCGAGGACGCCTGAGTGTGCATCCCCCTGTGGGCCTGGAGAGAACTAAGGAACACCTGTGAGTGGGTCACTGGGTCCAGGGTCATCATGCCCTAAATCTGATGACACCTGGCAGCAGAACCCAGCAGCAGTGCACGGGACAAATGGTGGCAGCTTTCCCATCTCCATCAGCCCAACAGTGTGAGTCATTACTTTTATAGACATGTGATTGCTCCAAAAACTAAGGAGTTTGAGCATCTCCTCCTGGGTTTCTGAGCCCTCTGGTTCCTCTTACGCACTTGCTTGTCCACACCTCTGCTGTGTTATTTTACTCCAGTCACTTTTGGCTCTTCACAATTTGCAGGAGCTCCTTGCAGTTTTGGTACGAACCACGTTGGTCTGGGCGCTGCAGACATCTTCTACTGCTCCACCTGTCTGTGCTGACTCTGGCCATGGGACACTTGGTTGAGTAGAGGAGGCATTTTTATAAGTCCAACCATCTCACCTGAGAAAACCATTCCCAACACCAGACAGTCCTCAGCCTGTCAGCTGGTGGCAGAAAAGCAATGGCAGCATTCTCATCAAACCGCTGTGGGTGTAGTTCTTGTGTTCCTTGAACCCCCCCCTCCCCCATGGCAGGGCAGCGCTAGGGGGACATCCTACCAACAATGGCAAGGGAATGGGCCTCAATCCATAGGTCTGCACAGAGCTCAGCCTCAGGACTGGCCATAGCCGTGAGGTCTGCCCCACCCTCCCCAGCAGGTCATACCCTGGGAAAAAGCTACATCTGCATCAAGGACGTAGTCAGCAGACCAGCTTCCCTGGAGTTCTCCGCACCTCTTGGACATGAAAATCAGGTTGGGGCATCCCTGTGCCCATGTCATGTTGGCAGAAACAGTTCTACTGCACTGCTCCCCATGCTGGTATCCCCCATATCCACCTTTCTGCTACCTCAGTAACAGGGACCTGGGTCACCTCCAGCTTCTTGATGCTGCAAACAAGATTCAGTAGCCGTCCCGTGCACATTACCTCATGGACCATGCTGGCATCCCTTTGGCTCGCCAACCCAGGGCTGGAATTGCCACGTCATATGGTAGCACAGTGTACTGTCTAGTCAACTACTGAAAGTGACCTCTGAGCCCTCCCTGATAGAAGTATCTGTGTGCCTGGGGCCATGGGATACATTGGTGTCTGGAAGAGGAACATTATTCCACAGAGAACAAGGGCCCACAATGGAGAGGCCACTGTGACCAGTCAGCAGGGAGCAGAGGGTGGGAGCTGACTTCAGTGAGGAAATGGCAGGGATCGGTTGTACAGCCCAGCAGGCAACACAGAACTTTCACCACTGGACATTCAGAGGAGCTGCTAAGCGAGAAGCCAAATCTTACTGGAATCAAAGGCCATCCATGCTGGAGACATTCCTGGCCTCCTAGACACAGGCCGGCAGCTCCCTCCTGTGTCCCCACTGCATCTCAAACTGGAGCCAGGGAGGGGGCCAGAGGCACCCCTAGTGCTACCCCTGATCTGAGGAGTCAGGATTATTTATTAGCGTTACTCGGCCAAGGTCCTACAGCTTGCCAAGAGGATGAACCCATCACTCTCCCATATACAACCAGGCAGCTTTTCCCACCCTCTGCTTGTCATTCTTATGTAGAGAGTATGTGAGAGAAACGGAGAGACAGCTCATGCGCTGAGAATTCTATCCACATACCATCAGAAAGCAAGCAACTCCATGCTGGTATCAGAACCTCCCATCTCTCCCCAGCACTGGGCACCCAGGGGGGTACCACCTTTCTGGCCTGCACCCCAGCCCTGTCTAGCACATCCGTCTCCAGGCAGCCAACTGAGAGCAGAAAGGACAGGCCTCCCAGCAGATCTCTGCAGAGGAGGAAAGCGGGTAGCTGGATCTCCAGCTGCGGGAAACTGGAGCAGCTCCCCAATTTCACTCAGCAGAAGCAGGAGGTGGAGGGCTCATCAGGGAGAGGTCCAACCCACAGACCCCCAACATGGGGCAGTGCAGACACAGTGCCTCCTCAGAGACCAGCCAGGGCATGGAGAGAAGATATATGGGAGGAGGGATGCCAAGCAAACTGGTTGAAGTGAGCCCTCTTTAGTGGGCTCTGTAAGCGCCGGCTACCAGCCAGGCAGGTCGCCTCCAAGCTCACAGAAACACAAGAGGCCAGCAGCACCAAAGCCCAGTGACTCCCAAGTCTGAAAGGCTTCGTCCAGAAACAGGCCATCGATCATAAAGCTGCACTTTTGGGAACGACTCACAGCCCCACCCACCATCCTTAACGCCTGTCTGTGTCAATTCTTGGACCCCGTGACCTTGTCACTTTGCGCCGCAGTTTTGTCTTTTGGAGGAATCTACACAATGACACTACTACTAAGAGGTTTTGCTAAATTCGTCCAGCAGAGGAAATATGAAGGGAAGCCAGAGGTACAGGGAAATGAAACACCAAGGTGAGGCCTGGAGATGGCCTGAGCCTGAGATTGCTCCTCCCGCCCCAGGAAAAACTCCTGGGTCAGTGAGGGACAGGCAGGCAGACAGGGCAGATAGAGGGTGATGCTAAGGCAGGTTCCTGGGAAACCACTGGCATCCAAGGGATAGAAGATGGAGAAGAGAAATGAGAGCCGGCTGAGTAGACACCCTCGGAGACAGAGCAGGGACAGAGCCTGGAGGATATGGCCAGCAAGTCTGCACTGCCCCTGACACACAGACTCCATGAGGACCTCAAGGTTCTCACGTTTCTGCGGATAGACCTCAAGCTGTAGATGTAGATTTATGCAACAGGTCTGATCTGCCCGCCCTCCTCACCCAGGCACCCTGAACATTCCTTTCCCTTGACACTCACCCCAAATTCAACCTTAACTGCTATGCCCAATGCATGGGTGGGGGTCTGTGGGCCTGGGTGTGCATGTCCGGTGGAGCAGCCCCGTTACAGGCTGCATTTAAATGGGGCGGGTGTCAGGTCTGGACAGCCCAGGCCTCCTGGAGGTGACGACCACAGCTCATGGAGACCCCGGCAAATCTGACAAGACTTGGGGCAGCGCAAAGAACTTTATGGAGCTGGGATACACTTAGGTTAACTTACCCCCAATACAGATCTCTGTAATGAAATGTTTATAGCCTAGAAACATGAACACCTAGAGGAAAAGGGAACACAAACACTCTTCTGAGGAGCACTGTCTTCAGCAACTCAAGGTGGGCACTTAGAGTTCACAGCCCACATCTACACCTAGGAGAAGACACTCAGGGTTGGGGTGTCTTGAAGGATGACAGGGGGGTCCAGAAGGAGGCGGATGGAGGAGCTGCTTCAGGCCAGGGATGGAACGAGCTTCCTCTGCCCGGTGCCTGGGCAAGCAGCACATCACTGCATGGGAAGAGAGGGAAGGAGTGAGTTAGGTTCTATCCTGGAAGCCAGGTGACTGGAGAACCCAGCCCCACCAGACCCACACGTCTCCTCACCCACAGTCACCACCCACTTGGAGCTGATTAACCAGTATTGCCAGAAGTGAAATGACACCTCTCAGCTCAGAGGAGGGAAGACAGAGGCTGCTGGCTCCTGGCTCCTGGCTCAGACTCAGGGTTGCAAAGAGCCCAGAATCTCCAGGTTTAGGCAAAGCCTCAGGGCACAGTGTAAAGGAGGACATTCAGGATGAGGGCATGGCAACCACCATCCTCGCCAGGATCCCTGCCTCTCCTGACCTCACAGCCAGCTCCTACCTGTAGAGCCCCAGGACAGGGCAGGGGCCCAGTGCTTCAATATTGGGATGCAAGTCCCCCCTCTCTGCATATGTTCCTTCCCACATGGAAGCTGGAGAGTCTCCTGGATTACTCATTCCTGAAATTCAGCCCCAAATGGAAGCGAGGCAGCGGTCTTAAGGCTTCTCTCTTGGCAAGCTACCACCTTGCTAATTCTTGAATCTGTGCCCCCTCTGCACTCCCCTGGCCACCAGGACAGGGTGCCCACCTGGAGCAGCATACTGAGGCCCAGGTTGCGGTGCCTCCTCTCCAGCTCCGACACAGCCTGCAGCAGGGACCTGAACCTCTCCGCTGGGTCCTCATCCTCGTCGTCCAGGGACCCTTCCTCTTTCTCTGCTTCCTGCAGGAAGCGCCCCTCCTCCTCGGCAAAGAAGGCCCGAAGCTTCTTGTAGTCCGTCAGGGCCTTCTTCCTCCGGTCCATCACATGTCCCTACAGGATGGGTGGGTGGCAGGGAGGGATATCCGTGTCCTCGGGCTACCCCGAGAGCCCCCGCCCCACCACCGACCACCTCAGGGGAGGAGAGTCCCCTGACCATCTGACTGTACAGTGCTCAGCTGTGGTCCAAGGCCCTGGCAAATAGGGTCAGGGTACACAGCCACGTTTCCTTGTTCACATGGACTCCAACCCCACCCCACTTGCCTTCCACACAGCAGCGGCGGACTCAGCCTGGCCATGCAGGTCCCGAGCATCGTTCAGATCTTTCCTCATGATCTCCACAGATCCCTTGTTCTCCTGGAAAGAGATGCCGGTTATGGGGTGTGTGGCCACTTCTGAAGGTCTGGGGCCCACCTAAGCCCAGTCCAGAGGGACACTGCACCACCAGAATCCCCTGTCCGACGGTCCAGAGGCCTCAGTTCATGGTCTTGGCCCACCAGACACCTCAAAACCCTGCAGGCGCCAGAGAGGGGGGTCTTAGTGACCCACTATGCTCTCTCCAGTCTGAGAGAAATATTTGTGCTAAGAATCCAACAGGGTAACTGTACACAAGACCATCCATTGGGGTCCTTAGTGTTACTCTCCCCAGCGCAGGGATGGAGGGTGGTCTCTTTGGGGTGAGGATGGCCACACCCAGGGCCTGCCCAGCTCCATGCACTGACTGGATAGGTGGGGTCCTTCACCAGGAGGAGAGACCAACTCCAGTCCCCTGGCCACATGCTCTAGCCCCAAGCAAGCCCCTGGATGCTACACTCCACTGTTTACCCAGGAGACCCCAGGACCCAACCCCTGACACATGTACCCTCAAACGTGCTACTCTCTCCCCTCTGGTGGGCAGGGACCACACTGTTTCCACTCCCGGGGCCTGGCTGTCTTTATTCTCTAAGAAATAAAATTGAGCCCCACACACACATCCCGAGACACCAGCTGTGACCAGACTCTCCGATGGCGGGTTCCGACCCAGAATCAAGTGCCACATGTAACGGCTGAAAGCACAGTGGAAAAGGTTCCAGAACAAAGTAGGTTAAGGGACACGGGAGAAGACGGAATGGGAGCGGGGTGCACAGGACCCCAGAGGGGCCGATAGCCTCAGGTCCCGACCCCTATGAGGGGACTTTGCTCGTTGGGGCAGGGCTACCATAGCGTGACGTCATGCCAAGGGCAGGGCAGTAACACAAAAGGGGCAAGGCATGGGGGCGGGGCCCACAGCAGGACTGTCTGCCCATGGGGGGTGGGGCAGGGCAGTACAACACTGAGAAGGCGGCAGGGGCATCCTGGGGGGAAGCGGGGGACGATGGGGAGAAAGGGCATAGTCCAGGGCTGGGGAAAGGGGGACTGGATACCTTCCGAAGGTAGGGGAGTGGAGAGGGAGCAACCACTGGGGATAGGGAATGGGGGAACAAGGCACCGTCCAGGGATGGGAGAAAGGGTACCGGGCACCGTACAGAGAAAGCAAAAGGGACAGGGCAACAACTGGGGTATGGTGGGGGGTGGGGGCGGCGGTCAGAGCACCGTCCAAAAGATGGAGATTGGGGACCAGGGCGCCAACCGGATAATACGGAGGGGGAACAGGGCGCAGTCTGGGGATGGGAAGGGGGTCAGGGCACCCTCCGGGGAAGGGCAGCGCATGGGACGCCGCCCGCGCGCACCTTGCCGCGCAGCGCCTTCCTCCAGCGGGGCTCCCACTCGGGCGGCTCGGGCCCCGCGGCCATGCGGCAAGCGGCGCACAGCGGGCCCCCGTCGGCTCGGCACAGCAGCTGCAGCGCCGCCTCAGAGGCCGGGCCGTCGCGCGCGGGCGCCGCGGCAGCCTCCTCGAGCGCCAGCAGGCGGCGGCTGAGCGGCGGGCGGCCGGGCTCCACAGCGCGCTGCCAGCAGTCGTCGGCGCACTCGGGACACGGGAAGGGCCCGTCCTCCTCCGCCCAGAATCGCACCACGCACGCCCGGCAGAAGCGATGGCCGCAGTCGGCGCGCACCGGCTCGCGGGGCGCGCGCTGGCACAGGGCGCAGGCGGCCTCGGCTGGGCCCGCGGGAAGCGCCAGGGCGGCGGCGGCGGGGCCCTCGAAGAGGGCGCAGACAGGGACGCGGACCGGGGAGCACAGGTGGCTGGGCTGGCGAGGCCGGAGACACGGGGGAATGCCGGGGACCGGGACGCAGGAAAAGCGCGGCCGGAGAGCCGAGGACGGGGATGCGCGGACAAGGATGGAGAGCAGGGACGAAGGACAAGAATGGCGACTGGAATGGCTGGGCGCCCGGCGCAGGGTCCTGGCAGCGGTGTGCTCCACCACGCAGGGTCCTGGCAGCGGTGTGCTCCACGCAAGGTCCTGGCAGCGGTCTACTCCAGCCTCCCGGGTGCTGACAGGCCGCTACACTCCGCCTGGGTCCTGGCAGCGGTGTACACTCCACTCCCTCCCAGCTAGCAGTGGCGCGCTTCAGTCTCCCACCCGCGGGCCGACCCACGTCCTTGCACGCTGAAATCTTACAGGGATTGTCACTTCTCCCATAAATGACTCGTGTGAGAAAGGGAAACAGTTTTATTTGAAAAATCCATTTTAAACATCTTTTTTGTAAGCTGCTAGGACCTGAGCTGCAAGCACCTCCTCCGGGGCGCAACGCCCACGCGGGGTGGGGACTGGGCTGGAATACGGCCTGCGTGGGACCCCTCATGTGCATCGTCACACGTGAAATCGTTCTGCATGCACCGAACCGCGTGGGCCTTCCCCGCGTGCGTAGGTCCGGCGTGGACTCTCAGAGGAATACGTCCTGTGAGGGCCACCCCACGTGGGTGGCCAACGTCCGACCTGGAGCCCAGGCTTTAGGTCCCCAGTTCGCCCCTGAGCCTCAGGCATGGGGAATCCAGCGGCGAGGAAACTCATTGATTTAGAGTGAAGACTTGTGATAAGACCCAGGGCTACCAGTCACCAGGCCCATACCAGGAAATTCGTTAGCATTTCTTTAGAAAAGACAAACAAAAAAGGTTTAGGGAAGGAGCGGTCTGGTATGTTTTTGTTTTTGTTTTTGTTGTTTTAAACAACCAAGCACGTGGTTTTTAAAAAAATGCAATTTTTAATTTTTTAAAAGTGAGTCTGTTATTCCGCATAAGTGCAAAATCTTCCTAGGTATTGCTCTTTGGTTTTGTGGGGGGTTTTTTGTTTTTTTTTAAATCTGATGTTGACTTAACAAAAAACACGTAAAAGTTAAGTTTTATTCAGGGACCTTACTGAGGCCTGTAGCCAGGAAATAGCTGTTGACTGAAGAAAATGCACAACCTAAACGTTGAGTGTTACATTTTATTTGGCAGACTTGCTAAGGACCTAAGCCAGGAAGAGAGCCTCTCAGGAGCCAGGTATATAGGAGTTTTGGCAACAAAAACCAGGTTTGGAACAACAAAAGGTTACTGTTAAAGAAAACCAGACATCTTAATGAATTTAGTGCTTTTTTTAATGTATGGGAAGATGCAATAGTCTGGGCTTATTGGAATCATTCCTTTGATAGGGACCTTAACTATCTAGGGCCAGTACCCTGTTTTTCTCCTTTCTGAATCCCCTCAGGGTGCACAGTTGGGGTGGCTGTGGTGCCACAACATCCTTTGTTTACTGATAAGGCAAGCTGGTTGTCTTTATCCACACAGCCTCTCCTTACCTCTGAAGGGACTGGTCCAAAGAGGTAGTGGAGGAGCCAGTATATGTAAGAATTGTTTTGGGTGGGAAATACTTGTAGTCAAGCATACATCTTGATAAAAGATTACTGCTAATCACAAAGAACAGATATCTCAAGTTACTGATTTTAGTGTTTTTCTATCTATGAGAAGATGCAAGAATATGGGGTCATTGAAATTATTCCTTAGATATGCATTTTAACTGTCTGGGGGCCTGGTAAATCCAAAGTGCAGAATGTTTCATCATTTTTTCCCCCATCTTGAATTCCCCTCAGGGCACACTGTCAGTGGGCAACTGTAGTGGGTTGCAACTTACCTCTTTCTATAACAGGGTGATGAGTGACACTCTTTATTCTCTTTGTTTACATTGGCATAGACTTGATAATGCACTAAATGGGCAGTCGGAAGTGTGACTGGCAAACTGAGGTTAGTTCTGTGGAGCAATGGTTAGAAGGAGAAAAGCACTTCAGGCCGAGCCTAGCTGATTTGTTGGGTAGACTAGGAACACAGTGGAGAGAAAAGTGGGGGGGAAAAAAAAAGTCAATGAGCAAAGGCCATGATAATCCAGTGAGTGTGAAAAATAAGCAGGCACAACCATTAAAGGCAAATAACCAAACTAGGAAAATGTCAGCCACAAATATACAAAGAATTCATAAAATTTGGAACAGAAAAGTACAACGGAAAAATACCCCCTGCCCCCATGGAATTTGTCAGCGCACAGAGAAAACGCAAATGCTGAATAGACATGAGAAAAAATATACAATCTAACCAGTTACCAAGAAATAGAAACATAAAGTGAGACTTTTATTTTTCACTATTAAGTTGGCAGACCCTGTTACTAAACCAAACTTGGGTCCACTCATCCATGTCGCAGCAAAGCCAATCAGTCTACTGACACTGAGTTGTGGTGAAGGAAAGTATGCAGGGTGCCAAGCAAGGAGAATGGGCAGCTCATGCTCAAAAAGCCCAAAGTCCCCAATGGATTTTAGGGAAAGGTTTTTAAAGGCAGCATTTGGGGTAAGCAGCTGGTGGACTTTCTTCTGGCTGGCTGGTGATGAGGTAACAAGGTGATGTTTCAGGAATCCTAAACATCTGGTTCCAACACTGGTTCCAACCAGTCTTGGGTCTACCTGCTTGTCAGCATGTAGTCACCATCCTCCACCTGAGTGGGGGTCTTAGTTTCTGCAGAACAACTCAAGGATTTGCATCAGATTATTATTATGTCCCTTGAGGAGGAAATAGGACTCTGTTTTATTGCTGAACTATTTTTCAAGCTCTCTTGCTTAATGCTTTTCCTTTGTTTCTGCATTCCATCACTTCCCTAATTAGAGCCTGAGTCTGCTCCTCCAAACTCAGGGAAGGCCTGGGACACTAATGCCTTTTTCTACAAACAAGAAATGGGGGATATGGAGGGGCTTTTGTACCTGGGAGGTCCCTCCTGCTGGGTTTCAACCAAAAAAACCCTGATTTTGCAGATATTGCTTCTGGGAGACAATGTAGCAGTATGTGTTAAGGATCTTCAGATTTTTCATAACCTTTGGAATTCCTTTTCTCAAAATATGTTCTATAAAAATAACCCAAAGTGGAAATAAATCATCATTTGGTTTGGTTTGGAGAAATGTTTGTCATATCACTATTTGGGGGGGGGGGGAAGCTTAAAGTCCAATAATAGGGGAATGACTCAGCAAATTATAGTAGCCATCAATTTGAAGATGTGTGCATGAAAGATTTTTGGAAATGAGGAACGGCAAATATTGTTAGAACCCATCCATGACCTGCTCCCAACTCCAATGTGTGGATTTTCCCCCACACCAGGCAATTCTCTGTGTTTACAATTTAACTTAATTTTGACACTTCTGGAGATAGCATCAAACCCCACAGGTTAAGGGCTCAGTGCTACAAGACTGCCCCCCTGCAACTTCAGTTGCCAATCACAAATCCAAGCATCACCTGTGATACTATAGTATCACAAATGTCTATAGACCAGAGGGTCTCATCACGGTATCACACTATCCTTCATTAAGACCAGCAGAATCAAAATTGTGTTGTGCAGAATTCCCATTCTCCAAGACAGACTCAAACTGGCATTTTCCCTCCAGCTTCCTTTGTACCCTACAGATGAGAGACAAGGAATGGGAGGAGAGAGGGCAAAGAAGAGATGTACATTCTCTCCCTCATCTGCTTCTTGAACCATCCAGAGAACTGAAGACTCCCACTTTCAGGTCGGAGGCAGAATAAGAGTGGGTGATGGTCTGAATTATTGCTCAGAATAACATTTCATAAATACCACTGATACAGTAGGACACTTGGCAGGCTCTGAGCATCTTGATGCTGACATCAAAGACATCAAAGAACTAAATAAGGGACTTCCCTGGTGGCGCAGTAGTTAAGAATCCACCTGCCAATGCAGCGGACATGGGTTCAATCCCTGGTCCGGGAAGATCCCACATGCCACGGAGCAACTAAGCCTGTGCACCACAACTACTGGGCCTGTGCTCTAGAGCCCATGAGCCACAACTACCGAGCCCCTGTGCCACAACTACTGAAGCCCATGCGCCTAGAGCCCATGCTCTGCAATGAAGAGTAGCCCCCGCTTGCTGCAATTAGAGAAAGCCTGCGTGCAGCAACGAAGACCCAACGCAGCCGAAAATAAATAAATTAATAAATAAATTAATTAATTAAAAAAACAAAAAAACCCAAAGCTTTATTTTAAAAAAAAACAAAAACAAAACGAAATAAGAGAATGCCTCACCATGAAAGGGCAGAATTCCCAGTTTTGCTGATTCTGAACCATATTCCATATTTCTCAATATTGTATTTTAAATAGATTAGTATAAAGTTTTGAGATTAAATTAGTAACAATGAAAAAATCTGAATATTTTCTACAAGTGTGACAAAGTAGTTTTTTTTTTTAAGGTAACAAAAAAATAGACCACTAGAAGAGAATTAAAGGATTCTAAGGGTAGCAGAATATACCACCCCAAAATGTGTCACTTTGGCATAAAGATTATTTTGAGCTGGAGCCAAATGAGGATCAACAGTTGCAGAAAGATGCCTTCCCGGAGTTTCCTTAACTGACTAAAAGCAGAAACTTCTGAAAAATGAAAACTGCCATAAATGCCCTCTCTGGGGAAGTCTTCTGGCTGTGAAGATGATGGAAAGTCAGGGCCAAGATGGACCTGCACTAATGACACTTGTCTTCCATTGGTTTCCCCCCAAATATTTACCTTCCCATAGCTTGACACCCCTGGAAGCCTAAAACACTTTTCCTTTCTCTTGTCACTTCTCTACAGATTTATTTGTTAAGATGTTATATAAGCCCAAGTTCTAACCATCCCTTTGAGTTACTCATCACTGAGATTTCTCCCGTGTGACGTGCACCACATGCATTAATAAACTATTTTTCTCTTGTTATCTGATGAGTTTTTTTTTTTTTGTCAGTCTAATTTATGGGGCCTCAGCCAATGAAACTAAGATGAGAAGAGAGAAAAGTTTTTCTCTTAAATTTTCATTACAGGAAGTCGTAATCGCACATCAACCTAATGATTTGATGTGTGTTTTATTGCATTTCGAGTTGCCCTATTTTAAGTTCTGTTTTCACAAACCAAACAAAAGGGGATGGTAAAGAGATCTTCAACTACGTGTGTAGGAGAAATGATTGAAGAGCTGAGGGTGTTGAGATTAAGAAGATAGAACTCTGTGGAAATTTCATGTCTGGCATGTGGAAAACGAATAGAAAGCAATTCTTATTTCTCAGAAAAGACAGAAATAGGACTAAGAAATACAACTTACTAGGAGGCAAATTTGAAGTCGTTATGGTTATGATATTGTGATGTATAATAAGAAATATATATTTGGCCTTCCTCCCTATTCCTAGCACAGAGCTCCTAAAACCCTGGGAATTCCCTAAGTGATGAGAATCATAAAGTTGTCTTGATTTTCTAAACGAACCTCTGTCAGTGACATCAGGGTTTGTGTTAATGAGGTAACGTTTGGAAAGTTCTTGAGGATGGGAGCAGGTTGCCAGGGGAATAAATCTAGTAAGAGAGGGTTGGAAGTTTTAGTCCCACCTTCCATAAAAACCCAGAAGGATGGGGTTTGGAGAGCTTCCAGGGTCGATGAACACCTGGAGATTTGGAGAGAGTGGCATGCCCAGAGAGGGCATGGAAGCTCTGTGCCCTTTCCCCATACCTTACCCTGTGCATCTCTTCTACCTGGCTGTTCCCAAGTTATATCCTTTTATGATAAACTGGTGATTTGTAAGTAACATGTTTCTCAGAGTTCTGTGAACTGCTCTAGCAAAGTAATCAAACCCAAGGAGGAAGTCAAGGAAACCTCTCATCTATAGTGGGGTCAGTCAGAAGCACAGGTGACAACCTGAACTTTCTATTGGAGTCTGAACTGGGGACAGGCTTGTAGAACTGAACCCTTAACCTGTGAGACTTGATGCTATCTCCAGTTAGGTAGTGACAGAATTGAGTTAACTGCCTGTGAGAAAAACACAAACATCAGAATTGGTGTCAGATTTGGAATGATATTCCTCCAAATTTTCCATGTTCTAATGAAAAAAAAAAAAAAAAAAAGAATCACGGAGTGTTAAAGCTGAGATTGGTGTTCAGGATGGTTCAGTCCATCCCACGTCTGACATAAAGAGGCTGAAAGCCACACACGTCAGGTTGGTACCTCCACAAAACTACCAGACTGCCTTAAATAAGGACTCTTTCATATTTTCATTTGTATTTTTCTGCTTCAAAGAAAATTATTGTCTCATTTTAGAACTGAAGAGGGAAAAAAATCAGGGTGGGGTATTTGTTGGTTTCCAACAAATTATACGTATTGAAAGAAAAAAGGTGAGTGGCAAATATAAATTGCAATTATGGTATTATCTGTGAGAATAATTTTCCAGACTTTTCTAGGTTTTCATAATAATATGCTTGAAAACTTGTTTCTAAACCTGTATTTATTCCTGATACATTTAAAGCTGTATCCACTCTTAAGTACAGCTAAGCTCTATCACATATATTCTTTTAGGTGGTATTTCTTTTTATTAGGATCTAAATATTTTTAATTCCCCATATGATCTCTTTTTTAACCCAAATATTATCTAGCTATACATTATTTAGTTCCCAAATATACAGAATTTGTAACTACAATTTGGTTAATAATTTATACTTTACTACACTACAGATGTAGAACACGACAGTTTGGAATTTAATGAGCTCTCCTCTTATGACTGAATGGATGGGTTATTTTTGCAAATGGTGCCTGTGTGCTCAAAAGGAAAGTGCTCTGCTTGCTGGTTATAGTTCCAAAATCTTGACGTTATTAATTGTATTATTGAGCTCTTCAATATCACTGCTCAGTGGGCTTCCCTGATGGTGCAGTGGTTAAAAATCCACCTGCCAATGCAGGGGACACGGGTTCGAGCCCTGGTCTAGGAAGATCCCACATACTGCAGAGCAACTAGACCCATACGCCACAACTACTGAGCCGGCGCTCTAGAGCCTGTGAGCCACAACTACTGAGCCCGCGTGCCTAGAGCCCATGCTCTGCAACAAGAGAAGCCACCGCAATGAGAAGCCCATGCATCGCAACGAAGATCAGGCCCCGCCTGCCGCAACTACAGAAAGCCCGCATGCAGCAAAGAATACCCAACACAGCCAAAAAATAAATTAATTAATTAATTTTAAAAAATATATCACTGCTTAGTTTGTATTTGATTTCTCAGTGTCTGTGTGTGATAGGTGTTAAAAATCTGTGACAATGGTGATCTACCCATTTCCACAAGGATTGCAATTAGCTGGTATTTTGAAGTGATATGAAGTGCATTTATGCTTAAGATGATTATGTTGACTTGATCTAGTGTTCACTGTATCAGAATGTAATGTCCATCTTTGTCATTTATGATCATTTTTACCTCAAATTATACTTTTTTTAGATCCTAAGATATAAACATGATAGAAAATGAGAAATATCAGAAATACCTAGAAATCATTTATATTGAAATTACTACATCGAAATGCGTGGGACCCAAATAAGCCATACTTAAAGGAAATGTTTCTTTAAACTCATTTATGGGGATGGAGGCTGGGGAGAGGAACTAACCATTTGTTATGGATTGAATTGAGTCCAGCAAAAATATGAAAAGAAGTGTTGAAGTCTGTTAACCTGAAACAAATAGACTGTTAGTGTTTCTCTAGCAAAGATGAGTTTATTGGGGATCAGCAGAGAATTGCAACTTGGGGTCTGCAACCATGGTGAGCCTCATGCAAATCCCCACATGGCAAGGGAAGGAGAACACTATTATAGAGAGGAAAAGAAAGTTGGGAGGGCCACAGTAAACAAAGAGTCCTTGTCTTCATTGGCTGAGTCCTTGCCAGAAAAGAGGAGCATTCTTTCTTCTTCCTGTTGGGCTCTGCTGTCATTGCAGCACATGAGAGCTCCCTCTTCTGGTCTCCAAACTCTATTTAGGAAACCCAGCAGGACTCTGCGGGGCCTTCCCAGAGAGAGACACCAGCTGACCCCTGTGTCCCCTGCCTCTTGTTTGTAAAAAAGCTTTAGCCTCTTAGGCCTCCCCCGAGTTTCAAAGAACAAATTTAATCAGAGAAATGAGAAAATGCAGAAACAGAGGAAAACAGTTAAGCAAGACAAAATAATAGTTTAGCCATAAAACAAAGTCAAGAACCTTTAGTTCCTCCCCAAGTCTAGGTTGTCACCTATGCTTCCGAGCCACCGACTATAGATCAGAGGTTTCCATACCCTCCTCCTTGGGTTCCATTAATTTGCTAGAGTGGCTCACAGAATACAGAGAAACATTTTACCTACTACATTACTGGTTTATCATAAAAGCATATAACTTGGGAACAGCCAGGTGGAAGAGATGAATAGGGCAAGATATGGGGAAAGGGTGCAGAGCTTTCATGCCCTCTCTGGGCACACCACTCTCTCCAAATCTCCAGGTGTTCACTGACCTGGAAGCTCTCCAAACCCCATCCTTTTGTGTTTTTATGGAGGCTTCATTACATAGTCATGATTGATTAAATCATTGGCCATTGATAATGGATTCAACCTCTAGCCCCTCTCCCCTCCTGGGAGGTCAGGGTGGGACTGAAACTTCCAACCCCATCTCACTAGGTTGGCTCCCCTGGCAACCTGCCGCATCCTCAAGGACTTTCCAAAAGTCACCTCATTAACACAAAGCCTGGTGTCATCGACAGAGGTTCATTTTGAATATCAAGATACCTTTATGATTCTCATCACTTAGGAAGTTCCAGGGGTTTTAGGAGCTCTGTGCTACGAATAGGGAGAAAGACCAAATATATATTTCTTATTATACATCACAATACCACACCTTCAAAATATTTCCAGTACTTCATTAGACTTTTGTAAAAAGTGCACTGGAAAGCAGGCAAGCAAGGAAAATGGGCATAACAGGGAAGATATTTGGGAATATATGTAAATAAACAAGAGATGATCGTTACACAGACCAATGATGGTAATGAGCCTTGAGCTGTGAAGTATGATTAGTAACTCAATCATTGAACAAATAGCAAAATATAAATAATAATTGAATATTGTACTATACACTTAAAATCTTTTGAGAGGGTAATTTCAGGTGGTTTTTACCAAAATAAAATAAATAAATAAAATTTGAAATTTCTTCCTGGATTTTTTAAAACCTCAATTGCATTGTTCAAGTCTGTTCTTGCTTAACTAAAATAAGTCAAATGAATGACTACTGCCTTATCTCATGGGGTTCTCAAATCTAGGATGAAAAAAATGGGCCAGTTTGCATCAGCTCAAGTAAATACCAGTGTAATACTTTAATAAAATGGCACAAGTAAATTTTCTAGGAAGTGAAATCCATTTCATCTTGATGTATCAGGACCAAAAGTGACAGAAACTAATTTGAACCATAGAACTGAAAATGGAGGAGGTACATTCCTTGGCTCCTCATCTCGGTCCACTCGGGTTGCTATCATACTATAGACTGGGTGGATTAAAAGCAACAGACACTTATTTCTCATAATTCTGGAGGCTGGGAGTTCAGTGTCAAGGTGCTGGCAAATTTGGGCTCTGGAGAGAGCCCACTTCCTGATTCATTGATGGATGACTTCCCACTGTGTCCTCAGATGACAGAAGGGGCAAGGGAGCGCTCTTTTATAAGGGCTCTAATCCCATTCCTGAGGGCACCACCCTCACGACCTAATTACCTCCCAAAGGCCCCACCTCCTAACACTATCACCCTGGGATTTCAACATGAATTTTGGCGGGGAGTGCTATTCACACCACAGCACTCCTGAAAGGGTGTTGTGCCATCCAGCTCTTGTCCAGCAGAGCTCTAATGGCCGAATGTCTTCAGGATATATGCCATGCCTTCTCTCCAAGCTCTTCCTTCTGGTGGAGTCCCCAGGCAGGTGTCTCCTATTGGCAGCCTTCAGCTTCTACTAAAAGCAATCTGAGCCTAGAAAACTGTGCTATTGTGATCTATAATAAGAAATACATATTTGGTCTTCCTCCTTCTCCTGGTACAGAGCTCCTGAAACCACTGGAATTTCCTATAATAAAAGCAATAAAGGTGTCATTTGCTCTGTTAATGAGGTGACTTTTGGAAAGGCCCTAAGGATGGGAGCTGGTTGCCAAGGGAACCAATCATGTAATCAAGGGGTTGGAACTTTCAGTACCACCCCCTGACCTCCAGGGAGTGAAGAGGGGCTGGAGATTGAATCAGCTGCCAATGTCCAATAATTTAATCAATTATGCCTATGTAATGGAAGCTCCAAAACACCCAGAATGACTGGTTCCAGGGAGCTGGGACCAGCACCAGCCAGAGAAAGACAGTAAATTCTGGGCAAGCCCTGACCACACGGAGCCACATATTAGCCAGGAGGCCAAGGGAAGAAAGAGAGGAGATGAGTAAGAGAACAGTGGAAGGCCTACGAAGTCACCTGCTAGGCTGGGGAGTTGACGGGCTTGGAGATGACCTCACAACTCCAGGAGATAACCCAGGTGAGGAGAGACCACTATCCATACCCAGGAGCCACGGCCAGAGCCCATATCACTGCCAGGATGCTCCTGGAGAACGTGCTCGCTGCAACCTCCACCCTCCAGGAGAAGGGAATAACTTTTGTAAAATTAATGATTAAACTTACAGACAGAAAATGTTAAGTTTCTTTTAATGCTCCAGTATTAAAAACAAACTTTGGACAATGTTTTAACTTTTTCAACTCAAAAATCATGTCAAAACTAATGACTCAATTTAATGTTTTAATTGCAAATATAGTGTTAACTTTTTTAGATATTTTAGTCAAAACTTTTAAATAATTCAATATCCTAAAAAATCCAAATATCCCAATGGTATTTCTAAGCTTAAAGCAATATTAAGAATATTTCTAGGGGCTTGAGTCACTATGTACAACTCATATAAAGTTATTCCATCATCCCAACCCAAGCAAATAGGAGTTTCTTTCCCAGGGCTCTGAAGGGAAGAATGATAGGGCACTGAAGGGAATGTTTCCTAGAGATCAGAAACAATTCACCAAGGAGCACCACGCCTTTCATATGTGAGCTCACCAATCCAGAGCCCACACCCTAAGCATCTCCTCTCACATTCATGGGCAGGCCACTGTCCACCTGCCCTCATCACCCCAGGGCAGGTACCACACAACTAGGGACAGGCCCTATGCCCCAGAGCCAGCTGAAACTACTCAAACCAGGCAATCCTGAGTCTGCTTGCCCTACCTTATCTTGTCTTTCCTGTAGAAAAACCAAGGGTCTTGCTCAAGTTTTCCCCTCGCTCCCCCGGCTTCCTAGCAGACCCTGGTGCTTCTCAAGTGTGGCCCTGTGAGGTATGTTGTGCCCCTCCTCTTGGGAACTGTGAGTATAACAGCTGTCTTTTCAATGGCAGTCATGTCTTGATCTGTTGGCCTCACCATACCTGAATAACAACAGTAATAATTTTTTTAATTGACTGTATTTTAAAAGTGAGACAAAGCCAAGAGCAAGAGGCAGCAGTGGGTATGGCTGGGAGACAAGTTCCTAATTATGGGTGGACATCAGCGGCTGTGTGCAGAGCCAGGGCTTACACAGAAGGGGGATGTGACCAGGTTCCGTAATATCCCAATGCTCAGATGCCGGCTTGTAAGGGAGGCTAAGAGTAAGTTTATCTGCCATTTTTCCAGGAGCAACAGCACCCAGCCCCTTTCTAGAATCTGAGGAAGTTGCAAAAAGCATTAAAACTGCTTACTTCTAAGGCAAAACCAATTCTTGGTTGTGGAGAAACAAAACCACGTAAATAAAGTGAATATCAATCTACAGGGGAAAGGTTGAGTTCAATAGAATGTATGCTGGGCAGCCAGGAGTTATGCAGTCATGGAAAAGATTTAGAGCTTTCCCAGAAAATCTGAAGGGAGGCCTTAAGAAAGACTAGGTAAATCTATGCATATCAGAATTACATATTGTGAAACAATTACACAAAAACAATACCTGTATAACTAATAAGGAAGAATTCATGGAAAGCTGTTACTCTACATGGGGAAGAGAAGTGGAATGAGAAGCAGGAGGACAGGCAGGTAGTAGCATATGCCCTTTGATAAACCCATGCAGGTGTGGGTACCTGGAACAGGAGTTTAAAATAGCCAACCAAAGGCACCACCCAACACAGCCACTGGACACTGTACTCCCAGCCTGCCTGGAAAATCATTTTTCGAGCCCATTCCACATTGGAAAATATTACAGGAGGTTATTGCTTCTCTAGAAAAGAGAGTTTGCGCTGAGGTATGAGGACTTATTTGGTGTTCCAGCATAGGACTCTGGGAAGGATGCTGTACACATAATCTAAGGCTGCAGACAACACCAAAGGAAGATGAGCCTGGGGTCTCGGGTCCTGACTCGAAGGATTCTCTAAGGGAGACCTGGTGGTGAGCTCATTACCATATCCAGGCCTGCGATTGAAGAGTTCCAAACTCGAAGCCATCATCCCAGCTCCGCTCCCCACCCCACAGCTCTTCGCCTCCTAAAGTGTGGGAAAAGCTCCGTGCCTCCCAAAATTCTGGACCGCCCCCCTCCCCGACAAGACAACGAAAGAAGAGCCAAGGGCACTCGGAAAACCCCCACAAGTCACTTGACACCGCGCGCGGGCGGCCTCAGAACAGCCAGTCGCGTTGCTAGCAGCTCCATTTCACGCCCAAGGACCCGGATGCGGCGCGCGCGATGTGGGTCCTTGGGCATGACCCGGACGCGACGAGCGGCGATGGTGCACAGGAGGGTGACCGCAGAGCCCCCACCCACCCAGACCGTCCTGGCGCTGGGATCCTGCGCGACGCAGCCTCCCGGACACAGAAAGAGTAGCGCGCGGGAGGGCGCTGGGGCTCAGGGGCTGCAGCAGTGCAAGGGTGCGGGATACAGGGACGCGCGGACACAGGATTTCAAGGGTGCTAGAGACAGGAGCTCACGGGCGTAGGAGTGCCGCAGTGCCAGGACGCAAAGGGATGGCAAGCGGCACACACCGTGCAAAGACGCAGATGGGGGGTAGGGTTGTGGAGGTGGAGGGGAACCTTCCCTGAAGACCCGCTCCCGCCTACGGTCTGGGAACTGCCCGCGCAGGATCGGAAAGAGTGGTGGCCTCCGGTATTTATTTGAAAGGGCTCATCTGGATTGGTTCAAACTCAATCTTGCCCGCCCCTCACGACAAACCTATTGGCTAAGGGGCCTCCTCGGGCTTTCCAAGGCTTTCTATTATTCCACCACCTCTGCGGCGTCCTTCAATTTGGCGTGTGAGTTTGGAATTTCTTGTATTTTTTGCACATTTGTGCCTTAATGTTTTCACCCCTGTCTTTGGATATTATCGTGATTTCCTGACACGCTCGTAACACAGAAATGCTGCTGCTTTTGGGCGGGGGCTGGAGGGGTCGGGGGGAGGGGCTGGACAAAACCACCCAGACCAGCCCTGGGATGTTCCCTGTGTGTGTCAGGGGTGAGGCCGTCTGCCCACCCATCCCCCAGTCACCTTCCGTCACCTTCCCTTCGGCTAGGTCTCCTGAAAATACCAAAAATATAAAATATATCAATAAAAAAAGAAAATTATTGTCATAAAATCTCGTCTGTGTTTTCTGTATTTTCTCAATACTGCTGGAAGTTGCTAGATTCACTTTCAACACCCCTTAAGATCTTTTAATTAATGTGGTTAAATAGGAAGTAAGAGAAAAACATGTTGTATGCATGGGGAGGAGTGACAATCCCCTGGAAGAACAAACAATTAGAACCGCCCATGTACCGGTGCAGCTTCGAGCTGGCGGTGGGGAGGGGGCTTGGGTGCCTTCTGTGCCCACTGACCCCAGCCTTGCCTCTGACGCCTTCTGCGTCCGCACGGTCTATCCGGGTGTGACTGTCGCAGCTCAGAAGCCGATGGGCGAGCGTGCCCTGCCTCTGTGTGTCTGTGTGTCTGCGTGGGCGCTGAGATGGAAATGACATAGTCCGCAAGCTGTGCGTCCATTGCTGCTTCTCAGGTTTCGTTTCGCGGTCCTATCTCACTTCTGCAGTTGTGGTCGCCTGTCCTTCATTCACACCTGGCTCTGGGATTAGATTGCAGCCCTACTCTTTTCTAATTTGCTGAAATAAAATGGGCAAAGAAGTCATTTGGCCAACACGGGTGTTTGGAAAAGACCACTCAATTATCTTGCGCAGGATGCGGGCCAGCATCTGCCTATCTTGCGTCCTGCGCGCGCGCGCGCGCGGCCGGAAGGGCCCTGGATGCCGGCGCATCGGAGGGCAAGGCATTGGAGACTGGGATCCCCAGCCCTTTGCCACGCGGGGCATCCCTCGGTGGTGGCAGGAGGATGGCTTTTGTCCTCAGGGTGTCCGCTGGAAGCTGTGCTGAAGGACAAAGGCTGCCTAAACCGTCTTTTCCTTCTCAATCTTGCATTCTGTGAGGTTTACTTTTTCTCTGCAGAGCTCCACGGCATGCCCTGTAATTTCAACTACTCACTTTCCTGCAGCGCTCAACCCTAAAGAATTAAAACTCTTCTTCAATAAGCCTCCGTGTTGTCTTTTCTGTACCTGCGGGGTGCTGTCTCCAGGCAGATTCCTCCCTCCCTCCCAGCAGGCTCTGTATATAGCAAGTGTTACAATTCCGATATGGAAAGAATCAGCATTCTATTGAGGGAGGGGGGGAAAATATATGTGTTTGCCATTGCAATGTTTCAGTTATATGAAATGCTTGTTTGTGAGAATTTTAAAGTGATTTGACTTCTTGCCTGAATGAGGAGCTTACTGCACATTCCCCTAGGAGAAAAGAATGGCTTCATTCGTGCATCACAAAAATCCAGGATGATAAAACGTGCTCATTTCATGCATGAAGTAGGAAACAGATGGGCCCCTGGGCCAAAGAGCTGGTGTTTGTCAAATGGACAAAACAAGAACGAAGCCCGTTTCCCTTCCTCCATTAATATGGAGGGAATGAACTAGCAGTGGGGAATTTGTTGCAGCAAAAATAGAAATGAGACTTTTCTGATAAACAAGGAAAATAAGGAAACAATGAACAGGCTGGGAAACAACATACACAGGTCTGAAAGAGTTAAGCAATCTTGGTTATTCTTCAGCTGTTACTACTAAAAAACACTTGTGGCTAGTCTTGTCTTCACAAAGCTGATTACTCTCTGACTCCATAAGAATTCCCCTTTGCACCTGGCATTTCTTCTCCCCCTACACTCCCTTGTAGCACTCTTCATTTCAGAAAGAAGGTCACGGGCCGAAAACTTCAGGGACACCAGACCCGGTTGCTGCCTGACGCCTGACGCCTGATGCCAGCTTTGGCCATGAATTTGCAGAAGAAAAGGAGTGCAAGACCTTCATTACTTTGAGCCTTATCACCTACCCCAGACCATGAGACCCAGGCTATATAACCTTTCCCTATTCCCCAGGGAGGGGG
Organism: Balaenoptera musculus; assembly: GCF_009873245.2. Classification (NCBI taxonomy): domain Eukaryota; kingdom Metazoa; phylum Chordata; class Mammalia; order Artiodactyla; family Balaenopteridae; genus Balaenoptera; species Balaenoptera musculus. The sequence goes on from NC_045787.1 coordinate 154,275,712, forward strand.
GCACAGTTCTTGAGGCGCTAGCCTGCTGTGTTATCCCATTTGCCAGGCAAAGATTAAAGCCATTTTTCTCATTCCTCCAAAACTGTCTCCATATTTCTTTTTGGCATCAGTGCACAGAGAGCCAAGATTTTGGCATCATGCATGCAACAATTTATTCAATGTATATATGGAATCTAGGCACTGTACTCTAGAAATGATAACAAGGGGAAAAAAAGTGTTTATTTTGGGGTTTTTAAAAATCATCCAAACTCCTTTTTAAATTACTCTTCCAGGCTATTATGCCCAAGCACTGTCTGTCCCTGGTTGTTAAGCTGGAGAGCCTGTTTCTTTGTTTTTCTTTCTTTTTCTTTTCTTTCTTTGCCTTCTTCTCCACCCCCCCCACCACCACTCCTTCCCTCTCTTTTCTTCCTTCAGTCACTTTTTCACCTTTCCCTCCTTCCTTCCTTCCTTCCTTCCTTCCTTTCTTTCTTTCTCTCTTTCTTTCCTTATTTCTGGAAAACCTCAAGCCTGCACTATAGTATTCCATCTGTCAATACAAAATGTTGCTCTTGATCCAGAGGACTGTCCCTTGTCTATTCGGGCTGCTATGATAGAATACCATAGACTGGGAGAGCTTAAACAACAGACTTTTAGTTCTCATAGTTCTGGAAGCTGGGAATAGAGAGATCAGGGTGCCAGTGTGGGTGGTTTCTGGTGAGGGCCATCTTCTACATTGCAGAAGGAGGGGTGGGGGAGGAGGAAGGGGATGGGGAGACGAAGAGGCAGAAGGAGAAGGAAAACAGGAGGAGGAGAATGGGAGGTGGAAGATGAGGGGAAGAAAGCTCTTTCCTGTCTCTTTCAAAACGGCACCAATCCCATTCATGGGGGCTCTACTCTCATTCAACATATGAATTCAGGGGGAACACAAACATTCATTCCATGAGATTCTGGTTCTGATTTCCTGGCATTAACCAGCCTCTATGTGGGAGGATAGCAGTTTCCAAACCTTAGCACCTACATGGAAAGACAACTTCTTACCCAAACCCCTTCCACGAAATGCTCATTTCCTATCCCACGCCAAGTTTTCTTCCAAGCCTTCCTATGCCGCAAGGAAGCCAAGAAACCTCACCAGGACCCAGTGCAAGGACCAGCCTTCCAGGGGCTGGCAGCAACCAGACGAGGTGAGGGGACTGTGGGTTGTACAAACTGCTGCATGGCCTGCAGGCCAAGGGCCATCCAGAGACAGCTTCATGGTCCAGTGACCTGGGCTGACACTAGAGCAGCCCTGAGAAGCACTCTGTGCTTGGTTCAGTGCTCTGTTGTGTCCATCTTGAAATTCTTAATAGTTTTTTGACAAGGCACCCACATTTTCATTTTCCTCTGGGCCCTGGAAATCATGTTGCTGGTTCCGCAAAATACCCAAATCATATCCTACCCAAACCTCAAGTCACAGATTTTCTATGCCAGATGCCTGGGATAAATACTTTTGCTACTGAAGGGGTTCCGGACATACCACCCCAAAATATGCCGCATTTGGCATATTGAGTATTTTGGGCTGAAGTCACTTGAAAAACAGCAAATGCCGGGAAAAACTTTCTCTGAACTCCCCTTATCTGCCTAAAAACAGTTTTTTCAAAATGAATTCAACTGCCATTAATTCCCTCCTGAGAGTTTCATCAGCAGAGGAAGATTGATTCATCACAGGAGAGAAGACTAGAAGTCAATGCCTCACCCAGACAGACTTTGTCACAAACTATTGATATCATATCTCCTGTCTAGTCTCCTAAGGGCCCAGTCATCTTTCCTAATATCATTTACTCTCCTCTAAGATGACTACTTCTCCCCTTTTCCTATTAAGATGGTATATAAGGTCTCAAATCTCATCGCTTTTTGGGGTATTCACTTTTTTCCCCCTGCAATGCCCCCATGCACATAATATGTAAAAATGAATAAATTTGTATAACTTTTCTCCTGTTACTCTGCTTGTTGTCAGTTTACTTCATAGACCCATCTATTGAACCCAAGAGGGTGGAAGGAAAGTCTTTTCTCCATAACATTACAAACGTGTTAACAGCTTCAATAACTACCACCAATGAGCCTTAACTGAGTTTTAAGAATAAAAGGCAGCTTGCAGTCAGAGAAGTCTGTGCCAACTAGATCTACAGGCGAAAGGAAAGAGGTGTTTGCTTTGAGTGTATCTCCTGTGCAAGATCAAGCTTCAGACCTCTTCTAATGGTGCTGGGGGTCAGGGTGAGACCAATCATTTATATACATTGGTCATTAAGTCTCTGGTATTAAAAAATAATGGTTACAAAAACAGTTTGAATAAATGATCCAGAAGCACACAGTTGTTATTAAGGTGCCTTGTATTCAAAGACTATTTTTAAAAAATTGATTTGGAGATTGTGGAATTGAGTGAAATTTCATCTGCAGTACTTTCAGCTTTCTACTGCAGTAGAAATTTTAAGATATCTGACTGGTGATTTTCCCTAGAAACTTACATTTAAACACAGAGCAATGCATCTTGATTTTGATAATATTTTTTTCCCTACACATCACATCATATGTATTATTCTCTCTTCAAAATGAAATTCAATATCCAAAACCAAAAATATCTAGGTGTGGTTAGTGCAGAGCTTGGTACCACTGGCCTGACTTCCAGGGCCAGTTCCCCACCTCATCAGCTGTTTCACTTGAGACGTATTTTTTTCTGCCTTTTGTCACCCATCTGCAAAATGAAGTTAATTATAGTGTATACGTGGAAGGGATGTTATGAGCACTAAATTGAACTAAGTATCCATTAAGTGGTTACCTAGATCATAATGAGCTCTCCAGAAACGTTTGTTAAATCAACTATATATTTTTAAGGTAAACAGATAAAATAGTTAATACTGAGCATACCCAAAGCAGCTCAGGGGACACACAATCTCAAGATGTCTGATGGACCTCAGAGGACAGATTTGCAAGCAGGGGGCACTGCCTCAGCTCACAGGGCTTACTCATTCAACAAACACTTATTCATTCAACAAACACTGATTGTATCTATGCTATGTGCCAAGCTCTATGTTCCACCTTGGAGATTTAGAAGTGAAAGACACATCTCTTGCCCTGGTGATTACAGCTTAGTCCATGTTCTAGTGGGCAAGAGAAAGCCTTATGCTCCATATTTATGTGATGGAGCTGCCCATGGCTCAGAGGGAGCTCAGCTGAGGCAGCCCCGGCTGTGGCTGAGTCTCTTCTGAGAAGGAAAGAATGAAATGGAGCCAGGAGAACTTGAGCACTAAATATATGCCCACACCTCGCCATCTGCCTGACATACATTCACTCACAGCAATCCTATTAGGTAGGCATTGATATCCTCACTTTATAGATGAGGAAGTAGAGGGGCAGATAAGGTAAATTATTAGCCCCAGGTAGGGAGCTAAGCACAGGCTATCTAAAGAGTGGCCCCCTGGCATCTCTCCTCCACTTTCTTCTCACCCAAACCTTCTAAGGCAAATAGGATCCCATTGGGCTTCTTCAAACTTATGCTTGTGTAGGTATCTTGAAAGCACCTTGCTAACTTCTCTGAATGCAGTGAGCCACTTTGTCTTTGTGGGTGTCATTAAGTTTCCTAGCCTGTTTGGATAATGCTCTGGATGAAAAAAAAAAAAGTTGCCAGGAAATGACCTCCACAACCGTGCTTCAAAAACTATGATGTGCATAGGAATCTGTTTAAAATGCAGATTTGGACTCAATACATTTGGGGTGGGGCCCAAGCGTCTGCATTTCTAATGGGCTCCCCAGGTATTCCTGTGCTGAAACAAGTGAGAAATGTGAATTCATACTTGCATATACAGGAATTAGTTTAATAAGGAGTAAACTTGGGGACTGGTGACTTCAGTTAAAAACAAGACAGGCCCCAAATGGAGTCTCTTATGCTAAGCTCTCCATCACCAAACCAAGACTTGACTTATTTCCTAGAAATAACATCTTAAACAGGTCAATAGGAATCGCCTGATCAGCACTAGTTGTTAGGTAATCGGCCTCATAGACCCCTGCCATCCCCTTCAGATAAGTAACCTTGGAGTAACACCTGCTTTCTTGCCTAGTGTATTTTCCTTGTTCCTGCTCCCTCTGGCTATAAAAGTCTTTCATTTTGTACAGCCCCTCTGAGCTCCCTTCTATTAGCTAGACTGGATGCTGCCCAATTCTAATCGATTTTTGCTCAAACTCTTTAAAATTTTAATATACCTCAGTTTATCCTTTAACGGTTCCATAACCTACGTTCTGATAGGTAAGTAGAGAACAATAATAGTATCTTACTCTTGGAGTTATTAGGAGACCACATGAGATCATACATATCAAACACTTAGCATATAGCTGTCACTTCAAACGGGTTTGTCTAGTAAGTATTAACAATAACAACAATATGAAGGACTAGTGTTTCCTTTGAAACTCATTCATTTCCTCCCTCCAGTTAAAAATCTGCCCTGTTGCTTCCAATGTAAGTACCTTAGTATACCTTAGTATGTTTTCAGTACTATTTTCTGTACTTCCGAAAGAACTGTTCGCATTTACTCTTGAATTCTGAAAGGAATTATCAATTTGGCCATTGGGGGGGAAAATGATAGGAAATAAATGATTGGAATGGCACTTGGAAGCTGCCATACCCCTCTGATGAATAAGCACAAGCTTCCCATCCCTAGCTCTTTAGCTAAGGAAGAAATGTCCCCTTGCGTTTGTCTCCCATCCAGAAAAAATGGAGACACGGGATTAAAACGGGTTTTTATTACCTTCTTCATTTTTTTGCCCAGGTCCAGACTGGCAACTAAACAGACACCCCTCTCCCGTTACAACAAAGGGTTTGAACAAAAATGCTCAACCTGACTCCATGAGCACAGCAGACTCGCCTTCGGATTGGTTGGGCTATTGTCCAATAGGAAAGAAGCGCCGGCATCTACTATTTACATACATTCTTTGCGGACCAGGCAGAGCGGGGCGGGCTGTCCAATCCGATTCTAGAGATTTGGAGCCTTCATTTGAATACGGGGAAAATAAATAGTGGTGTCCGCTGCCTCATTTGCGCCAGAGGCGCAGCCCAAGGAGAGCTCCTAGAAGACAGTCAGGGAGGCTTAGGACGGCCAAAAGAATAAGCGCGGCCACAAGGAGAACTAATCCATTTACGCCTATAAGGTGCTGTAGCAGGTGTTTCCCAACACACATATCTCTTTCAAGGCCATGGGTATCATGAACTCGTGGATCAAGGACACCTTACAGCTCACGCTTCAGCGAGGCCTGCTGCCTGGCGCGCTACAAGCGCTCTTGTAGGTCCAGGGAGACACAGAGAGTTGCACACCTGCTGCAGCCCCATGAGCAGTGTGCCGTGCCAGAAAGTACCAAAACTGTCAAGTACACCAGCTCCAAGTGAGGCGGGCCACTGTGCTCCAGAAAGCAAAGGCTCTTTTCACAGCCGCCTCCGTGCTTAGAAAAAGAGTGTGCCACCTGTTGTGGTCGTGAACTGCTGTTCAGTTGGGATTATGGGAGAGATGGAGTGCGCTCCTGAAGTAAAGCTAAGCTTCTTTTCTTAATGGCATATTCACCAAAAAGAGACCTGCTGTGTTAGTCTTGGCCCCCAGCCAGAAGCCTGAGAGGGTGTAGCCCTGACGCTTGAGCCGTTGAACCCAGTCCAGGCCTTTCTGTCTGCGTGTGGCGAGAGACCTGCGGGTGAGGGGCACGGATCACCTCCAAGAAGGCTTAATGCCAACCTCTCCCTCTACCCATACCCCCTCGTGGGTCAGGCTGCGGTGTGCTGGACATGACGCTGGGTGAGGCTCTGGGTGTTGTAACACAGACCAGGCAGCGACTTTTGGGGCCGTCCTTCCCGCGTTTGCAAGGCAAAGCATCATGAGCTTCTTGCTCGAAACATTTAAGCAGCACTGAGTTTGAGCAGCTCCTTATAAGCACTAACGCTATTCCTGTTTGAAATATCAAAACGGCAGGAGGACAGGTACTGGTCTAGACCCTCATACTCAGCTATAATCCTTCAAACTAGATTGGTATTCTTTTATCCGAAAAAAAGTGTATACTTTTTTAATATATGCCTCATAAACGGTTTAAGAGCTTTTTTCTCCTCAGTCTTACTGAGGTGTAATTGACATACAGCATTGTACACGTTTAAGGAACTGGAAGTTTGTACCTTTTGACTGCCTTCATCCAATTCCCCATCCCCTCCCCACCCCTGCCTCTGGTAACCACAAATCTGATCTTTTTCTATGAGCTTGTTTGCTTGTTTTTGAAGTGTAATTGACCTACAACACTATGTTAATTCCTGGTACACAACATGGTGATTCCATATTTCTAAACATTTGAAAATGATCACCATGATAAACTAGCTGTCATCTGTCAGTATACAAACATATTATATAATTATTGACTGACTATATTCCCCATGCTGTACATTTCATATCTGTGACTCATTTATTTTGTAACTAAGAGCTTGTACCTCTTAATCTCCCTCACCTATTTCTCTCCTCCTCCAACCCTCCTTCTCCCTGGAAACCACCTATTTGTTCTCTGTGTCTATGACTCTGTTTCTATTTGGTTATGTTTGTTCATTTGGTTTGTTTTTTACATACCACATATAAGTGAAATACAGTATTTGTCTTTATCTGTCTGACTTATTTCACTTAGCATAATACCCTGTATGTCCATCCATGTTGTTGCAAATGTTAAGATTTCATTCTTTTTTATGGCTAGTACTCCATTGTATATATAAACCACATCTTGTTTATCCATTCATCTACTGATGAGCACTTAGGTTGCCTCCATATCATGGCTGTTGTAAATAAGGCTGAAATGAAAATCAGGGTGTTTTTGAATTTATGTTTTTGTTTTCTTCGGTTAAATACCCAGAAGTGGAATTGCTGTATTACATGGCAGTTCTATTGATATTTTAAATTTTTTTGAGGAAACTCCATTCTGTTTTCCATAGTGGCTGCACCAATTTATATTCCTACCAAGAGTGTACGAGGAGGGTTCCCTGTTCTCCACAGCCTCATCAACACTTGTTATTTGTTGTCTTTTTGATAATAGCAATTCTGACAGCTTGAGGTGATATCTCATTGTGGTTTCAGTTTGCATATCCCTGATGATTAGTGACGTTGAGCATCTTTTCATGTGCCTGTTGGCCATCTTTTTGTCTTCTTTGGAAAAACATCTATTCAGGTCCTCTGCTCATTTTTTTTTCTTTTTTCTTTTTAATTTCTTGAAGTATAGTTGATTTACAGTGTTGTGTTAATTTCTGCTATACAACAAAGTGATTCAGTTATACATATATATACATTCTTTTTCATATTCTTTTCCATTATGGGTTTATCACAGGATATTGAATATAGTTCCCTGTGCTATACAATAACACCTTGTTTTTTATTTTTTTTTAATTACTTAGTTTATTTCATTTTTGGCTGCGTTGGGTCTTTGTTGCTGCACATGGGCTTTCTCTAGTTGTGGCGAGCGGGGGCTACTCTTCATTGCGGTGCGTGGGCTTCTCATTGCAGTGGCTTCTCTTGTTGCGGAGCACAGGCTCTAGGCGCGCGGGCTTCAGTAGCTGTGGCTTACGGGCTCTAGAGCCCTCTGCCCATTTTTTAATTGGGTTGTTGGGGGGGGGATTATGTTGAGTTGTATGAGTTTTTTGTATACTTTGGATATTAATCCCTTGCAGATATATTGTTTACAAACATCTTCTCCCATTCAGTAGGCAGTCTTTTCATTTTGTTGATAGTTTCCTTCACTGTTCAAAAGCTTTTTAGTTTGATGTAGTCCCATTTGTTTATTTTTGCTTTTGTTGCCCTTGCCTGAGGAGACATATTCAAAAAAATACTGCTAAGACTGATGTCAAAGAGTGTACTACCTGTGTTTTCTTCTAGATGTTTTATGGTGTCAGGTCTTAATCCATTTAAGTCTTTAATCCATTTTGAATTTATTTTAGTCTATGGTGTAAGATATCTTTTCCCCAATGTATATTCTTGCCTCCTTTGTCACAGATTAATTGCCCATATAATTGTGGGTTCATTTCTGGGCTCTCTATTCATTCAGTTCCATTGACCTATATGCCTGCTTTTGTGCCAGTACCATGCTGTTTTGATTACTGTAGCTTTGTACCATAAACTGAAGTCAGGGAGTATGATACCTCCAGCTTTGTTCTTTTTTTCAACAGGGCTTTGGATTCTCTGGGTCTTTTGACTTTCTACACAAATTTTAGAATTATTTATTCTAGTCCTGTGGAAAAAATGCCATTGGTATTTTGATAGGGATTGCATTGAATCTGCAGATTCCCTTGGGTAGTTTGTTCATTTTAACAATATTAATTCTTCCAATCCGTGAACACAGTATATCTTTCCATATGTTTGTGTCATCTTCAATTTCTTTCATCAGTGTTTTATAGTTTTCCAAGTACAGATCTTTTACCTCCTTGGTTAGATTTATTCCAGGTATTTTATTCTTTTTGAGGCAATTGTGAATGGGATTCTTTTAATTTCTTTTTCTGCTAGTTTGTTGTTAGTGTATAGAAATGCAACAGATTTCTATATATTAATTTTGTGTCCTGCAACTTTACTGAATTCATTGATGAGTTCAAGTAATTTTTTTAGTGGTGTCTTTAGGATTTTCTATGTATAGTATCATGTCATCTGCAAACAGTGACATTTTTACTTCTTCCTTTATAATTTGGACTCCTTTCATTTGTTTTTTTTATCTGATTGCTGTCACTAGGACTTCCAATACTATGTTGAATAAAAAAGGTGAGAGTGGACATCCTTGTCTTGTTCCTGATCTTAGAAGAAATGCTTTCAGCTTTTCACTGCTGAGTATGATGTTTGTTAGCTGTGAGCTTGTGGCCTTTATTCTGTTGAGGTATGTTCCCTCTATACCTACACTTTATTGGGAGTTTTTATCATAAATGGATGCTGACTTTTGTCAAAAGCTTTTTCTGCATCTATTGAGATGATCATATGATTTTTATTCCTCAGTTTGTTAATATGGTGTATCACATTGATTGATCTGCAGATACTGAAGCAAACTTTCATTTCTGGGATAAATCCCACTTGATCATAGTGTATGATCTTTTTAATGTCTTGTTGAATTCAGTTTGTTAATATTTTGTTGGGAATTTTTGCATCTATGCTCATCAGTGATATTGGCCTGTAATTTTTTGTTGTGATATCTTTGGTTTTAGTGTCAGGGTGATGCTGGTCTCATAGAATGAGTTCAGAAGCATTTCTTACTCTGTCATTTTTTGGGATAGTTTCAAAAGGATAGGTGCTAACTCTTCTCTAAATGTTTGGTAGAATTCACCTGTGAAAATGTCTGGTCCTGGGCTTTTGTTTGTTGGAAGGCTTTGTTTGTTTTTTTACTTATCCAGTTTCAATCCTGGTGATTGGTCTATTCATATTTTCTATTTCTTCCTGACTCAGCCTTGGAAGATTGTATATTTCTAGAAATTAATCCATTTCTTCTAGGTTTTTCATTTTATTGGTGTATAATTGTTCACAGTAATCTTTTATGATCCTTTGTAATTCTGTGATGTCGGTTGTAACTTCTCCTTTATGCTCCTTTTAAGAAGCTTTTCAATAAAACAAACGTAGCACTTTAAAAAAAAATTCAGTTAACCATATGCAAAATACATGACACATTTAATAACAACTAAGGTATGCAAGGCCTTACTGGGCCCATGCTGTTCTCACTCTAAAAAACATCTCATAGTGCTGGTGACTCCCAAACCATGAAGAACACCTTCAGAGAACAACCCAGTCTCCCAGAGCCAAAATGCTATGTGAGATTTGGATTCACAGCTGTGTTCCCTCAGGTGGACAATGGCCGTCTGACTCCTCCCTCAGGGACTCACACACATCATTTCCAGGGCCTGCCACTCATTCATCAATATTTAACCTCCTATACAGTAAATACTGTTTTGCATTTGTAACTTCTTATTAAAAGTACAGTTTTTTCCCCTCCAAAATACTTTCTTTACTCTGTAATAATTAACAAATTTGACTTGAAATTTCTAACATGAAAAAGGAGTCTCCTAGATACATTTCAGATTGTATACCTGCAAAATTCCTCCAGTTCCTTCCAGGTCCTTAGTTTAAGCATTTACCTTGGTTATTTCAGATCCAGAGAATGATTCCATTGTGCTGAGTCCTAGTTCTCCTTGCCTCTATGTATTCTCAAGTATTTGGTTAACTGCCCTAGTTTAACTTTCAACTTAACAGAACATGTATTTCTTTGTTGTAACAATATGATAGACATGGTTTCTGTATACAATTTCTCTCAGTTTTTTCATCTCAATAGCAGGGACTCTGTATCACCTTGCCTCTTCCTTAACAGATTCCCCTCCTAGTAGATGGCCAAATCGAGCCCAGTCTGCACCTGAGGCTGTGTGTACAACCTCTGCTGGACTGTTCAGCAAATAGAGGCAGCCGTTTTTAACTTCAAGATAATTCTGTGTGCCAAAGGAGTCAACAATACTGAGAAATTAATTGATATTTTGCATTATTCGCAGAAAATTTTATTTTTTAAAGAATTGCATTTGCAAATTATTGTAAAATCTTCATTTTGCTTCTTTTATTTTTGGTACTAAGCAGTGCTTTTGCCTACTGCTAGCACTATCACGTTCTCTGCTGGAGACAGTTTTCATTTATTAGACCTATGGTTTAAGTTCATTAAGGTAAAGAATCACGTGAATCTGTAAGACTACTTTCACGTGACTAGAAGTTTTCATTAAGATACTGACTCCCAATCTACTTTGGTAGGAGGCTGAGGGCTTGGACCCAGTCAGCAGGTCTCCATTTCAAAGTGGAGGACTGAATTTTGCAGTTTTTAATATGAATCAGATAGCTACTGAGAAAATTAAAGGTGTGGACTTGTTGATGACAGATCGCTGTTTAATTTTTTTTTAATAGATTTTACTTATCTATTTACTTATTTATTCTTTGGCTGCATTGGGTCTTCGCTGCTGCATGCAGGCTCCCTCCTGTTTGGTGAGCGGGGTGCCACTCCTTGCTGAGGTGCACGGGCCTCACCCTGCGGTGTCCTCTCCAGTTGTGGAGCGCGGGCTCAAGGCGTGGGCTTCAGCAGCTGTCACGTAGGTTTCAGTAGTTGTGGCTCACGGGCTCTAGAGCACAGGCTCAGTAGTTGTGGTGCACGGGCTGAGTTGCTCCGCGGCATGTGGGATCCTCCTGGACCAGGGTCCGAACCCTTGTCCCCGGCACTGGCAGGCGGATTCCCAACCACTGTGCCACCAGGGAAGCCCCACTGTTTAATTTCTGTATTACAACTAGGAAGGCAAAGAAATGAGTTAAACTGCTGTGACAAAATTCCCATTTCGAGGTATTTATTTTTGTTAATACTGTTTCAGAGCTCGTATCTATAAAAGAGAACAAAGGAAAAGAAATGATGCTGCACACTGCTATCATTGTAACCATAATAATTCTATACATGCCCATAGATGCACAAACTAATTGAGGCAGAAAGGAGGGAGAGGGAGGGAGGGAGGGCGGGACCACTATCCATCTCTTTAAATGAGGCAGGTGTCACTTAAGTTTTATTTTCGGTTTTATATATACCTATCAAAACTTATTTATGTTTAAACAATTGTGTACTGTCAAGATGATTTTTAAACACTGACTTCTGGTCACCTACAAGTGTTTTTAAATTTCAATATCCTTTTTTGTAGAGAAAGGAGAGAGAGAAAACAGTGTAAAAAATATGTATCTTACATTAGGATGAAATTCTGAGGCAGAAGTTGAATGGAGATATGAGTTCAAGGTGAAAAAATTATCTAAAATCGCTCAGTGTTAACGAATAATTTAATAGTGTACTTCATGAGTTGCTATGGTTATGGTATCGAATTGCTGTTTCAATAGATACCTTTAAAAGATTGATGTGAGACCATTTTGTTTTGTAAAATGTCCTACCTTGGGATTTGCATCCTTGCAACTATTTGAACTAGCCATAAAATATTTTGGACGCCAACTTTAAAACTTGTGGGGTTTTAGAAATTCTTTAAGAGTGGACCCACGTAGGAAAAGGAATGGGGCGGGGAGGGGGGTGCCGATGGGCTTCCAGCCGCCGTGGCTGAGGACACTCGGTGGGGGTGGCGACGTTTCCTCCCCAGCTCCGCCCGCCCAGCTGGACCAGGCATGCAACCCGCTTCCTTTGGAGATAATTCACAAGAACACTATTATTAGCCTTCAACTGAACGTCTGTTCCTTGCCTGAGATGATGACACGACTTTTCAATCTAATTCTCAAAACGGCTAAAGGAAGTGATTATTTGAAATCTCCTTCTTACAAAAATGAGAAAAAACAAGGCAAGAAAAAAGGTAGGCGATGTCTTCTTCAGAGTGAAGACTCTTCATGCCAAAGCGCTTTCCCTTGAACTAAGATGACACTTTCCAAACGAATGCCATGAATTCAGAGAAAAAGGAAAGTTCTGCGTCACTAGTGCGTCACAGAAAATAACGTGGCTGAAGTGTGAAAACTACATTTGCTTCGAAAAACGTTATTTTTCTCTTAAATTGCCCTCCTCCCCACCCCCCCTTAAAGCTACCTGCACCAGGGGTCGGCTTTTTACATCCGGCTCCTGCGCAAGGAGCGCTGCGTTCCACCACGCTTCCGTTTTCCCTTTCGGTTGTCAAATATCCTGCGATTGAAGGATGCAGACATGCAAACATCCTCCCGGAAATGTTCATTGCCTTAGGATAAAGGTGGCTAGTGTAGGCGGGGATGCAGCGTCAGGCGCCACCGCCAGAGCTGCGCGACAACCCCCAGGGCCTCACCAAGAGCGTCCTTCGGGTTCACCCATCAGGGACACGGAGGTGGAGAGACTGGCACGAGGTCCCACTGGGGGCAGGTGACCTGCGTTCCTCACCCACAGGCTCACACCACACGAACACAAAACTAAACATTGAGTCCATGCCCGCAAGCCCCGGAAATGGCACTCTCCACACGCTAAGGACACTTGAGTTCAGGGTTCCTACTTTATTTAGTGAAGCGTCAATAACCTTGAGCAAAGACGAGGGTGGACACCCGGTCTCTTGATTGCCTCCCACATTGTTATTTTGGGTCGCCATTCCATACCCAACCTCCGTAAGCAGATATTCTCCCATTCCACTCCCATACACACGCGCACACACCTCTACAGGGAGCAGGGAGAACAAGAACATCCTTCCATTAACCAAGGAACCGCTAAGGAGAACACATCGGATGCGTTTACATAACAACCCTTCACGTGTTCGAAACCCTTTCTCGATCTTGTGGGTGGCTCTGAAAAGAGCCTTTGGGTTCCCGGGAGCCGGGGCGTGCCTCACTTGGAGCTGGTATACTTCGTGACGGCTTTGGTACCTTCGGACACGGCGTGTTTGGCTAGCTCACCGGGCAGCAGCAGGCGCACGGCCGTCTGCACCTCCCGGGACGTGATGGTAGACCGCTTGTTGTAGTGCGCCAAACGAGACGCCTCGCTAGCAATGCGCTCGAAAATGTCGTTGACGAACGAGTTCATGATACCCATAGCCTTGGAAGAAATACCGGTGTCCGGGTGCACCTGCTTTAACACCTTGTACACGTAGATGGAATAACTTTCCTTCCGACTGCGCTTACGCTTTTTGCCATCCTTTTTCTGCGCCTTCGTGACGGCCTTCTTAGAACCCTTCTTGGGTGCTGGAGCTGATTTGGACGGATCAGGCATTACGGCAGATCTTTCCAAACAGAAAAACCGATACTTCTCCAGCAACTCAACTTATACGTCCTGTATTCAAATGAGGAATGAAGAGCTTCTAGTTTCTGATAGGATCAAGGGCAGCGCAACGTCATCACTGGAAAAGGCGCATGCAAATTAGGGGATGGCGGCTTCCCTTTCTGATTGGCCACCATCGCTACCCAATCGGGAGGCGCCGGCTCCACTACCTCAAGACCATATATAAGGACTCCCTGAGTATTACGGCTTCGTTGCCTGGGGTTCTTTTTTTTGGCTTTCTTTTTTTATCTGCGCTTGATTGGGAGATGTCCGGTCGAGGCAAACAGGGAGGCAAGGCGCGCGCGAAAGCGAAGTCGCGCTCGTCGCGCGCGGGCCTGCAGTTTCCTGTCGGCCGAGTGCACCGGCTGCTCCGGAAAGGTAACTATTCTGAGCGTGTGGGTGCTGGTGCGCCTGTGTATCTAGCAGCCGTGCTGGAGTATCTGACGGCTGAGATCCTGGAGCTGGCGGGCAATGCGGCGCGGGACAACAAGAAGACTCGCATTATTCCGCGCCACCTGCAGTTGGCTATCCGCAACGACGAAGAGCTCAACAAGCTGTTGGGCCGCGTGACCATCGCGCAGGGCGGCGTCCTGCCCAACATCCAGGCCGTGTTGCTGCCCAAGAAGACGGAGAGCCACCATAAGGCTAAGGGCAAGTGAGGCCGCGGAGGCGGGCCGGAAACGGCCGTGCGCCCCGGGGGCCCCGTGACACCAAAGGCTCTTTTCAGAGCCACCCATATCTTCTAGAAAAGAGCTGCACTGGTCGAGGGCTGTGTCCTTTTGAGCGCGTTCCTGTGCGAACCTGTGCAAGGCAGGGCTCGCGGGAAACCGACCCCGAGGCATGATTTGGGTGCGCCTAGGGGCACAGTGGGCTCGTGTTAATTTTGTGCAGGGAATGCCGTCTGACACGTGGCCGTTTTGAGTTTTGCCACCACCAAGCTCATGGGGTTTCAATCCCACTCGTCCTGAAGGTGTCTTTGTTATCACTGGTGACAAGCTACTTTGGTTCCGGAAAGTATCATCACTGAGATTTAGACACCAAATACGTAGTTTTTTTATGCCAGGGAAAATCTGGTAGATTGATCTGGTATTGAAAGTGTTTAATCTTGAAAGAAACTTTAACATTTGAGGTTCTGATAGGTAAACATTTCCATTTTAAAATGTATGAATGCATGACTTAGTTTTTTAGAGAAGATGCGATCAGAATTGTATAATGTACTGGGAATTCTAAGGTCTTGGGAAGGGTTTGTCAGCATTTGAAAATGTCAAATTATATTTCGAAAGTAGGTGTAAGTTTCTAAAGGAAATCTCATGGTAAATAGAATAATTATTTAACAGAATTTAAATTGTTAAATTTGGGTTGGTCAAACGTTAATCAGAGATCCCCTTAAATTGATCGCTAAAGTCAGTAAAATAATTTGTACCTTGAGTTTGATGAGGAAAACTACGTTTGTGAATATAGTAAATTTAAAGTGAACATTGTTAGGACCAGATTAAGTAATACATATGTGGATATTTCAGAAGATGACTTCATGAATTCCACATTCTGTTATAAATAGGGGTTGTAGTGTCCCAGAGATGCTCCTGCAAAATCAACTGAGAAATGAGAATGTTAATGGCACCTACTTCATGGGGTGAAGGGATTAAATGAGTTAATCTATACTAATCCCCTTGTTTAAAAATCCCTAGCACAATATAAGAGCTCAGTAAATGTCTATTCCTGCTGTCATTATCCTTAGTGATTCCATTAATTTTTTTATAACAATAAATACAGGCCAGTAAAATAATTTAGGAATATTATACAATAAATAGTTATCTTACTAAAATTACATGTACTCAAACCAGGGCTCCCTAGACACTATCTGGAGCTAACTACGTATCTGCTAGTCTTTAGAAAATATCCTAGCACTGAGACTATTCGCACCAAAAATTGATAGGAACTATCAATGTGGATGGAAAAAACACCAGACTCCCCTGCAGTGTAGGTAGAGATAGCAGGACCCACATTACCCAGTGGGACCCATTTCAGTGAAACAAATTGCAAGGAATTAAGGAAGAGATTATAGAGCCTTCTGGAGAGGTATACATTATGTTTCCAGTGACAGCCTTCAATTCTAGCTTAAATTTGACCTTTGCACTGATATTCATGTAGGTCATTGTATATCTTCAACCCCTTCAGCGGTATTTAAGAAAGAAAGGTTTCTGGGGAGTAGGGAGCTTGGGTTTTCCAAGTATCATCATGGAGCTCCAGATTTTCAGTTCCTCAAGTGGAGTGTTAAGATGGAGGCATGAGGACTTCCCTGGTGGCACAGTGGTTAAGAATCCGCCTGCCAATGCAGGGGACACGGGTTCAAGCCCGGGTCCGGGAAGATCCCACATGCCGTGGGACAACTAAGCCCGTGTGCTACAACCACTGAGCCTGCGTGCTGCAACTACTGAAGCCCGTTCACCTAGAGCCTGTGCTCCGCAACAAGAGAAGCCACAGCAATGAGAAGCCTACACACCGCAATGAAGAGCAGCCCCTGCTCGCTGCAACTAGAGAAAGCCCGCGGGCAGCAAGGAAGACCCAATGCAGCCAATTAATTAATTAATTAATTAATTATTTTAAAAAGCGTGAGGTGGGAGGTGCTCTAAGGGGCAGTCAGTTCTTCTTTTGGCACTTCTAAGGCTGAGCTAATACAGCCACAGGGCCTATTTAATTTTCAGTTAATTAAAATTAAATACAAAGGTGCAGTTTCTCAGTCACCCTAGCCACACATGGCTAGTGGCTACCACATTGGACAGGTAGGTCTCCATTGGATAGAAGGTCTCCATCATTACAGAAAGTTCTGTTGGGTAGCTCTGGTCTAAAATCTGATCATCTCTCAGGGTTATCAGGTTCAGAAACATAAAGTATGCAGAGCTGCCTGCCTTGGTAGAGAAAGCTCATCAGACTCATGCTTAAAGAAGAAAGCACCACATGGCCCAGCAATTCCATCCCCAGATACACACAAGGACTCAGATACCCATACATCCATGTCACATTCAGAGCAGCATTATTTGTAACATCCCAAAGGTGGAAATAGCCCAAAATGCTATAACAGATGAATGGATGAACAAAAATGTGGTCTATCCATATAGTGGAATACTGTTCAGCTATAAAAAGGAATGGCACATACAAACATGGATGAGCCTCAAAAACATTGTGCTAAGTTAAAGAAGCCAGACACAAAAAGTCACATATTGCGTGATCCCATTTATATGAAACATCCGTAACAGGCAAATCCATAGAGACAGAAAGTAGATTAGTGGTTGCCAGTGGCTGGGGGGTAGAGGGAGGAATACAGAGTGTTCACTTTTGGGGTGATGAAAATGTTTCAGAGCTAGAAAGAGGTGATTGTGAATGTACTAAATGTCACTGAATTGCTCACTTTAGAATGGTTTATGTTTATGTGAATTTCACCTTGATTTAAAAAGAAATGTGAACCTAATACATGGATATGCACTAAAAAGAAGAGGAGGAGACTGGGTGTCTCCATCGATTCTATCCAGTAGGTGGAGTGTGGGGTGGACAGGGGCTGGCCTGGCCTGCACGGTAGCATCCCTTAGAGACCATGTGGGAAGAGGGGCATGGTGTCCCTTTGGGTGGCCACAGCCTTTCCGTCTGCCTGCCTCGATGGAGCTTCAAGCCCTTTCTCCAGCCAACTGCCACATGTCACACATTCCCTTCACCAGAATTATCTTGGTCATTCTCCCCATGTCTCTATGAAAGATGAAGAAAGGAGGTGGGAGATCCCGGAGGAAGAATGCAGCCTGGGAAGCCTCGGAAACATCCATGCCCACTGCAGATAAAATGTCCTCAGTTTCTGGAATTCTCAGCTTAGCCTGGCCCAAGTCAAATAGCCCACCTCACCTCTCTCCTGGGCGTGGCCTGCACCCAGCCCCTGCTGCACATCTAGTCTCTCCTCCCTACTGTATCAGTTCCCATATGTTCACCAACATATTCAAGAATCTCCCAAGTGAAAAAGCAAATGGACTCCTCCCCCTCTCCCCGAGTTTCTGTGCTCCCCCAGACCCTGGATGAGAACTTGGAGAACTGGGTCACCCGGCTCCCAGTGCCGTCGGATCTGGGCTGAACTGAGCTGTTCTCCCCCTATGTCACCGTGTTACATGGCTGCCCCAGCCCTGGTCATCAGAATCTGCCTAGTACCCCCCCACTCCCCTACCCCCAGCCAGGGTCTTGTTTCCATGCACTGCTCACAAAACTTCATGAAGGCTTTTATTTTCTCCAGGGCATGCCCAGCAAAAGCTCTAAAACTACATCCTTTTCTCTGCCCATTCCCCTCCCTCCCACCTCCTGGTCAGCTCAGTTCTACTGCCTCCTGCACAGGTCTCTGGGGACACCAGGTCCTGGTGCTTCTCACCTCCCTCTCGACTTTGGACGCAGCAGCCCCTCCTGTGAGCACTGCCCTTGGGCCTCCAGGCCACCTCTATCTCCAGCTGCCCTGTCTTCAGCTCACTCCCAGTCACCTGCAGCCCTCTTTGGGTCATGTCCTTCCTGTTCTCTCCTACAGGGTGGCAGATCAGCCCCAAATGTCCTAGAGGGCCTGTAGGTCAGCAGTTTGAGCTGGACCCCCAAGAAAGCTGGTGGTTAGTGAACATGCTGAAGGCTGGCTCAGGCATTTGGGGCCAGCTGGGGGATCAGTTGGTCGATCAGTCATGGGTCATTGTGGGGGGAGGGTCCCCGGGAAGGTGCTGGTCTGGCAGCCTCTCACATATCTGAACACTTTGGTTCTTCTCACCATCTCTCCCCATGGCTAATTCAAGCTTCCTTACACAGTCCCAAGAAGACAAAAAGTGCTCAGGACCCCTGAGGCCTGGCCTGCACACTGCGCTCAGGCCCCAAACTGGGATTCGGCGAATCACCAGGCCCACTGGACCCTATGTGTGGACCAGTAGCCTCCACTCTCAATGCTAGGAGTGGCAATTGGCCATGTTGCCATCCACCACGGGTTCTGTGGTTTGACCAGAGCCTTCCTCTTTCTCACAGTCTCATCCAGGTCATGGATGAGATGGGCTTCAGTGATGTCCAAACATCACTGATGGCAGATGTCTTCCCAGAGTGCCAGGTTTAATGCTCCTGCTGGGGATTTCCACCCACTCGTTATGGCTGGACTGCACTCTGAGCCTGACAGCCCCCCCCCACACTACCACCTCCCCATCATTCCCCAGTCAGGTAGATGGTCCTGCCATTCTCCAGCGACTCAAGTAAACTAAATACACTAACAGATCTGCCTTTCATTTGTTCTTTTCCATGGTTGCTCATGTGGAGACCAATAGCAAGTTGGTAAACATCAGGAAGGCAGATCTTTCTGTCTATGTCAGCTGCTACCACCCTAGTCCTGGATTCCACCTGTAGTGGGCTGAAGGTTGCTTCCCCCCCTTCCCCCCTAAAATAGATATGTCCACATCCTAAGGCCTGGAGCCAGCAACTGTGACCTTATTTGGAAAAAGTCTTTGCAGGTGTAATTAAATCAAGGATCTTGAGATGAGAAGGTCATCCTGGATTAGGATGGGTCCTAAATACAATGACAACTATCCTTACAAGAGACAGAAGAGGAGAAGACACAGAGATACAAGGAGATGGCCACATGACTACAGAGGAAGAGACTGGGGTGAAGTGGCCACAAGCCAAGGGGCTCCTGGAGTGCCAGGAGCTGGAAGAAGCAGGAAGGATCCTCCCTTTTCTGCCTCTTCCAGAGGGAGCACAGCCCTGCCCACACCTTGACCTCTGGCCTCCAGAACTGGGAGGAAAAATATTTCTGTTGTTTTAGCACCCCCTCCCCACCTCAGCTTGTGGTAGTTTGTTACAGCAGCCACAGGAAACTTGTACACCATCATTTCTTACCTGAACTACTTCAGTTGCCTCTGTACTAATCTCCTGCTACCAACACTACAGCATAAGTGAGATTCTCAAAAATTCAGTTTCCCTCCTTGGGAATAAAATCTACCAAAAGTCACTCAGTGGAATCCGCCACATCAACAGGTAGGGAAAAAAGAAGAAGGAGGAGAAAAATCATATAATCATCTCCATTGATGCAGAAAAAGCATAGAAAAAGTATTGACAGATAACAATATAGTTAATGGTGAAAGACTAGATGCTTTCCCTCTAAGATCAGGAACAAGGAAAGGATGTCCGCCTAACCACTCATTCAGTGTAGTGTTGGAAGTTCTAGCTGGTGCAATAAGCCAGAAAGAAAAGAAAGAGAAAGAGAGAGGAGGGAGGAAGGAAGGAAGAAAGAGAAAGAGAAAGGAGAGAAAAGACCAGAAGAGAAAAGAAAAGAAAAAAGAAAGGAAAGAAAAAGAAGAAATAGAGAAGGAGGGAGGGAGGAATGGAAGGAAGGAAGATGAGGCATACAGATTGGAACAGAAAAAATAAAACTATTTGCAGATGACATGATTGTCTACACAGAAAATCCCAAGAAATCTATGAAACAACCCCAAAAACTGATAGCTGAATTCAGTAAAGTCTCAGGATGCAAGATCAACACAAAGATCAATTGAATTTCTATATATAAACACTGAGCATGTGAAAACCAAAATTAAAAACACATTGCCAGGGGCTTCCCTGGTGGTGCAGTGGTTGGGAGTCCGCCTGCCAATGCAGGGGACACGGGTTCGAGCCCTGGTCCTGGAAGATCCCACATGCCGCGGAGCAGCTGGGCCCGTGAGCCACAATTACTGAGCCTGCGCGTCTGGAGCCTGTGCTCCACAACAAAAGAGGCCGCGATAGTGAGAGGCCGCGCACCGTGATGAAGAGTGGCCCCCACTTGCCACAACTGGAGAAAGCCCTCGCACAGAAACGAAGACCCAACACAGCCATAAATAAATAAATAAATAATTAATTAAAAACAAAAAACAAACAAACAAAAAAACACATTGCCATGTAAAATCACTCCAAAAAAAATGAAACACAGGTATAAATCTAACAAAACATGTACAGGACTTGCTGCTGAAAATCACAAAATGATGATGAAAGAAATGAAAGATGATCTAAATAAATGGAGAAACATACAGTGTTCGTGGATTGGAAGACTCAACATAGCAAAGATGCCAATAATCCACAAATTGATGGATGGGATGGAAACACCAAGACAAAGGTAAATAAATGTGAGGCATCTGGTCACTAAATATTTGTGATCATTAAGTATACAAGAGGCATTAAAGATTCATGATCACTAAGTATACAATAGCTACTAAGCCTTCAGAACCCCTGAGGCACTCAATTTCCACAGATCGTAAGCAGCCACTGCTGGGACTCTCCACAGGAGAGCCTGTCCCTGTGTGGCTGCACCTGTATGCATTGGCCCAGGACCCCTGGTGTCTCCTGGACCCTGTTCCTCATAACCTCACCATCAGCAGGGAGGCTAGGTGGCAGGGAGAACAGGACACACACATGTCCACGTGTGCCCAGGATCAGGTGGTGCGGCTTTCCTGCTGACACCTATGTTTGTGTCACCCCATCTCACCCCATCTCTTCCCCCTTACTTCTTGTTGCCTGTTTTAAATTAATTTAATAAACCACGTGGTTTGAGCTTTCTAATGTGGCCTGTGAGCCCTTCTGCACCATGACCTGTAGTGACCTTGGAGGGTATGTCCTCTAGTACCTCCACCTGAGAGCTGTAGGAGGCTACCCCCAGGCAGGTGAGACAGACGGGTTACTTTCCACGGAACAGCTCGGTTGCTTCCTCTCACTGCTGGGTATTGGGGGGTGACGTTCAAGCTGAGCTCCTGGAGGCCAGGAAAACCATGGCTGGCCGGATTCCCAAGGACACCTGCACACTTGGAATAGAGCAGCCTAGCCAGCGCCCATACAGGTGTGCTGGACACCAAGTCTGATGACGAATGAACGCTGTGTGTGATACACTCACCACCCTCCTATTTGTAGAAATTCCACTTTAAAACGTCACATGTGTGGCCTCAGAGGCCTTAATTAAAGGGGCGCAAAGCCCTTGAAGGCAGTCACTTCACTCAGGCCCTGCAGCGGCTGCGCGGTGCCCTCCAAGTAAAAGCCCCAATCTTTCAGGGCACAGCAGGAGCCGCTCTTCCATTTACCTCTGACCACGCCTCCTTCCCCCGCGCCAGCTCCTCCTACCCTCAGCTAGTCTCTGTCCCTCCAAACCCAGGCGTCCGACCATCTCCAGAGCAGCGGGTTCCCACTCCGAAGGCTTCCAAGTTTCCTCTCAAGTCTCCACGGTCCTGGGCGACACGCCCCAAGCCAATGGTGCTCTATTTCTGCTCAGCGTGTAAACCTCTACGACACTATCTCCCCTCTACGGGTCATCACCTCCCCAACTAGATATAACTCCAGGAAGGCACTTTTCAACCAAGTTCTCAGAGCTATGCCAGGCACCTAGTAGGTGCTAAATGAATATATGATGAATGAAAAGAAAAAAGAAAACCAAAAGAGTGCTTCTCCTTCTAGTCAGAGAAAGAATGGAATTGAGCTCCAAAAGCTACACAGCCAAAGAGCAGGGAGAAAGTGTGCCATCCCACCTCTGGGCGCCACCCGCTGCCGGGTGTCCTTTTCCACAACAGTCATTGAGCCGACTTCGGGTTTGGTTGGGAGGAAGTTACCAAGAAAAGAAAATTAGGAACCCAAGGATGAGGGTCACACTCCCGCAGGGACTTTGAAGCCGCGGCTTCTTCAGAGACCATCCCGGGAGAGAGTTGTTTTTGTTGAAACGTAAAAAGGGACGTGGACTTGATGTCTTTGGGGATCTCGGGTCGCCATTTCCGGCCAGTTCCCGGAGATGCGGCGCGTGAGCTGTGGGTCCTTGGGCGCAAAGTGGACGCGCCGGGCAGGGCGGCGCACAAGCCAGGTTTCTGCAGAGCCTCTCCAGCGGCGCCGTTGCAGCGGGGCTCGCTCTTTGGGTCCTAGGTGATGGGATGCCGCTGGCCCTGGGAGGGCAGAGCGCGAGAGGGAGATTCGGCCGACTCCGGGGGGGGGGGGGGGGGGGGGGGGGGGGGCCGGGGAGAGGAGCGGTGGAGATAAAAAGGTGCGTGTGCGCATGAGTTCAGAGGTAAGGGTGCAGGGGTACAGGGATGCAAGGGTGCCGGGGATACTGGCGCGCAGAAGTGCAGAGGTACAGAGATAAAGGAGTGCGGGATACTGGAGCATGGGGGTGCAGGGATGCGGCGGTACGGGGCGGAGGGCGGGGATTACCTGGGCGCGGGGATGCAGGGGTGCGGGGGTACGGAGGAGGTGATATAGGGCTTCGGGGATGCGGGGGTGGTGGGGGGTACGAAGGAGGGGATTATAGGGGCTGGGGATGCAGGAGTGCAGGTTACGGGGGGCGGGGATACAGGGGTGCAAGAGTATGCGGGAGGAGGGGTGGAGATACCGCGGTGCGTGAAGTGGAGGGTGCTGGGAACAGTCGCTGGCGGTTTCTGGTGCCCGCGGTGGGGAGGATGGTGGGTTTGGAGGCTCTGGCTCCTGCGTGCTGTGGTCAGGGCTCGCTACATAAAACAGCAAAGCCTTTGCTGCCCTTGTTTGCACTTGGGAACGTTTTCCGGTTGGTCAGTTCAAAGACCGCCGGCCTGACGGCATTGGTCACGCATCCACCCTCTTGTCCTCCGGCTGCGGCCACTGACCTGCGCCCCGAGAACCCCGCCTCTCCAATCCTTCCCCGGGCTCAGAATCTCGGACACTTTCCGGATTTTGCACACTTGATGTCACCGATTTCTCGCAGGGTCTCTCATTCCTGAGACAGAAAGGCTACGGCCTATTCTCCCTTGTCTGGTGACGGTTTACTTGACGCCGCTGTTCCTGTGCGCGCTGGAGTGGAGCACTCCAAGTACCCCCTCAGCACCATTAGCAAAGCCTGCTCTCCTCTCGCGCTATCCGAAGGGCATTTATCTCCGCCTCCCCGATGTTCGGCCCCCAAGGGATCTCTGTTCTAGACAGTGTCTTAGATATCTGTTCGCTCTTTCCTACTTAAAGGGATACACACACGTCCACATCTAAACGTTAGTAACAGACATATGCCTAAGACCAAATACCCGTATATGTCAACGGCTTTCTTCTTTAACCAAAATCCATAAAAATTCAACACAATATTGTTTACGTCTTTTAATTTTCGTATGCTTGTAATTGCATATATTAACTTTTCTTCTTTTATAAACTAAACATAATCTAATTAACCATTATTATTGTTGTGTGATTCTCAAATTCTCAACTGTGGCCCAGGGGAGACCCTTTCAAATAAAATGGCTATTTTGTCTTTAAGGGTAGCCCCTGATATTGTTGAAAGCATCTTTGCTTTCTGACAGCAGCAAGTTATTTCAGATCCATCAAGGAATTTTGATTTGGGTTTTTTTGTTTTGTTTTGTGTGATATCGTGACATAAGAAATTACATATTTGGTCTTTGTCCCCTGTTCCTGGCACAGAGCTCCTAAAATACTTAGAATTTCCTGTGATGAAAACCATACAGGTGTCTTTGGTTACATTAATGAGGTGACTTTTGGAAACTCATTGAGGATGGGGGCTGGTTGCCAGTAGAACCAAGCAAGTGATTAGAGGGTTGGAATTTTCAGTCCCCCCACCACACCCCCACCTCCAGGAGGGGAGAGGGCCTGGAGGTTGACTCAATTTCCAGTGGCCAAGGAGTTACTCAATCATGACTAGTACTGGAGCCTCCATAAAAACACAAGAGGATGAGTTCAGAGAGCTTCCAGGTTGGTAAATACATGGAGGCTTGGGGACAGTGGTGTGCCCAGAGAAGGCACAGAAGCTCAGTGCTTCTTCCCACATGCCTTGCCCTGTGCACCTCTTCCATCTGGCTGTTCTGAGTTATATCCTTTAATAATAAACCAGTAATCTAGTAAGTAAGGTGTTTCCCTGAGTTCTGTGAGCTGCTCTTGCAAATTAATCAAACTCCGAAAGAGGGATATTGGAACCTCTGATCTATAACCAGTCAGTCAGAAGCACAGGTGACATCCTGGACTTGCGACTGGCTTCTGAACTGAGGGCAGTGATGAAACAAAATTATTTTGAGACAGGACAAGAAAAATTTACCATAAAAATCTCTCTGCCATTTGAGCCCCTGTTCTCTCCCCTTTAGTGTGCGTTATGCATCTGCATTATACATTAACTAGATCCCCTTAACACAGGAATGCTTACTCACCAAAACAAACAAACAAACAACAGCAACAAAAACAATTTCCTCCTGATGCCAGCAAGGTAACTCCTTAGGAGGTAACATTCCTTCCTTAATCCTGTAAGGGGTCGCAATGACCCACCACTTGCCTTGCTGAACTGTGTAAACTGTCAGTGTATCACTTTGATGTATAACTCTTTAATGTATGACACTTTGTCTCAAAAACTTATATAATTGTGCTTTGACCTCTAATGGGTGGCACAATCCTCAGAGTTTTCTGAGAGACTGTCTTCTGGGTTATAATCCTCAGGTTGGTTCAATAAAATTCTCTATTTCTTTCTTACATTGACTGTTGATTAATTAATTTTTTTAATCTGAGTCCTTAATCTGTGAGGTCTGACACTATCTCCAGGTAGATGATGTTAGAACTGAGTTAAATTTGTGGGACACTCAGTGTCTGCTGAGAACTGCAGAACTGCTTGGTGACCTTAGCAAACACACATTGGATTTTGGTTTTTTTGACTTAAGACGTGAATTCAACTATTTTGTTTTTGTTCTTTGCACTCAAGCCATAGATAATTTGTTTTGCTTTTCATGAAAATTAGTATTACGGTCGGAACTGAAGAGCTGGGCACACACATGTTGTTGGCTGTAGGGGAAGGGAAGTAAATGTTGCTTTTGTCTGTGATATCTGTCTGTGTGTGGAGAGCTGGGACTCAGCCATCTTGTTTCTCTTGTTCACTGTTCTCTCTTTCAGTGGTTATGTATGTGTCCATCCTGTGGAGATAGATTGACCTTCAGAGTCGTTGTGATCACTGGCAGTCCTCCAGAATTTCCAGGCCTTTGATTGTCTCAGTGAGGACATTGTAGAAACAAAGGAGAAATATTTCTAAAAGCATGAGCTTGACTCTGCCTAATGGTTCTGGTGACTGTTCCACACGTGAATAATAAACGATTCAAGGGAGAGAATATATTAGCATTATTTCATGAAAACCACTGCAACCATTGGTAGTTTTTCTGCCATCCATGGGGTTTTACCCAACATGAACTGACAGTGGGTTTTGGTGTCACCACTGATGATAAGAACATTCCTTTCTTCCACATAATTCTTTTTAAAAATTATTTATTTATTTATTTATTTTTGGCTGCGTTGGGTCCTGGTTGCTGAGCGCAGGTTTTCTCAAGTTGCAGCGAGCGGGGGCTACTCTTTGCTGCGGTGCACGGGTTTCTTATTGCGGTGGCTTCTCTTGTTGCGGAGCAACGGCTCTAGGTGTGCGCGCTTCAGTAGTTGTGGCTCGCGGTCTCTAGAGCGCAGGCTCAGTAACTGTGGCTCACAGGCTTAGTTGCTCTGTGGCATGTGGGATCTTCCCGACCAGGGCTCAAACCCGTGTGCCCTGCATTGGCAGGCGGATTCTTAACCACTGCGCCACCAGAGAAGTTCCTTCCATGTAACTCTTATATGGTCTTTCTCTTTGGCATAGCCAGCTGGGTTACATGCATTTTTTTTTTTTTTCCATCCAGATTACTCCATTTAGCAACACAAATTTAAGAAAGGACACCAATGTACTTTTTCCTTCTTTTAGTTTCTGGTCATGATAGTAGGTGGGTTTGCCTTGCACTAAATCTGCTTGTGCTAGTTTGAGTTCAGCAAATGTTCCCCAATCATGTGCCCCACTCCTCACTCCCAGAGGTGAACTGCCCTGTCCCATGACCTTGGGTGCAGCCACATGTGGCTCAAAAACTGGCCACTCAATGAAATATTCTCTTTCTCATCCCAGAACCTGTAAATATTACCTTGTGTGGAAAAGATATGAGTAAATCAAGGGTCTTGAGAGGAGGAGCTTATCCTGGATGATCCAAGTGGGCCCTAAATGTCTCTTTATAGGAGAGAAGCAGAGGGAGCACTGACACACACAAGGAGAAGATGACGATGGTGGCAGAAGCTCGAGTGATTCAGCCACAAGCCAAGGGATTCCTAGAGCCACCAGGAGCTGAGAGAGGCAGGAAGACCCACACTTAGAGTTTCTGGGGGAAGTGAGGCCCCGCCGAAACCTTGATCTCAGACTTCTGGCCTCCAGAACTGGGAGAGTAAATTCCTGTGGTAAGCTCCCCATTTGTGGTAGTTTGTCAGGGTAGCCTCAGGAAGTTAGCACATCATGGGCCCTCACTGGGCGATGGCAGGTTAGAAGGGATGGTGCCCACTTCCAGAGCAAGGGCCTCTGGTGCAATGAGTTACCACCAGCCTTGCATTTCTATCCTGCACCCCGAGACCTGCACATCCCAGAGAGGAGCTGCTTCCTGAGCCCAGAAAGAGAACAAGTGAGTGGGAACTGCAACCTGGAGCCAGCAGCCACGGTGCCCAGCAGCCCTGGAGCTTGCTGCTGAAAGTCACCGAGGCTATCTTTATGCAGCATTATCACAGAAGAAATGGTGAGCAGGGAAAGTGGTCCACACCTCATATGGCAGGAAACTTCATAGAGGCTGGAAACCAGCACTTCTCCTTGTGTAGTGATACCACTGCCTGTTTTGATATAGAGTGTTAATAGCACAAGTGGATATTGTTAGCTGCATTCAATAAGGTTTTACCAAAAATAAATAAATAAAAAGATAAGCTTAGAAAAGAACTTGGCTCGTTTACAACTCGGGGTGAAAGAGAAAAGAGAGAATGCTGATTCCAGGTTTTATCAATCAGGATTCTCCAGAGAAACAGAACCAACAGCATATATAAAGAGAGAGATTTATTTTAAGGAATTGGCTCACATGATTGTGGGGCTGGCAAATCTGAAATCTGCAGGCTGGGCTGGAGACCAGGGAAGAGTTGGCGTTGCAGGTCCAGTCTCAAGGAAGTCTGAGGTCATTGGGGTGGGCTAATCCTGTATGATTGGTGTCCTTATAAAAAAGGGGATATTAGGACACAGACCTCCACAAAGGGACGACCATGTGAGGACACAGGGAGAAGAAGGAGTCTACACGCCAAGGAGAGAGGCCTCAGGGCAAACCAGCCCTGCCCACACCTTGATCTCAGGCTTCTGGCCTCCAGAACTGTGGGAATATGAATTTCTATTGTTTAAACCATCCAGTCTGTGGTACTTTGTTTTGTCAGTCCTAGTAAATGAATATACCAGGACTCTGGGTAGACCTTCGGCTGCTGGTAACAGTTTCATAAAATTGCTTTGCTATTGCCATTTTGAAAACACTCATGCTTATAAGTTCTGTGCAGTATACTCTTGAGAAGTTTTGTGGGTGATAAACACCTAGAAGACAGGATCTGTCTTTTGTTGATGAGTATGATTAATTATGTCCCTGAAATATTAAACCAAATTCTTTCAGCTGACTGGGACGGTCTAAGAATTCAGCGAAATATTTACGCATGAAATGATACAACATTTTGGATTTTTTTTTCAAAATAATCTAAGCGAGAGGAGGGCAGATGTATAAATGAGTCAAAATTAGTCTTAGGCTGATAATTGCTGAAGTCCAGTTCATTTTATTATTTTGTCTACCTTGGCACATATTTGAAATTTCTCATTTTTTTTTTTAAAGAAAAGAACTCGGCTATTTAACACATTATTTTGGTTCTTCTTGGGTCTCAGCCACAAAGACTTTGAGGTCACCCTACTTGGCCTGACCCTGATCATATGGTCATAACCAAAGTCATGGCTATCTATATGTTTAGCATTCATTCTAGGAGTGTGTAATTTTATTATTGTCCTCATTTCTTTCCACTGAGAGTAGATGAGTTCTGCCTTGAACATAGTTTGTATCCCTGTGTAACCATAATGTTCACTCACTCCAACCTCCCACAGGTTTCCAGTGATGGCCATATTCATTCATACAAACAGGCAAAAATCCCCTGCCCCCAAAAAACTCAGAGAAATAATAGTACCTTCTGCTCCTTCATTAGTGTTCTCTGGCACACCCTAGTTTCAATGTGTGATTTTTTTCAAAAAGAAACGTCCAGCTTTGTTATATGCCCTTTTGTCGAGCCATCTGTGAATGTCCCTGATGAGAATGTGAACTCTACCACCTGTGGAAGAATGAGCTTCATTTTTTTTTTTTTTTTTTTTTTTTAAACTTTGGGTTTACTTTATTTATTTATTTATTTATTTATTTATGGCTGTGTTGGATCTTCATTTCTGTGCGAGGGCTTTCTCTAGTTGTGGCAAGCGGGGGCCACTCTTCATCGCGGTGTGCGGGCCTCTCACTATCGCGGCCTCTCTTGTTGCGGAGCCCAGGCTCCAGACGCGCAGGCTCAGTAATTGTGGCTCTGTGGCATGTGGGATCTTCCCAGACCAGGGCTCGAACCCGTGTGCCCTGCATTGGCAAGCAGATTCTCAACCACTGCGCCACCAGGGAAGCCCTGAGCTTCATTTTTACTGCATATCCTCGGTGATTTGAATAATGGACAACTAAATAGGTCCTAAGGGAAAATTTGACTAAAGAAGTCTGTGGTAGGCAGACTGCAATCTCCCGCTTCCCAAGGTCTCCATGTCCTAGTCCCAAGGACCTGTCAGTAAGTTCTGTCACACAGCCAACAGGACTTTGTAGCTGTCATTAAAGTTACAAACCTTAAGATAAAAAGATTATCCTGGATTTTCCAGTTCAATTGCAGGAGCCCTTAAAAGCAGAGAACTATCTCTGGCTGGAGTGAAGAAAGGTATAGCACAGAAGTCAGAAAGATTGGAAGCTGGAGGAGGACCTGCCCTGCCCTCGGTGGAGAGGATTACCTGGAGAGCATGAGAAGGAATGTGGGCAGGTTCTAGGGGAAAAGACAGTCCAGCGCTTACAGTCAGCTGGGAAATGAACCTCATCCGGACAAACCTAGTGAGCCTGGGGGCACAATTATCCCCCAGAAAGGAACATGCAGACATCTTGAATTGAGCTAATGAGACTCAACAGAGGAGTGAGGTATGCCTGGACTTCCAAACTGCAGAACCTCAGGATAATAAATGGGTTTTGTTTGAAGTCACTACATTGGAGGTAATTTGTTATGACAGCAACAGAAAACTAATATGAAGTCTGTTTTAAAGATAACTAGGAGAGTTTGGGTTAATAGAGAGGCCCTTGGAATCTACTTTGCTTTAGAGTCCACTTGCAGCTGGTGAACCTGGAGGATATCTGAGTACTTTGGGATACAAAGTCACTGGGCCTTGCTCTTTCCTTCTTCGGAACAGCAGTCACATCTCACTGGTAAGCCTTCCTAGGTGCAGAAATGTACTTCCAGTGGAGACAGCACAGGTCCTTGAAAAAGTGGATGGCATGGAAGGTCCTATTTATATGGTTTACATTCAGATGAGGACTTGGATAAATTGAACATCTGATTGGATTTGAGAGAACATTTAAATGAGCATGAACAGTTCTGCTCTCTAATTGGATAAAACAGCTAGGGATGTCAGCCAATCAGAACACAGATACTTCCAGAGGCCCTTCAAATAGCTCCCCTGCGTGGAACTCTTGCCATCAGAATGAAGCTGGGTTACTCACAGGAAGGCAGGGACTTTTCAACATGGGGAAATCTATAAATATGACTCGGTGTTGATAGATGAAAAAAGTTCATAATCATTACTGGTTAAAAAAGAAATAACAAGCCCCAAATGGAGTCACTTGTGCTAAGTCCCATGTCAACAAACTAAGACTTACTACCTAACCTAATTGCAGTTTCAGCCTGTCCCAAGAATGTGACCTTTAACCAGTCAATGTAGAATTACCTGTTCAGGGCTTCCCTGGTGGCGCAGTGGTTAAGAATCCGCCTGCCAATGCAGGGGACATGGGTTCGAGCCCTGATCCGGGAAGATCCCACATGCCATGGAGCAACTAAGCCCGTGCGCCACAACTACCGAGCCTGTGAGCCACATCTACTGAAGCCCGCACACCTAGAGCCCATGCTCTGCAACAAGAGAAGCCACTGCAATGAGAAGCCTGCGCACCGCAATGAGAAGCCTGCGCACTACAACAAAGAGTAGCCCCCACTCGCCGCAACTAAAGAAAGCCTGCTCGCAGCAACAAAGACCCAACGCAGCCATAAATAAATAAATAAAAATTAAAAAAAAAAAAGAATTACCTGTTCAGCACTAGTGAGGTAATCTACCTGATAGACACCCCACTCCCTTTCCCCAAAGGAAGGTGACCTTGCCTGAAACAATCAGCTCTTTGCTAGAATAACTTCCTTGCCCCGCCCTCTTCTGCCTATAAAAGGCTTCCATTTTGTACAGCTCTTTGGAATTCCTTTCTATCTGCTAAATGGAATGCTGCCTGATGCATGAATCTATGCTAATTAGATCTTCAAATTTACTCAGTTGAATTTTGCTTTTTAACATTACTAAAAGTATTTTTGCTAATATTGGATAGTTCTCTCTTTAAAATAAATATTTACGAATATTGGATAGTTATCTTTTTTAATAAATAGTAAGCATTTAGTAAAATAATAATAAATTCATGATTTCTTATCTTGATAAAACAAGTAGCTCTCAAACAAAGCCCCAGCATGATGTATGATGGTGAAATAAATCATTACCTGAGTGACAAGGAAGTCCAGTATTACTTTTATTCTAGAATATTAGTGAATGTAGTAAAAAAGATTTGTTTTTTTTGGTTCGTTTGTTTGTTTTTTGGTTTTTTAGGTAAATGGTAAACACTTCAAAGTATTTGAAAGTATTTAAAACCTGGAAAGCCTAAAGCAGTATTATCCAAAGTGTGGTCTGAGGCAGCATCGTCCATGTCACTTGAGAACTTGTTACGGATGTAAACTCTTGGGTCCATCCCAGACCAACTGAATAAGAACAGGATGAGGCCTAGCCCTCTGCTTTGCAAAGTTCTTCAGGTGTTTGGATGAATGTTAACATTTGAGAGCCACTGTCCTAGAGAAACAACTCAAACACAAACAAAAGGGTTCACTCAGAAATTCAGACAAATACATTATCTTTCCTGTCTCCAGATGAGAGTTGGTAGAAAATCTAATGGGAAAATTTCACTCATTATACTAAATAAAATAAACAAAGATGATCTCAAAAAATATAAAGTTTGTTGATAAGTTTACAGAGAAGGTTTAAATAAAACAGAGGGACCTGCTTCCTTGGCTATTAAAACAAGTTTGAAGAAAAAAAATCCATTTTCCCCTAAACTGATCTATAAATTCAACATAATCCCATTAGGATTTTCTTTGTTATGTGAAAAAAAAAGTCATAAAGTTTCTCTAGAAGGCAATAGAGAGAAGGCAGGAAAATTCTTTCAAAGTATAAGAATTTTCTATATATAAGATCATGTGGGGCTTCCCTGGTGGCGCAGTGGTTGAGAATCTGCCTGCCAATGCAGGGGACACGGGTTCGAGCCCTGGTCTGGGAAGATCCCACATGCTGCGGAGCAACTAGGCCCGTGAGCCACAACTACTGAGCCTGCGCGTCTGGAGCCTGTGCTCCACAACAAGAGAGGCCACGATAGTGAGAGGCCCGCGCACCGCGATGAAGAGTGGCCCCCGCTTGCTGCAACTAGAGAAAGCCCTCGCACAGAAACGAAGACCCAACACAGCCAAAAATAAATAAATAAATAAATAAATAAATAATCCTTCCCTCTACTTAAAAAAAAAAACAAAACCATGTGATTTGCAAATAGAGATGGTTTTATTTCTTCCTTTTCAATCTGGATGTTTTCTTATACTTAAAATCCTAGGGACTGTCATTAAACTGTTTGTTTCTAATCTAGGCTAATGCTGTATTCTATCATTTTTTTCTAAGTATCTCTCTTAAAAGAAAATTCTTTAATTGGCTTGAGATACAGCTTATCCCTTCTGGCAAGATTATAATAAAACTTTTACATGACATATATATATATGTAATAAAACTTTTCATAACTAAATTGTTATTTTAAATAAGTTAGAGATTTTTTTTTTAAATTTATTTATTTATTTTTGGCTGTGTTGGGTCTTCGTTTCTGTGCGAGGGCTTTCTCTAGCTGCGGCAAGCGGGGGTCACTCTTCATCGCGGTGCGCGGACCTCTCACTATCGTGGCCTCTCTTGTTGCGGAGCACAGGCTCCAGGCACGCAGTCTCAGCAGTTGTGGCTCACGGGCCTAGTTGCTCCGCGGCATGTGGGATCTTCCCAGACCAGGGCTCGAACCCGTGTCCCCTGCATTGGCAGGCAGATTCTCAACCACTGTGCTACCAGGGAAGCCCTGAGTTAGAGATTTTTAAGGCCTGAAGTATTGAAGAAATGCCAGGCCTCCAGGAAAATTACTGCTAAACTATTAAGAAATATAAAATTCTACTGATAAACAAATTCTCCCAAAATAAAGGATGAAAGAAAACCTTTTTTTTTTGCCTTCTGAAGAAAATATAATGTTGCTATTAAAATGAATAAAGATGACCCACCAAAGGGGAAAAAAAAATTACAGACCGTAGTCACTTATAAATAAGCAAAAAGAAATTCTACTTTAAATATTAGCAAACTGATTCCAATGCATTAAAAAACGACAATAACAAATTGCAATTGCAAACTGCATAAATGATGTTGGCTAGTGTGTTGGATGAGGCCATTTTACATCCCTTTGGGGATAAAGGGTGAATCCACCAGGATGGCCATAGGCGATATATAAGAAAGGAGACACGTTAAAGTAGAAATCTATCAAGGAGTGTATTAGTTTTCTAGGGTTGTATAACGAATGCCACATACTGGGTGGCTTAAGCAATAGAAACTTATTGTCCCACGGTTCTAGAGGCCAAAAGTTCAAAATCAAAGTGACTGCAGGGTCAGTTCGTCCCAGGGCCACAAGGAAAGCATTTGTTTCAGGCCTCCCTCCTTTATAGACAGCCATTTTCTCCCTGTCTCTCCTCACATTGTCTTCCCTCTGTCTAGCTGTCCAAATTTCTCCTTTAAATAAGGACATCAGTTATATTAAATTAGGGCCCACCTTAATGACCTCATTTTACCTTAATCACATCTGTTAAAGACCGTGTCTCCAAGTACAGTCACATCCTGAGGTACTGGCGGTTAGGTCTCTAACATATGAATTTGGGAGGACACAATTCAACCCATAATGGAGAAGGAATTAATAAGCAATTTAAAACTTGTTTTCTGAATCCACCTATGTTGATATGTTTCCTGCTGGAAACTGGAGTGAAAGCTGATGGGCGCCACAGCTCTTCTCCTGACAGTGGAGGGAGCTCTGAAGAGAGCCATTGGTTCTGATGCTTGCTTGGAGCTGGTGTACTTGGTGCCCTCAGACACAGTGTACTTGGCCAGCTCGCTGGGCAGGAGCAGGTGCATGCTGTCTGCACCTTTCTGGAAGTGATGGTCGAGCACCTATTACTAATGCACCAGGCAGGAACGTGCTCAGAAAAAAATTCGTCTCTCTTAAAAAAGACTTCCCCCTCTTCAGACACCAATCACAACCCCAGGATGTCACATGTGCTTCTGACTGACTGGTTATAGATCAGAGGTTTCCGTGACCCCCTCCTCAGGTTCAATTAATTGCTAGAGCAGCTGACAGAGCTCACAGGAACATTTTACTTAACTAGATTACCAGTTTATTATGAAAGAATATAACTCAGGGACAGCCAGATGGCAGGGCATGAGGGAAGGGGTGCAAAGTTTCCACGCCCTCTCCTAGTGCACCACTCTCCCCAAATCTTCACATGTTCACCAACCCTGACGCTCTTGGAACTGTCCTTTTGGGTTTTTACGGAGGCTTCAGTACTAGGCGTGACTGATTAAACCATTGTCCACTGGCAATTGATTCAACCTCCAGCCCCTCTCCCCTCCCTTGAGGTGGGGGGAGTGGGACCCTCTAATCACATGGTTGGTTGCCCTGGCAACCAGCCCCCATCCTTAGGGGCTTCCCAAAATCACTTCATAAAGATAATAAAAGACAACTTTATTGCTCTTATCACAGGAAATTCTAGGTGTTTTAGGAGCTCTGTGCCAGAAACAGGAACAAAGACCAAATATATACTTTTTACAATAAATCATAAGATCACACACACTTTCATTGGTTTTACTTTCGGGGACCCCACCAATTTCTCTTTGTGAAAATAGGAGAAAACTCCCCTCCTGGTTCTGGCCAAGGGAGGAGAAAAGCAAGAAATATACTCAGAATGTTCTCCACAACAGGGGAAGACTTAAGCAGAGCTTTATCCCACCAGGGAAGGGCATTTCTCTCACTCCAGTCCCTCTCACCCTCCTGTCTCACCTAAAGAAGGCAAAACAGCTAAGAAACACCTGTGAAGGTCATATCCCAGGGACACAAGATCACCAAGAGATTGAGATTTAATCACAGCATTATGGCACACTCCCCCTGCTCACAGCCTACCACCACCCTAACAGGGCTCTAGTATAATAAGAGCACATCATGTTTGAGAGAGCTGTAAGAGGCAGACTGTATCTGAGACAGAGTTCTTAGAGAGGCTCAAAGACAACAGGACAGACAAAAATAAGGACCTCAGGGGAATTTAAAGCTTCTGGTGCCTTGAGTTAAAATCAACACTAAACACAGCCCAACTCTAGTCCAGCCCAACTCCAATCCAGAAAAACATAAATCCTCACACTCAAAGCCAATTAGCCATAGTTCTTATTACCCAGTACATCATGTCCAGCTTTCAACCAAAAATACTAGCCATTTCAGAAGGCAAAAAAAGACACAGTCCAAATTCATAAACAAGCATAGAACCAGACTCAGATGTGACACAGGTGTTGGAATTATCTATCAGACCACAGTTTTAAAACTGTGATTAAGATGTTAAGGGCTCTAATAGATAAAGTAGACAGCATACAAGAACAGACAGACAATGTACGTAGAGAGATGAAAATGCTAAGAAAGAATCAAAAGGAAATGTTAGAAATTGAAAACACTAACAAATGAAGACCGCCTTTGATGGGCTCATCAGTCAACTGTCTATGATCTAGGAAAGAATCAGTGAGCTTGAAGAAATGTCAATAGAAACCTCCCAAACTGACATCTAAAATAAAAAAAATAGTAACAATAAATAGAAAACAGAATATCCAAGGACTGTGGGATAATTACAAAAGGTGTGGCATACATGTAATTAGAATAGCAGAAGGAGAAGAGAGGAGGGATAGAAGAAATATGTGAATAATGGCTGAGAATTTTCCAAAATTAATGATGGAGACTAAACCACGTATCCAGGAGGTTCAAAGAACACCAAGCAGGATAAATAGCAAAAAAATCTATACCAAGGCACATCATATTCAACTACAGAAAGTAAAATATGAAAATATCTTTAAAGAACCAGAGGGGGAGAAGAAAACACTTTAACTACAGAGAAACAAGGATAAGACTTCTCATCAGAAATCATGAAAGCAAAAATGTGTGGCATGAAATATGTAAAATGATGATATAAAAAATGTCACCAACCTAGAATTTTGTATCCAGCAAAGTTATTCTTCAAAAGTGAAGGAGAATTAGACTTTATCAGACAAACAATAATGGATAGAATTTCACCAGTAGACCTGCTTTGCAAGAAATGGTAAAAGGAGTTCTTCAAAGAGAAGGAAAATGATGAAGGTCAGAAACACACCCCAAAGTGGTATTGAATGTACTTAAAATTTCCCCTATATTATATTCCATAAAATACCAACTTTAAGGTTTACAGGAATGCTGATGGTTCTCCCGGTCATTTTGGACATCACTGCAAAGTATGCAAATGCCCGTCAGCTCCCACAAACCAGAGGGCAACTTGCAGTGCCCCCAAAGTCTTAAAGCAAGTTCAAGCTTTATTAATGACAAAGACTCTCCTCCTTGACCAAACTCCAGCCAAGCTCCTCTGAGCCCTCCTCTCAACAAGGCCTGGACCTTGGGCGTCTGTATTCATCCTGGCAGTGCCCTTAGCAAGGATCATGTTAAGTCAGAGATACCCTACCCCCCCAACCCATGATGTCTGATCTAGTTCTTCATTCCCCACCTTTGGTGTATACATGCATCCTTGTCCTGCCTTGAGCAAGAATCCTGTTAGGCCAGTGATGTAGACCACTTGATGGCCTCCCAAAATTCGTATAATGAAATCTAACCCCCAAGGTGCTGATATGAGGAGGTGGGGCCTTTGTGGGAGGTGCTTAGGTCAGGAGGGTAGAGCTCTCATGAATGGGATTACTGACCTTATAAAAGAGACCCCAGAGAGGTCCCTCATCCCTACAACCATGTGGGGACACAGTGAGAAGGCCAGTCCATGAACCATGAGGTAGGTTCTCACCAGACACCAAATCTGTCAGCAACTTGATCTTGGACTTCTAGCCTCCAGAACTGTGAGAAATAAATGTCTGTTGTTTACAAGCCACCCCATCTATGGTATCCTATTACCGCACACTGAACAGACTAAGACAGCCAATTAAGCAAGAATCTCCCTGGTGGATGGAATTTTCACATACTGATGTACGGAGAAGTCATTCTGGCTTATATATGATTTTTAACTTGAATTTTATGTTAACTAGAACAGCCTGTTTGCAGTCTATCAAACATACATTGCACAACTGCTTCAGTCATTAAAAAAAAAGGTACATTGCTCAGAAGTAAAGAATGTCCATTTAAAAGATAAAGATTATTTAATCTTTAGTCTTCCTTAGGACGCCAGTACAAGCACTCCTTCAATGATAAGACTCCCTTCCCAGGCACCAAAGCCCTACTGACTCACTGCTGATCTGGTTTTATTTTTTAAACCTTGAATGAATGTACCCTCTATCTGTTTGATGTTCTTTGTTCTGACAAGATATAAAACTATGCTGCAAAACAGGCTTCTCCAGAGCAGTTCCTCAGAGCTACCTGAGAGGCTATCTCCCAGGTTATAGTCTTCAGTTTGGCTGAAATAAAGCTCTTTTCTATTCTTATTATAGATTGCTTATTGCTTATTTCTGTCAACACCCCCTTCTCACTGATGTCTCCTCTTAGTAATTTTCTGTCCACTCACCGGCTACAAATCCCAGCTGTCTTTGCAGTATTCAGAGTTGAAGTCAGTTCTATACTGAGGTCTCTTTCCCCTCTTACAATAGTACTGGATGAAATCTGTCTTTACCACCTTTAACTAGTGTCCAGCTTTATCTTTGACAATAACCTTTGAAATGGATTCGAATATGTCATCCAAAATATGCCTGTTTTGTGCCAGTCTCAGCCTGACAATAGTAATGCTATTGGCTAGAAATGCCGGGGAGTGGGGCGGGGGGCACTCCCTGAGCCTGGTGAGGTTCCCACAGAGCCCCTTCCAAACCAGTGTTACAACTGGACCAATCCTTGTGGGTTTTATTATGATTTTGCAAGATGCTCTTCAGCAATAAGTATTAGGAAACTTTGAAGAAAAAAAGAATTTTTTACTTACAGTTCTTGGAGCATAGAATGCATGTGGTGGGTGGCGGGAGAGAGAACACGAATGGCCTGGTGGCCTTGTTCTGCTTTTACTGGGGTCAAGGGTAGGGGCCTAGTGTTCTATTAGTTCACTCTTTATTGATGAAGTTAAAACATAAGAACAAGAATTTAGTCACAGGAAGAAGAAAAAGAAAGAAAAGGAAAAAACCAAAAAAATAAAACCCAAGCAGCCCAAATGGCCAGTTAACTAAATCAACCAGGATCGCTAAAATAAAGAAGCCTCTTGGGGGGCGGGGGCGGGAGTTAGGAGGTGCACGCTCAAGTCCTGGCTCTTTATCTAGTCATTTAGCTGGCTGTATATTTATCTGAGATAGCCTTTAGAATGCCCCCTTTGAAGTGGACGCCTCAGCAATCAAAGTTTAAGTCAGGCACTTACATTGCAAAAAGAAAGGGTAACTGTCAGAGCTTACACCACAATGCTTCTTTGCCATAGGATTATTTTGAGCTGAAGTCAACTGAGATAAAACAGACACAGAATGAGCTCTCTGCTCTCCCTCTATCTGCCTAAAAGCAGGGCATAAATCCCCCTTGCATAGGTGTTCCCCCACCCCTGTACCAGAAAAAGGAGATCACCAAAGAGGGTGATCTCACCTCAACACCGAGGTGAGTCTGCAGAAGCAAAACTTGCTAAATAACCCCTACCTATCATTACTTTCCCCATATATTTACCTTCCCACCACACCACACCAAGAAGCTCAAGCTTCCTTCTTTTTTCTTGTTACTTCTCCACAATTTATCTCCTTTGTTAAAATTGATATTGCCAACTAAAAATTGGCACTTGCCATTTTGCCTCTACAAAGATTGTCACTTGCCAATGCAGTCGCTGACCTTCAACACACCCCGAGAGGAGTTCAGGGTGGAGATCAGGAATGAGGCACTTTGTGCTCTGGGAAAAACTGGCAGAACAGACCTTTGGACAGTTAGATATTTTCAGGAGAAGATTATGAGCCCAAATTCTTGCATCTTATATCTAGAAAAGCACTAAAATCATTAACAGAGACATCTGCTCCTCGTGACTAGCAGCAACCTTCCGCCAAAATATGTGCTTTATTGCATGTATCCCCCTTCACCAAAATCACATATATACTGACTCCCCGTATCCCCACTTCTTCGGAGCAGTTCCTCAGATCTATCTGAGACACTGTCTCCCAGGCTATAGTCCTCATTTTGCCCCAAATAAAACTTAACTCACAACTCTCACATTGTGATTCTTTGTGTGTGTGTGTGTGTGTTTTACTTTTTTTTTTTTAATTTATTTATTTATGGCTGTGTTGGATCTTCGTTTCTGTGCGAGGGCTTTCTCTAGTTGCAGCAAGCGGGGGCCACTCTTCATCGCGGTGTGCGGGCCTCTCATTATCGCGGCCTCTCTTGTTGTGGAGCACACGCTCCAGACGCGCAGGCTCAGTAATTGTGGCTCACGGGACCAGTTGCTCCGCAGCATGTGGGATCTTCCCAGACCAGGGCTTGAACCCGTGTCCCCTGCATTGGCAGGCAGATTCTCAACCACTGCGCCACCAGGGAAGCCCTCACACTGTGATTTTTTTTCAGTCTACAATATAAGCCCTTGAGTCTGGTTTTTTTTTTTTTTTGGTGGGGGGCTTCAGTTCTTGTCTGTGAAGCCCTCACGCACATAAGTTTTAAAACAATTAACATCAAATAAAATGTGTATGTTTTTCTTATTATTCTGTCTTTTATCAGTTTAGTTCGCACACCCCTAAGATGGTAGAGGAAACAATTTTCCTTCCCTACACCTAAGAAGAATAAATGCTACAAACACATCATTTGAAAGTTTATATTTCCTTTTATACTTAGTTTTGTATATTTCAAAAAGAAAAAAAAAAAAGAAGTTTGATTTAAAATTTTTGGTTTCTGTCCCTCTGGCTAAAAGTGGCAAATATGGATGGAAACAAAAACCCAAAATAAAATGATTCAAACTTTACAAAAGTAATTAAGCAGAAAAAAGAGCTAGAAATGAAATTGTAAGTCCATGTCATCAGGCATGAAGTGACGTGAGGCTCCGAAGGCCACAGGCTCAGGCACCCAAGTGTTGCAGGAAGAGGGACCCCTTCCAGGGCCCAAGAGTGGGCTCTTGTCTAACACTCAGAAATGAATTATCCAAGGAGATGCACGTGCTGACAAAGCAAGAGACTTTATTGGGAAGGGTCATCAGGGTAAGAGAACATAAGAGAACTGCTCTGCCACGAGGCTCGCAGGCTCATTATTTTATGGTAATGGAGTTAGCTTTCCGGGTTGTCTCTGGCCAATCACCTTGCTTGTGGCCATATTTGGTCTGACTCAGGTCCTTCCTGGTGGTGCACACATCTCTCAGCCAAGATGGATTCCAACATGATTTCTGGGAGGTTGGCAGGACATGTTATGGGCTGGTATCTCCTCCCTTCTTCTGTCCCCTCCCGAATCCTTCTGGCTGGCAGTAGCTTATTAGTTCCATGTTCCTTTTGGGGACCTTCTGTTGTGAGATAACTCATGCAAGCAGTTATTATGCTGCCTGGCCAGGGCAGGTGGTTTCAGTTAATGGTTCCCTTACACAAGTACTCCTTAGTCTTACCCACTGGTTTTCCATCCAACTTCTGCTCGGATCCATGGCCTTCCTCTCCTGTCTCCAGGCACCACAGCCTGAGCTGATTCTCTGCAGCTAGCTCTCCTGGCAGGCCGAGCTCTCCACACAGGAAGGGTGAGGGGACCACCAAGGACAGCTTCGGGGTGGGCAGGAAACCACTGCCCCACGTGTGGTCTCAAAATGTTCCTCTGGAAACCACTGGGCTGAGAAGATGGGTTCTCCCTCAGTCAGACAAGCCCTGATCTAACAGCAGCTTCATACCAGTTGGAGACTGAACATACAAACATCGGTCAGATCATATATAAAAACAGAACTCTGACCCACAACATGCAGCAGTCTTGTCTTAATCTGCTCTGACTGCTGTAACAAAATACCATGACGGGGTGTCTAATAAGCCACAGACCTTTATTTCTCACAGTTCTGGAAGATGGAATCCAAGATCAGGGCACCAACAGATTTGGTGTCTGGTGAGGGCCTGCTTCCTGGTTTACAGACAACCATCTTCTTGCTGTGTCCTTACCTGATAGAAGGGGCAAAGGAGCTCTCTGGGGTCTCTCTTATAAAGGCACTAATCCCATTGATGAGGGCTCCACCCTCCTGACCTAATCAACGTCCCAAAAGCCCCACCTCCCAGGGGCTAGGTTTCAACATATGAATTTTAGGGGCACACATTCAGTCTATAGTAAACCTGTCCAGGAAACCAAAATACCCTCTACATTAACCAGCCCAGGAAGCCAGCCTGCTGCCAGTCAGACTTGTGGGACATCAGGCTGCTATCTCTAGCGACAGTCCAGGACACTCCACTTCTAGTCAGCTGCTCCAGTTCCCCAGACCCACAACCTCCATCAGGGCACAGATGAAACCTTCTCTTTTTCCACAAGGAAGTTCCCGCACCCCACTGATTGTCTCTGAATTGCTGCCAAGGGATGGTGGCCATCTCCCTTGCTGCAGAGAGCTGTGAATAAACACACTCTGCTCGCTCTCATTTGGGTTGTTTCCATTGACTTCCACGTTGGAAAGAGAATAGGGGGTGTTGTGGGGAAGAAGCTGCCTCTGGGAGGATGCATGCTCTGTGCTGTAACCTGGACCATTTGGGTCCATGTGTCCTTCTGAGCAAGTGACATGGTGTCGCAGCCAGTAGTAGAAGCTCATAAGGGACCAGCAGCCTCCCCGCTGGACCTCCAACAAGCTGCACAGATGATGCTGGACCATAGTCCACACTCTCTCTGCCTCAAATTCTCAACAGTGACCCAAGGGTCTCCAGCCCTGTTGCAGGTTTAACAGTCTTTCCAGTTCTTCAAAACTTTGCTTCTGCAGTACCTGCGACCACACCCACACCTGTACACGATATTCTCGGCAAAGACGTGAGTCTGAATCTGATCACCGTTAGTTCTCTACTTTTGCTGCACGTTAATGTTGGGGAAATATAATGCACAACAAAATCTGCTCCCAACCCAGAAAACCTCTCCATAAAGAGAGAAGAGGAAAAAAAAATTTTTTTTTGTTATTGAATGAACATTCAAGCAGAACATGATGCTGATCACAAGCAACAGCTAAAGGGGCTTCAGAGCTGGAAGGGAACCTCATCCTTTTCTATGGCTAAGTGGATACAACCTATTACTTTCATGTCTTCACAGTAATGTTGCTAATTTTCTCCTACAATTATGATCAAAGGTGATTTGAAGTCAGATGGCAAGTTAGGCCCATCTCCTCCCAGGCCTCTGGGAAATGATTACATTTCAGACATGCTCCTGGGTCCTTGAATCATTCCTGATATGTGAGATGGGCCAAGAGGCTTATTTAGCCTGTAAAAAGATTTACACACATTTGAAAAGGACAGAGAAAGAAATGTTTTAAAAATTCTGTGATTCTATTTTCTAAATTGAAAGAAATCGTCAGCCCAGAATCACCTTGCATGCAGAGGAGGTTCAGGAACTTCCAGGGAATTCGAATTAGCAACCAGTATTCCCTCATTCAACAAGCTGCCTGGCCCCCACCCCCATTCACTGCCGTGGCACACACAGGGCAGAACCTTGAACCACCAGACTCCATCCTAGAGACGTTAAAGAAACAAGAAACACACCTCAGCCAGCCACGCCTGAGCGGGGAGAGCGGAGCTGCGGGAGCTGCGGGAGACCTGGAGCTGCGGGAGCTGCGGGAGACCTGGGGTCCTACGGACCAGCGACCCCCTTCATCTTCCCCAAAGGGGTGCCTGACCCCTGCTGCCTCTTCCGTCCTCACGTCCCTGCCAACACGGGATCCGCCCCCTGCCTCCCCACTGGTCTTCGCCCCCACCACGGACAAGGCTCCCATCCCCATCTACCTCTTCCCCTCCCCTCTTGGCTACCAAACCCCCTGCCCTGCTCCCTCTCCCTCCCCACCCCGACCTCTGTGCCGGCTCCTTGCGCATCAGGAGGATCCTGCCACCATCCCCAGGCTGCTGACAACCTCTCGCCAAGGTAAACCTCCCCGCCCCGCACCCTGATAACGGGCCCCGCCCCTCGACCCCCGGCTCCTGCTGACGCCACAAAGCCCCACAGCCCTGGCGCCCTTGCATCCCCGCCGGGATGGTCTCCATCGCGCAAACGCAGGCTTTCCTGGGCCGCGTTTGCAGGCGTGGCTGGGGGCTCCAGGCGAGGTGCAGCGTGCACCCCTTTCCCCCGTGAGTACCAGCCCCTTGAGGGAGCAGGCAGGTGGTCACCCTGTGGGCGCTGAGGCTCAGGTTGGGACCCCGTGCACCCCCTGCCCTTAGTAGACTGGCCGTCCCAGCTTTCAAGGTGGTTGTAACTTGGGAGGAGCCAACTATTTTAGACTTACATTTACAGAGGAACATTCTGGGGTCAAAGGAGGCCCGTCCACCGTCATTGACCCAGAGCCCTTGGATAGCTTCCC
Organism: Balaenoptera musculus; assembly: GCF_009873245.2. Classification (NCBI taxonomy): domain Eukaryota; kingdom Metazoa; phylum Chordata; class Mammalia; order Artiodactyla; family Balaenopteridae; genus Balaenoptera; species Balaenoptera musculus. The sequence continues at coordinate 154,319,431 of NC_045787.1, forward strand.
CCAAAACCTGAGCCGGAGCTGGAGCCCCAGCCCACCAGACTGCCCTACTCTCACCCAGCTTCTGTTGGGTGGGCAGCAGTTGGGCGTAAGGGCAGCTGAGAGCAGAGAGAGAGACTGACCCCAAAGGCTCTTCACAGAGACAGCTCCAGACAAAGTGAACCAATGTCAGGGACTCGCGAATCTCCGGAATCCAGCCGCCATCGTTTCAGATTGTACAAAAGGGAACCTGGATGGTGCTTGTAATTCAGAAATGATGTTTTCAAATCCAGTCTCTAACTCAGCCCTAACAACTACCCAGTGAAGTGCACAGGGGAAGACTTGGATCTCCACTGGATAAGGTCATGGGTATTCCAACCCCAGAGTGTGTGTGTGTATGTGTGTTTGTGTGTTCAAGTGTGCACATGTGTGTAGGTGCCTCTGCATGTGCTTTTGTGTATGTGTGCCCGTGTGTGAGCATGCGTGCGTACATGTGTATGTGTGTTTGTGTGCAGTATGTGTTTGTGTGCATGTGTGTGTTTGTGTGCATGTGTGCATGCAGTAGCCCTCCTTTGTCTTTTCTGCACAGCACCTCATCAAGGAAAACCAGAGCTGGATGGTATTTAGAGGGGTAAAAACAGATTTTATTCAGGACTATTGAAATTGGAAGAAAAAGATCAGCATAGAACCTGGGATTCTATATAGAACTCCATGTGAAGCTCAGTTCTGAATACAGCATGGGCCAGTGGGGATGTATAGTCAAGGAGTAGGGTGGGGGTAAGTTATGGGAAATTACTAAGAGGACACATCTTAGTAGTGGGGGTGAGGGGGTGTGTCTGGTTAAACCCACCTAGTGGGATTCTTGCTAAACTCAAACAATGCAGAGACAAACATGGAAGCCCAAGGCCTGATTGGAAAGTTCAGGGAGGCTGAGCTAGAATTTGGTTAAAGAGAGAACCTTCGTCAACCCCGCTCCCTAATGGAAGAGAGAGTGTTGTTCCTCTTAAACTCCCTTTTTCCTTTGTTCTGCGGGTGTTCTGTTAAAAAGAAACATGACGCTTGTTAAAACGGTACGCAAGACGTTATTTAAGACTATTGCAATTGCAGAGGGAGTTGGGGGGTCATCTCTGATTGTAGCCAAGACAGCTGGGGATCTGTAGCCAAGGAGCAGGGTGATGGGGTTCAGTGATGGGAAATCATTAAGAGGCGCCATGAGGAGGGGGCTTCTTGCTAAACTGGCCTAACAGGATTCTTACTCAAGGAGGGTCAAGGACATGTATTCATTAAAGGTGGGAATGAGGAACTAGATCAGATATTATGGTGGGAGTACTGTAAAATTCTCGCTAAAACTGGGTGGGGCCGGCTAAAGACAGGCCTACAGCTCAGGGGAAGCTGACTGGGGTTTGGTGAAGGAGAGGGTCTTTGTCAGCTTCCAGGGAGGCATTTGTGCCTCTTATTGAAGATAAGTCAGGGTACCCTAACAATCCCGTGTTCAGACTCCATCTGCAAAAGGATGCTGAGAGAGTACTATGGAGAGCCCAGACAGAGCTCCAGACAGAGGATGTGGCAGGACACTCCGTTCCTTCCCCAGGAGCCATAGATGCTGTGGAACTTGCCAGAAAATTGTAGGAGGAGGCCACTTGCTCCATCTGTCTCGACTACTTCACAGACCCCGTGATGACCACCTGCGGTCACAATTTCTGCCGAGAGTGCATCCGACTGACCTGGGAGAAGGCCAAAGGCCAGAAAAGGAGGAGAAAGTGCAAGGGCTCCTTTCCCTGCCCTGAGTGCCGCAAGCTATCCCCCCAGAGGAACCTGCGGCCCAACCGTCTGCTGACCAAGGTGGCCGAGATGGCGCGGCAGCACCCCAGCCTACAGAGCAGGGACCTGTGCCAGGTGCACCAGGAGCTGCTCAAACTCTTTTGTGAGGACGACCAGAGTCCCATCTGCATCATCTGCAGGGAGTCCCAGGGACACCGGCCCCACAGGGTGGTCCCTATTGAGGAGGCTGGAATACAAGGTGGGCCTGGGCTGGGGGCCAGGGCAGGGAGGCCCAAGTGTCCTCACACTCCCACAACAAAACAGGCTGGTGGCCAGGGCAGGGAGGCCCAAGTGTCCCCACACTCCCACGACAAAACAGGCTGGTGGCCAGGCCATCGTGGTGTCACCTCTGATTATGCAGGAGTCCAGACTGACAAAGTCCCCACCTGGGCCTGTCCACATTCCCTGGTCCTTGTGCAGCCATCTGTGTGGGGAGGCCAGGCAACCCTCTGTTAGGCAAGGGGAGGGGAGCCTTTCTCCTCCATCTACCTGAGGCTCTTTGGCTGGGGGCCCATAAATTAGATTGAGCAAAGACAAATCAAAGAGAAAGGCAAACCGTTTACTAACATGTGTGTGATGCGAGTCACTTGGGAGAAACTGCAGCGACAGTAAAAAAGGGTCAGTTAGAACTTGGGCTTATCTAGAATCTTAACAAAGAATAATACATTTGGAGAAAAGCAACAAGACAAAGGCAAAGGTTTCAGCCTCCCAAGGGTGGCAGACTATGGGGAAAGTGTCTCAGTCTGCTTGGGCTGCTGTAACAGAACACCACAGACTGGGTAGCTTACAAGCAGAAATTTATTGCTCACAGTGGGAGGCTGGAAGTCCAAGATCAGGGCACCAGCACAGTCAGGTGAGAGCCCCTTCCTGGTTCATACATGGTCAACTTCTCACTGTGTCCTCACATGGAAGAAGGGGCGAGGGAGCTCTCTGGGGTCACTTTTATAATGGCACTAATCTCATTCATGTGGGTTCCACCCTCATGACCTCATCACCTCCCAAAGGCCCCACCTCTACCATCACATTGTGGGTTAAGGCTTCAATATATGAATTTGGTGGGGAGGGACACAAACATTCAGAGCATAGCAGAAAGTAAATATATAGGGGGAAACCAAAGGAAGATAAGGGTTATTAGTGCAGGTCCATCTTAACACCAACCTTCCATCTTCTTCATGGGCATAAAACATCCCCAGCAAGGTGCTTTTGCTCAGGTAATGGGAGCCCCTGGAAGGTATCTTTCTGCATCTGTTGATTCTCAGTTGCCTCCTGTTCAAAATAGTCCTCATGCCAAAGGGGCAGATTTTGGGATGGCATATTTCCATCCCCTGCACCCATTAGGATGGTCTTTGGGGTGGATGCATCTTCAGAGGGCACCATCTAGATGTGGGGCATGCAGGGGGCCCACTGACTCCAAATCCCATGGTTTGGGTGCCCCACAGTTGAAGTTGGAGGAAAACATGGGATACCTGCGAGAGGAAATGATGAAGACCGGGAAGTTGCAAGCCAAGTAGGAACAGACCTTGGCTGAATGGCAGGTCAGGTAGGTGCTGGGGACCATGCTCAGCAGCTGAGCAGGGTGGGGAAGGCCCAGCCAGGCCCCAGAGCACCCACAGGGTCTCCTGAACCTGTGGAACCCCTTGAGGTGGGAATCACTGTCCTGTGTGGATGTGAACATGGGACCCCAGAAAGGCAATGATTTCCCAGGTCACAGAATTCCTGCCAAACCAGGACTGAGAACAGTGCCCTCAGCACAGACTGGCCACTTCAGAGATGCAGGGAGCAAGGGCGCACGGACGCTTGGAAGTTGCCATTTGGGGCTCAGATTAAAATTATGCTACAGTGAGAGTGCAGGGGGCCTCTGTGTGGCCCCTGGCTTCTATCCCTGCCAGGTTTGCTGGTTTTCTGTGGGTCACTGGGATTCAGATGTGCCATCGTCCCCAGAGCAGCTCTTCCAAGCTGGTGGGTTTGGTTGGTGGGTGGGGTCTGAAAGCAGGCACTTGGGGTGGTGGGGCCCTGAGCGGTACCTCACCTAGGACCCCCACCACTACCACCACAGAAGAAGGTGAAGGAGCGGAGTGAGCGCATCGTGGTTGAGTTTGAGAAGATGGGCCTCCTCCTGATGGAGGAGAAGCAGCGCCTCCTCCAGGCCCTGAAGGAGGAGGAGGAGGAGACAGTGGCAAAGCTGCAGAAGAGCATGGCTTCACTGGACCAGCAGAGTCACTCCTTGAAGATGCTGCTACTGCAGCTGGAGGACAGGAATGAGCGCACACCACTCCAGATGCTGCAGGTGAGGTGGGCACACCTGTTCACCTGGCTGGGGGTGGGGGGTGGGGGCATGAGCTCTGGCTCAGGTGTGGTTAGGGTGGGCTGACCTGTGACAACAGATTCAGGCCAACGGGAAAGGCTCTGTCTCAGTCAGCTCAGGCTGCATAACAAATACCACAGACCGGGTGGTTTAAACAACAGACATTTATTGTTCATGTTCCTGGAGGCTGGAAGTCTGAGCTCAAGTGGGCAGAGCTGGTTTCTCCTGAGGCTTCTCTCCTTGGCTTATAGAGAGCCATCTTCTCCCTGTGTCCTCACATGGTCATCCCTCTGTGTCTGTGCCCTGATAGCTTCTTCTTATAAGGACATCATCAGATTGGATTACAGCCCACCTTAATGACCTGATATTATCTTAGTCACATCTTTAAGACCCTATCTCCAAATACAGTCACATGCTGAGGTACTGGGGGTTAGGGCTCCACAACAGATGAATTTGGGGAGGGGCCAATTCAGTCTATGACAGGCTCCAATCCTAGAGACCTGTGTTCATTCCCTTCATAGCCTAGGGATGTGGCCTGAGGGCAGCTGTTGTCCACAGTGATGCAGGGCACAGACACACTGGCCCAGACAGGCACCCGTGACTTCTCAGGCAAGAGCAAGTCACATGATCACACCTGCCAGCTATGCAAGTGGGGAGAAGGTGCAGCTGGCCTGCCAGGGATAGGCCTGCACACCGAGGCCCTGGAAGGGGCAATTATGTTGGCCAAAAAGTGGGTAACTGGCTCATCAAGTGTGCAGTGATGGAATCCATAGCAAAAAAATACATTTCACACTGTGAGCCATTATACGCACATTCACAGGAATATGTTTACACAAGTGAAGCAAATGCCACATGCAGGGTATCTATATCTCCCAGTGTGCCTGGGTCAATCCAGTTTTATGCCTGTTATCCTGGCATCCTGTGGGTTTTGTCCCCAATAAGTGTCCTGGTGTAGACAAGACTATACACTCGCTCTACCTTTGGGGGAATACTTTGTCTTCTATCAAAGAGCAAGCTGTTTGCAACCCACTAAACTGACTCCTGACCCACTCAAGGCCCAAGGCCCACAGGGTGAAAACACCATTTGGTCTCCGATGCCTCCATGGTCCATCATGAGCAGGACAGCTTCCCTGTGTCCTCATTCATTGTGATGGGTAGCAGGAGGCTTGGGTAAGTCAGATACCTTACTGTGTACAGCCAAAAGACAGGGTTACACTCTGGAAACTGCAAACAGGGCCATGGGAAAACATCATAAAGCCCTTCTAGCCCTACTGGCCAAATGTCGACACAGGGTGTTCGGGAACTCCACAGATCTCTAATGAGACCTTGCCAGTCTCTCTTCCTCCTTCCGTGCCTTTTGAAGGATGTGAAGGACCTCCTGGGCAGGTACGTAGCCACCTGCGGTGGAGGAGGTGATGGGTGCAGGGAGGACTGCGAGTGGGGCCAGAGGGGACAGTGAGACCTGTGTCCACTGGAGGAAGAACAGCCTGAGTGTGCAGTACCCAGAGGCCACCCCCACCATGCTGAAGACCGTCTGTAGGGTGCCGGGGCAGATAGAGGTGCTCAAGAGTTTCCAAGGTAAGTAGTGGGGGCCCAGGTGCTCTTGGCAGTGCCCCACCCTGCTCCTAGCCACTCAAGACAAGGGCCACCAATGGGGGGGGGGTCTCAACCACACTGCCCAATGCCCAAATGGTTCCCCAGCCCCATCTCCTTGGCACCACCAATATCCACAGTTGGGGTATGGGATCATGTAGCAACTCCAGGTTCACAGCTGAACTTAGCCAAAGGGAGGCCTGGGTGGGGGTTAGGATGAATGGGGGATTATTTGGCCCCTGCTAGGGCCTCACCCTCCCCACCCTGACCCTGAAAGTTTCCCCTCTCCCCTCCACCCCGGGCCTGTCTCCAGAGAATGTGGTGCCCAATCCCTCCACGGCATACCCCTACCTCCTCTTATATGAGAGCCAACCAGAGGCGCTACCTGAGCACCCCGATGGATGGCACACCCCGTGGCAAGGACAGGTTCCTAGCCTACCCCTGTGCAGTGGGCCAAGAGACCTTCTCCTCAGGGAGGCACTACTGGGAGGTGGGCATGAACCTCACTGGTGATGCACTGTGGGCCCTGGGTGTGTGCAGGGACAACGTGAGCTGGAGGGGCAGGGTCCCCAAGGGCCCAGAAAATGCGTTCTGGGTAGTGCAGCTATGCAAGGGAAAGAGGTATGCACCTGCCACGTCTGCCCTGACCCCCGTCACGCTGACTGAGCGCCCCCAGCCACATGGGCATCTTCCTGGATTTCGAGGCCAGAGAGGTGTCCTTCTACAACGTGAACAATGGGTCCCACCTGCATACCTACTCCCAGCCCGCCTTCTCTGGCCCCCTGCAACCCTTCTTCTGCCTTGGGGCCCCCAAATCGGGCCAGATGGTCATCTCTACAGTGACCCTATGGATGAAGTGATAGCGGCGCAAGGAGGGGGAGCCTGGGCAGGCCTGGTTTCTCCAGAAGGCGATGTGGTCCAGCTCAGCAAGGCCCACCTGCCCAGCTTATCTCGCATGAGGCATTTGAGAGCCATCGGCTGTGCAGGGTGGTTTCACAAAGCGGAAATGTAATCATGATTAAAGCAGTTAAACATTAAGAGGCTATATTTACAGATGCTTCATAGAGAAGAAAACTTCCATAGTGGTTCAGTTTCTAAAAACATATGTACCAGGCACAGCGTGGTGCAGTGTTCTTTAGCCACGTCCCTCAATCTCCACTTGAGATGTTGCCATTCATTGGCTCCTCCATGGTTCAGGTTTTTATATGTAGAGCCAAGGCCTCAAGTATCTACCTTCTTTGTCCTCCACAAATTCCATATTTGGGTCCTTCACGGGGAAAATGAAAAAGTGAAGAGATTTTTCAAGCTGAAATCCTAAAAGCCTCAGAGCTCCCCACCTCCATCCCTTCTACCCAGGGAAGTTGCAGGGGCAAAATTCAAAGACTGAGGATCAGAAAGGGTCTTTTCTTTTCACTCCCTCTCCACCGCCTACCCCACCTCCCCCTGAGCCCCGCCTTTGCAGACGCATTAACAGCCAGGTAACAGTTGCCAGAAACCTAGAATTCTGGTCAATGTACTCGTACCCCAACAAGGCCAAAGTCCCTGCGGGCCAAGCCCCTCACCCAGTAAGTTCTGACCGTTCCCAGCCCGGGGACGCGCGAAGACAACCAGGAGCGCACGGGGAACGATTTGGGGCCCACGACACAGCCTCAGCTTCCCCTTGTCCTCGCGGTCTCTGCGCTTCGCGCAGAGCCCAGTGACCGTGCGGGGCACCCCGCTGGCCCCGGCCCCTGCACCCCACCTTTCCCCAGGCCCGACCGAGAGGCCAGGCGGTGCAACACCGCAACAGCCCAGAGGCAGCAGCGCAGGCGGCGGCGGCAACGCAAGATCCCCGGGTGAGCAGCCTCCAATTCTGTCCGGCCCGCGGGCCGCGTGACAGGGCACGGCCAATCCGGAGCTAAAGTGGGTTGTTCCAAAGGGGGGAAGAAAAAAAAAAAAAAAAAAAAAAAAAACCCAGCTGCTTCCTGCTTCCGCCCCCACTTCGACTCCTCTTCCTGCCTGCGTAAGGTATTCCTAGGCCCTACGTTCCCGGAGCCTCTGCAGTCCCGGAGCAGTATATTCCGCAGCCCAGGAGCCGCGCAGCCTTGGACCCCGGAGCCCCTGCGCTCCGAAGCTCCCCGAGTGCCCCGGTGCCCTGCAACTCGCGTCCCCGGAGACCCCGCGTCCTTGCGCGCTCCCCATAGTCCCGGCAGCGGCCGGCCACCGCCCGACCCGGCGGACCACACTGCCCTCCTCCGTTACACCGGTGCCATGGCCGCCCCGGACCTGTCCACCAACCTCCAAGAGGAGGCCACCTGCGCCATCTGCCTCGACTACTTTACGGATCCGGTGATGACCGACTGCGGCCACAACTTCTGCCGCGAGTGCATCCGGCGCTGCTGGGGCCAGCCCGAGGGCCCGTACGCGTGCCCCGAGTGCCGCGAGCTGTCCCCGCAGAGGAACCTGCGACCCAACCGACCGCTCGCCAAGATGGCCGAGATGGCGCGGCGCCTGCACCCTCCGTCTCCCGTCCCACAGGGCGTGTGCGCCGCGCACCGCGAGCCACTGGCCGCCTTCTGCGGCGAAGAGCTGCGCCTGCTCTGCGCGGCCTGCGAGCGCTCGGGGGAGCACTGGGCGCACCGAGTGCGTCCACTGCAGGACGCGGCCGACGATCTCAAGGTGTGGGCAGGTCCAGGCGGAGCACGGCCTAGCAGGGGGTCGCTGCGGGTTGGGGGTCGTGGCTTGGGCCTGGGGGGTTGGGGGCCCCAGCCTGGCCCGGGTCTCGGGGGTGTGTAGGGGGCTGCAGCCTGTCCCAAACCGGCACCCTAGAGGGACTGGGGCACCGCCCACCAGTGAGGCGCTGGCCTGGGGACCAGGTCGTGGGGAGGGGGCGTGCTTTCTGAAGTTTAGGTCCCACAGAACCGGTGGGAGGGCTGTCTGGGGCGGGGACTGGGCAGGTTTGACTGACCGTTGGCAGGGATGGAGCCGGGAGAGGAGAAAGTGGGAAGGGAACCTCAGAGGTGGCTGATCCCAGGTGGACGTGCACGGATGAGGACTCTGAGCCCTCAGAGGGTTGTGGGTAGGGCAGGGCAGGGCAGACCAGGGCCTTGGGGCCGACGCCAGTGCTGAAGTTCTGGTGAGAAGAGATGGGAAGGCAGCCAGGAAGCCGCTGCAGAGCCCCAGGCAGGGATCAATGCGGGGACAGAGCCATTGCCCTGGGAGGCGGACGCCAGGGCCCACCAGGCTTTCCCAGTAGGATACTCTGCCAGCTGACAAGCCAGGGCTCAGCCCTGCTTTGAGCCCAGGCTGAGAAGCCTTGTTTCTCTGTTCTGGAAATGCATTTCCTTAAAATCCAAACGGACGCCAGCACTCCCCTTTCTGCTAAGAGCCTCAGGGCAAACACTTACCTGGCTCACCTGGCCAGCTGCCTACTACATTCCTGCAGGTGGGTTTGCTTCTGAAACCCAAGATATTAGGTACATGGGTGGCATCTTTCAAACTTTTTGACTGTGGTTTGCATTTTGCTTTATGGCCAGTAGTGTCTCTGCTGAGGTGCATCAAGTACATGCTTTAGTCAACGTTAGAATCAGTACTCTGTCACTATCATAGAGCAAGCCTCTGGGACAACAGAATAAACCTATACCTGATCCACATCACTGGGCTTGTCCTGACACAATTCCTGTGGTCTTCTTCTCATTTTGAGGTATAACATGCATACAGGAACACCCCCTTCTTACATCAGTCTAGCAGATTTGCCCTTCTGTCACTGAGTACCCCGATCAGGGTGTGGAAAGTGACCAAAAGAGCGGAGAATGACCAGCAGCTCTCTAGAGGCCTCTCCCAGCTGACCTGATAAAGTCTCATGTGGTAGCACTTAATCCTGTCTATCATAGGGGAGGAAAAGCGTTTTCCTCTACCGTGTCATGTTCTGTAACTGGATACAGAAGGATCTGATACAAATGTGCGCATCCTGTGGCTCGTTCCAGTTGGAAGAAAGAAGGTGGCGATGCAGTGGGAAGTTGCGTTGTGGGAAGGTTGCCCTGAGATTAGGGAGGGGTGGGAACAACAGAAGAAAGGATATTCAGGCAAGGGGAAGTAGCTGGTTAGGGCAGTGGTGGGAGGGCCATGCCGGTTAGAGGGCATCTCCTGGCAAATTTGAGTTTGCTCCGCCTGTCATGCCCCAGGCCCAGTTTTCCACGACTAGTCCCTACCAGCTGAGTTCAGGCTTAGCTGGGGCTGGGCAGGTGGGAGCAGGTATAAGGCCCAGCCTGGAGGCCTGGCCTGGCCGGGGTCACTCTGGGCTCACCTCCCTGTAGGGCAAGCTGGAGAAATCCCTGGAGCATCTGCGGAAGCAAATGGAGGATGCACTGCTGTTCCAGGCCCAGGCGGAGGAGACCTGCTCCTTGTGGCAGGCAGGTGGCCAGGCACCCAGTGTGGGTGGGGGCAGGGGGCATGAGGGCCGCCACCGCAGGACGCCACTGTTCACATTCAGCCTCGTGCTTCTGGGCAGCACCCCTGCCCCAGACCCCATGTATAACCCACCTCAGGGTGGGTTTGGGGGTTGGGAGTGGGGGTCAGGGAGGACCAGGCATGGGGGGCCCTGGGTGTATTGGTTTGCGGATCAGGGAGGGATGGGTATGAGGGCCCAAGTGGTGGGTTTGGGGTCAGGAAGGGATGGATGTGGGGGACCCCGGATTGGGGGTTAGGGTGGCTCCAGGTCCTAGGCCCTCAGCTGTCCTCCCTGACCCCCACAGAAGATGGTGGAGACCCAGCGGCAGAATGTGCTGACGGAGTTTGAGAGGCTGCGCCGTCTGCTTGTGGAGGAGGAGCAGCGGCTGCTGCAGAGGCTGGAGGAGGAAGAGCTGGAGGTGCTGCCCCCCTTGCGGGAGAGCGCGGCCCGGCTCGGACAGCAGAGCGCCCAGCTGGCCGAGCTCATCACTGAGCTGGAGGGGCGCTGCCAGCTACCAGCACTGGGGCTGCTGCAGGTGAGCTGGCACCCATTCCTGGGGTGGGCATGTGGGGGGGTCTCAAGGGAAGGCCAGGCATGGGAATGGAGAGCAGGAAAGTGGAGGAAGCATTGTGCAAAGCAGGCTGACTGACTGGTGCTTGCCTGGACCTCTCAGGTCCTCACCAGCTGGTCTCCTTCCTGTGAAACACAGGGAGTGGACACCGCTGCTGGACTGCACGAACTGCTGTTAGCGCTTGTCTGGGAGCCCTAATGGGGACGGGCCACTGGGTCACCACCCAGCTCTCTGAAGGTTTGGGCCCACTGGGCTGAGAGAAAAAGCCAACAGGTCTCCCATAGGGATTCCCGCATGGGCCCAGTGCTACCCCTGAGAATATGCTCAGCTCCTGGCCCCTGCAATTTGTGCCCGCAGGTGGGAGCAAGGATGCTGCATGTGCAGCCCAGGGGGCTTCCTGTGGGAGGTGACCCTCCTTGGGGCCTCAGAGCTGAGTGGACTTTCAGGGACCAGTAAGAGGCTCCCAGTTGCCATCCTGGGGCTAAAATTTAGTCCTTTGGCTTTTGCTGAGCCATCAGGTGATCTTAAGCCTGGGAAGCAGGAAGAATCCCGGATAAGTGTGAGGCGGGGATTGAGGGAAGTCAGCAGAAGTGGGCTATGCTCAGTAAAGTGGTGGGAGGGCTAGGCAGGCAGCTAGGAGGTGAGAGGGGGCAGCCCTCAAGGATGAGTGAATGTTGCTGGAGAAGCTGCAGGAAGCAGAGGTTCTAGAAGGAGGACCGGTTGGCCCAGGAAGTGAGATAAGAACCACGGGATTATGTAAAATGCAGTTTGGGGTCTCAGCTGAGATGTCCCAGTGTGGGAGTGGTCTCAGCTGGCCTGGCTGCATTTCATGCCCTTCACCTGGGGGATGGGTGCTGACGCAGTGTGTGTCTCTCCCACAGGATATCAGGGACACCCTGCGCAGGTAGGAGCTTCGGACTCTCCCCAGGGAAGGTGGGCAGGGTTCAAGGTGGGCCCACTGCAGGGGTGACACCTCCACTGCCCCTCCAGAGTCCAGGACGTGAAGCTACAGCCTCCTGAGGTGGTGCCCATGGAGATGAGGACGGTGTGCAGGGTCCCAGGGCTGGTGGAGGCCTTGCGGAGGTTCCGAGGTGAGTGTTGTGCAGAGGCCGGGGGGATCCCACGCGCTGTCTCCAGTCCAGAGGAAGTGCCAGTCCTGAGCTTTTGCTGGTGGGCTGGGGTCTGTGGTAGGAACAACACACAGGCTCCCAGTTCATGGATGAGAAACTAGGAGGGATCAGGGCCACTGGGCAGAAGATAGCAGCTAAGGGAAGGCCAGGTCCAAGCTTTTCACTGATGCATTTAGGAAAAATAGATGTGGGACCACCCTCCTAGAGTCATTCAGGTGCCAGAGCACCCGTGTGGACCCCAGGCTTGTGGAGTCTGGGATGAAAGCTGCCCTAGAACACGCACACACTTCTCTCTGGGGACTAAAAGAATGGACACGGAAAGCACTCAGGGTTTCCTTCTGTGCTCTAAAGGGGCATGAATCACGAAGTATGGACTGCTTTCTAGAACGTTCCAAGATACAACTAGAAGTGGTTAGGGAATCTCTTCGAGTGAGAAGGGGCGTGGTCAGTTTATGGGCAGTCACAGACTGCAAGGTTGTATGGGTCTGGGGCAGACAGCTTCGAGGGTTGACCACTGTTCTGTCTGCAGGGGACATGACCCTGGATCCTGACACCGCCAACCCGGAGCTGGTACTGTCAGAGGACAGGAGGAGCGTGCGGCGGGGGGACCTGCGGCAGGCCCTGCCCGACAGCCCTGAGCGGTTCGACCCCGGGCCTTGTGTGCTGGGCCGGGAGCCCTTGACCTCGGGCCGCCACTACTGGGAGGTGGAGGTCGGGGAGCGGGCCAGCTGGGCCCTGGGCGTCTGCAGAGAGAACGCCAACCGCAAGGAGAAGGGCGAGCTGTTTGCTGGTAACGGGTTCTGGATCCTGGTGTTCCTGGGGAGCTACTACAACTCCTCCGAGCGGGCTTTTGCCCCTCTCCGAGACCCACCCCGGCGCGTGGGCATCTTTCTGGACTACGAGGCTGGACATCTGTCCTTCTACAGTGCCAACGATGGGTCGCTCTTGTATACCTTTCCTGAGACGCCCTTCTCGGGGACCCTGCGGGCCCTCTTCTCACCTCTGTCCAGCAGCCCAACCCCTATGACCATCTGCAGGCCGAAAGGTGGGCCTGGGGACATGCTGGCTCCCCAGTGAGCAGGCCTCTCATAGCCTCTTGTCCTGCCTTCCGAGTCTTCGAGACACTTGAAAAACCTGAGAAGAGGGTGCTTGTCCTCTGAGCTATGGAAAACACTCGTAATGCCACTCGGATACGTGGAGCAAACTGAACTCTGTCACTGCCACTCCCAGGAAGCCATGTGTGAGTGTGTGCAGGCTGGGCTGTCCTCCCTGGGGGGACTCTCCAAGGTCATCAGGTGCTGAGACCCCATTCACCAGTGCACCACACACAGTCCTTCGCAGAGCCCTGAGCCTAGGGCCCTGGTAGCTCTGGTTCCAGGAGCCTCACCAGCTGGCCCCACCCAGCCTCAGTCTGGGGTGAGACACCAGGGCCTGCAGAACTCTCAGCTGCAGTCTGGGCACCCCCCCAAACCCTGGGGCCACACCTCGAGAAAGCTGCTGTCTTGTGAGACTGCTGGCCAAGAGGTGGCTCCAGGCCCACCAGCCTGTCTTGGGGTCTGGTCCAAACTGGTGGAGGGGGTGGGGGTGGGTCTGGATGTAGTTGCCTCAGATTAACTGGGGTGCAGCAGAGTCCTCAGGTGACAGGTGATGTGGGAAAGGCCACAGGGAGGGAACTGGGAGCAAGTCACTGAATAAAGTGGTTGATTAACTAGGACACACAGATGCCCTCAAATCCCCCTGAACGTGGCCCACTCAGGGCTTCTGGAAAAAGCTCCTTCCCTGGTTCCCAGTGCAGAGGTTCAGTTCTGGGAGGGCCGAGGGCCTGGAGGTGAGTGTGAGGCTCAGAAATGACACCTCACTGTTTCCATCTGAGTGGCACTGAGAACAGCAAGCTGGCGTTGCCCTCTCAAATGCCTCTTCAGTGGTCCGTGGGGTGGTCCCTGAACTCAGAACCCAGAGTCTCACTCCTGCCTGGGGGAGGGGGTGAGGCCACAGAGAGCCCTGGCTTACAAAGTCCAGGGTTCGTTTTTGCTTTAAGTTTTGACGCTTCTTCACCCTTCTCAAGAAGGTGTGATGCAGCGTCTCTGCACCCCTAGATTTTTATTAATTGTAAGGACCATTCTCACAGTAAATAAACTAACAGTTGTCTGTAGTCCCCTTATCTTTTAGGTTGGGGGGTGGGGAGATCCTCCAGAGGGCCCACCCTCTGGGAGGGGATACAGAAACAAGATGCTCACTGGTAAAGTCGGGGATGCAGCTGCTGCCCACACAAGCACAGCAACTCCCAGGTATGGTTTCCATGTTCTCTGGCTCAACACGTGTGTTCATTTCATGCAGGTACTGTGGGCAGTTTTTTCCTTTTTTTCAGATAACCTGATAAACATTTCCCATGTTCCACTGTGTTCAACAGCCAGTACTTTTTCATTTACTTGATTATTTACTCATTCTCCCATTCTTGGGCTTTTTTGTTATTGTTACTATGTATACACCACTTTTGAATATCTTGAACAACAGATCCTTCAAATTATGTACACAGGGGGAAGTATTTTCTCAATTGAGTCAGGGGTCTGGCCATGTTTTTGGCTGGGGAATTATTTCCATATGATTTCCCAAGGAACGGGGCCACTGCTTCACTTCCTGTTGAGAATCTGAGCGTAGTGTTTGCTTGCTGCCTGTAGCAAGATTCGGACTTTAAGGTTTGGGACTTCCACAATGGCCACTGGAAACGTAGCCTGTGGGACAGCCTCGTGGGTTTAATAAATGAGCACACAACTGCCCCGAGGACACCAAGACGCCTCTGGCTGTGGCTTTAGAACAAAGCTGGACACAAATGTAAGGGAGGAAAAATCATATTCCCTCAACCCTTCTGAGTTCTTGGCTGAGACCCCGTAATAAAGCTAAACAAGAGAAAAACAAAGACGTTTATTGACACGTATACCTCAGGTATGCATAGGAGAAACCCCAGGAAAATGAATAACAGAGCAGCAGCTTAGATCTCTGGCTTAGATGGCATCTTCAACAAAGAACAATGTTTATGGAGAAATGACAGGGAAAGCAATTTTAGGCTTCCAAGGTCGTAAAATGAGCAGGTAAACTAATGGTACCTAATGCTAGTTAGGTTTGTTATATGTAGATCCTACCCCACCGCCCCCGCCCCCCACACCCCAGCCCCATGCCATCTCCAAACTGATAAGATTAGAATTGTCTCCAAATCTTTCCTGTGGAGAGGGGACAGGACTACCTCTGTAAATGTGTGTCCTGCTTTTAGATAGATGGGGAAAGGCAGGGAGCTTGTATTTGCTTCTCAACCACCTCCGGCTCAAAATAATTGTTACCAAACCAAACTTGGGTCTGCTCGACCATGCGTAGTAAATCCAATCCACTAACACCGGTTGTGGTGAAGGAAAATGCAGCATTTATTGTAAAGGCGCCAATACAAGGAGGACACGTGGCTCTAAAACCCCCGAACTCCCCCGAAGGGTTTCAGCAAGGCATTTTTAAAGGCCAGGTGAGGGAGGGGGGAATCTCAGGGTATGTGATCAGCCCCTGCACAATTCTCTGATTAGTTGATGGTGAGGTAACAGGGTGGTTAACATTATCAACCTTAGGCTCCAGTAGGTCTGGGGGCCCATGATCATCAAGTAGTTAATTTCTTCCATTTGGTGGTGGTTTTAGCATTTGTAAAACAACTCAGGAAATGTGCATCAGATATCAGAGGATATGAGGGAAGGGTCTGTCCCAGGAAAGCCTCCTAGGGTCCTGCTTGGTTACATAACCTTTATGCCAAATGAGATGTTTTGGGGTGACATGCTGCTACCATCCACCAGTCGAGAGAAAAAAAATGAGCTTCAGTGATACCTGTTGGCAAATAGACTGATTTTCAGCTTTACAAATATTACTCCTGCTGACTTCTGCATCCCCAGGGTTCCACCCACTGTTCTAGGTTCAGAGAGACCACCATGAACATGCAAGCTCCTGCACGTGCCCTGATACCTTTGTGAGTGACGGGTAACAATCTATGACATATCTATCCTACAGTGGGTGAACCCATACACTGGGAGTAGATGATCTCCTACACTGGCATTAGGTGAACTCCTACACTGGCACTAGGAGAGCTCTTGTGTTGGCAGTTAGTGCTGGCAGTTGGTGACCCCTATGCTAGCAACAGATGATTTACACTAGCAGTTGATCTCCTACACTAGCAGTAGCTGAGCTCATACGCTATCAGTTGGTGAACTCCTACTTGGGTAGTTGATATAAGCATTCTGGAGGAAAATAAAGCTGGATGGATGTAGAGTAAGCCAGGGCAGTGCAGGATGTGGTCAGCCATTCCTGGGGCTTCCAGAACAACCATAAGTATTGCCTACCAAGTTTTTAAATGCCCAGAACCTCTTCCCCTAGATGACTCAGCCAGCAGACCAACGGGGAGACAGGAAAGAAGCTGTGAAGATAAAAATCATTCTGGGTTGATCAGTGCTTAAAAAGCAATTACTCAGGATGGCATGACGGAGACCTCAGAAGGAGGAGGGAGTGGCTACTACAATACTTAAGGCATTAGTAAGTGTGTTCAAAAGAATGTTTGAAAAATAAAAGCAGCAGTCCTGGGGCTATGTCCGTGGTCAGTCTCTGTCAGTCTCTTGCTTCCCCATCTCCTGGGCATGTAATGTATCCACAAGATTGGGTTAAAAGACAAAGGGTCCTTTTTCACTTGTTTCCTCCACATTAACTCATCTAATAGCAAGTCTGTGTGGTAACATCCCATTTCACACCTGAGACAACAGGAGAGGAGGGCTATGTCTCCTGGAACAGAACTGGGATTTTAAATAACTTTACTGACTAATTTTCATACCCCCAACCTCACTGGTTTGTAAATGTACAATTCAGTGATTTTCATTAACTTCCTGGTCGAGCAATGTGCACTGTGCACCCCGTCACTCTTGGTGCACGTTGGAGTCATTCCCAGAGTGGAGCCTGGCCGGCGACCTGCAGGGCGAGACTTCGCGCCCTGCACCCCTGTCTTCAGCCGTGCATGCCCTACTGCAGCAGTGACCCCAGTATCGAAAGTCCTGAGAGCTACATCCCAGCTGGTGGTTCTGAGGGTATATGAAAAGATATA
This sequence comes from Balaenoptera musculus, assembly GCF_009873245.2. Classification (NCBI taxonomy): domain Eukaryota; kingdom Metazoa; phylum Chordata; class Mammalia; order Artiodactyla; family Balaenopteridae; genus Balaenoptera; species Balaenoptera musculus. The sequence goes on from NC_045787.1 coordinate 154,336,372, forward strand.
CAGCATTGCTAATCATCAGAGAAATGCAAATCAAAACCACAATGAGGAATCCTCTCACACCTGTTAGAATAACTATCATAGAAAGACAAGAGATAACAAGTGCTAGTGAGGGTGTGAAGAAAAGCGAACCCATGTGTACTGTTGGTGGGGTTATAAATTAGTGCAGCTAGTATGGAAACCAGTATAGAGGTTCTTCAAAATATTAAAAATAGAACTGCCATGTCATCCAGAAATTACACTTCTGAGAATATATCCTAAGGAAATGAAATGAAAACACTATGTTGGAGAGAGATATTGTATCCCCATGTTCATAACAGCCTTATTTACAATAGCCAAGACATGGAGACTACATAAGTGTCTGTCGATGGATGAATGGATAAAGAAGTGGTGTTTGTATTTACAAAGGTCTGTCCCTGTCTTCATCCACATTCTGCCTGAGTGGTGATGGATGCTGTAGATCTCAGTTGCTGCTGAATTCAAGGAAGTGTACCACAACACTTGCCTCTCCACTGGCTGCAATTGTTTCTTTTTATCAACAGGACCCACTTGGGGGATCCCATGCCAGTTGCAAGTAACTGGGTTCCCAGGGGTGAAAGGGAGGAGGTGCAAACCTGGAGAAGTGTCTGGGTGCTTAAGTGGGACCCTTCATCCTGGCACCTGACCTGCCGGGGAGTGCCCAGCTGGGCTTGCTTCTTTTGGCCTCTGCCTACCCACCCAACCCCCCTCCCTGACTCCTTCCATTGGGGGAGGTCTGCCATTCTCCCCTTTTGACTCAAATCCCTACACTACCAGGAGGGGGAGAATGCCAAGCTATCCACCTGGGGCCAGGAATGGCCCCTGCCATGGTCATCTCAAGCACCTGACCAGCATCTGCCCAAGTCAAATTCCAGCCTGATGGTTGCTTTCTGTAAAGCCTCCTGCAAGTTACAACAGGTCTGGACATGAGTTTGCTCGTCTACAACATGACTGTTGTTATTGACTGAATTGTGACCCCTCAAATTCATATGTTGGAGTTCCAACCCCCAGGACCTCAGAGTGTGACTCTATTTGGAGACAGGGTCTTTAAAGAGGTGATTAAGTTTAAATAAGGTCATTGGGGTGAGCCTTGATTTTATACGACTGATGTCTTTATAAGAAGAGGAGATTAGGACACAAAAATGTTGACCATATGAAGACATAGAGAGAAGATGGTCATCTACAGGCCAAGGAGAGAGGCCTCAGGAAAAGCCAGCCCTGCCTACACCTTGACCTTAGACTTCTAGTTTCCAGGACTGTGAGAGAATAAATGTCTGTTGTTTAAACTGCCCAGTCTGTGGTATTTGTTATGCAGCCTGAGCTGACTGACACAGCAGTCATGATAGTTCTTATCTGAGAGCAGAGTAGGTGGGTTGAGCATGTGAGTATGATATACAAAACTGGCAATGGCGGTCTTGTGTTTGCCATTACCATCCCTCCACTATTAATTGTTTCAAACATTTATCAGAGGCCTGATGACCAGCACCTTGCCTGCTCTGACTGCCTCATGCTCACAGCTGACCCAGAAGATGTGAGTCTTCATTTTCATGCATGCTTTATGCATGGAGAAACTGAGGCATAAGGAGACTGCCTGAGTTGCCCAAGCTCAAGAGCAAGAAGCTGGAGAATTCCAGGTCTGATTTGAAGCTTTCTCTATTCCCCACTTCCAGTGAGCTGGCTCCTCCACTGAGCCTCAGTACACATACTCACCTCCTTTCATATGTTATGTGGGCTTTCACTACTGTTGTCACCATTTTATTGAGGTGTGACTGACTACAGTAAACTGCACATTTGAAATGCAGTTTCCGACAACATACATATATACCTGTGAAACTGTCACCACAATTAAGGTACTGAAGGTATTTACCATTCTCAAGTTTCTTCTTGCCCCTTCATCATCCCTCCCTTTAGAGCCCCTACGATGTGTGTGTTTTCCAACACCACCAAGCAATTAACTCAATTCCTACACTATCTACTTGGAAGTAGCATCAGACCTCACAGGTTAAGGGCTCAATCCTACAAGACTGCCCCCCAACTTCAGGTGCCAATTGCAAGTCCAGGTTGTCACCCGTGCTTCTCACCAGTGGGCTGTAGATCAGAAGTTCCCATGACCTACTCCTTGGATTTGATTAATTTACTAGAGTGGCTCACAGAACTCAGAGAAACATTTTGCTTAGCAGATTATTAGTTTATTCTTAAAGGATGTAACTCAGAAACAACCAGATGGAAGAGATGCATAGGGCGTGGTTTGTGGGAAGAGGCATGGAGCTCCCATGCCCTCTCTAGGCCTGCCACTCTCCCCAAATCTCCACATTTTCACTGACCTCTTCAAACCCAGTACTTTTGGGTTTTTATGGAGGCTTTATTACATAGGTATGGTTGATTAAGTCACAGGCCTTTGGTGATTGATTCACCCTCCAGTCTCTCTCTGGAGATCAGGGGGTGGGACTGAGAGTTCCAACCATCTAATCATGGGTTGATTCCTCTGGCAACCAGCTCCCATCCTTAGGGGTTTTCCAAAAATCACCTCATTAACATAAACTCAAGTGTGGGGTTGACAGGGACTTGTTGTGAGCAACAAAATACACCTTTATGGCCCTCATTACAACAATTCCAAGGATTTCAGGAGCTCTGTGTAAGGAATGCGGTTGAAGAATAAATATATATTTATTATAAACCACAATATCAACCCCCCAACTCCAGGCCTCCAAGAAACCACTGATCTGCTTTTTTTTCCATATTGATTAGTTTGCATTTTCTAGAGTTCTTTATAAATAGAATCCTTCAGTGTATAAAAGTTTTAGTCCGCTTTCTTTCTCTCAGCATGATTTTTCCAAGATTCATCCATATTGCTGCATCTATCAGAAGCTTAATCCCTTTTACTGCTAGTGTGGATACCAAGATTTGTTTATCCATTCACCTGTGGATGGATATTTGGGTTGTTTCCAAGTGTTTGGCTATTACAAAGAAAGCTGCTAAGAATGTTTGTGAGTCTTTCTGTAGACCTATATTTTCCTTTCTCTAGATGAATGCCAAGGAGCAGAATCCCTGGGCCTTCTGGGTTAGGCATATGTTTAACTTTTAAAGAAACTATCAGTGTTTTCAAAAGTGGTTGAAATATTTTACATTCTGACCTGCAGTGTATGAGTGTTCTGGTAACTTCACATCTTGCCACCACTGGTAGGGCCTGTCTTCTACATTTTAGGGATTCTAATAGTTGTGGCATGTTGCTGCATTGTGGTTTTAATATCCACTTCCCGAATAACTAACCATGAGCCTCTTTTTGTGTGCTTATTTGCCTCTGTATCTCATCCTTGGATAGTGTCTCTTCAAATCTTGTTAATTTAAAAAATGTGTTTGCTTGTTTCCTTACTGAGTTTTGAGAGTTCTTCTATGTTTTCTTCTAGGAGTTTTATAGTTTTAGGTTTTATATTATTTTTATCATCTGTTTTGAGTTAAATTTTGTGTATGACATGAATTATAGATTCAAAGTAAGTTTGGGGGGATATATTTTATCAAATTATTCCAGTACCATTTCCTGGAAGGACTATCCTTTCTCCTTCATTAAAGATCAGTTGAATATATATATATATATATATATATATATATATATATATAGCTCTATTTCTAGACTCTATTTTGTTCCATTGATTAAGTTTTTCTTTTTATCAACACCACACTGTCTTTTTTTTTCTTAATAAGAATTTCTTTTATGTAAGTATGGCTACATACTGGATTTATCTCCCCAGTATGGGTCATTACCAATGTCGTAAGTGTTTCCAGAAAAGATTTCTGCCATTATTACCAAGTTTTTATTAGCAATTGAAGTGTGGGAAATGTGACAACAGATTTTCTGCTAATACCACACTGTCTTGATTACTACAGCTTTATAATAAATCTTGAAGTTAGGTAAATTTAGACCTTCTTTTCTAAGTTGTTTTGGATATTATAAGTCCTTTGCACTTCCAAATGAATTTAGAATCAGCTTGTCAATTTCCAGACAAAAATCTTCCTGGAGTTTGGATTGGGATTGCATTGAAATTATAAATCAATTTGGGGAGAAGTTTTCTGATCCATGAATAAAACATATCTCTTTATCTATTTAGGTTCTCTTTAATTTCTCTCAGCAATGTTAGTTAGTTTTCAGTGTCCAGGTCTTACACATCTTTTTATCCCTACTGTATTTAACATCTTTTATGATATTGTAAGTGATACAGTTTTTTTTTTGTATTTTTCCTTTTATTTTCTTTTTAAGAATAGGATCATACTGTTTAGTACTCTTTTTTTCCCCCTTGAATATCTTTTTAAAAAATTGTTTTAGTGTCACATAACATACATAAAGTGCATATAAAGTGTACAACTCAGTGAATTTTTACATATGTATAGACGTTTGCAACCATTGCCCACATTAAGAGATAGAGCATTTCCAGTCCCCAGGAAGGTTCCTGTGCCCTCTTCCCAGCCATAAACCTTCCCAGAAGTAGCCTTTATCTGGACTTCTATCATGATAGATTAGCTCTGCCTGTCCTTGAACTTTATATAAATATAAATCTCCAACAGCATGTTTGTGTGTGAGTGTCTCTGGCTCCTTTCTCTCAACATATTGTCTGTCAGATTCATTCTTGTCATTTGACTATATTTTCATGTCAACTGTTCTTCAAGGTTATTTTTCAGCTGCTAAACTGGTCAATATTCCCACGATGGACATTTAAAGTAGTTCCAGATTTTCTTGTTATACCCAGCACTTTGATGCCCAGCCTTGTAACTAGCTCTTTATACCCATCCCTGATTATTTGTAGACTTGTCATGGACTTGGTGGGCTCTGTGAGGCCCATGGAGGGAGTCGGGTTTCACAATCAATTGTTTGCAGGATCTGGAATGAGTTCTCGATTTTTCCATCTCTCACTCTAAATCACCTTAAAGGAAGGATGCTAAGGAAGGAAGGGGAGGAGGGAGAGCAGTGGCCCTGCTGAGGGACCACCTAAGAACCACCTCTTTATCCAAAAGCCGTTCCCGCCAGCATCCTCCTTTGGCCAGCAGGGAGCGTCGGAGGCTCGTAGTGCGTGGAGAAAGTCTCAGCCTCTGAGTTTCCCTCCTCCCATCCCGTCCCTAAAATAACTCCCCTAACATTTCCCAGCCTTCAACTCCCTTAATCCCGGCACCATGCCATTTCATAGATGCCGTCACATGACCAAAGTCACACATCGAATAAGGAGCAGGATCAGAATTCGAACTCCAGGCCATCTGACTCCGTGGTCTTTGCTCTGGTCTACACCACTGATGTCCTCAGGTGCACGGTTTCGCTGTCCACTTTGTATAAATTGGAGAGACTACAGACGTAAATTAGAATCTCCTCTCCAGCGTTTATCAGCCATGTGCTGTCCCTGCGGTTAATCCACGTCTCCAAGATCTCAGGTTCCTCATCTGTGCAATAGGATAATATAGTTCCTCCCTCATAGGTGTATATGATACAGTTTTTTAAATGTCAATTTCTGACTGTGTGCAAGCTTAGAAAAATACAATTGATTTTTAAAATATTGCTCTTGTATCCTACAACCTTTCTGACTCATTTATTAGTTCAACTAGCTTTTTTATATATTCTGTTGGATTTTCTACATAGACTGTCATATCATCTGTAAATATAGACAGTTTTACTTCCTTTCCTATCTGGGTGACTTCTGTTTCTCTTTCTTTCCTTATTGCACTGGCTAGTACCTCCAGTACAACACTGAATATCAGTGGTGAGAGCAGACGTCTTTGTCTTATACCTGATATTTGAGAAAAAACATGCTGTCTTTCACCATTAAATGTGATAAGAGCTGTAGGTTTTTCATAGATGCCCTTAATCAGGTAAAGTAAATTTTATTTTAGCTTGCTGAGAGTTTTACTGGGAGTGATGTTGGGTTTTGTCAAAAAAATTTTGTGTGTTTATGAGGTGATTGTATGGTTTTTCTTTCTCTTTTCTTTTCTCCTTTCTCTATCTGTTAATATGAGAAATTATTGATTTTGGAAGTTAAGCCAACCTTTTATTCCCAGAAGAAATCTCACTGGGTCATGGTGTATTTTAATTTTTATATATTATTGGATGTAACTTGCTAATATATTGTTAAGAATGTTTGCATCTATGTGTGTTAGGGATATTGGTCTGTAGTTTTCTTTTCTGATTATATCTTTGTTTGCTTTTTGTATCAGAGTAATGCTGGCCTCATAGAATGAATTGGGAGGCACTGCCTCTTCTTCCAGTTTCACAAAGAATTTGTGCAGAATTGGTAACATTTCCTCCTTAAATGTTTGATAGAGTTTGCCAGGGAAGCCATCTGGGGCTAGGTTTTCTTTGTGGGAAAGTATTTTTTTATTATAAATTCAATTTATTTTAAATGAATAAGTTTATCTATTCATTTTATTATACTTTTCAGAGTGAATTTGGGTAGTTTATTTTTTCAATATAGAAATGTTTATTATAATGATCTACTATTACCCTTTTAATATCTGTAGATTCTTTCCTGATGTCATCTCTCTTACTCGATATTAGTAATGTGGGTCTTATTTCTCTCTTGACCAGTCTGGCCAGACTTTTATCAAATTTATTGATCTTGTCAAAGAATCAACTTTTGGCTTCGCTGATTTTTTTTTCCTATTGTTTTTCCTTTTTATTACATCAATTCCCATGCTAATAGTTATTATTGTTTTTCTGCCTACCTGGGCTTAATTTGCTCTTCCTTTTCTGGTTTGTTTTTTTTTTTTTTTATAATGAAACTCTCTAGGAGTTAAGCCAGCATATTATTTATTTATTTACTTTTGGCTGTGTTGGGTCTTCGTTTCTGTGCAAGGGCTTTCTCTAGTTGCGGCAAGCGGGGGCCACTCCTCATCGCGGTGCGCGGGCCTCTCACTATCGCGGCCTCTCTTGTTGCGGAGCACAGGCTCCAGACGCACAGGCTCAGTAGTTGTGGCTCACAGGCTCAGTTGCTCCGCGGCATATGGGATCCTCCCAGACCAGGGCATGAACCCGCGTCCTCTGCATCGGCAGGCAGACTCTCAACTACTGCGCCACCAGGGAAGCCCTCTGGTTTCTTAAAGTAAAAGATGAGGTCACTGATTTGAAACTTTCCATCTTTTCTAATATAGGAAATTTTGTGCTATAATTGTTTTCCCAGATAATTCTTTAGTAGCTTCCCACAAATTTTGATATGTTGTATTTTCCTAACTATCTAGTTCAAAATCCTTTCTAATTTTCATTTTGACTTCCTGTTTAACACATGGGTTATTTAGAAGTATGTTATTTAATGTCCAAAGATTTTGTAATTTTCCAGAGATCTCTCTGTTATTACTTCTAATTGAATTCAATTGTGATCAGAAAACATACTTTGTATGACTTGACTCCTTTTACATTCAGTGAGAATTGTTTTATGGTTCAGAACATGGTCTATCTTAGTAAATGTTCTGTTTGCATTTGAAAAAGATGTGTTTTCTGCTGTTGGATTCACTTTTCTGTAAATGTCAGTTTGGTTCAAATCAATCAATCATGATCGATAGTCTATCAAAAGTTCTCTAAATCTTTGCCGATTGATTTGCTGCCTATTTATTTAACAATTATTGGAAGAGGGTGTATTGAAATCTCTAACTGTAATTGTGGATGTGTCATTTCTTCTTGCAGTGTTATCAGTTTTTGCTGTATGTATTTTGAAGTTCTATTATTGGGTGCACAGATATTTAAGATTGCTATATCCTTCTGGTGAATTATCATAAAATAACCTTTAACTCCGGTAATATTCTTTGCTCTGAAATCTACTTCTGCTATTCATGTAGTCACTCCAGTTTTCTTTTCATTAGTGTAACATGATATGTCTTTATCCTTTTCCTTTTAACTTATTTGTGTCTATATTTAAAACGTGTTTATTGTTAGCAGCATATAGTTATATCTTTTCTTTTTTAAACCCAATCTGGCAATCTCTGCCCTTTAATTGTAATGTTTTGTTCTTTTATGAATTAGCTTTTTATGTTGTATAATAAAATATCACAACTTTAGTGGTTTAAAAGAACATACATTTATTATCTCACAGTTCTGTGGGTCAGAAGTCCAGCTGGGCTCTGCTTAGGTCCCACAAGGCCAAAATCAAGATGTCTTGGTGAGCTTGCTCTTTCTTGAAGGCTCTGGGGAGAACCTGCTCCCAGAATCACTCAAGTAGTTGACTGAATCCAGTTCCTGTGGCTTCAGCCCATGGGATGGTAGAGAATTACAAAGAAAATCTTCTCCCAACTCAGAAAATTCCTTCACAAAGGTGAAAGAGAAAGCACATAGTTCTATTTGAATACACATTAAACCAGAATGTGATGTGCACCACAGGCAACCCACTAAAGAAACTGCAAAGACAGAAAGATATATCACCCTTTTATATAGCTGGGTGGACAAAACTCATTTAAAGTTCTGCCTCCAATTTTCAATGTGTTGAAGGGGTTTCTCCACAGCACCAAGCAATGTTCTGACACCTGTTGAGTGTCCTACAATTCAACTCAATTCTGACACCATTTTCCTGAAGATAGCATCAGATTCCACAGGATAAGGGCTCAGTCCTTTAAGACTGCTCCCCTCTCCTGCTTCAGATGGCAATCGCAAGTCCAGGTTGTCACCTGTGCTTCTGAACAACCAAAAATAAATCAGAGGTTCCCTTGACCCCCTCCCTGAGCTTCAGACACTAGTTGAAAGTCCAGATCATTACCTGTATTTCTGACAAACTGGATGTAAATCAGAAGTTCCCATGACCGCCCCCCCCCCCTTGGGTTTGATTAATTTCCTAGAGCAGCTTACAGATCTCAGGAAACCTGTACACACTCACTAGATTACCAATTTATTACAAAGGATGTTAAAGGGTATGAATTGACAACCATAAGAAGAGATACATAGGGTGCATTCCCAAACAAAGAAGCTTCTGTCTAAACTGGTCCTTTGGGGTTTTTATGGAGGTTTCAGGTTTCATGACGTAGGTGTGATTGATTAAATTATTGTCACATGGTAATTGATTTAACCTCTAGCCCCTCTCCCCTCCCTGGAAATCAGGAGATGGGATTGAAAGTCCCAACCCTTTATTCTAGGTTGGTTTCCCAGTCAACAAGCCCCCATCTTTAGGAGATTTCCAAAAGTCACTTCATTAACATACACCCAGTTGTGGTGGAAAGGGACTTGTTAGGAATAACAAGACATCCACTTTACCTTTGTGGCTCTGAAGCATTTTCAGGAACTGAAATGCTCTTCAGGAGGAGAGACCAAATATTAATAACAAAAAATGTTCCCATTGTTTTCATTGCTTAGGAAATTCCAAGGGTTTTGGGAGCTGTGGGCCAGGAACTGTGGACAAAGACCAAGTATATATGAGAAATGTATTTTGGTGATCTGAATGACCAAATATATATTTCTTATAAATTCTGTGCCATTATATTCATGTTTTCAAGATGAAATGCTAATTTTCTCTGTGACTGGAGGTGGAGTTTATAATTTGCATTCAGATAACAGCTGAAGTTAGCCCTGTCTCCTCCCTGGATGTGGGGAGATGGGGCCTGAAGGGGATCAGGACATCACAAAATATGCCTCTTTGGCATAAGAATTATTTCAAGATGAAGGCATTTGAGGCTTCAAAATCCCGTATCTGTCTAAAGCAGAGCCTCCTCCCAAAATTCAAGTGTCATAAATGCCCTCCAGAGTAGCCCTAATCTTCTCCCGTGTTTGCTCCCATATCCATGATGTACCTGTTAATCATCTTCTGTTTGTTTGTCCCTTGTTAATCTGTCTCTGGTTGAATTTACAGGGCCCCAGGTGGAGGAGAGCCTAAGATAGGTGGAGGAAGACTTTTTCCCCTCCCTACAGGCATTATCTTCCTTGCTACATTTCAAGGAAATGGCTCCTGAAGCAAACACGCCTGGGTTGTGGGACTGGCCCGAAAATTAGTTAGCCTTTCACCTTATAATACAAATCCATGCCAAGCCTAAAAATGCACTTTCCATAAGTATCAAAATAAAAGCGGCACGGTGAATTCTCAACTTCACTTTTTCTTTCCTGCTGATACACAGAAGATGGTGCAAGATGGTGCGTTTTCAAGGCAAGCAGTCTGAAACAATGAAGCAGGATCTCATTCCTCTGTTAAACCACATAATAACTGCAGATGTATGGAGAGCTCACTGCTCATCCCTTGGACGTGCATGGTCTCCTCTACCCCACCTGGGAGATGCAGATGACCTTTTTTAAAATTTTATTTTATTTATTTATTTATTTATTTTTGGCTGTGTTGGGTCTTCGTTTCTGTGCGAGGGCTTTCTCTAGCTGCGGCAAGCGGGGGCCACTCTTCATCGCGGTGCGCGGGCCTCTCACTATCGCGGCCTCTCTTGTTGTGGAGCACAGGCTCCAGACGCGCAGGCTCAGTAGTTGTGGCTCACAGACCCAGTTGCTCCGCGGCATGTGGGATCTTCCCAGACCAGGGCTCGAACCCGTGTCCCCTGCATTGGCAGGCAGATTCTCAACCACTGCACCACCAGGGAAGCCCTGGAGATGACCTTTGTAGGGGAACAGAATTTGCCACCCCAAAATGTCTCTCCAGCATGTGGATTATTTCGAGTTGAAACCAATCTAGGCCCAAGAGACTCAGGAAGAAACATTGACCTTCCCCCAACTGCCTAAAGAATTTTGGTAGGGGGTCTATTACCAGGAGGGAACTATTACCATAGATAACTATAGCATGAACTGGGTGTGGTTGACAAGGAGGAACCTAGCAAAGTCAGCTTTTTAAATTACTCTCTGGGTCCCATGGTCTCTTCAGGGGCACAGCAAACATTTATTTACCAAACATTTGCTTTTCCATCTCCATGTGAATTATCTTCCTCCCATTTGAAGTCCCAAACCACCACCACCAACATCCTCTTTTGTCTTTAGGCGAAGATGGTATTTAAGGTGAGGGTTTCAGCTATTTTGGTGAGTTACTCAGTTTTCCTGGGTCTCTCCCATGTATACATGTTATTAAACTTTTGTTTGATTTTCTCCTGTTAATCTGTCTCTTGTCAATTTAATTCTTAGACCAGCGAGAGAAACCTGGACAGGTAGAGGAAAAATTCTTCCTGACAATACACATTTTTAGCCATCCTAAATATTTATTGAATGGGTCATGGAATAAAGTGTCATAAATAGATACTGTAATAGTTGAATTGTGTCCCCCAAAGATGTCTGTGGATGAAAAAATTAATCAGTAGTCGATCTAAGAAAGAAATAGAAAATTTTATTTGCACCAACCTGAGGATTATAGCCTGGGAGACAATCTTTCAGAAAGCTCTGAGGACTGTTCTGCCAAGTAGAGGTCAAAGCACAGTTATATAGTTTCTGAGGCAAATGATTAGACCTCAAATGATGTATTGACATATTGATAGTTTACATAGTTCAGATCTGCATGTTCAGACCATGGCAGGATTGAGAAAGGAATGTTATCTCCTAGGGAGTTACCTTGCTGGTGCCAGAAGAAAATTGCTATTTCCAACCAATCAGGCATTCCTGTATCTTCTAAGGACTCTGGTTAATGTATAATGCAGATGCACAATGCACACTAAAGGGGAGGGGATAGTGACCCACACAACAGAGAGAATTTTATGTTTCAATTTTTCTTGTCCTGCCTTAAAAATAATTTGTTTCATCACATGTAAATCTTACCTTAATAAAAGAGGCATTTCCATGGCATTTTCTGCCCACTCCACTCACTGACTACCTTATGCTCTCAATTCTGAACTCCAAAGTGCCGGATATGGAGAGCACTTTCATAAAACTGACCTCGTCTTTGCATGAGGAACTTGACTCTGCAAAATATTTATAGATTTCTATAGGACCCTTGTATTCCCTGTTCATCTTATTCAGAGAGGGCACTGCCATGCAGGAAGGTGTTCTTGTCCTTCAGCCCTTGTGTCCCAACTCCATGCCCCCTGTGGCAGGCTGAACAGGGGCTCCCAAGAGATGTGTTTAAGTCCTAACCCCTGCACCTGTGAGTGGGAGCTTCTCTGCAAATAGTGTTTTGCAGATGTAATTAAGGATCTTGAGAGGACATCATCCTGGGTTAGGGTGGGCCCTGAATCCAGTATCCTTGTAAGAGAAAGGAGAAGGAGATTTAAAATATGGAAACACAAGGAGATGGCCACATGATGACAGAGGCAGAGACTGGTGTGATGTGGCTGCAAGCCCAGGAAAGCCTGGAGCACCAGGAGCTAGGAGAGAGGCATGGAACGGCTTCTCCCTCAGAGGCTCCAAAAGAAACCAACACTGCTGCCATCTTGATTTATAATGTCTGATCTCCAGAACTGTGAGAGAATACATTCCTGTAGTTTTAAGTCCTCCAGTGGGTGGTACTTTGTTAGGTCAGCCCCAGGGCACTACTACAAGACCCCCAGTGCTCCACTCTGGGGTGGGGACCCTGCCTCTACAAAGTCTTGTCTACTGCTCCCCATTAGATGAGGCAAGGGGAAGCACACAGACTGGGGGACAGTCCCAATTCTGTCCTCTCAGGACCACCTGTCTTCACAGTTCTGGACCCCAGTTTGCATATTCTCAGCACTCTGTGGAACCAGCCACACAGGCCTCTGAGCAGTGTCCTCTGAAGCTCCCATGCTCTTCCTCCCATCTCCTCTCTGACCCCTGACACAGGGGTGGAAGTGGCTTCTGGCAGCATGAGCACTGCCATATCTCCGTGTTCTCTCCTCCTCTTCTGAGCTCTTCAATTCCAGTGTAGTCTCTCTTGGAACTGCTGGTGTGGTCTCTGCCCCAGCTGGACCCTGACTGATGCCAAGGGCAAGCCTGGGAGCCCTGGAATCTTTGGTCCACCTGGCCCTGTGCTAGACTGTCATGGTGAGGGAGGAAGAGAGGTAGATCAGATGTCTGGGTGGTTGTGAGAAGGTGGAGGAGCAAGAGGAGGAAGGCTGGCATTTACTGAACAACGAGTACATGTCTGGCACTGAGCTCAATGTTTTCCATATGTCCCCAAGCATATTTCACAAAATCAGCCAATGGTGTATAATAATATGATGTATCAGTCAGCCTAGCCTTTATAACAAATATCACAGACTGGGAGGCTTAAACGAGAAAAATTTATTTTCTTAGTTCTGGAAGCTGGAAGTGTGAGATAAAGGTGTCAGCAGGGTTGGTTCCTTCCGATGCCTCTCTCTTTGGTGTGTAGATGGCCATCTTCTCCCTGTGTCCTCACATGGCCATCCCTCTGTGTGTGTCTGTGTCCTAATCTTCTCTTCTTATAAGGACCTCAGTCACATTGGATTAGTGCCCACTCTGGGAACCTCATTTCACCTTAATAACCACTTTAAGGTCTCTCTCTCTAAATACAGTCACATTCTGAGGTTCTGGAGGTTAGGGCTCCAACATATGAATTTTGGCAGGGGACAAAATTCAGCTCATAACATATTGTCATCATTTTGCAGAGTAGAAATATGAAGATAAGACAGGATAATATAAAAAGTTGCATCCTTGTGCATGGCCCAGCTGGGATTTAGGAGATGGGATGTATTTCCCACAGAGCTGGGCTGGGCTGGGGAGAATGGGGGGTCCCCTCAGAGGAGACTTCCTGTCCTCATGCTGTCCCTGATCCCAGGGAGAGTCCAAGGCCTGTTGGGACCAGTGTCCTGATCAGATGGTTAGGGGGCTGGGGTCCTGTGTCCAGACCAGCAGAAGCAGCCACAGGGGGGCTGAGAAAGAGTCCAGAGGACATGTAGATGAGGAATGTGCCAGCCACTCTGTGGAAGGAGATCTTTCCCGACTCACAGTCCAGGAGATAGCCTACCTGACACAGGAGCTCTGAAGGGTAGAGGTGAACCTTCAGGAAAGTGAGGGCCCAGGGCACCTTCTTATACAACTCTGAGGTCCAGAGTCCATGTTGGGGGAACTTGGGGACTATTCCCTTCCATCCTAAGCTCTTCAGACACATGCCCAGGTTCCAGGCCTCCTTTCACTCCACCTGGACCTCCCAGTACTACCTCCTGGAGGAGAACTGCTCCCAGCCCAGCATACAAGGGTCCTGGCCAAATCTGCTGGGGTTGTTGGGCAGTTCCTGCTCAAAGAGCGGCTCCGTGGTACTCTTTCCATCCTCAGAGAGGGTGAGTTTGTGGTGTCAGGGTCCAGGAATGAAAGAGAAGAGGGTCAGGTTTAGTGGTGTGAACCCCTGACCCACACTTCTACACGGAGGGGACCTGGGGTTCTCTGGGGTAGATGGGCCCACAGTCACCCTGGGAATATTTTTTGCTGTCTCTGTTTTCTTCCAGGGACCCCATGCAAACAGCACATCCCAGAGCAGGCAAGGCAACTTCAGGTGGGAGCTTGGGTCTTACTCCTAGGAATGAGGAGACACAGCATGTGCGTCATTGCATGGTCTGCTCATTGCCCAGTGTTCCAGTTCCCAGTGTGTGGTGTGTGTGTGTGTGTGTGTGTGTGTGTGTGTGAGAGAGAGAGAGAGAGAGAGAGATAGTGACAGTAAGAGACAGTATTAGAGAGACAGAGAGAGATACAAAGATAGACAAAGATACAGAGTCAGAGAGATACAGAGAGAAAGAGAGGGAGAGAGCGGCAGTGAGAGAGACAGAGACATAGGAAGACACTGGAGGACCTGAGAGGACCCAAGTGTACCTGGGAGGTCACGGGATGACTTGGGCAGACACAGGAAGATATGGGAGGACACCAGATGGTACCGCATGTGCATTGATGCAGGTACTGTTGGACAGCTGTGACATCAAACATTAAGGAATCCTGTTGGGGAAACCCAGAGAGAGATCTTAACAGCCCCCAGTGCTGAGACAAATATTTTCCCAAACAGACCACTTCTCTCCCATCTGGAGCTCTGCCCCACTGTCCCTCTTGATGCTCTTGTTACCGAACTCAGGTTCAGCTGCTCATGGCTCAAGAATCCAATACTGAGAGACAAGTGTTGGGTAAAAGGAAATATATCTTTATTGAGGAAGCTGACAATCTGAGGGAGAAGGTGGTCTCATGTCCCAAAAAATGAACTCTCCACTGTCAATCAGGGAGCAAGAATTTTGAAGGGGGACATTTCAGGGGTATACATGCAAAGGGTGTGGAGAACAGCACAGTCAGCTCAAACAATCATCTTGAATTTGGTCATGTGGTGTTCTGGTCAGTGTCACCTTGATTGTTTTAAGTATAGTTAATCTTTAACTCCAGGGTCGGTTTGTTCCCATTTCCTGAGGCCAGTTCTTGGAACTGTGCAAGATGGAGAGGATTATATGGTGGCTATGGTCTGGTCATCATGGAGTTAACTTCTACCTGGTGGAGGTTTCAGTATTTGCAAAACAATTCCAAGGATATGGCTCAGAATATTATTTATAACCCTTGAGGGGGAACTAAGTGTCCTTGACTTTGTTTAATGGCTAAACTATTATTATTTTGTCTTGTTTGCCTATTTTCTTTTGTTTCTGCATTTTCTCACTTCTCTGATTAAATTTATTCTTTGGAACTCAGGGAAGGCCTAGGAAGCTAAAGGTTTTCTACAAACAAGAGACAGGCAGGGGACTCGGGGTGGTGGGGGGGTGGGAATCTGTCCCGTAAAGACCCCATATGGTCCTGCTCAGTTACACTCTCAGGCACCCAGTAGGTAAACTGGGTGGAAGGTCTGTCTATACCTGGGCTCCCTAAGAGAGGCGGGGAGGGCATTTGGGGACCAGCTGAGTGCCCAGTTGTTCTGGAAGCCGTGTTTTCACCCTGGCACCAGCACTAGAGCCACAGCCCAGCCTGTCCATTCTAAAGCCCCTATGCTGTTGTTTGCTTGGGTCTCCACTGGGATTTCTTAGTAATTCATGTTTCCTGAACTCCCATCCCATCGGCTTGATAGAATCCATGTTCTACTATCAAAACCCCAGATTTCTCCCCAAACATCTCCTTTCCTCCTTCTTAAAGTGATACCCTGTTCCTGTTAGATTTCTAGCAAAGTCTATTTGTCTGTTTTCCCTCAAAATTCTCAATTCTGCTTCGCACATTCTCCCTGGTCTCCTCCACCCAAACCCCTTCCCCGTAGAGTCCAGGCTATGGGGATGGAGCTCATCCACCTTGCATCTCCATTATGATCAAACAACGACTCCCTGGCTGGCCAATTAGCCTAGCTCAACTATTCCAAATCTTCTCATCATTAAAAAAATTCACATTAAAAAATAGTTCCAGACTTACAAAGAAGTTGCAAAATAGCATAAAGAATATGCATAGGACAATATCTTTCATAACCACAGGAAAAGGATCAAACCAGAAAATTAACATTCATACAAAACTATTCAATAACCACATCACAATCCCAGATCCTACTCAAATTTTGCCAACTCTTCCCCTTTCGGCCTTTTCTGATTAGTTTGCTATTGTTATTATTTCTTAATTGCTAAAAAGCATTCCGCTGTTCTTCTTATGGGCAACACTGGATGGACAATGGACTGTGCTTAGTTTTAGCAATTATGAACAAGGCTGCTAAGAACATTCTTGTCCGGGTCTTTCTGTGGGCATATGTTCTCTATTGTATGCCTAGGAATTAAAGTCATGGGTCTGGGGTAACTGAACTTTTAAATTTATGATTAACTGCCACACCGTCCCCAAAGTGTTGCCATTTTGTATCCTCATCAAGCATCTTTGACAACGTCAATATCCCTGAGGACGAATCCTTTGATCCCCTGGTTACCAATTCCTGACATCGACGTCACCAGCTCTAATGCATCTTACATCCATCCGTTCATCCCTCCACCATTTTTACTTTTCTTCTCTTCTTGGTTGGTGCAGGTTCTTTGCTCATGGATCGTTATAACCCTTCTCTAGCAACCATTCTCAGTGATGTCCTTTAGGACAAAATCAAACGCTGCAGGAGCCTCTGGGGATCTAACAGAGGAGGATGTGCAATCCTGCTAGACTCCTATCTCACACTATTCACACTATTCTTATTCCTCTCTGCACAGCTCAAACCTGTGTCTCAACCCACCCACAGCTGTAGACAATTTCCTCTGCAAATTGTTCTCTTTGCTCATTTCCTTCATCCTTGCAGACTTCTTCTCTCATCACAGTGGATCATTCCTTTTAGGCAACAAATGTGCCCTATTACCTTTTGCCTTGCCTCAAACCAAACCAACAAAAGAACTTTCCTTGATTTCCCACTCTCCCATTTTTAGCTCAGCCTAATAGAAATAATGTTGAAAATTTCTACACAGTTATCTCCATGGGCAGCAACTCCCTTCATTTACCACACTTGCCAATTTTTTCAAGGTCGTTTTTCTTTCTTCATCTCACTCTACTTCTCAGCTGGCCATTCCCTCAACACATTTTATCTCTCGATTTTCGTGGAGAAGTATTTTCTGGTCCCTCACACAACTCTGTTCAGTCTTTTTGTTTGTTTTGTTTTGCTTTGTTTTTTGTTTTTGTTTTTGTTTTTTTCTTCTCTGATGGGAGTCATCCTGCTTATCCAGACTTTAAAATATTGGAGTTCTCCAAGACTAGATCTGGATCTTCTTTGTCCTGTATATTTCCTTTTTTTTCTTCTTTCCTAAATCTTATTCCTTTTTAAAAGACATTTGTAGGCATTCTTTAAAGAAGAATGCCTTTTAGGCTTAAAAGATAAATTGAGTAAATGGCATGGTGGCTTCCCAAATGTTATTCACTTTCATTATTTTAAACACCAGATATATGCAGTGAACTCCAATTCCTATCTTCAGTCCAAATTTCTGCTGGGAACTCTAGACTAGTACATCTAATGATTTATTTGGTGTCTCCAACTGGATGTCTGAAAATATTTCCATCTTAAGATGTCCAAGACAGTTTTCACTTTTTTGGCCTAAATCTGTCTTGTTTCTCCCCAAGCCTCTCTCTTTTCAGTAGATTGAGCTGCTGTGACCCAGTTACTTACACGGCTGAGGATCAGCTTGATCCCTCCCTTTTCTTACGCCTTCTCAACTCTGCTTCTTTTAGCTCCAGGACCCATCTTATGTCTGTTCTCACGCGCTTCATCCATCAATGTATCTCCCCTGCTTAAAACCCCCCCAGTCATCTTGCACTGCACCTCACACAAATCTGGACTCCCTACAATGGTCTTCCAGGCTCTGCATGATAGGGAGCCACTCACCTTCCCGGCTCTGCTGGCGTCTCACCCACACTCCCAGCTCTCACTCATCACAGCCCTCCCCTCTCCCCACGGTGGGGCAGGGTCCGCTCCTACTTCCCACATGGCTGCAGTCTCCCCATCACCCAGCCCCCTGTTTAGATGGCACCATCCTCCAGCAGGGTCTGCTGATCCTATGTGGCCAACTTCATTGTTGTATCCATTTCAATTCTATATTTATCCCTGTTTATTCTAGTTTTAGCTCAAAAACTTCACTGGATTATCACTTGCATTCCCACCTACATTCTACACCCGGAAGATGGGAGGAAGCCATTTTCCTCACTAATAAATACCTGGTTGCTGGCACATGAGGTACTCAGTCACTATTTTAAATGAATGAATGAATGAATGAATGAACAAATGAATGAGTTCTCTCTGTCTTTTCCTTCTTTGACAGGTGGCTGTATTTGGATGAGGTCTCCCCATTTTCCACAAGTCCTCTCCCTTGCTCCATCTCTTGCCCTTTCCTGGTCCTGAGGGTTCCCTTTCCACAGGCAGACTCCCCCCTCTCCACCCCATGCCTCCCACCTAACGAGATAGTTCCTGAGGTGGAAAGTCACTGTTTTCCCCACTGTCCATGGCAACAGTGTTCCGCTGGTGCCCTGTCTCAGAAAAGCGGACTCCCTGGCATCTCCCACAGGCAGGACTCTCACTGCCATAAGCTCTCCCAGGGCCTCAGAAAATGAAAGAGAAGGAGCTAAGGTCCTCTTGGGGCAGCTAAAACTTGACTTTTACAAGAATGTGGTTGCCACTCACCAGTATTTGACATAACATTTCTGCACCTGGGAATAGAAAGGAACGCACACACACATGAATATTCAACATGCACTGACATGGGCACACACATATGCATACGCATATACACGCACACATAAATGTGCGCACACAACACACGTACAAATACATGCACGTGCACACAGGCAAACATGCACGCACACACATACACACAAGAACACACATGCACACACTTAGGCACATACATGCACACACAGAGGAAAGAGCATCAGGATGCAAGCTGAAGCCAGAAACAATCTGGATTTGCCTCGTGGTAGCCATTGTTCACCCCCTCTCTACATCCTCTTGAGTAACTCTGAACTTCCCACACTTATTTCCATCATAAACAAGTGTTTGTGAGAGAGAAGCCAGGATCCATATGTCATTGAAGAAAGGCCCTTTCTGCCCTTTCCTATTTTCCCGAGACAAGCACCCCTGCCCTTTCACCCTTCCTCCATTAAATCAGGTTAGTGCTTCTGGCTCCCTTTGCTTTTGGCAAAGGGGTCAGGGATAGGACTTGAGATGGCTTGGGGGGCAGAGGCTCAAAGCCTCCAAGAATGGTCCTCACCATAGATAAGGTTGTCCTCTCTATAGCTTGCAATAAAACAAAAAGATGTGAAACTGTGGGGTTCAGCTTATCAAATCGGGCCAAAGCTTATGTTCGGGGAAGCTAAGTCAAAACAGGACTTACCAAGCTCTTCTTAAAATCTGTCTGTAAAAGAAGAACAAATACATGTTTTTTAGTGCCCAATAAAACAATAACAGAGGTCGTCTTATTCCTAGGGAAAACTGTAAGAGCATAGCTTGTTGACCCAAGACCTCCCTTCAACCTTCTAAGTCATAATGCAGGCTTTACAACCAGCCAAGGGATGGTCTTTACTCTGCTCCCAAAATAGGGGCCTGACATCTACAGGCAAGTCCCCAGCTCCTGAAATGACTTAAGAGGCAGAGAATGGAGTGAACGGTTGAGTGGAACAATCAATATTGATGATAATCCTAACAATAAGCACAAACTCCCTCTATGTGCCAGACACACTGCTGCGTTTGATCACTCCGGCAGGCTTTCAGAATGGTTTCATCACCCCCAACTGATGGACAGTCATGTTCAAGCTCAGATACATCTGTTTCCCTGAGGGAGACCCACCAGCCTTCCCAAAATCACCTGGTGAAGAATAACCTGGAATCCCTCAGAGACAGAGGGTTTTCACTGTACATAGAGTAACTGGGCAATCCCAGAGCTGCGACTGCCACAGGTCATTCCATTTCTACTGTAATTGAGGATGCCCCAAGGAAAGCCTTAACACAGGGCTTTGCGTGAGTGTCCCTGGTTTGCACACCCTGGGGGGGTCCCTGCTCACTGTGGAATGGAGGGTCCCCATTCTTCCTGGCTCACCATCCCTGCATCTCTGCCCCACATGCCCCCTCTCCTTCCAGCCAGTGTCTATATGTTTCCCCTTGTCGATGCCGTAAGATGCAGGTGATTCCGGCTGTTGCAAGTCCCACTGCAAGCAGGATCAGAGGCACAGCTATTTTTTACACCATGGTCTGGATCGCTGTGTGGGGAGCTGAAGGGGTTTCCAGGAAGTCAAGAATATCAGGGTGAAAGAGCTTCTTTGTTCTCAGGATATAGATGCTACAGGGTTCATGGGTCTAGGGCCATGATGTTTACAAACTACTCTGAAATGCTTAAGAGAAACATATGTGTGCATTTATATAGATAGAGCTAGACAGATGCACAGAAGAGAGATAGAAGACAGAGAGAAAGGTAAAAAAAAGTGGCAGAATGTTAAACATTTGGTGAATCTGAGTGAAGAGTGCACAGAATTCTGTGTATTATTCTTTCAAATTTCTGTAAGTTTGAAATTATTTAGAAATAAAAATATTATGCACACAAACCTGAAAGTCATTGAGATGTCTTTCAGTGGGTGATTGGATAAATAAACTGTGCTACACCCAGACCATAGAATATTATTCAGCATTAAAAAGAAATGGGCTTTCAAGCTGTGAAAAGATATGCAAAAACCATAAATGCATATTACTAAGTGAAAGAAGCCATTCAAAAAGGCTACATACTGTATGATTCCAACTGTATGACATTCTGGAAAAGGCAAAACTAAGTAGACAAAAAAAGATCCCTGGTTGCCTGGAGTTGGTCGGTTGGGATAATAGGTGGACACAGGGCTTCCCTGGTGGCGCAGTGGTTGAGAATCTGCCTGCCAATGCAAGGGACACGGGTTCGAGCCCTGGTCTGGGAAGATCCCACATGCCATGGAGCAGCTGGGCCTGTGAGCCACAGCTACTGAGCCTGCGCGTCTGGAGCTTGTGCTCCGCAACAAGAGAGGCCGCGATAGTGAGAGGCCTGCGCACCGCGATGAAGAGTGACCCCTGCTTGCCACAACTAGAGAAAGCCCTCACACAGAGACGAAGACCCAAAACAGCCATAAATAAATAAATAAATAAAAATTAAAAAAAAAAAATAGGTGGACTCAGAGGGTTTTCAGGACAGTGAAACTCTTCCGTGTGATACTGCGATGGTGGATCCACATATTATATATTTGTTCCAGCCCATAGAAGACACAACACCAAGAGTGAACCCTAATGTAAATGATGGACTCTGGGTGATGATGATGTGTCAATATAGGTTCATCAGTTACAACAAATGTACCATTCTGATGGGGGATGTTGATAATGGGGGAGGCTGTGTATGTATGGGGGCAGGGGGTATATGGGCAAATCTTTGTATCTTCCCTCTCAATTTTGCTGTGAGCCTGAAACTTCTCTAAAAATAAAGTCTATTAAAAAACACTTGAAAGTTTATATGTAATGAATGTTTCTCTTTCCTCTAGAGGCAGAGCTCACCTGGGGTCACACTTTGCACCCCATCTCTGTTCTGCTTCAGTATTCAGCACCCAAAACTGTGTGTTTCCCTTGACCCCCCCCCCCTCCCACCTCCATCAGGCCGTGGACAGAGCTCTGCTACCCTAGCCACTCTTGCTATAAGCCTCTAGGCTCCCTCCTAATGTCCTGGCAACCGGGGCCATAAGGGCCTGCACTCAGAACTTTAAAGGCCAGAACTGAACACTCACCTGGCAGGTCGATCTTGTCCACCTTCCTCTCCAGGAGGAGAGGGTTAAAGATGGGGCAGGAGAGGCCCTTCACAGCCCCATCCTGGAGAGTCACGTTGGACACCACAGTCCAGAGGCCAGTCGTTGGTGAGGCTGAGCAATTGATCACAGAAGGCAGGGTATGTCCCCTGAAGTCTCTCCACTCCACCTGTGGTTCTGGGTACCAGCCTGCCGAGGTGCACTCTGCCCAGACACCTTCATCCTGGTCAACTTGCACTCTAATTATGGGCTCCATGCCCAGCCCTTCGGGAAAAGACATCTGCTCCAATCTCTGCAGTTGTCGCTGCTTCCATTGGAAAAATTAAAATATTGAGAATTTTCAATAAGTATTAGGAGTTTTTCCACAAACTACCTACCCTGTGTAATATTTATTGATAGATTCCAAATATGCTGGAATATATTCCCAGAAAAAAAAAAACAGAAAAATTTCAGGAAGATATTGCATAATTAGCACCTCTTTATCTCTCGGTCTTTCCCTCTCTCTGACCCTCTCTGTGTTTCATTGTTTCTGTCTCTCTCTTTCAATCTCACTCTCTGTCTCCTTTTCTCTCTTTCTGTTTCTGCCTCTCTCTGTCTGTTTCTCTGTCTCTGTATCTCTGTCTCTCTCTGTGTCTGTCTCTCTTTCTCTCTCCAATCCTTCCTTCTGTCGCCACTTTTCCAGGTCAATAGGGTAAGGAAGGGAAGGAAAATTAGGAAACAAAAGCACAAAAACAGAATCACGTTTCCCGAGAAACTGCCCTTGTGCAAAGCACCTGAAAAATGGGTTTGCTTTAAAGCACATGTTGTGGAAAGTTCTCAGGCTTAGGAAATTTGGGTTACAAGAGGGATGAGCTGGAGCCTGGACTAAATTTGGGGATGAAGCTCCCAGGGAGACCAGAGGCCCCACCAGCTGAACTTACCTGCCACCCTCAGCCAGAGCATAGCCTCCTCAGACATGGTGCTGTTGAACTGGCAGTGGAATGTCCCATTATCAAAAGTCGTGACATTATGTATTATAACAGCTGCTTGGCTCTGGGCCATATGGTCCTCACAAAGGTTGTCCTTCCCCGATACAGCTCCAAGTGCTCTTGCTGCACGTCCTCCCCTTTCCTATGCACATGCACAGCTTTGGTGGGCTGGTCCGTGTACCACCGCAGCTCCATGTCCTCAGCACTGATGTCGGGAGACAGGTAGCATGGTAGCTCCGCATCTTCCCCCGCCATTACCTGAACAGGCTTGCCAGGCCCAAAGACCTTGAAATCAGCTTTCCCTTGTAGGGACAGATCCAATAGAACTAGTTAGGCCAAGTGCAAGGAGACCAGTGTCTCTCCCACCCACACCCCTGCTCCTCTTAGAGGAATCTTTGGATCCTGAGCTGATGTGGGAAGGCGTCAGCTCTGCTCCCCTCTGGAGTCCCTCTCCTTACACTGGGCATTTTTTTACATATATAAATTTATTTATTTATTTATTTATTTTTGGCTGTGTTGGGTCTTCATTTCTGTGCGAGGGCTTTCTCTAGTTGCGGCAAGCGGGGGCCACTCTTCATCGCGGTGCGCGGGCCTTTCACTATCGCGGCCTCTCTTGTTGCGGAGCACAGGCTCCAGACGCGCAGGCTCAGTAGTTGTGGCTCACGGGCCCAGCTGCTCCGCGGCATGTGGGATCTTCCCAGTCCAGGGCTCGAACCCGTGTCCCCTGCATTGGCAGGCAGATTCTCAACCACTGCGCCACCAGGGAAGCCCAACACTGGGCATTTTTTAACATGGTGAAGGGAAAGCTCTCATACCATTTCCGGGGATGGCACTGGACAGGAGCTGTAGAAGAACGAAGATGATGGGGCAGATGGGTAGGAAGGTGTCTTGACCACGTGTCTCTGCCATCCCTGTTGGGGACAAAGAGACCCATGCTCTGGACATCGGAGACAAGGCGGGGACCAAATTAATTTCTTTGTATGTGTCTCTCTGTCCATCTGTCTCTATCTCCCTCATTTTCTCTCTGTCTCTGTCTCTCTCTTTTTGTCTCGGTAGGAGACAAGGCACCACTAGGAGGCTAAGAGGAGCAAAGGAAAAATGATGTCAGAAGAGAAAGGTCATTTTTAACCATCTCTGCCATTCCTACTCCCTAATAAGTTTTGAATCCTAGAGATAGGAAGACAACAACTGCAATCTACTCTTGTGTCCATCTACTTGTGAACAGTGTTTCTCTGTTATCATCCATCTACTGAACTCTGAGGAGACATCCTGCAGTGTGAATGGGTATCTTTTCCTCAACTATTCATGTAAAATTTTTGCCCAATCTCTAGTCATGTCCTATCATGAAACACAAATATGCTAGGGGTAAAACCCAAACGCTGATTATGTGACTCCAAGGTCAGAACTACATCTGTGGACCCCCTTAAAGCCCTCTCTTTTCCTGTTGTTTCCATGAGAACTTCTACAATTGGAAGAGGGAGGACACAAGCCCCCTGGGCTCTTTGGCAGCGATGCCTGAGGCCAAGACACTCTGTAAGCTTCATTATTTTTAAAAAATTTATTTATTTTACTTTTGGCTGCATTGGGTCTTCATTGCTTCATAGCGGGCTTTCTCTAGTTGCGGCGAGCAGGGGCTACTCTTCGTTGCGGTGCATGGGCTTCTCATTACGGTAGCTTCTCTTGTTGTGGAGCATGGGTTCTAGGTGAGTGGGCTCAGTAGTTGTGGCATGCAGGCTCAGTAGTTGTTGCATGCGGGCTCGGTAGTTGTGGTGCACGGGCTTAGTTGCTCCGCGGCACGTGGGATCTTCCCAGACCAGGGCTCGAACCCATGTCCCCTGCATTGGCAGGCAGATTCTCAACCACTGCACCACCAGGGAAGCCCTGTAAGCTTCATTATTTATTGTGAACTCAGTTTAGAGAGCAAGTGTTCTGAAACATGTCTGCTGGCCTCTCAGGACTGGAATTTTTGTGAACAAATAAGGAGTTTTTTTGTCAAATGCTCTGATCCTATGGTACTTCCCTTCTGTCTGCAAGTGGTGATATGAGAAGGATGCTTAGAAATCCAGTGTAAGCAGCTGAGTTTCCCAGTTCCTGTAGAATCCTCCTATTACATTTTGCAAAAATAACCAACTGTCTTTTTTGGCAGCTGCAATAGAAAAAACACCCCAAATTCAAGGGCTTCTTAAGGGGTGTGGTCAATAGAACTGAACACATTGGGGGCTGAAGAGCAAGATCCTGGTAGCAAGAGATAAGGGGAGAGAAGGAGACCAAGTGATATGGCCGATGGAAGGATGGCTGCTGGGGCCAGCACCAGGAACCCCAAGGAGGAGACGTGGAAATGAAGTGCTAGGATCCAGGCCAAGGGCAGAAGCTGGGGCATTCAGATAAAGTTTCTCCATTATCAAAAGACCACCAGTCCTCCCAAGCTGGGCCTGGTTCCTTCGTGAAAGTTTTTATGATCAGGTTGAAAGTTGCCAAATTCTGACATTTCCCCCTAGACTCCTGTGCAGAAGCTCAGGCAACCCCTTTTTCATTCCCGTGATCATGGCAGTCTGTCCTCACTGGGATCCTGACTCGGGCAAGGCCCAGAACACTCACTTGATTCCCCTCTACCTGCGTAAGATGCTTGGCTCAACTGTGTTCCCGTCTATTCTTCTTTCTTGTTGAGTCAAAAGTATAGACATTTTCCCGAAGGGTTTTGGTGGGAAAAGAGCTACAGAGAAGGGCTGCATGGCCTTCTTGGAGGTGAGGCAGAATGTAACAGACTGAAGGTTTGTGTCCTTCCCTTCCTAATTCAGTGCTCACATAGAGGCTGATGCTGGCAAAAATCCAACCCCAAACCCTCCCGTGCATTCCTCCACTGGGAGTGAGCTTTCGGTAAGCAAGTGTTTCCTCGTATTATATGTAAACATGAAGGATTATGTCTGCTACTCATTTTCATCTTCCTGTGCATTGCTTTAACCAGATAATGACATCACCTAAAACTCAGCTTGGTGTACTTATGAGTTGGAAAGGAGGACTGTGGCTTTAACCATCTAGAGAGAGCACCTAAGATTAGCCAACTAGGATAGACGCAGGATGTAGTGCTTGCCTAGGAGAAGGACAAAGTGCTGTGAGATTTTGAGGAGCAATAACCTTTAACCATGATTAGAAAGTTGACATGGAGGAGGTGTGGGGCTCCACACCAGCAGAGAGAGTGATCTGTCCCCTAGATCAACAGGCTGTCACCTGGATGAGTGGTCTTTACTGGGCATTGGCTCTTGCATGGCCCGGAGGCTTTAATCTAGGTAGCAAGAACGACAAAAGGCATTCACTCAACCTCCGGTGCAGCATTTAAAGTGAGGTGGGGATGGGCTCCCTGAAAGTTTGGAGAGGGGGGACATGGGAAACAGACACAAGAGGCCACATACTGTAGGTTTCCTGTATATAAAATGTCCAGAGGAGGTAAATCCAAAGAGACAGAAAGCAGATTGGTGGCTGTCATGCACTGGGGAAAGGGGAGGGAATGAGTGTAACTTTTATTGGTTTAGGGGCTGTGTTTTAGGGTGATGAAAACGTTTTGGAACGAGATAGAGGTGGTGGTTACACAACATTGTGAATGTACTAAATGTCATTGGATTGTTCACTTTAATAGGGTTAATTTTATGTGTTTCACCTTAATTGGGATAAAAAGAGAGAAATCAAAAAAGAAAGATAAAAAAGAAATATGAAAAGAAAAAGGAAAAAATAAAAGAAAAATATAAGAAAATGAAAAATAAAGGAGAGCTGTGCATACCTCTTTGCAGATGGAATTGTTTTAAAAAAGGTAGAAGTGAAGTCACATCAATTTTATTAAAAGTGAGATTTTTCCGGCCTTTTGTCGCCCCCTGCAGGAATGTGTGTGTCACTCCACCAGTCCCTTATCCAGTTTCTCCTGGGGTTTTGAAACCAGGAAAGAGTTTCTGTGTGGACCAAGCTGGCTTGGGTTCTCCCACCTCCATCTGCACTGGGCCTGGTTACAGCTTCACCCCTGGACCCTGAGCAAGCTTGATTATGCTCTCTTCTCCCAAAGCCCTCCTGAAAACAGCTCAGCAAGGGTCTCCTACAGCCCCGCTCTCTGTTCTACAGATGGACCAAGTCCCTGGGAAACTTGGAGGACAGATCACTCTCTCTTCCATCTCTCCACCCTCTCTCCTACCTCCCCAAACAAGCCTCCTGCTTCCCATCCCTTGGGACTATGCACAGTGTTTTCAAATCCTCTAAGCATTCAAAATGTTGTCTGCTAAAATCAGGGATATGTGGTCAACTCTCTGACCGCAAATTAACTCCTTGAGGCTTTACAGTTTTCATATCCATATCACCCTGTCCAGGCTGCAAGGGATAGCTTACAGCAGCAGTCCCCAACCTTTTTGGCAGGGGCCAGTTTCATTGAAGAAAATTTTTCCACAGACGGGGGTGGCGTGGGATGGTTCAAGTGGTAATACGAGCGATGGGGAGCGGCAGATGAAGCTTCGCTCGCTTGCCCGCTGCTCACCTCCTGCTGTGCAGCCTGGTTCCTAACAGGCCTGGGACAGGTACCGGTCCGTGGCCTGGGGGTTGGGCACCCCTGGCTTACAGGATTGATCACCTCCTCATAGTTTCCCAAGTCTCCCATTCTTTGCTGGAAGATGTCCTTTTCTCTCGATATTGGGTAAAGCGTTGTGTAAATGCAGATGGAAGGTCCTCCTTAGAATGAGAGCTGTCAAGCCTGGGTCCTTTAGAATGAGGGGGAGTTCAGCAGGAGAGGGAGATGCAGGCCAGGTGCTTTGTGGATGACAGGAGAAGGAGACTAAAGCCAACACAATGTACATGTCAATGTATATATCAATAAAACAGGAGAAAATTAAGGAAAATAACCACCATAAAAGAGAACTGGCAAAAAAAAAAAAAGAGAACTGGCAAAAACAGAACTGATAACATACACTCTGAAAAGTACAATACCTAATAAACTAAAGGGAAAAACAAATATAAAGTGATTGAAGCAAGATATTGAAACTCTAAATTTAAAAATATAACAAATATATGAATATGAAATAGAACTTTAAGGAATGAAAACTATTATCATTGAGTTAAAAACTTAATAGAAAGCTTAAGCAATGAATTTAAATATGATGAAGAGAGAATTTGTGAACTGGATGATAAATTCAAGGAACTAATTTAAAATTCATCCAGGAGAAAGCAAAGGTATTTCTGTATATTAAAAATTCTAATGAACTAACTAATATACAGAAAAAAATGTAAATGTTCTAAATTATTAGTGGAAAAATAAAAGGAAATAGAAAAAAAATCACTGAATACAATTGAAGATCAAAAATAATTATACCGATGAACATAGATGCAAAAATCCTCAACAAAATACTAGCAAACAGAATCCAACAGCACATTAAAAGGATCATACACCATGATCAAGTGGGGTTTATCCCAGGAATACAAGGATTCTTCAGTATATTCAAATCAATCAATGCGATACACCACATTAACAAACTGAAGGATAAAAAGCATATGATAATGTCAATAGATGCAGAAAAAGTTTTTGACAAAATTCAACACCCGTTTATGATAAAAGAAAAACCTCTCATTAAACTGGGCTTAGAGGGAACTTACCTCAACATAATAAAGGCAATATACAACAAACCCACAGCAAACACCATTCTCAATGGTGAAAAACTGAAAACATTTCCTCTAAGATGAGGAACAACACAAAGATATCCACTCTCACTACCTTTATTCAACATAGTTTTGGAAGTCCTAGCCACAGCAATCAGAGAAGAAAAAGAAATAAAAGGAATCCAAATTGGAAAAGAAGTAAAAGAAGTAAAAAGAAGTAAAGGAATCCAAATTAGAAAACCCTAAAGATGCTACCAGAAAACTACTAGAGTTCATCAATGAATTTGGTAAAGTTGCAGGATAAAAATTAATACACAGAAATCTCTTGCATTCCTATACACTAAAAACAAAAGATGAGAAAGAGAAATCAAGGAAACAATCCCACTTACCATCTTATCAAAAAGAATAAAATATCTAGGAATAAGCCTATCTAAGGAGGCAAAAGACCTGTACTCAAAAAATTATAAGGTACTGATGAAAGAAATCAAAGATGACACAAACAGATGGAGAGATATACCATGTTCTTGGATTGCAAGATTCAATGTTGTGAAAATGACTATACTACCCAAAGCAATCTTCAGATTCAGTGCAATCCCTATCAAATTACCATTGGCATTTTCCACAGAACTGGAACAAAAAATTTTACAATTGGTATGGAAGCACAAAAGACCCCAAAGTGCCAAAGCAATCTTGATAAAGAAAAACGGAGCTGGAGGAATCAGGCTCCCTGACTTCAGACTACACTACAAAGCTAGAGTCATCAAAACAGTATGGTACTGGCACAAAAACAGAAATATAGATCAATGGAACTGGATAGAAAGTGCAGAAATAAACTCAGGCACCTATGGTTAATTAATCTACAAGCATAGAAGCAAGAATATACAGTGGAGAAAAGACAGTCTCTTTAATAATTGGTGCTGGGAAAACTAGACAGCAATGTGTAAAAGAATGAAATTAGAACACTCTCTAACACAAAATACAAAAATAAACTCGAAATGGATCAAAGACCTAAATGTAAGACCAGATACTATAAAACTCTTAGAGGAAAACATAGGCAGACCACTCTTTGACATAAATCACAGTAATATCTTTTTTTGATCCACCTCCTAGAGTAATGAAATTAAAAATAAAAATAAACAAATGGGACCTAATTAAAGTTAAAAGCTTCTGCACAGCAAAGGAAACCATAAACAACACAAAAAGAAAACCCACAGAATGGAGAAAATGTTTGCAAGCAAAGTGATCAACAAAGGATTAATCTCCAAAATTTACAAACAGCCCATGCAGCTCTATGTCAAGAAAACAACCCAATAAAAAAATAAGCAGATCTAACTAGACATTTCTCCAAAGAAGATATACAGATGGGCAAAAAGCAGATGAAAAAATGCTCAGCATCACTAATTATTAAAGAAATGCAAATCAAAACTACAGTGAGGTACCACCTCGTACTGGTCAGAATGGACATCATCAAAAAGTCTACAAACAATAAATTCTGGAGTGGGTGTTGAGGAAAGGGAACTCTTCCACACTGTTGGTGGGAATGTAAATTAGTACAACCACTATAGAGAATAGTATGGAGCTTCCTTAAAAAACTAAAAATAGAACTACCATATGATCCAGCAGTCCCACTCCTGGGCATATACCCGGGGAAAACCATCATTTGAAAGGATACATGCACCCTAATGTTCACTGCAGCACTATTTACAATAGCCAAGACATGGAAGCAACCTAAATGTCCATCAACAGAAAAATGGATAAAGAAGATGTGGTACATATATAAATACAATGGAATATTACTTAGCCATAAAAAGAATGAAATAATGCCATTTACAGTAACATGGACTGACATATAGATTATCATATTAAGTGAAGTAAGTGAGACAGAGAAAGACAAATATCATATGATATCACTCATATGTGGAATCTAATTTAAAAAAGAAAGGAAACAAATGAACTGATTTACAAAATAGAAACAGACTTACAGATATTGAAAACAAACTTATGGTTGCCAAAGGGGAAACATGGTGGGGGAGAGGGATAAATCAGAAGCTTGGGATGAATACACACACACTACTCTATATATTGAATAAGATAGATAACCAACAGGGACCAACTCTATAGCACAGGGAACTCTACTCAATATTCTGTGATAACCTGTATGAGAAAAGAATCTGAAAAAGAATGAATATATGTACTTGCATAACTGAACCACTTTGCTGTACACCTGAAACTAACCTAACATTGTAAATCAACTATACTCCAATAAAATTTTATAAAAAGGAAATTACAGCATATGTCGAGAAAAACACTTATGAAAGAATGTTTATAGAAGGCTAAAATGGCACACAGACCAGGTGTCTGTAATCAGGAGAATAAATGAGTGTCTTGTCACTTGCTTTTACCACAGAATATTTGTCAGCAACAACAAAAACAAAATACTGATACACATAATAATAACATAGATTGATCTAAAAAACATTGTTGACTCAAAGAAGCCAGATACAAAGGAAAACATAATGTATGGTTTCATTTATATGAATTTCAAGAAATGGCAAAACTAAACTTGGTGGCAGAAATCAAAACAGTGTTTGTCCATGGGGTGTAAGGATTCAAGGGGCATGAGGGAAAATTTGGGGTGATAGAAATGTTCTTTATTTTGAGTGGGGTAATGGGTGTATGTGTGTATACATGTAAGTGGGGTTTATCCCAGGAATACAAGATTGGTTTAACATCCCCAAACCAATTGATATAACACACAATATAAGTAGAAAAAAGAAAAAAGAAAATAAATGCATCAAGATACCAAGAAAAATATTTCTCATAATCCAACATCATCCATGATAAAACCTCTTTGTGACCACCTAAAGTGGTGGGATAGGGAGGGTGGGAGGGAGATGCAAGAGGGAGGGGATATAGGGATATATGTATACATATAGCTGATTCACTTTCTTATACAGCAGAAACTAACACAATGTTGTAAAGCAATTATACTTGAACAAAAATGTTTAAAAAAAAAAAAGGAAAGAAGGAGAGAGAAAGGCCAGAAGAGAGGAAAAAATAAATAAATAGGAGAATATTCAGAGAAAAGAACCCACTGAAATATGTAGACTGATTTGCAATAGTAATTGAGTTCATAACATCTCAAAAGATTTATGCTGTTTTCATACCTTGCTCAACTGTTTTTCTGCATGTGTCTATTTATATGCCTTGTTCTAAGTCATGATTAAAAAAAAACAACTTTGAATAGCTAAAACTGAACTCTACAGAAATGTATGTGCTGTAAGAGACAGTCTTTTCAAAGTACTCAAGGTAGAGCCAGCACAATCTTGTTTTTTGATTGATTGATGCCAGGTAGGAAGATTTTTCAATCAAGGTTGGCATTCAGGAGATAGTCCCTTCTTCTCTAATCAGAATTAAGTGTTCTAGGAGTCCTAATTTGAATACAGGTTATATAAATAGGCTGCTCATGTCACACTTGCAATTTCCTTTTTTCCTAAATCAGGCTTGTTTTCTCTTCCTTTTAGTTTATTCTATTTCCCGAAGGTTGACCAGAAAATTTGCCTAAAATTCTCTAAGAAGGAGATGCAAAGCAAAGAAATAACCACAGGAAACAGTGCCACATTTGGGATGTTTTCAGCGATTGTTAGTTGAAATATATATGTATATATTTTTAGCAAAGCACAATCTCCTCTCCTTCTGGGACTTCTATGACACAAAGCAACCTCTATGCCTGGACCAGCACAAGGGGGATAGCAGTCCTGTCCTGTGACTTCTCAGAGGAACTGAGTGAGGCTAATTTTAGCCACAAAACAAAATATGTGCAGTGTAATGTTATCTTTGGGGAGACACAAGGCAGTAACCAGGGCAAAGTAAGCCATCTTTTTGTCTCCTGAGTGAATGGGCATTTTTTCCCTCCAATCTATAATTTTAATGATTGTATGACCCCTTGAAATTTCTGGCTGTATCCAAGAATCTCAGTTCCAACATCCTGCCTTGCTCCAGCCCAATGCCGTCTCTACTTTCCCTGAAACCGTAATACAGCACATCTTTCCTCCCTGATCAGCTGACCCTTTGCCTTCCTCTTAAGGCTGCATTGGTGTCAGATATAAAAGTGTATAAATCAACAAGGACTGTAAAATAAAAACAGACACAAGTCATCTCTGCTGATAACATATGGGGAGGACAGATACAGACAGATACGTCTAGCTGCAAAGTTAATGAGTAACATTGTTTAGCCCAAGGCCATGCAGCAGCTGTGAAATGCCAAAATATCCCCCACCCTGCCTTTTTTTTTTTTTTTGGTTGCCTTGGGTTTTCATTGCTGTGCGTGGGCTTTCTCTAGTTGCGGTGAGAGGGTGCTACTCTTCGTTGTGGTGCGCGGGCTTCTCATTGCAGCGTCTTCTCTTGTTGCAGAGCATGGGCTCTAGGGTGTGCAGGATTCAGTAGTTCTGGCGCGGGCTCAGTAGTTGGGCCCACAGGCTTAAGTGCTCCGTGGCATGTGGGATCTTCCCAGACCAGGGATTGAACCCGTGTCCCCTGCATTGGCAGGTGGTTTCTTAACCACAGCACCCCCAGGGAAGTCCCCCATCCCACCTTTTAATGACTCCTGTTTTATATCATTGATGTTTCAGATCTCCTTTACTATACCATGCAATGCCTGGAATATACAATTGCTAAACCACCCTTGCCTCATGACCACATCCAATTTTTGGTTAGCTCTTGCTTCTCTTAATCTTACCCCAGACACACCATTAATCCAGAACTGTCCTTTGCTTCCCTGGACCATCCTCAGAATCCGTCAATGGGAACGTACAACTTACAAATGATGATTCCCTTCCCCCTTTTGTCTGGATGCCTTCCCTCACTGCATGGAATCACTAAATCTGACTTTGGCCCTGGTGGTCTTTCCTGATCGGGCTTTCACTGATTGCCCTTAGAATGCTGGTTTTGGTTTTTGTCTCTTCTTGTTCACTCCATACTGTATATGAAGCTATACCTGGGAAACATTTTATCAAGATGTCACTGAGGTCTTCTACTTTACTATAATATGAAAACTTGAAGTCCCTATGTAGTTTTCAGTTTTTAAATAAACTACTTGATATGTTTTGTTTGGGGGCTTTAAAATGGTTTTATACATATATATAACCAGTGAAAGTGTCAACATAATGAATATATCTATCATCTCCCAATTTCCCTTGCCTCCCTTTGTCATTTCTCTCCTGTGCCTTCTGCTGGTCTTCGGGAAGACACTGACCTGCTTTCTACCACTATAGATGAGAAAATACAATCTACTATGTAACACCAGGAAGCAGATAGTGGTTACCTACTGACTGATATGGAAATCAAGATCCAGACACAGACTGACCAGCAGTATAGAGAAACTGATAGCAACAACTTTTAATTTTTGTTTTTAATTTTTATTTTTTTCTACTTCTCCTTCTGTTTCCCTACATTGTTCATACCTTTCTAATAATCTAAAATCTCTCTAAGATTGGTTTCTGTAAAAAAAATAATGCAGGCCTAAATTTCAGTCCTTTCTAAAAATTTAGGAAGTTAAACTAAGTGTTGTGATATTTAAAAATTTCCTAACATTTGTTGAAAGTTGTGAAAATAATACATATCACAGTGTTAGAGGTTGTGGGAAAAAATCCATCAGGTTGAACAATAAGTGGAGAGAACACAGTTGTTGATGAAGGAAGCCAGGCTCCAACCAAGAAGCCAAGAAATCTGAATGGCTGAAAGAGAATCAGAAGATGGGAATTGAGAATACAACTTTTTATATAGTACATAAGTAGCAGCAAAGAGAGTGGAGATCTATTTGAGGAGCCCTAATTTTTATGTCAGATAAAAAGTGATGGGGGCATGTGAGTGATGTGCTAATGTTACTCTATTTGGATGGAAGGCAGCAGCTTGCCTGTTTTTTCTAGCATCCTGTAACTTGTGCGATTTTGCTGCATGGGGGTCATGTAGCAGTGAATGATCAAGGGTGGTGAGTTTGGTTGGATCATGCAACCAAAAATTATAGGAAGTAAATTTTTTTTTAAAAATTATTTATTTATGGCTGTGTTGGGTCTTCGTTTCTGTGCGAGGGCTTTCTC
Source organism: Balaenoptera musculus (assembly GCF_009873245.2). Taxonomy (NCBI): domain Eukaryota; kingdom Metazoa; phylum Chordata; class Mammalia; order Artiodactyla; family Balaenopteridae; genus Balaenoptera; species Balaenoptera musculus. The sequence goes on from NC_045787.1 coordinate 154,371,114, forward strand.
TAGTTGCGGCGAGCGGCGGCCACTCTTCATCGCGGTGCGCGGGCCTCTCACTATTGCGGCCCCTCTTGTTGAGGAGCACAGGCTCCAGACGTGCAGGCTCAGTAATTTGTGGCTCACGGGCCTAGTTGCTCCACAGCATGTGGGATTTTCCCAGACCAGGGCTCGAACCCGTGTCCCCTGCATTGGCAGGCAGACTCTCAACCACTGTGCCACCAGGGAAGCCCGGAAGTAAATTTTATTACTGCCTTGTTGGAGGAAACTTCAAATCCAACTTAGATAACTTAGTTTAGGATGTGAGAAGACTCCTGAATCAACAAAAAAGACAGGGAGTAGGAACTTCCAGTCTGGACAAGTCAGAGTAGGACACGTTTTCCTTGCTCCTCTTTACCAAGCACAACTACAAACCCTGGAAATAACACAAGAACTACTCAAGGCAGAACTCTGAAAGGCAGTGAAAAGGAAAAGTAGCAGGGTGCCTTAGCTCTCCCACTTAACTGAAAAACGAGACGCATCAGGTGTTTCCCACAATCTATGAACACAAGGCAGCCAAATAGGCTCATTCCTCCCCAGATTGACCAGAGACCCTCTGACAGAACAAGGTGGCTCCCAGGCCCAGCAAGATCCAAGGGGAATGTATCTAGTGCTCCTAGAACAACGAGGAGCCAGTGAAACCTCCTTCTTCTCAACCAGGACTGAGACTCCTGTCCCCAACAGAACTAGCTGAGACACTAGACGGTACCTGCAAGAGGGACCCTTACAACCAGCAGCAGTTCAAGGAAAATACACACACATGTCACAAGGTATTCTTCCTGCCTTCCAGAGGACACTGTCCAGGGTTTGTGGTTGCCTGTGGCCCCCATGCCACGTGTTCACAGACATTAACAAGGGGACTTCCAAGGCACCAGACCTCGGGAGACAGGGAAACACTTGGACCTAGGAAACTTCTCAACATGGGGAACCTTCTCCAGCACCTCATGCACCTGTGGGTCGGCCCTTCCTGCTGCTGCCACTGTGCTTCTCCTGTTCCTCTCCTCAGTGCTGGAGCGGCACTCTATCTTTTGGACCTAACAGAATGCCAAAAGTAAAATGCAAACAAGCCCAACCCTGCAGAAGAGAAAGTGGCAGGTCCGGACAGGAGTGGCCTATTTATAGTTGCTATATTCAAATGAGGACTCCTGAAAGCCTCGTTCTGATTGGACGAGAAGGAAGTATCCACTCTGATTGGATAGTCCTCCTACAGGGCATCAACCAATCATAAACCAAAAGGTTGAGGTGGCTCTACTAAGAGTGCTTTAAAAAGATGTTCCCTACAGCAGGTGCATCTTTATAGAGTTCATATTTATGGGTTTTTCTATTCTTTCTTTTAAAATTATGACCAAAGCCAATTCATAAAATACAAACATGCAGAAAAAATAGCAAAATATTGAAAGTTTTAACCTCATGAGATGCATTTTGTGTCTTCTTTCTTGTATTTCATTAATTTCCTTTCTCTCCTTCCCTCCCTCCCTTCCTTCCCCTACCTCCCCTGCCCCCTTGCCCTCTTTCTTTCATTAATACACTGTATCTAGCCTCAGGTTCTTCCTGACCTGAAGTTTAGACAAATCACAGGGTTGCTTGGAGGAACCAATCAGAGCAACCCGCCCGAAGATGTCCACCGGCTCAGCCAACAAGGGTTCCCCCTTTCCCCTGGACACTGCAATTGGTCCAAAGAACATGTGCGATTCCAAACTGAACAAAGAGGACTTGCACTAACTGTTTCAGAACCGTAGATTGAGAAGAAAAGTGATTGTGGATTGCTTGGGTGGTTTATGAAGAGTTAAGAATGTGTATCTAGAGCTACCAGTGGACGAGATCCCTGTCTCTCAAAGCAAATTAAGAAAATAATGGGGGTGAATAGAAACAAGAAAATTTGCCATACTGTAAACCGGGGGTTCAGGAGAAAGAGAAACTGAAAAAGGCATGTGGATCCCGGGTTTAAGCTCTCAGGTGCCTTCCATATCAACAGCTCTGTTTCCTTTTCCGTGTGCTAAATCAACACGTCTGAATCGGGCACCAGGAAGACGGCTAGACAGGTGGTTGACCTCAGGAAGGCAGACCACAGGTGCCAGGTCCCCAATTATAGGGAGTCTGTGTCTTCACGGGAGGATTCTTTATGTGAGAAAAAAATGGACGAAATTTGAAGAGACAATGAAAAGGAACTAATTAAATAAATTTCAGTATAGAGTGTGTTAAAAGACAAACTGAGGCATGTTAAATTTTTCAAGCATTTTTTTGAGAATACATCCATCCCAATTGGGCTGTGCGAAACTGGAAGTGGTTGGAGCACTCTACCAACGGAAACTAGGGGAGAAAGGTCTTTTTATGTAGAAGATTTGGAAGCAAAGTGTTGTGACTTTGTTAAATTAATATTTGTTAATTAGAGCCCCCAGGGTGTCAGCTGGCCAGCCAGGGTTCAAGAAAACACCACTAGGGAACTGAAATAGTGAAGTTTATTACTCACAGGTCCTGGTGGAAATATGTGGCTCACCTTGAGGATACATGCAGGGAGGTTAAGGCAGGGTGAAGGCAGGGAGAGCATGGCAGCACCTGGGGCCCATGCCTTTATTAGGGTCCACGGGTGGAATGCTTTGAGGTTCCAGGGCTAAGAGTGGTCAATTTCAAACCCAAAGTGTGGGGTTTTGGTAAGCATCTTGGGAACATTTTCATGAGAGTTAAATATTCCATGTATGTTTTGTTCCAATTTCTGCTCAGCCAAATGAAGAGTCATCTTGTTTCTATAAATTACTGTTTCCCTCCATTCTCCAAAGGTTGTGTCTTCTTCTTCTCATTAATCTGGGGGTTCTTTGTTACATGAAATGTGTACGTAAATCATCAAGTCCTAGAGTACAATTTTCTGCTTCTTGAGATTTTTCAAATCTGAGGTTTTCACTGCCTAAAGGACTCTCATTACATATGTGGCTTTCTCTCTCCCTCATTATAGCTTTGCTATGCCATGTCCAATGGGCAGAAAACTTTAATTAGATGCTGAAAGCTCTGTTCTTCTGTGAAACCTGAATATTGTTTTCATCTGGACTCTTTATCAGTTACCCTTAAAATTGAATGTCTTTTCTTCCTCCCTTGTGTTTGTTTTCACAATAAATGGGTTGCAAATATCTAGTTTATTTCACATTTTCCCTACCAAACCTAGTCTTTGGCCATTTATACATCATTAAATTTATTCATTCATTGTCACTTTTGATTCTCCAGGTAAATATTAGACCTAAAATGTTATATCATGTGAAATATCTGTTGATTGTAGAGCTCAAGAGTTTCAAGCATAAAACACTATCTAACTGGGTTTTATATGATGTTTTAAAATATTTGTACAGTATTTTATTACGTGTGATAATGATATTTTCATTAATTCTTCTCTTCATTCACAAGATACTAAAGGTACTAAAGTACTAAATTTCCTACAAACAAAAGCATCTTATATTTAATATGCCACCAGGATAATCAGAGTTGATAGTTGAAAATGAAAAGCAGAATAATGAGAATCGCTGAAGACTTGTAATGGATACTTTTGACAGGGTTAATTATGTAATTATCCTTATCATTGTTAAGATTTAAAATTTTCCATGATAACTTTAAATAAAGAATTTAAGAGATTTTGTAGTCTAGTGACATGAGCAAGAAACCAGAAAAGGAATCAATAGAAAATCTTTTTCCCCGCAGGCACACCAAGTCAACAATACACAAATCAATTTACTTTATGAAAAATCCAGAAAATAGTTAAGAGGCTTTTGCATCTTGGGTGAGTGTGAAACCAGTCACATCAATGCCAGTAAGGAAAAAGGAAACGCCCTCTCCTGACGAGCTCTACCCCCGTACTATAGACTGAATGTGTCTCTCCCACAAATTCATATGTTGAAGCCTAATTCCCAATGTGTTGGTATTTGACATGGTGGGTTTGGACGGTAATTAGATCATAAGGGTTGAGCCCTCATGAATAGGATAAAAGAGGCCCCAGAGAAACCCTTTACCCCTTCTACCATATGAAGACACTGCAAAAAGACGGCCATCCATGAACCAAGAAGTGAGTGCTCATCAGACACCAAGTCACCTGATGCCTTTATCTTGTACTTTTCAACCTTTAGAACCGTGAGAACTAAATTTCTGTTGCTTATAAGCCACCTAGTCCATGGTATTTTGTCACAGCAGCCGGAACAGTCTAAGATGTCCTGGTGTAGCACCACTTGACCCTGAGAAAACCCTCAGTTCCCAAATTCTCCCTGGGAGGGAAAGAGTGGGACTACTTGTACAAATTTCCAAAATTTCCCATGGCTGCCCAAGGAACTGGATTCTCTTTTACGTATCTCAGAGTGCTGATGGAACTCATCATACCATAGATGACTGGGGACTGCTAAGAAAAAAGACAGTGGTTTGGACTAGGAAGGATGAGAGTTTTCCAAAATCTCTGGTAAGGATGATTGTTGAGGGACTTCTCCTGTATGAGGGCATTTTGTGAAGACTGGAAGAGGCGACTGTTTTGTCTAATGCACATATCCTGAGTTAAGGACACACTGAGGACACACATTGCAGGACACACTGAGTTAAGGAAAATGAAGAGGCAAGAAAACATGTTCTAAACAAAGGAATAAGATAAATCTCCAGGAACCAATTCTAATGGAGCAAACATATATGATTTACATGACAGAGAAAGCAAAGTAATTTCCGTAAAGATGTTCCATGATGTCAGGAAAACAATGCATGAACAACATGAGAATTTCAATAAGGAGATAGCAAATATATACTATTAATGTACCAAACAGAAACCATGAAGCTGAAGAATACAATAACTGAACTGAAAAATAGAATAGAGGGGTAAAGGGGTTCAAGAGTAGACTAAATCAAGCAGATAAAATGATCAGGGAACTGGAAGAGAGGTTGATGGAATTGTCTTGTCAGAGGAGCAAAAAGAATGAAAAAGTGTGAAAAAAGCTTAAGTGACTTAGATTCCAAAAAACCAGACATTATGAGGGTCCCAGAAAAAAACAAAAAGAGAAAAGGGCAGCAAGCTTACTTAAAGAAGTCATGGCCAAAAATTGGCAAAGGGAATAGACATCCAGATCCAGGATTCCCAACAGGTTCTAATAAGATAAACCCAAGGAAATCTACAAAGATGCATTATAATCAAATCTTCAGAATTTCAAGACAGACAATTTGGGAAGCACAAGAGAAAAAGGATATGTCACATACAAGGGAATCCCCATAAGAATATCGGTGGATTTCTTAGCAGAAACATTGCAGGCCAGAAAGAAGTGGGATGAAATATTCAAAATACTGAAAGAAAAAAAAATGGCTAACCAGAAATACTACACCCAGAAAAAATTGAATTTTTTGATTTGATGATGTTTTTAGTGGTATGCTTGGATTGCTTTCTCTTTCACTTTTGTGTTGCTACTAATGTTTTTGCTTTGGGATTACCATGAAACTTACATGTAGCAACATATATTTACAGTTTTTTTATATTAACATTATTTCCCATAACATATTCCCTTCATTTTTTTCCTATGGATTCAAGTTATAATCTAGAGCAATTTTCTGAGCCCCGAAAAGCTTTGTTCCCATCCACCTCTTTTTGCATTTGTTGGGAAATACATTGCATTTCTATACTTATAGGGTCAACAATGCAATTACATACACATTTTATACAGTGGATTTAAAAATTAATTAAAATAAGAAAGGACAAAAATATGCATTCATATTGTCTTTTATAATTACAAAATTACCTTTACTGGTACTTTGTCTTTTTTTGTGCATTCTATTCTGGGGTCACTTGCTTTCAGACTGAAGAACTTTCTTTAGTATGTAAGATAGCTAACAACAAATTGGCTCAGTTTTTGTTTATCTGGAACGTCTTTGCCTTTATTTTTCATAGCTTTCAGGGTACAGGATACTTGGTTGAAAGTTTTTTCCTTAGTATTACACAAAAGTTTAAGAAGAAGAAGCTAAAAAGCTTCAAAGATGGCAACAATTCCAGACCTTAAACATCCATGTGAGTTGAACAAAAAAGTCATAGTGATGGTGGCTAACGACAGATGGACCTAGGTTGTTGATGGCAGGAATAAGTGTAATTTTAGACTGTAGAAGCCTGTGGGGTAGGCGTTCCTGACTGAAGCCAAATGACGAACTTGTTTATTAGAGAAGCAAAAATGATTTGTGAGAAATAGACCAGGTTGAATTCAAACAGGCTGAGAACTGGCGCCCTGTGCTAGTATTCATAATTTCAGAGGAATGAAAGTCACCAAATTAGTATAAAATGAAGCTTGATTAAGAAAGAGGGCCAAAAATGTAGCAAGGTTAGTTACAACAAGGATGGTGCTACAGAAAAGTATTACCTGTTGCTAAAGGGTGGTGCCCTAATATTGAGCATGTGAAATAAAACAGCCCTGTGAGTACAAGCAGCAGAGTAGACTGAGACAGAACACACCACCAGAAGAACCTGACACTTCACAGCAAAGCAAGATATCTGAGGACAGACATTTTACATCCCAAACTTCAGTGCTTTTAGAATGGCAGTGTCCTTTCCATCCTCTCTGAATGTACCTGGAAAAGTACATGGGGGAGTGAAAAGCATCCTGCCTTCTTCTCCCCTTCCCAGGTGCTCTTGCTGAGGGCTGTGTTCTCTGGAGTACAAATTCTTCACCTTGTAGGTCAGGCTGAGAGGACATTTTCCTAATTCTCACAAAGGAGCTTCTAGTTTAGTTATGACCTAAAATAGAGACCAATGGAGAATACTGGTGAAGACCAGCAGAAATCACTTGAACCCGTAGAGGTATGTTGGGGGCTCTGACGTAAGTGTTCTACTTGTTTTGAATTTAGAGCTACTGTTAGGCTTCTTTTGTGTTGACAACAACTGAGACACTACAATTCATTAGGGCAAGGTGACCTAGGAAAATGAGCTCACACAGGGAAACATTTGGAACCTAGCTGCTTCTTTTCTGTGGTTTTCCAGCAATGAGGTACGTTCAGTTTTCCCTTTGGTGGCTTCCATGTCTAACAATCCCAAGATCAGGGCTTTCCAGCTTCTACAGGTGACATGACAGTTATGAGCCTGTGGGGAGATGAACTGAAGACTTCCTTTCCTTATAATCAGACCTTGGGTGCCTCTTCTCACACATGGACTCACTCCAAAGACTCTGCTTGGTGTCTTTTTCTCAGGTTTATTTACTGAGAGAACTCAAGACTCAGGTGAGTGGTGGGATGAGACAGGATTTACCAAATGAAGTGTCAGAAGAATTCTCTTCTCGTAATTTCAGTCTCATATCTTAGTTAATCATAAATAAATATAACGGATTTTTTCCAGATGAAAAGATCAATTTCATGAATCTTATCAGGCATTAAATTTATAGATTTTTGGAACTAGCTTTACAACTTTGTGACATTGTGTTTTAATTGGAACTGCCTTTGATTTTTCAAAATATTTCTAATTTTTCTTAATTTTACTTACTGTATGTACTTAGGTGGATTTTTACCTTTGAAATATAAGTTATCTAGACAAATTCAGAATGATTTAGTCACATGTCTTTGTTCTTTTAAGTTTATAGATACTTTAGTCTACTTATAATATTTACAACTTTTAAAAATCATGATGTCATAAAACGAGATGTTACTGTCTGAAAAAAAAAAACAAACCACTGCCTGATAGGACTTTTAGGGTTTACCAAATTTGTCTTGATTTGTGATCAAGACCTTCCAGTGTTTTCCTGTCTCTTTTGCAGTGATACTCTCCCTTTCTATGATTTTCCCTAAGAGAGCTGAGAATTAATATCTTAAAATTATAAATATCTTTGTGCTTCCAAGTGCACCTGACACTAAGCTCAATTGCCATGCAATAGCAGTTGCATTTTACTTATTCAGTGGCATCTGATATTTATCTTATGAATTTTTTGGAATTTGACTCTTCATAAAGGTCTTATGTACTAATCATGGTGAGAAAGGGATTTTCCATTAATGACATTGGCAGCTTTGTTTTTCATGTTACTAATTATTGCCACTGAACCAAACTGAACCTCCCTCCTCTTGTCACCTGAAATTCTCATGATCACTTTAACCTGTCGATGTCCAGTCATAGATCTTTTAAAAACATTCATAGATTATGGGAAGTCTGATGAGGAAAATGACACTTTCACTAACATAATACTAGTAAAACAATAGCAGAATGTTATTTTATCATATAGAATACATACTTAAATACACCAGAGTAAGTATGAGGATCTTATATAAATATATATATCATTTATTAAATAAAATACTCTAACAATTTCACATTATTATAAAAATAAGGAAAATATTTTATTAAACTTCACTTTCTTCAAAAGAACACATTCATCTTGTGCAAGGTAGCACTTGGGTTCTTGTGAAAGTCTTCTTCATTTCACTACCCTCCTTCTCTTTAATCCAAATGTCTGATCTAGGCTCAGATTTATGGTCAAGCTTTTGTTCCTTGTCCATTCAATACCATTCTTTCCCCCAGCAATATCTATGATTATGTGTATAATTTGGGGCTCATAATATTGAGATTAGCCTAAGGTTAAAGCCAATATAATGAGAATGGACTTGATCTGGGTTATCTGTTTACTGAGAGTGGTCATGTGCTTCACCCTTAGCCCTAGCAACACTGGTTGCCACTTCTCATAGTGAGTGCTCAGATGTGCATTCAGATTTTTAAGTTTTTAATGTATCAGATAGGACCCAATATGCTCCTTTGCACTTTGATGAATCTCTGAGTTCTATGGATATTTCTGCTATTTCCTTTCTCTCAAGTCAGCACCATATTATTGCATGTTCCATGGTTCTTCCATGTTGGAATTTCCAGATTCATCATATAAATACACAAAACAGAAAGTGAAATTTAAAATTCAGATAGGGAGTTCCCTTGTGGTCTAGTGGTTAGGATTCAGTGCTTTCACTGCTGTGCCCTGGGTTCAATCCCTGGTCAGGGAACTGAGATCCCACAAGCTGCATGGTGTGGCAAAAACAAAAAACAAAAAACAAAAAAACCCAGATGCATATCAAATGACATTCTTTTTCAATGCAGAAGTATGTTACTGGCAACTAATCAGTTAATTTTTCAGTTCTTACAGTTGAGATGAATTTTCAAAATATCTAGTAAGATTAATTATACTTTAGTAGTCAACCCAAATCCATGAGAACCATGTAACTTTCCTATCCAGGCTGAACACCACTTTCTTCAAGAGCCTCACTGGAGAAAGATGCCATTTAATGATCAACTCATTTTTAGGACATGATAGTCATTTGTTGAGTGAGAGATATAAATTAGAGGAGGTGAGCTGGATATCTAATGGGATGAGAAAAGAAAGTATTAAAATTATTGTGTATATTATCTAATTATTTTAATTTTCTTTTTTAGTATAAGGTTCTGATACATGTGGTATATTAATAAAATATTCATATATGTATCTAAATAATTATACATTAATATAATGCTAGTCCATGCTTAAATATTCTTTTACTATTAGTGAACTGTGATCCTTAAAAGGTGGGGACTATTGGGCTTCCCTGGTGGCGCAGTGATTGAGAGTCTGCCTGCCAATGCAGGGGACACGGGTTCGAGCCCTGGTCTGGGAAGATCCCACGTGCCGCGGAGCAACTGGTCCCGTGAGCCACAATTACTGAGCCTGCGCGTCTGGAGCCTGTGCTCCGCAACAAGAGAGGCCGCGATAGTGAGAGGCCTGTGCACTGCGATGAAGAGTGGCCCCCACTTGCCGCAACTAGAGAAAGCCCTCGCACAGAAATGAAGACCCAACACAGCCATAAATAAATAAATAAATAAATACATAAATACATAAATAAATAAACAAATATAAATTAAAAAAAAAAAAAGGCCAACTCTTAAAAAAAAAAAGTAGTAGTGAGGCTCTCTCCTTGGCAGCCCCAATTTAAAACAAAAACAAACAAAAAAAAACCTTGTTTAACCAACTAGTCTAATATTCAACGGCATCTTTTCTTCCCATATGTGATTTTTGAAACAAAAATTGTGTATATTTAAGGCGTACAACATTATGATTTTATATACATATGCATATTGAAATGATTACCACAAAAAGCTAATTAACATTATCTATCTCCTCACACGGTTACCATTGTGTGTGTATATGTGCATGTGTGTGTGTGTGCGTGTGTGTGATGAGAGCACCTCAAATCTACTCTCTTAGAAAATTTCCAGCATTCAATACAGTATTATTAATTATAGTTATCATGCTGTACATTAGATCTCTAGACTTATTCATCCTATATAACTGCAAATTTGTAGACTTTGACCAACATCACCTCATTTCTCCCACCTCCCTGCCCCTGGTAACCACTGTTCTACTCTCTGCTTCCACATATTCAACTTTTTAGATTCCATATATAAGTGAGATCGTGTAGTATTTTTTGTTCTGTGTCTGGCTGATTTCATATTATAGATATAGATATAGATATAGATAGATATTATTCAGCCTTAAAAAGGAAGGTCCTTCCATTTGTGACAACATTGATAAATCTGGAGGGCATTATGCTAAGTGAAATAAGCTAGACAGAGAAAGAAAAATACTGTATGATCGCACTTATATGTGGAATATAAAAACATTGTATATATATGAATATATATATAAACATATACAAACCTTCCTGACTACCAGACCTCTACATAACAGTGGACATTCTTTCACGGAGATCAGGGAATTTCCCACCAGTGCAAGTATCCTGGTAGATGCAAACCCAATTTGCAGTGTGGTAAAAGAAGTCAGAATTGTTTAGATCGTGCCTGAAACCTCATCCAATAAAGTTACTTTTTATATTAGAAGTATACACTTAGTATCATTTACTCATGTATATTTGGAGTTAGTTAGGAATATCTAATTCTTAAAAATGCAAAGTAAAATTTTGGTATTCCCAGAATTAACAGATGTACTTCTTGTTAAAATTCAAACAGTAGATAAAAAACATGGTCTTAACTACCTTTTTAATAAGTGTAAGGTATTTAGGGTTGTTAAAAAGAGGCACGTTAGGAGGCTTGGTAGAAGCCTTACTGGATACTGTGATATACAGGTAATCTGAGGTGGCTGTATTCCTTTTCTCACTTGTACACCCATGGCACTCTACCCCACCTTTAGAGAAAACATATTTTCCCTTAAATTAGAGATTTTTGTACAGGTGACATATCTTAATTATACATAAACAGTACTGAAAATTTTAGTTCAAAGATATATGTATCCAAAATTTGATATGGAGGCTAAACTTGGAATTGAGGGATAGGCTTTAAAGAAAGCACAGACTCCCTGAAATTTTATACACCATTTGAAATGTGTGTGAGCACATACATAGATTTTTATGTCTTTATATTTGATTCAGAAAAGGGGCTTTTGTTTAATCCTTAAGTGTGGCTTAGTTTGTAAGTGCCTGGTAATGGTAGTTGTGCATAGTTCTTACCAGGACAGGGTCCTGCACATAGTACATATCAGTAAGTGGTGGTCAGAAGAGGTTTGCAAAATTGGGTTTGCTCTGATTTTTTTTTTTCACACAATAAATCAATGTGCCTGGGGTCTCAGTATTTCTGAACTGGCTCTTCAAGTTATTATCATTTCTCCTTACCCTAAATTTACTTACTATTTCCTTCCCCATTCCTCCATCAAAGTACTAAAATGGAAATGGAAAGAAGAGGATATATGTCCATCATATTCAGATTTTAAATGGAAAATGTGGCTTCTGGTGAGACAAAGGTTAAAAATGGATTCTCTGATGGAGACAGTGATGGAAGTTTAGAAAAGGTTGAGTCAATAACCTGAGATATTAAGACTAACTTCCAAGGAAGAAAACCCACATCTCTGATAGTTACATGTGTTTTCCTTCAAACTGACATGGTTGCAAGGTTGGAATGAGTGATGACATCAGAGACTTCCAATAATCCTGATTGGACTATTCAAACTCAGTGGGTTCCAGGCAATGGATGTGGGCAACAGCTTCTTTTCAGAGCTCCTCATTACTTATTATCTTTCCCAGACTGGAAGAGACATAACAGCCTTCAGCACAGCCATTATACAGAATCAGTTTGGAGCAATCAGAGATCAAGTGTGAACAGGGCTGGGCTCTGCAGGGGAACAAACATTCTGGGGGAAATCATGGCTGAATATCTTCTTTTAGCCCAGTTTGTGAATAAGAGCTCCCAGCCAAGCTCCTCAGGATGTGCCTTGGAAGGGACGGTGAAGGAAGAAAGCCCAGGATCTTCAGGTGAGGAGACTGCAATGTGTAGATGTTTAGGTGGGGTTCCTAGTTTTTTAAAAAAACCGTTAGGGAGTTAGGAAAGAGTGTCTGAGTCAGTGTGTGAAAAAGAGGAGGGTGTCAGCATTCAGGACATTGGGAGAAAAAGGTATAAGAGCTGGAAAGGATAAAAAACTCAATGGAAAGATAGTCTGTGCAACAAGGAGGGAGGGTTCAGTACCTGAGATCCACAAGAGAGGGAAAGGAGATGAGGGGAGTCGTGTAGGAGTGTCCTTTTCTTTCCCCGGTGGTGAAAATGAATTATAGGACTTCCCTGGTGTCGCAGTGGTTAAGAATCCACCTGCCAATGCAGGGGACACGGGTTCGAGCCCTGGTCCGGGAAGATCCCACATGCCGCAGCGCAACTAAGCCCGTGCACCACAACTACTGAGCCTCTGCTCTAGAGCCCGCAAGCCACAACTGCTGAGCCCACGTGCCACAACTACTGAAGCCCACATGCCTAGAGCCAGTGCTCCACAACAAGAGAAGCCACCGCAATGAGAAGCCCGCTCACTACAACGAAGAGTAGCCCACGTTCGCCGCAACTAGAGAAAGCCCGCACACAGCAGTGAAGACCCAATGCAGCCAAAAATAAATTAAAAAGTAAATAAATAGAAAAATATTTTTAAAAAGAAAATTAATTATAATTAGGAAGATTTTTGAGGATATGGAGATGTAATAATACCAAGATAGTGGAAGCGGGTATATATAAACAAAGGAGAAAGAAAGAGAAGGGCAAGGCCTAGAGTCTATAAGGACAGAGCGGTTCGTTGTAGGGAGGTTTGGAGAGGGCCTAGGTGTGGGATCAACAGCTGAATCTCAAAGAAAATGATTTATTTTCTAATCTTATTCCATTATATAATCCTCTGGATAGATTCCAGCCCCTTGTCTGAGACCTGCAGCCAGAAGAAGGATGTGACAGTAGCTGTCATGAAGGAAGTAGCCTTAGAGTCTAAGGACAGCTGGGTCACAGGGAATGTGAGTGGTCTCACAATGCAGGTGAAGAGACAGTGGGAGTCGGCCGTGGAACCTGAGCACCATGAGGTCTTCAACAGGCTGCTCGGTAGGAAGAGGCCCCAGACATCATCCTACAATTTTATTCTTTCTAAAATGAAGAAATTTCCAATAACTATACTTTATCAGTAAGAAATAAGATTTTGTTTTAGGTGGTGAGCTCTCCATTACTGGGAATGTGTAAGTGGTGACAATCTATTATTGATCATTTGTTAAGGACATTTTGAAAATGACACAGCATGAGAACAGATTGGTGAAATCTCTCCATTTGAGATGAGAACACTTGGGGTTAAGTGTAGCTTCTACTATGTATTTTTCCTTTCTTAAATTTCTGAATCTAAATATTTTTATCTGTACAATGAAGGTCATAACACCCAGTCCAGTGATGTGAATATTACATGAGGAAAGGAATGTGAATTTACATTTTTAATCGCTGAAATGACACATTCATGTCTAATGAGTGGCTACAGGTGTTTATTTTAAAGTCTTAGTAATGCAGATATTCTGCAGAAACACAACTCCACATATATTCACTCCTCCTGGGAGCCCCACAATGACAGTCATACTTGATTGCACAGTGAATGTTCTTACTCCTTTTCCCCTCATGCTAACCCTTGGCCACAACCGTCGTACTTCTCTGGGGAGATTTGGTGAGGGCTCCAATGTCAAACTAATATACCCTCTTTTTTGCAGAGGATACTGTTGTTCAAAGATTCCTGGCTTGGGATAAAAAGCTGAGGGTGTCTGACAAGGTAATATTATCCATCAAAGTCTACTAATGCCCAAATCTGTGGGATTGTACTTTTAAAAAACATCTATACCTTTCCTTTTCTCAATCTTTGCTGATCTCTTCTCTGGTGTCTAGAAAACGCCTGGCTCCTTCAGTACCTGGCAACGCCCCCCCCCCAACCATTTCTTGTTATTTCCTTTCCATGTGGCACATAGACCCCTGCCCTTGCAGTGTCCTCTGGGGCCTTGAGTACTAGGCCATGGATACTGCCACCTACATTCCTAGGATCACCGCTCCACGCAGACCATTGAGACACCTTTCTGCTCCAGATAACCAAAGCTCCTCCCAATCTCTGCCATCCTAAGCTCCCTCCCGCAAACAGTCAGATCTTGTCATCTTCACAGCATTGTGCCTTTCCCTTTCTATGTTTTCTGTAATTTGTGACTGACTCTTTGGCAACATTTCTGCTGACCCTTCCCCATTAAGCACCTTCAACCCACAGTTGATACTCTCTCCTCTATGTGCTGCAACTCCGCTCTTTTGTCTCTAGTTCCCTATTCCAGTGTTCTTCCACTTCCACATTTGAGCCCCCCTTTATTGTTTTTTATCTCCCTATTAGTATCTTCTGTCCATGGTAATTGCTTATTTTAGCCGGGCTGGCCTCTTCTCCTGGCAGTACCAGCGGATTCATTTCTTCCTAGCTCTGTGAGTATTTTTCTTTATCCCATTACCCAACCTTCAATTCCTTAGGTGTGTGGGAGTGGCAGAAGAGGGTCTCTCACTTTTCCTCTTTATTTTAGAACTATTTGTAGTGTTTTCCCTGTGGAAGAAAACAATAAGGAATATTTGAGTTTGGGGATTAAGATATAGTTTTTTTTCACTTTTTATTGTTCACCATAAACAAAACTTAATACCAGTTTAAAAATGAAATAAGATGAAATTAACAAAATATAAAACTCTTCCAAGTGGAGAAAAAAATAATTGTTACCACCATGCCCTATGTGAATAGTGTTGAAATCATAGTCATTTCTGATTCTCATGTCAGCTTCAAATCTATTCCTCTTCTTCTTCCCATGTCAGCTTCAAATCTATTCCTCTTCTTCTTCTTCTTCTTCAAGTATGCCACTTGCCAGATCCTCTTTATATCATGCCAACCTACTGCAGGTCTCTCAGCTCATATTCCTTACTGTAGACATCTCCACATTAAAGCCTAAAACACAGATCAAAGTCATAGCCCTCCTAAAAATTTGCATTGGCTCCCAATTTCCTTCTTAATCAAGTCCAGAATTCTCAGTTTAATTCAACACTGAGAATTTTGTTCTCAATGAACAAAATTTTTACAATCTCAGTGAACACAGTTTGACATCCAGACATCTCATTTATTTGTTTTAAAGAAGTTATTTACTCCTCCTTGCAAATGTCCTCTAGTTTCTTCCCTCTAGTTTATATTACATGTGCTGTCTGATTATTCAGGCATATCTAATTGAATAAAATATTTTTTTATCCTTAAAGCCAGTTTAAACTTCAGCTCTTTCATAATGCTGTCTCTGAACTTAACAGTCAGATAAGACTTGACCTTCTGCATCTCAGTGGCATTTATTTGAATGCTATTATCATATACTAATCTGAGTGTTAGTTATTTATCACCCCCACTCTTTTTATACTACCCCATTAGACTAGATACTGCTTAAAGACAGGGTCTTATAAAATCACCAGATCCTGTAAAGCGATAGACACACTACTTTTTATTTTTCAATTGCTTGAATAAGATAGACTGAGTCTATAAATTTTCATTCATTGATTCATTCAATTGACAAAAGTTTATTAAGTAACTCCAGTGTGCCAAGGACTATGAGGGAACAGGAAGAGGTATGAAGGAGGGAATTAAGAAATGCTCATTGATTAACGTACCCATGTAAGCAAGGTGCTACGTTCGGTATTTGGTGGGAGAGGGATGACACACAAATAAAGTAGTCAGTTCCTTGAGAATCTTACAACATCATGTGGAGAAAGTTATTTGCAAATACAAATAGGAGTGAAAGAGGGAGAAAATTTTGAAGGAAAATTGAGATGTAAATTGTATTGCTTAATGTTAGCTGAATATAGTTTCCAGGTTCCCAGTGTGATCTTTGTCATCCAGGTATGAAAACGGTGAATCTGTTGGTTTCTTTCAACAGTAATCTTCCCAGCTGATGGTGTGCACTCTGACAATTAATAAGCTGATAATGGTCATGTGCTGAAGATGGTCAGCCTCTAGCATTGTCTAGTAAGATGACCTTAAACAGAGGTTCTTCTCGTTCTGTTTCTGATAAGAAACCTGCTTTCTTTCCCCAGTTACTTGGCCAATGACATGGAGGAGGACAACCAGGCCCCTAAGCAAGCTATATTTTCCTTCCTCTATGGGAAGAGCCGTGTCCAGCTTCCCATGTTCCACAAGCTACGATTCCAGTTAATTCGCTCTATGCGCTGGAAGACTTGGGTTTCTCGAGATGAGTGTGAGGAGGTAGGGTTGTAAGGCTTTGTAGAGTGGATGGACTGGATGGGGAGAGAGAGGAGCATAGGAGATTGAGGACTGGAAGGAAGGCACTGGTGGTCTGTGTTCTTCCAGAGGGTTCTCATCCTAGCCATTGGATGTTTTCTTTTCAGATCCAGACTTATGATCCGGAACACTGGGCATGGCGGCGAGATCGCACTCTCATTCCCTAGAACTCCCAAAGACCACAGAGGCCTGAGGTCAAGCTACAGTAGTCCTTCAATCTGAACCTGTGAACATCACAAGAAAAATATCAGATTAAGATATAAGCAATCCTCTTAGAAGAGGAGGTGGAGAAAATTAGTAGTGAAGGAACTTATTATATTGTAGTTGATCAGGTTATACAGAGGACTATTTTTCTTTGTAAGGAAAATATTTTATATCATACATTGTCAACAATATTTTGTTATAACCCCAGCATGTTATAATCCCAAAGTGAGATAATACTGACTCAAAAGAGCACTAAGGGAATAACAAATAGAGTAGCAAGAAGAAGAAAATGAACACATGATAATAAAAATTGGGTTATAGGTATAAGAAATGGCCAGGAATTATGACACTTTAACTAAAGCAAATAAATAATAAACTGCCAAAGAAGGGGTTTTATATTGCAGTTTAAAATACTAACTTCTAATAAACTTATATAAAAATACTATTAAAGTTATAGGGTTATGGATGATAGATATACACCAGATATTTCACTTTTGGGGGGAAAATATTGGTCTTTTTTTGAAACCAAATTAAACTATTACTAAAAACTTTTGTGATGGATGCTATTCAAGTTAAATAAATAATTTTTATGATTTTAAATGATTTTTGTATTTTTGTCTATTAAATTTACATAACTAGGCTTTAGATCCCTAAAGTTTTTGTAAACATGCATGATTTATTTGATGGTTTATCTTCAATATTGAATTGTTTGAATTTAATTGCACTTTTAAACTTTATTTGATATATTTGTAGCTTAATTTAAATTATTGTACATGACAGAGTTTTACAACAATTGGAAAACAAATGTTTTAAAACATAGGACTTTATAAGAATACATTGTTTGTCAATATGATAAAGATGAAAAGTCTTACCACCTTCAATATTTGTGTGATAGCATGTGCCTCAGTTACTTGCTTGCTATTAAATTATGTTGGTGTCTAAATAGTTTGTAGTTATATGACCAATTTTTGTTTCAAAACAATAAACAAAATAATATGATGTTGGGAGATGAGACAGATCCTTAGCTTGATACAGGAGAAAATTAGGGGAATAGATTGAAGGAGAAGAAGAAAAAGAGTAAAAAAGAAAGAAAGAAACTCTGCTCTGGCAGAGTTTCTCAACCTCATCATTTTGATATTTGAGATGGATGATTCTTTGTTTGTAGGGGGCCAGCCTGTGCATTATAGGATGTTTAGCAGTGTTCTCTATCTCTATCTTACTACTGACAGTGTTTCTGTCAGTAATAAGCACCACTCCCCTGGTTGTGACAACTAAAAATATATCCAGACATTGCCAAATGACCCTTGGGGGAAAAATTGCTCTTAGTTGAGAAGCAGTGATACCTGGGTGGGAGTTTGTCATATTTTAATTAAAAAATTTTAAATGTTAAAAGAAGTATTTAGGTTGATGGCTATAGCTTCACCACACCTCAGTCAAATGAAGAAAAACTGTCTCAATAGAAGATGTTTCTGCAAACAGCAGAGAAATGGAAATACATGGGAAAAGGTAGAGGTTGTTGTCTTTTAAAGCTTTTTATTTTAGAATAGTTTTAGATTTACAGAAAATTTCCAAAGTTAATATAGACAATTTCTATATATTCTTTACCCGGTTTTCCATGGTGTTCGCATCTGATTTTTCTTTGGTATACTTGTCACAGCTAAGAAACCAACAATAGTATATTATCAGCAACTAAACTCCAGACTTTACTCAGACTTAACTAGTTTCTTCCCTCCCTTCCTATAATGTCACTTTTCTGTTTGAGGATCCTATCCAGGAAACCTCTTTACACCTACTGTTAATGTCACCTTAGTCTCCATTGGTCTGTGACAGTTTTTTTGCACCTTCCTTGACAGTTTTTTTGCACCTTCCTTGACAGTTTTAAGGAGTAATGATCACATATTTTTAAGCAGATTGAGGCAACTGCAAAACATAAAATTTTTGTACTGAGATATAACTGACATATAACATTACATTAAGATGTATAACATAATGATTCAGTGTTTGTATATGTTGCAAAATGACCACCACAAAAAGTCTAGTTAACATCCATCACCATATATATTTACAGAATTTTTTTTTTTCTTTTGATGAGAATTTTTAAGATTTACTCTCTTAGCAATGTTCAAATATGCAATATAGTATTATTAACTATAGTAGCCATACTGTGCATTACATCGCAATTCTTATTCATTTATTACTGAAATTACCTTTTGACTCTCTTCAACCATTTCGCCCACCTCCCACCCCCCACCTCTAGCAAGCATCAATCTTTCCTGTATCTATGAGCTTGAATTTTTTAATAATCCATATGTAAGTGATATGGTAAATGATATCTCTGCATAACTTATTTCACTTAGCATAATGCGATCAAGTTCCATCCATGTTGTGGGCAAATGGCAAGATTTCATTCATTCATCTCTGAACAATATTCCATTGTATATATGTACCACATTTTCTTTACCCATTTATCAATTGATGAGCACTTGGGTTGTTTCCATATCTTGGCTATTAAAAATAATGTTGCAATAAACATGGAGGTGCGTATATCTTTTCAAATTAGTGTTTTTGTTTTCCTAGGATAAATACCTAGAAGTGGGATTGTTGGGTTATATGACTATGTGATGTTGTATTTTAAATTTTTTGAAAAACCTCCATACTGATTTCCATATTTGCTTCACCAATTTACATTCCCACCAACAGTGCGCAGGGTTCCCTTTTATCCTTATCCTCATCAACACTTGACATTTCTTGTCATTTTTGATAATAATCATTCTTACGGGTGTCAGGTGATATCTAACCATAGTTTTGATTTGCATTTCCCTGAAGATTAGTGATGATAGGCATTTCTTCATGTAGGTTTTGTATTGATTCTTCTTTGAATGTTTGGTAGAAGAGTGAAGCTGTCTGGTCCTGGACTTTTGTTTGTTAGGAGGGAGGTGTTTGATTATTGATTCACTCTCCTTAAGGTAATTGGTCTGTTTAGATCTTCCATTACTTCATGATTGTTTTGGAGGGGTGTATGTTTCTAGGAATTTGTCCATTTCTTTTAGGTTGTCCAGTGTGTTGGCATGGATTTGTTCATAGCAGTTTATTTAATGATCTTTTGTATTTCTGTGGTATCAGCTGTAACATTTCTTCTTTTCATTTCTGATTTTATTTATTTGAATTCTTTCCGTATTATAAAAAATTAGTGAGTCAGCTAAAGATTTCTCATTTGAAAAATCTTTTCAAATAACAAAATCCTGGTTTTGACTTTTCTATTGTATTTTTAGTCTTTATTTCATTTATTTATGCATTCATTTTTTTCTTTCTACTAAGTTTGGGATTTGTTTGTTCTTTTTCTAGTTCTTTGTAGTGTATTTTTTAGTTTTTTTTGAGATTTTTTCTGTTTCTTGAGGTAGGCATTTATCTCTATAAACTTTCCGCTTAGAAGTATTTTTGCTATATCCCATACTTTTAAAAAAATTGCAGTATAGTTTATTTACAATATTAGAGTACAAAATAGTGTACAACATAGTGATTCAATATTTTTATAGATTATATTAAAGTTATCATAAAATAATGGTTATATTTTCCTTTGCTATACAATATATCCTTGTTGCTTATTTATTTTATACATAGTGGTTTGTGTCTCTTAATCCCATACCCCTATCTTGCCCCTCTCCCTTCCCTCTCTCCACTGGTAACCACTAGTTTGTTCTCCATTTCAACCCATGCATTTTAGTATGTTGTATTTCTGTTTTCATTTGTCTCCAGGTTTTTTTGATTTCTCTTTTGATTTCTTTGTAGACCCTTTGGTTGTTAAGTAGCATGTTGTTTAATCATATTTGTAATTTTCTAGTTTTCTTCTTGTAATTGATTTCAGTTTCACACCATTGTGGTAGGAAAAGATTCTTGATATGATTTCAGTATGCTTAAATTTGTTAACACATTTTTGTGGCAAAACATATGTTGAACATTCAATGTGACTTGAGAAGAGTATGTATTCTACTGCTTTTGGATGGAATGCCTTAGATATATATGTTAAGTCCAACTAGTCTAAAATGCCATTTAGGGCTAGTGTTTCCTTATTTATTTTCTGTCTGGATGATCTATCCATTGATGTAAGTGGGATATTTAAGTCACCTGCAAATATTTTATTTCTGTTTGTTTTTTCCTTTATGTCAGTTAGTACTTGCTTTACATATTTAGGTGTTCCTATGTTGTGTGTATAGTATTTACAAATGTTATATCCTCTTGTTGAGTTGACCACCTTATCATTATGTAATGGCTTCTTTGTGTCTTATTATAGTCTGTGTTTTAAAGTCTACATTGTTGCATATACCTATCCCAGCTTTCTTTTGGTTTCCATTGACATGAAATATCTTTTATCACCCCTTCACTGTCAGTCTGTGTGCATCCTTCCATCTGAAGTGAGTCTCTTACAGGTAACATATTCATGGATCTTCTTTGTTTATCCACTTGGCCACTTGTGTAGCCCTTAACTAATTACTGTAGTTACAGTTTTTTTTTTTTTTTACTGCTTTTATCTTTAAACCTACATACCAGCTTTATAAGTGATTATTCCACTAACTTTACTAGTGAGATTTATACTTTCATACATCTTATTGTTATAATGAGTGACCACCCCCCTTAGTTTAGCTTAAAGAAGTCCCTTTAACATTTTTTGGTTTGTTTCTTTTGGTTTAGTGGTGATTAACTTCTTTTCTTTTGCTTGTTTGGAAAACTCTTTATCTTTCCTTCAATTATGAATGATAACCCTCCTGTGACTTAACATATATATGTAAGGCATTCCATCCAAACGCAGTAGAATAAATATTCTCTGTTGGAAGTTTTGTTGTTGTTGTTGTTTGTTTCCCCCTGTATTTTGAATATATCATGGCACTTATTTCTGGCCTGCAAAGTTTCTGCTGAAAAATTTACTGGTATTCCTATGGGGGTTCTCTTGTACCTAACCAGCTGTTTTTCTCCTGCTTTTAAGATTCACTCCTTGTCTTTAACATCTGATGTATTAATTATAGTATGTCTTTGTGTGGGTCTCTTTGGTGTTCTTTGGGCTCCTGAATCTGGATGTGTGTTTCTTCTCCAGGTTAGGGAAGGTTTTTTTTTTAATATTTATTTATTTGTGTATTTATTTTTGGCTGTGTCATGTCTTAGTTGCAGCATGTGGTATCTTTTGTTGTGGTGCATGGGCTCTTCACTTTGTTGTGGTGCGTGCACAAGCTTCTCTCTAGTTGTGGCACACGGGCTTCTCTAGTTGTGGCGTGCAGGCTCCAGAGTGCATGGGCTCAGTAGTTGTGGCGCATGCGCTCAGTAGTTGTGGCACATGGACTTAGTTGCCCCGCAGCATGTGAGATCTTAGTTCCCTGACCAGGGATCAAACCAGCGTCCCCTGCATTGCAAGATGGATTCTTAACCACTGGACCATCAGGGAAGTCCCAAGGTTAGGGAAGTTTTCAGTGATTATTTCCTCAAAAAATTTTTCTTCACCTTTCTCTTCTTCTTCTCCTTCTGGGCCCCAGTAATGTGAATGTTAGTCTACTAGATACTGTCTCATAAGTCCCTTAATCTATCTTCACTTTGTTTCTTTATTTTTCCTTTTTGTTGTTCTGATTGGATGAGTTACTCTGCCCTGTCTTTGAGTTCACTGATCTTTTCAGCTTCTTTGTGTAGTCTGCTGTTGAACCCCTCTCATGTATTTTTCAATTCAGTTATTGTATTCTTCAGTTTTGTGACTTCTGCTTGAGGCTTTCTTACATATTCTATCTTTTTGTTGAAGTTTTCTCTGTGTTCATTCTTCTCTCAAGTTCAGTGAGCATCTTTATGACCATTACCTTGAACTCTTATTTACCTCCATTTCATCAATTTTTTTTCTGAGATTTTATTTTATTGTTTGTTTAAAACACATTCCTTTGTTTCTTCACTATGTTTGACTCTCTGTGTTGGTTTCTATGCATTTGATGAACAACCAACTCTCCCAGTCTTGAAAGAGTGACCTCATGAAGGAGATGATCCTTATCATTCAGCCTCGTCCTACCTCTTGGTTGTCTCTCAAACTTTTGAGATTGTTTTAGCAGCCTATTTTATTTTTAATAGCTGCCAGTAGTTGAGCGTGTGCCAAGATCAATCAGTGTCCCAAAGGGGAAGATATCAGTTAGCACCTAGATTCAGGCTGATTGGAAGCCAGACACTCTAGCTGCAGTTTTTAAAGAATGTAAATATATACAGTCCTGTGGGACTGCAAACATAAGCCCCACTGACCACCAGAACAAGGTTATCTGGAGGTGTGCCCTTTGTGGCAGTCACAAAAATTGGGGTTCCAGACAAGTATATAAGCTCCTTTCTGGGAGATACTGGTGAGCTGCAGTGCACTGGAGGAAGAGTGCAAAGATGGTGTCCCCAGGCCTACATTCCCTGAGAGCACCTACATAGCCCCTAGATATATGCCAACCTGAAGTCTGCTCCTAAGGCTGAACTCAAGGACAAGCAGGTAGGCCTCTTTCACAGAGAAGATGGACGTTTGTTACACCCTGATGTCTGTGCAGTGCCCTGGAGGTGGTAACCTGCCAAAAACAGTTCATCTGTTACAGTCCCATGGAACCCACCAGAACCAGGTGATCAATGGGTATCCCCTGGGATGCAGCCACAAAAACCAGACACAACCTGTGAAAACTGGGGCACTAGAAACATATAAGATCTTCCTCTGAGAGATGCTGGTGTTCTGGAGTGCCGCAGAGTGTAAAGATAGCGTCTACCCTCCAATGTCTTAGGAAAGATTTACAGTCAGCCTTTAGATGTGTGTTTAATTAAAAGCCTGCTTCATGCTATAGCTATGATGATAAGCTAATGGGTCTCTTTCATGGAAAGGATGAGCTCCTGAATCAGTTGCTTCTTGCTGTGTTCTGGGGGGTGGTAGCTGCTTAAGAACTCTTTTCCATTAGTTACTGTCTTGTGGGACCTGCAAGTATAAGCCCCACTGGCCACCAGAGCCTAATGATGCAGAGGTGTCTAATGGCAAGGCTCCAAAAATCAGGGCACCAGACAAGGGACATATAAGCTCTATCCTTGAAGATACCAGTAAGCTGGAGTGAGGCAGAGGAAGAACACAAAGATTGCATCTGCCAGACTTTGCTATCTGAGAGCAACTCCATAGGCCCCTATAAGTGTGCCAAACCAGAAGCCTACCCCTCAGACCAAAGCTCCTGGACAAGCAACTAGCCCTCTGTCTCAGAAAGGCTGGGGGTGTGTGTGTTCTAGTCTGCTATGTGTGGAGTGTCCTGAGAGTGGTATTCTGCCAAAAGCTGTCTCTCTAATTGTCTTAGTATCATGGGACCCAGGAACCAAGGCCCCCCTGGCCTCCAGAGCAAGGTGATCAAGGGGTATGTCCAGGGTGGCAGCCACAAAAACTGAGATTTTATTTTATTGTTTGTTTAAAACACATTATGTCTGGGTCACCAGACATAAAACTGGGGCACCAGATATGTGTAGAAGCTTCCTTCTTGGATATACTGGTGATCTAGAGTGCAGCAGATGGAGAGCACAAAGATGGTGCACATTGGCTGGGGCAAGGCAGAGAAAGAGGGTTTTCAAAGATGGCACCTGCCAAAAAAGGAAAAAAAGAAATATAAAAGGATAAAAGAGAAAAAGACAACAGAAAACAAAAAAAGGAAGAAAAAATTTTAAAGTAAAAGGAAAGAAAAAAAAAGAAAAAGAAAAAGAAAAGCAGCACCCACCAGTAGGGCATAAAGATGACACCAATAGAAGAGAGAGAGAAAAAGAGATTGTGCCTTCTGAGTTTAGCAAGGCAGAGGAAGAGCAGGAAGATGGTGCTCACCAGCCTTTATCCCCTGAGAGTATCACAGCAGGGCCTGCCCCTTAGACCAACACTTTAAAATTAGCAAATGAGTCCTTTTCATACAAAGCATGGGCACTTTTCAAAGAGCTGCTTCTCACTGGCCGCTGGGGTGAATGAGTCTGCATGAGCTCTTTAAGAGACATTTCTCAGTCCACCACAGCCCAGCAAGTCTTGTGAGCATAAGCCCTATTGGCTTTCAAAGCCAGATGTTTTGGGGACTCATCTATCAGGTGCCATTCTTCAAAGTTGGGGTGCCAGATGTGGGCTATGATCCCTTCACTCCTCAGGGACTAGCTCTGAGTTTTGAGTTTTCTTCCACTTATGGGTCTTCTCCTTTTTGTGGGTTACCACAGTGGAGGTGGAGTTTATGATGAGATTATGTCTCAGACTTTCCTACCTGATTCAGTGTTGTTTTCCTCTCATTTGCCTGATGTGAAGCAGTCACTCCATTAGTTTTTAGGGTTTTTCTCACAGGAAATTGTTCCACATACAGAAGTAGATTTGGTGTATCTGTGGGGGGAAGTGAGTTCAGGATCTTCCTACATTGCAATCTTGAACCAGAATCTAGACTGTTAATGGTTAAAGTATTATTAATATACTGGACTAATATATGTGACATCTATTACTGTTTTCTATTTGTTGCTCCTGTTTTCTACTTGTTGCTCCTAATGTGGCTAGGATTCAGTATTTTTGCAGATTATACTCCTTTAGAGGTTATTATAAGAGAATGAGTATAATTCCTTGTGCTATACAGTATATCTTAATTGCTTATCTATTTTATATATAGTAGTTTGTATCTGTTAATTCCATACCCCTAACTTGTCCTCTTCCACTGCCCTCTCTCCTTTGGTAACCACAAGTTTGTTTTCTATATCTGTGAGTCTGTTTCTTTTTGCATATACGTTCATTTGTATTATTTTTTAGATTCCACATACAAATGATAACATAGAGTATTTGTCTCTCTCTGACTTATTTCACTAAGTATAATATTCTCTAGGTCCATCCATGTTGCAAAAGGCAGTATTTCATTCTTTTTTTATGACTGAGTATATTCCATTATATATATATATATAAATGTAAAACCCTGAAGTCTGGGAGAGTTATACCTCCAGCTTTGTTCTTTTTTCGCAAGATTGCTTTGGAAATTTGGGGTCTTTTTTGGTTCCATATAAATTTTAGGATTATTTGTTCTAGTTCTGTGAAAAATGTCATGGGTATTTTTATAGGAATTGCATTAAATCTGTAAATTGCTTTGGGTAGTATGGCCTTTTAAAATATTAATTCTTCTAATCTAAAAGCACAGAATATCTTTCCAGTTCTTTGAATAATCTTCCATTTCCTTCATCAGTGTTTTATAGTTTTCAAAATATAGGTTTTTTTCACCTTCTTGGTTAAGTTTATTCCTAGGGGGTTTTTTTCATGTGATTTTAAATAGGATTTAAAAAAATTTTTCTTTCTCTCATATTTCATTATTAGTGTATAGAAATACAACAGATTCCTGTATATTAATCTTGTATCCTGCAACCTTGTGGAATTCATTTATTAGTTCTAATAGTTTTGGGGTGGAGACTTTAGGGTTCTCTGTGTAGAGTATCATGTCATCTGCAAATAGTGACAGGTTTACCGCTTCCCTTCTAATTCGGATACATTTTATTTCTTTTTCTTATCTGATTGCTGTGGCTAGGACTTCCAATACTATGTTAAATAGAAGTGGTGAGCATGGGCATCCTTGTCTTGTTCCTGAATTTAGTGGGAACACTTTCAGTTTTTCACCATTGAGTATTAAGTTGGCTGTGGGTTTGTTATAAATTCCTTTATTATGTTGATATCTGTTCCCTTTATGCCCAATTTGATGAGAGTTTTTATGATGAATGGATGTTGAATTTTGTCAAATGCTTTTTCTGCATTTATAGAGATGATCATGTGATTTTTTTCCTTCTTTTTGTTAAGGTGATGCATCTCATTGATTGATTTGTGAATGTTAAACCATTCTTGTGACCCTGGAATAAATCCAACTTGGTCATGGTGTATGATTCTTTTTATATATTGTTGGATTCTGTTTGTTAACATATAGTTGAGGGTTTTTGCATCTATATTCATTAAAGATATTGGCCTGTAATTTTCTTTTTTTAGTGTCTTTTTCTGGTTTTGGTATCTGGGTAATGGTGGCATCATAGAATGAATTTAGGAGTGTTCCCTCCTCTTTGATTTTTTGGAATAGCTTGAGAAGGATAGGTATTAGTTCATCTTTATATGCTTGGTAGAATTCCCTTGTGAAGCCATCCAGTCATGGATTTATGTTTGCTGGAAGGTTTGTTTTTGTTTTTGTTTTGTTGTTGTTTTGTTTTTTTAAAAAATAAATTTATTTATTTATTTTTGGCTGTGTTGGGTTTTTGTTTCTGCGCGCGGGCTTTCTCCAGTTGCGGCAAGCAGGGGCTACTCTTCATCACGGTGCATGGGCTTCTCACTGCCATGGCCTCTCTTGTTGCGGAGCACAGACTCTAGACGTGCAGGCTCAGTAGTTGTGCCCCACGGGCCTAGTTGCTCCGTGGCATGTGGGATCTTCCCAGACCAGGGCTCGAACCCATGTCTCCTGCATTGGCAGGCAGACTCCTAACCACTGCACCACCAGGGAAGCCCCTGGGTTTTTTTTTTTACAAATTTAATTTCAATTCCAGTGATCAGTCTGTTCAAATTGTCTGTGTTTTCTTGACTCAGTTTTTGCAAGCTGTATGTTTCTGGAAATTTGTCCAGTTCTTCTAGGTTTTCCAATTTGCTGGCATACAACTGTTCATAGTACTCTCTTATAATTTTCTAAATCTCTGTGGTATTGGTGGTTATTTCACCTGTTTAATTAATTACTTTGTTTATTTAGGTCCTCTCTCTTTTCTTCTTGATGAGCCTGACTAATAGTTTATTTTGTTTATCTTTTCAAAAACCAGTTCTTGTTTTCATTGATTATTCTATTATTTTTGGTCTCTATTTGATTCATTTTCTCTCTTATCTTTATTATTTCCTTCCTTCTGATGACTTTGGGCTTTGTTTGTTCTTTTTCTAGTTACTTTATATGGTAGGTTAGGTTGTTTGAGATTTTCTTGAGGAAGACCTGTACTGCTATGAACTTCCCTGTTAGAACTGTTTTTACTGCATTCCATAGATTTTAGAAACTTGGGGTTCCATTTTTATTTGTCCAGAAGTATTTTCTGATTTCCTCTTTGATTTCACTGTTGACCCATTGCTTTTTTAGTAACATGTTATTTAGTCTGCACGTGTTTGTTCTTTTCCTGTTTTCTTTCTGTAGTTGATTTCTAGTTTCATACTATTGTGGTAAGAAAAAAGGCTTGATATAATTCTATCCGGAGGGGAGGGGCAAGATGGCGGAAGAGTAAGACGCGGAGACCACCTTCCTTCCCACAGATACAGTAGAAATACATCTACACGTGGAACTGCTCCTACAGAACACCCAATGAATGCTGGCAGAAGACGTCAGACCTCCCAAAAGGCAAGAAAATCCCCACGTACTTGGGTAGGGCAAAAGAAAAAAGAAATAACAGAGACAAAAGAATAGGGATAGGACCTGCACCAGTGGGAGGGAGCTGTGAAGGAGGAAAGGTTTCCACACACTAGGAAGCCCCTTCCTGGGCAGAGACTGTGGGTGGCAGAGGGGGTAAGCTTCGGAGCCACGGAGGAGAGCGCAGCCACAGGGGTGCGGAGGGCAAAGCGGAGAGATTCCCTCACGGAGGATCGGTGCTGGGTGGCACTCACCAGCCCGAGAGGCTTGTCTGCTCACCCGCCGGGGCGGGCGGGGCTGGGAGCTGAGGCTCGGGCTTCGGTGCTAGCCGGGAGGGAGTCCGGGAAAAAGTCTGCAGCTGCCGAAGAGGCAAGAGACTTTTTCTTGCCTCTTTGTTTTGCGGCGCGCAAGGAGAGGGGATTCAGAGCACCGCCTAAACGAACTCCAGAGACAGGCGCGAGCTGCGGCTATCAGCGTGGACCCCAGAGGCGGGCGCGAGCTGCGGCTATCAGCGCGGATCCCACAGCAACAGGGGCGCAGAGGGAAAAACGGAGAGATTCCCACACGGAGGCTCGGCGCCGGGCAGCGCTCACCAGCCCGAGAGGCTTGTCTGCTCACCCGCCGGGGCGGGCGGGGCTGGGAGCTGAGGCTCGGGCTTCGGTGCTAGCCGGGAGGGAGTCCGGGAAAAAGTCTGCAGCTGCCGAAGAGGCAAGAGACTTTTTCTTGCCTCTTTGTTTCGTGGCGCGCAAGGAGAGGGGATTCAGAGCGCCGCCTAAGCGAGCTCCAGAGACGGGCGTGAGCCGCGGCGATCAGCGTGGGCCCCAGAGGCAGGCGTGAGCCGCGGCTAACAGCGCGGACCCCAGAGACAGGCAGGAGACGCTAAGGCTGCTGCTGCCGCCACCAAGAAGCCTGTGTGCGAGCACAGGTCACTCTCCACACCGCCCCTCCCGGGAGCCTGTGCAGCCCGCCACGGCCAGGGTCCCGAGATCCAGGGACAACTTCGTCGGGAGAACGAACAGCGCACCTCAGGCTGCTGCAACGTCACGCCGGTCTCTGCCACCGCAGGCTCGCCCTGCCTCATCCGTACCGCTCCCTCCCCCCGGCCTGAGTGAGCCAGAGCCCCCGAAGCAGCTGCTCCTTTAACCCCATCTTGTCTGGGCGGGGAACAGACGCCCTCAGGCGACCTACACGCAGAGGCGGGTCCAAATCCAAAGCTGAACTCCGGGAGCTGTACGAACAAAGAAGAGAAAGGGAAATCTCTCCCAGCAGCCTCAGAAACAGCAGATTAAAGCTCCACAAACAACTTGATGTGCCTGCATCTGTTGAATACCTGAATAGACAACGAATCATCCCAAATTCACGAAGTGGACTTTGGGAGCAGAATATATTAATTTTTCCCCTTTTCCTTTTTTTGTGAGTGTATATGTGTATGCTTCTGGGTGAGATTTTGTCTGTATAGCTTTGCTTTCACCATTAGTCCTAGGGTTAGGTCCATCCATGTTTTTTTTTTACTCAAAAAAAATTTTTTTTACTAATAAATGTTTTCTTAATAATTTTTTCCTTATTTTCTATTTTTAGAAATTAAAAAATTTTTTAATAAGTTTTTCATATTTTTTATTTTAAAAAATTAAAAAATTTTTTCTTAATAAATTTTTTCTTAATAATTTTTTCTTATTTTTTACCATAAAAATTTAATAAATCTATTTTTAAAAATTAAAAAATAATTTTTTTCTGAATACATTTATTCTTAATCATTTTTTTCTTATTTTTTATTATAATAGCTTTATTTTGTTTTATTTTATCCTCTTTCTTTCTTTCTTTCTATTTTTTTCTCCCTTTTATTCTGAGCCGTGTGGACGAAAGGCTCTTGGTGCTCCAGCCAGGCATCAGGGCTGTGCCTCTGAGGTGGGAGAGCCAACTTCAGGACACTGGTCCACAAGAGACCTCCCAGCTCCACGTAACACCAAACGGCGAAGATCTCTCAGAGATCTCCATCTCAACATCAAGACCCAGCTTCACTCAACGACCAGCAAGCTACAGTGCTGGACACCCTATGCCAAACAACTAGCAAGACAGGAACACAGCCCCATCCATTAGCAGAGAGGCTGCCTAAAATCATAATAAGGCCACAGACACCCCATAACACACCACCAGACGTGGACGTGCCCACCAGAAAGACAAGATCCAACCTCATCAACCAGAACACAGGCACTAGTCCTCTCCACCAGGAAGCCTACACAACCCACTGAACCAACCTTAGCCACTGGGGACAGATACCAAAAACAACGGGAACTACGAACCTGCAGCCTGTGTAAAGGAGACCCCAAACACAGTAAGATAAGCAAAATGAGAAGACAAAAAACCACACAGCACGTGAAGGAGCAGGGTCAAAACACACCAGACCTAACAAATGAAGAGGAAATAGGCAGTCTACCTGAAAAAGAATTCCAAATAATGATAGTAAAGATGATCCAAAATCTTGGAAATAGAATAGACAAAATGCAAGAAACATTTAACAAGGATGTAGAAGAACTAAAGAGGAACCAAGCAACGATGAAAAACACAATAAATGAAATTAAAAATACTCTAGATGGGATCAATAGCAGAATAACTGAGGCAGAAGAACGGATAAGTGACCTGGAAGATAAAATAGTGGAAATAACTACTGCAGAGCAGAATAAAGAAAAAAGAATGAAAAGAACTGAGGACAGTCTCAGAGACCTCTGGGACAACATTAAATGCACCAACATTCGAATTATAGGGGTCCCAGAAGAAGAAGAGAAAAAGAAAGGGACTGAGAAAATATTTGAAGAGATTATAGTTGAAAACTTCCCTAATATGGGAAAGAAAATAGTTAATCAAGTCCTGGAAGCACAGAGAGTCCCATACAGGATAAATCCAAGGAGAAACACGCCAAGACACATAATAATCAAACTATCAAAAATTAAATATAAAGAAAACATATTAAAAGCAGCAAGGGAAAAACAACAAATAACACACAAGGGAATCCCCATAAGGTTAACAGCTGATCTTTCAGCAGAAACTCTGCAAGCCAGAAGGGAGTGGCAGGATACACTTAAAGTCATGAAGGAGAAAAACCTACAACCAAGGTTACTCTACCCAGCAAGGATCTCATTCAGATTTGATGGAGAAATTAAAATCTTTACAGCAAGCAAAAGCTGAGAGAGTTCAGCACCACCAAACCAGCTTTACAACAAATGCTAAAGGAACTTCTCTAGGCAAGAAACACAAGAGAAGGAAAACACCTACAACAACAAACATAAAATATTTAAGAAAATGGGAATAGGAACATACATAACAATAATTACCTTAAATGTAAATGAATTAAATGCTCCCACCAAAAGACACAGACTGGCTGAATGGATACAAAAGCAAGACCCATATATATGCTGTCTACAAGAGACCCACTTCAGACCTAGAGACACATACAGACTGAAAGTGAGGGGATGGAAAAAGATATTCCATGCAAATGGAAATCAAAAGAAAGCTGGAGTAGCAATTCTCATATCAGACAAAATAGACTTTAAAATAAAGATTATTACAAGAGACAAAGAAGGACACTATATAATGATCAAGGGATCGATCCAAGAAGAAGATATAACAATTGTAAATATTTATGCACCCAACATAGGAGCACCTCAATACATAAGGCAAATACTAACAGCCATAAAAGGGGAAATCGACAGTAACACAATCATAGTAGGGGACTTTAACACCCCACTTTCACCAATGGACAGATCATCCAAAATGAAAATAAATAAGGAAACACAAGCTTTAAATGACACATTAAACAAGATGGACTTAATTGATATTTATAGGACATTCCACCCAAAAACAACAGAATACACATTTTTCTCAAGTGCTCATGGAACATTCTCCAGGATAGATCATATCTTGGGTCACAAATCAAGCCTTGGTAAATTTAAGAAAATTGAAATTGTATCAAGTATCTTTTCCGACCACAACGCTATGAGACTAGATATCAATTACAGGAAAAGATCTGTAAAAAGTACAAACACATGGAGGCTACACAATACACTACTTAATAACGAAGTGATCACTGAAGAAATCAAAGGGGAAATCAAAAAATACCTAGAAACAAATGACAATGGAGATACGACGACCCAAAACCTATGGGATGCAGCAAAAGCAGTGCTAAGAGGGAAGTTTATAGCAATACAAGCCTACATCAAGAAACAGGAAACATCTCGAATAAACAACCTAACCTTGCACCTAAAGCAATTAGAGAAAGAAGAGCAAAAAAACCCCCAAAGCTAGCAGAAGGAAAGAAATCATAAAGATCAGATCAGAAATAAATGAAAAAGAAATGAAGGAAACAATAGCAAAAATCAATGAAACTAAAAGCTGGTTCTTCGAGAAGATAAACAAAATTGATAAACCATTAGCCAGACTCATCAAGAGAAAAAGGGAGAAGACTCAAATCAATAGAATTAGAAATGAAAAAGGAGAAGTAACCACTGACACTGCAGAAATACAAACGATCATGAGAGATTACTACAAGCAACTCTATGCCAATAAAATGGACAATCTGGAAGAAATGGACAGATTCTTAGAAATGCACAACCTACCGAGACTGAACCAGGAAGAAATAGAAAATATGAAGAGACCAATCACAAGCACTGAAATTGAAACTGTGATTAAAAATCTTCCAACAAACAAAAGCCCAGGACCAGATGGCTTCACAGGCGAATTCTATCAAACATTTAGAGAAGAGCTAACACCTATCCTTCTCAAACTCTTCCAAAATATTGCAGAGGGAGGAACACTCCCCAACTCTTTCTACGAGGCCACTATCACCCTGATACCAAAACCAGACAAAGATGTCACAAAGAAAGAAAACTACAGGCCAATATCACTGATGAAGATAGATGCAAAAATCCTCAACAAAATACTAGCAAACAGAATCCAACAGCACATTAAAAGGATTATACACCATGATCAAGTGGGGTTTATTCCAGGAATGCAAGGATTCTTCAATATACGCAAATCAATCAACGTGATACATCATATTAACAAATTGAAGGAGAAAAACCATATGATCATCTCAATAGATGCAGAGAAAGCTTTCGACAAAATTCAACACCCATTTATGATAAAAGCCCTACAGAAAGTACAGAAAGGGCATAGAGGGAACTTTCCTCAACATAATAAAGGCCATATATGACAAACCCACAGCCAACATTGTCCTCAATGGTGAAAAACTGAAACCATTTCCACTAAGATCAGGAACAAGACAAGGTTGCCCACTCTCACCACTATTATTCAACATAGTTTTGGAAGTGTTAGCCACAGCAATCAGAGAAGAAAAAGAAATAAAAGGAATCCAAATCGGAAAAGAAGAAGTAAAACTGTCACTGTTTGCAGATGATGACATGATACTACACATAGAGAATCCTAAAGATGCTACCAGAAAACTACTAGAGCTAATGACTGAATTTGGTAAAGTAGCAGGATACAAAATTAATGCACAGAAATCTCTTGCATTCCTATACATTAATGATGAAAAATCTGAAAGTGAAATTAAGAGAACACTCCCGTTTACCATTGCAACAAAAAGAATAAAATATCTAGGAATAAACCTACCAAAGGAGACAAAAGACCTGTATGCAGAAAATTATAGGACACTGATGAAAGAAATTAAAGATGATACAAATAGATGGAGAGATATACCATGTTCTTGGATTGGAAGAATTAACATTGTGAAAATGACTCTACTACCCAAAGCAATCTACAGATTCAATGCAATCCCTATCAAACTACCACTGGCATTTTTCACAGAACTAGAACAAAAAATTTCACAATTTGTATGGAGACACAAAAGACCCCAAATAGCCAAAGCAATCTTGAGAACGAAAAATGGAGCTGGAGGAATCAGGCTCCCTGACTTCAGACTATATTACAAAGCTACAGTGATCAAGACAGTTTGGTACTGGCACAAAAACAGAAATATAGATCAATGGAACAGGATAGAAAGCCCAGAGATAAACCCACGCACATATGGTCACCTTATCTTTGATAAAGGAGGCAAGCATATACAGTGGAGAAAAGACAGCCTCTTCAATAAGTGGTGCTGGGAAAATTGGACAGGTACATGTAAAAGAATGAAATTAGAACACTCCCTGACACCATACACAAAAATAAACTCAAAATGGATTAAAGACCTAAGTGTAAGGCCAGACACTATAAAACTCTTAGAGGAAAACATAGGCAGAACACTCTATGACATAAATCACAGCAAAATCCTTTTTGACCCAGCTCCTAGAGAAATGGAAATAAGAACACAAATAAACAAATGGGACCTAATGAAACTTAAAAGCTTTTGCACAGCAAAGGAAACTATAAACAAGACCAAAAGACAACCCTCAGAATGGGAGAAAATATTTGCAAATGAAGTAACTGACAAAGGATTAATCTCCAAGATTTACAAGCAGCTCATGCAGCTCAATATCAGAAAAACGAACAACCCAATCCAAAAATGGGCAGAAGACCTAAATAGACATTTCTCCAAAGAAGATATACAGATGGTCAACAGACACATGAAAGAATGCTCAACATCATTAATCATTAGAGAAATGCAAATCAAAACTACAATGAGGTATCATCTCACACCGGTCAGAATGGCCATCATCAAAAAATCTAGAAACAATAAATGCTGGAGAGGGTGTGGAGAAAAGGGAACACTCTTGCACTGTTGGTGGGAATGTAAATTGATACAGCCACTATGGAGAACAGTATGGAGGTTCCTTAAAAAAGTAAAAATAGAACTACCATACGACCCAGCAATCCCACTACTGGGCATATACCCTGAGAAAACCATAATTCTAAAAGAGTCATGTACCAAAATGTTCATTGCAGCTCTATTTACAATAGCCAGGACGTGTAAGCAACCTAAGTGTCCATCAACAGATGAATGGATAAAAAAGATGTGGCACATATATACAATGGAATATTACTCAGCCATAAAAAGAAATGAAATGGAGGTATTTGTAATGAGGTGGATGGAGTTA
Source organism: Balaenoptera musculus (assembly GCF_009873245.2). NCBI lineage: Eukaryota > Metazoa > Chordata > Mammalia > Artiodactyla > Balaenopteridae > Balaenoptera > Balaenoptera musculus. The sequence goes on from NC_045787.1 coordinate 154,406,322, forward strand.
GAGTCTGTCATACAGAGTGAAGTAAGTCAGAAAGAGAAAAACAAATACAGTATGCTAACAAATATATATGGAATCTAAGAAGAAAAAAAAAAAAAGGCCATGAAGAACCTAGTGGCAAGATGGGAAAAAAGACACAGACCTACTAAAGAATGGACTTGAGGATATGGGGAGGGGGAGGAGTGAGATGTGACACGGTGAGAGAGGGTCATGGACATATATACACTACCAAATGTAAAATAGATAGCTAGTGGGAAGCAGCCGCATAGCACAGGGAGATGAGCATGGTGCTTTGTGACCACCTGGGGGGGTGGGATGGGGAGGGTGGGAGGGAGGGAGATGTGGGAGGGAGGAGATATGGGAACGTGTGTATATCTGTAGCTGATTCGCTTTGTTATAAAGCAGAAACTAACACACCATTGTGAAGCAATTATACTTCAATAAAGATGTTTAAAAAAAAAAAAGATTTTCTCCTATGAACACATCTAGAAGTTTTATAGGCTTAGGTTTTACATTTAGAGATAATTTTTGAATATGGTTAGTTTTGTATATGGATGTAAATTAATTTTTTAATATAAATATCCAACTGTTGCAGCACCTTATCCAGTGACTTCCCTTTGAACCTTTGTTAAATTCAGTTGTCCATATATCTAATCTGGATGCCTTTTATTTCCTTTTTTGCCTGATTGCACTGCCAGAACCTCCAGTACCATGTTGAATAGAAGTGCCAGGAGCAGACATCCTTATATTTCTTCTGATCTTAGTGAGAAAGCATTCAGTCTTTTATCATTATGTGTGATGTTAGTTGTAGGTTTTTCATAAATGTCCATTTTTAGTTTGAGGAAGTTCTCTTCTATTCCTAGTCTTGGGAGAGTTTTTTTTTTTTTTTTTTTTAATTCAGGAATGGATGTTGGCTTTTGTCAAATGCTTTTTCTGTGTCTATTGATATAATCATGTTTGTCTTTCTTTTTTTGTTAATTAATATGGTGAAAATCATCACCTGATTTTTGATTGTTAACACTGTTGTTCATGATATATTTTCCTTTTTATATACTATTGGATGTGATTTTGTAAAGTTTTAGAATTTCTGTATCTATGTTCATGAGGGATATTAGTCTACATATTTATTTTCTTATAACATCTTTGTCTGGAGTTGGTATCAGGATAATAGTAGCCTCATAGAATGATTTAGGAACCAGTCCATCTTTTAAAATTTTCTGAAGCACTTTATCTAGAATTGATATAATTTCTTCCTTAGTTATTTATTAAAATTCAGGAGTGAAGTCCTCATGAATTGGACTTTTCTTAGTTGGAATATTTTTAACTAGAAATTTAATTTCTTCCCAATCAAAGGGCACAGAGAGGCTGGAAGGAAAAGACCCAACTTCATGCTGCCTAAAAAGGTCTCAATTCACTAAAGACACACATAGGCTTAAAGTGAAGGAATGAAAGAAGCTATTTTATGCAAGTGGCAAACGAAATAACGTGGGAGTAGCCATACTTATATCAGACAAAATAGACTTTAAGCCCAAAACAGTAACAAGAAAGCAAGAAGGTCATTGTATAATGATAAAGGGTCAATACATCAAGAAGATACAACAATCATAAATATATATGCACCCAACATCAGAGCACCTAAATATATTAAACACATACTAACAAATCTAAAGGCAGAAATAGACTACAACACAATAATAAGGGACTTCAATATCCACTTTCCACAATAGGTAGGTCATCCAGAGAGAAAATTAGTAAGAAAACATTGGAATTCAACCGCACTTTAGACTAAGTTGATTTAACAGACATATATAGGACGTTTCATCCAACAGCATCAGATTACACATTCTTCTTAAGTACATCAGGATAAATTATATGATAGGCCACAAAAAAAGCCTTAGCAAATTTAAGAAAATTGAAACCATATCAAGTATCTTTTCCAACAACAATGGTATGTAGGCAGTAATCAACAAGAAGAGAAAGGCTGGAAAATTTACAACATGTGGAAACTTAACAAATACTCTTGAACAACTAATGGATCAAAGAAATCAAAAGAGAAATTATGAAATATTATTAAACAAATGAAAATGGAAACACACACACCAAAACCTTTGAGATGCTGCAAAACTATTCTTAGAAGGAAGTTATAGCTATAAATGCATATATTAAGAAAAAAAAAGTCAAATAAAAACCCAAATTTTAGGCCTCAAGGAACTAAAAAAACAAACTAAGCCCAAATTTAGCAGAAGGAAAAAATAAAGATCAGAGAAGGAATAAATAATATAAAGATCAGAAAACCAGTATAAAAGATCAGTGAAACTAATAGCTGGCTTTTTTTGGAAAAGATAAACAAAATTGACTAATCTTTAGCTAGACTAAGAAAAAAGGAGAATACCTAAAAAAATAAAATCAGAAATAACAAAGGGGGTGTTACCATCGATAACACAAAAATACAGATGATCCTAATAGGCTCCTATGAACAATTGTTTGTCAACAAATTAAATAACCTACAAGAAATGGATAAATTTCCAGAAATATACAACCTACCAAGACTGAATCAAGAAGAATTTCAAAATCAGAACAGACCAGTAATGTGTAAAGAGACTGAATCAGTAATCAAAAACCTCCCAACACAGATAAGCCCAGAACCAGATGCTTTCACTGGTTAATTCTACCAAATGCTTAAAGAAGAATTAATGTCAATTCTTCCCAAACTCTTCCAAAAAACTGAAGTGGAGGAAACACTCTCAAACTAATTTTATAATACCAGAGTTACCCTGAAACCAAAACCAGATAAGACACTACAAAAAAGAAAATTATAAACCAATATCCCTGATGAATATAGGTATAAAAAATCAACAAAATATTAGCGAAACAAATTAAACAACACATGAAAAGGATCATACTCCGTGATCAAATGTGATTGAATCCTGGGATACAAGGATGGTTCAACATAAACAAATCAATAAATGTGATACACCACGTTAATAGAATAAAAAATAAAAATCATAGAATCATCTCAATAGGTGCAGAAAAATCATGAAAAAATGCAACATTTTTTTCATGAAAAAATCTTCAACAATTTGGGTACAGAAAGAATATACTTCAATATAGTAAAGGCCATAAAAGACAAATCCACAGCTAACATCATACTCAATGGTGAAAGTTTGAAAACTTTTCCTCTAAGACCAGGAATAAGACATGTATGCCTACTCTCGCCAATCTTATTCAACATAGTACTGAAAGTCCTACCTAGAGCAACCACAAAAGATAAAGAAATAAAAGTCATCCAAATCAAAAAGACAGAAGTAAAATTTTATTTATTTGCAGGTGATATGATATACATTGAAAATCCTAAAGACTTAGCCAAAACACTCTTGGAATTAATCAACAAATTCAGTAAAGTTGCAAGATATAAGGTCAACATACAGAAATTGTTTTTTGTTGTTGTTGTTGTTTCTAAAGACTAACAATAAAACACTGGATGAAGAAATAAAGAAAACCATCCCATTCACAATAGAACCCCAAAGAATAAACTACTTAGGAATAAATTTAATCAAAACGTGAAAGATCTATACAATCAAAATGACATGATTTTGATAAAAGAAATTGAAGAAGACACAAACAAATGGAAAGATATCCTGTATTCATGGATTATAGGAATTAATATTATTAAAATATTCAGAGTACCCAGAGCCATCTATACATTCAATGCAATCTGTACTATAATTTCAATGGCATTTTTTACAGAAATAGAAAAAATACTCTTGAAAAAGGCACTGAACACCCAAACATCTCTGAGAAAGAACAATTTCAGATGTATCACTCTCCCTGATTTAAAACTATGCTTCATAGCTATAGCTATAAAAATGGTGTGGTGCTAGCATTAAAATAGATATATACACCATAGAGCAGAATAAAGAGCCCAGAATTAAACCTCTGTTATATGGTCAACTAATACTTGACAAGGGAGCCAAGTTCCCTTGTTGTGATGATAACACATATTGTCTCCACCTCACATTGTGCTCTTGAGGATTATGTGACATAATGTAAGTGAAATCATTTATGTCAAATCTAAATTCCAGAACAAGTAAAATTTGCTGTTTCAACTTCAAAGCAGAAACTTGTGGATCTCAGTAACAGACCCCTCCCACAACTCCCATGCACAACTCATTCTGAGCAGAGCCCAGAGCAGGCACCAGGGCAACAGAAGGGTCTACAGGGATCCAGGGAGTCTGATCTCACTGGGTCCTTTGGGAAAAGACAACATACAAAGGGCAGTTGATGGTACTTGACATGGCAGAGAACTCCCGTTCTTAGCTCCCATTAGCTGGTTGAAGTCCAAAATCAGGGAGAACTTCCTGAGCATAAAAAACCTACCTAACTAACAATTTCTGGATTTTCCTGTATGGATGACAACAAAAAATAGTTCTGTCTGCCTGGCAGAAAATGGACAAAAGTGAAGAAATAAATAGGCTGTCAAACTGTGTATTCACGGATTCAACTAGGAAACTAAGGTAAGATGAAGGAAAAAAGGAAAGTAGTCTACTTTATGACATAACATTTACCTTGCTTGTATTTAACATGTCATAAGCAGTTTCATCTCGCTTCAGAAATCTATTCTTTTGACTAAGATAAAAAATGTTTCACAAACAAATCCGAAGTTTCAGATTAGAATCTACAAAATGTTTTTGTATCATTGTGAGTTGCCTGTTAAAAACACTGCCTTTAAACCAGAAAAAAGAAGAAAACTGTGTCTTCTTTTTCCTAGTGATTAATTGACTTGAAAGTGATATCGAAGAAATTTCAGAGTGATAATATTTAGAATACTTACTTAAAAAAAACCTCTCAGAAATGACTGTGAATTATGGGTTCCTCTAACCATGTAATGTTCTGTAAAGGAAAGAATGTTCCAACCATCATGATTGTTTAGTCAATAACTAATAAGGAAATAACAAAGCCCATCTCTGTACACCACTGACATATTTTCTGTTAAAATATATTTTCCTCTCCTTTGGCAACCATCAGAGTAGTTAGAGTTTGATTTCCCTCTTAAAGGGAAGGTGAAAGGGAAGAAACAGTGTGTGGTCCTGGGGTAGTTCTGTAGAGAAGCATAGAAAAAAAGAATTAACAGGGTTGGCAGTTAACTGAGAAAAGGAAGTAGAGAGGAATAGTGAGTGGAAGGGTAAAATTTTAAATGAGAGAAAGGAAGATTGAGATGCTCTTTGGAGACTACACGTGTGACTTTAAGTGGCATGTGGACTTGAAGTCAATAGGTGTGTGGATAAAGGAGAATCAATAGATGAGAGAAGAGATACTGATTTTGCTGCATGCATGCGTGAAAGTGTGCCAGGAATGTCCCCACTCTCTGCATCTCTGCCAGTTGGTTCCTGAGGCCAGAATGACTCCTTCAAGGGTCCGTGTCTTTGACTCCTGAATGTATCTCCTGTGGAACTCAGTGCATCCTCACAGAGGACAGGCTGTTATATCATAGGGCATGCATTTACCAGATCTTTTGCTAGAGATATTTAATCAGAGAAAGGGTGTCAGAGTAAGGGGGCATAAGTCCTTCCAGGATAAAAAGAAAGTAATTCACAACAATGCAATGTTGAAAATGGGACAGATCTCGGGATGAATGTCCCCTGTCATATCATCAACCAAAGAATTCACTGGCACGTGAACTCACCAGAGATGCTAAGGGTGAGCACATTCCACTCTGAGAAATTAACTTGTTTTACTACTTTGTTCAGGGCTGCAAGCTGTGGGAAGCAAAGGTATGAGTCTACACATGTGACAATACAAGGGTTAAGACCCAGAAAAAGAAAAGTTGCAGAGCAGGCTATTATGCTTAATAACTTGGGTTTATATAAAGTAGTGGAATCTACCATAAAATGCAACAACCATGACTGATTCTTCTAATCTGGTTCTGCTGGTCACATCACTTTGCAGTCCAACTGAAATGATTCATTTACCTAACAGTTATAAATAAGACAGTTATCAGAACACTCAATCTGTCAAGGTATGAAAATAACCCAGAATATATTGGCACATCTATTTACAGATCTTCATTCAAGACTTAAGGGCTAAATATGAGTATCTTTTAAATAGGTAGGCATTTAAAAAGTTTTATGCATAAATGAAATTTATAAATATTGAAATTGAATATAAATAAATAAAAATTGAATAAATATAGTTGAATATAAATATAAAAATTGAAATACATTGATATTTAGGGTGTGTACTAGATGATAAAAATCCACATATAAACTATAATGAACTAATAATTTGGAAGTTAAAATTTGTTTTTTTCACAGCTTTCTAAACACTTTTTCACCATTCTTACCCATGAGAGTGAATTTTACACTGATGTAGAGCATCTTTGGTTGTTCCTTAAGGGTTCTAGAAGTAAAATAACTAATGTAAATAAGTAGAAAATAAGAAATAATTTATAGTAAAGTCCTGCTAGTCAGGAAAGTCAAGATAATAGTAGACCTGGGTATAGTTCCTTCCTTGTTAACTAGCTGGGTGATATGGGACTAACCATTTAACTTTTCTGAACTGTAAATTCTTCATCACCAAAATAACAGGGAGATAAAAATGACTGGGGATAAGACTGAAGTAGATTTTGCTAAGGTACCTTCTAACTCTAAAATTCAAAGGTTCTACAAATATACAATAATCTTAAAGAATCTTTGCTATAGGCAACCACAACCCCAATGATCCTTGCCTACCAATATTCATACCGTATTCTGTATTCTGCCCTTGACGAAGGGCTGGACCTTATTACTTCTGATACTAGGTTACAAAAGGACTGTGAGTTCCATCTTGCTCTCACTCTCTCTCTCTCTCCCTCTTCCCTCTCCCTCCCCTCTTTCTTAAAGGAAGCTACCATGGTGTGAGCTGCCCCACGGAAAGGCAAGGAACTGAGGGAGGCTCCCAGACAACAGACAGCAAGGAATTGAGGCCCCTCAGTCCAAAAGCCCAGGGGGGCTGAAATGAACCCTGACAACAACACCTGAGTGAGCTTGGAAGCAGATCTTCCCCGCAGTTGAGAATTCAGATGAAACTGTAGCACCAGCCAGCACTTTGATTATAATCTTGTCAGAGATCTTTAGGCAGGGGCACCAGCTGAGCCTCACTCAGATTGCTATTGGAAGAGCTGTAAGGTAATAAACGTGTGTTGTTCTATCTTGGGATAATTATTATGCAGCAATAGATAACTAATTCAGGCTCCAAAGAAAGATCACAACTATTTTGAAAGGGCCAAGCATTGGGACCATGGAAGGGGAATGGAGAACTTCTCTCCTGAGTGACTAGAAAGTTATGCTCCATTCAATCCAATGAGTACTGATAGCACCATCATTATGGTGAAGTAAAGTGGTAAAGGAATGCAAAACACTATTCCCACTATGAACCAGCTTATAGGCCTTGTGCAAACACAAAGTAATTTAGAAGTGACAGGGACTGGCAGCTGTTTACCAAACCTATTTCTGTTCTCTCTGTTAATCAAGCTAGAAACACTTCCCAGCCTGTCCTAAAGTGAGGTATGGCTATGTGACTAGATCCAAATATTAGGAGAGGGCTCATGCAGCACTTTTAGCTCGGCCCATTAACACTTCCACATCTTGCGCGCTGCCTGCTTGGTACAGAGGAACAGAATGACCTTAGAAGTCCGTGTTGAAGATGGTAAACAACAAAACGGCAGGAGTCTGGGTCCCAGAAATGTCACTCAGAGGAGAGCCATCTGCCTAACAATGATGCCTATTTTGGACTTCATCTTATGAGAAATACATGTCTATTACCTTAAGCCACAGAGATTTGGAAGATTATCTGTTCTGGGAGCTAGACGTATCCTATTAAACGTACCACAGAACAATACAAGGCTATATGTAATAAAAGTGCTACCATTAATATACTTTATGAGGATTTGAAAGCAGCCTGTGATTTAAAAAAAAAAAAGCCAGGGCATGAGTTTTAGTCATTTCTCTTCAACGTTAAGTAATGATGTGACCTTGGACAAGCCATTTTTCTGGGCTAGATAATCTCTGAAACACCCTTCCTTTCTAAATGCCTACAATTCCACGATGCTAAGTCTTAAATTTGATGGTTCAGGTTAAAGGTTGTGTGAGGTTAGACTTTGCCATCATGTAATTCCTCTAGCTTTTGAAAATGAAGAATAGTTTGCATCTCCATTGTACAATGTATCATGTATATTCTTCCATTATACTGATCATATCTTTCATATATTTTTCGTATGTACTTTTCACTGGTCACCTTCAATAAGGCTAAAGGTCTTTGGCATCAGAAATTATACTTTATTCATCTTTGTCTCTCTGAGACTTAGCATGGTGTCTGGCACAGAGTAGGATGGAAAAACGTGTGATTGAGTGAGGGTGGAACAAATGTCATAAACTTTTCAAAGGTTCAAGTAGGGGAGTGAGACTGCATAAAGAGGAGGGGGGAAAGGAGTCACTGAGCAATGAGGTGGGAAGGAGGGGAGATGGTAGTATTGGGTCTGAGCTACTACTATGTACTAGATGTAGGCTGAACGTTAACTGTTCCCGGTGGTGGCAATTTGCTCTGTGAGTAAAGGAGATAGGTGGGGACTTAAGAGAGCCTACTTAACCAAGAAATTGGCTAAAATGCTGTCATTTGCATAAGTATCATAGTCTGCTGACACTTTAATAAGGATTAAAAAGGAAAGAGCTTAGGAACAGAATCCAATAAATCTTCATGAGTTCTACACCTCTGGCTTTTTCCCAGGGTTGATTAATTCTAACAAGGCAGAGACATGGATAAAAGGAATGAGTCTCCAAATACAGATTTCATCCTCTTGGGCCTCTTCCCTGGTATGAAACATGTCAACTTCCTTGTTTCTGCCATCCTCCTGATCTACACTGTGGCTCTCACCACAAACTCCATCCTTATTCTCCTGATCTGGGTGGATTCTCACCTCCACACACCCATGTACTTCCTGCTCAGCCAACTGGCTCTCATGGACATGATGTTAATCTCTAGCACAGTACCCAAGATGGCAACTGACTTCTTCTCCGGGAGGAGAAACATATCACGAGTGGCCTGTGGGACTCAGATCTTCTTCTTCCTGACTCTAGGAATTGCTGAGAGCATCCTCATCACCCTCATGTCCTATGACCGGTATGTGGCCATCTGCAACCCTCTGAGATACGCCCTCATCATGAGCCAGAAGGTCTGTCTGCAGATGGCTACCATCTCCTGGGTTGGGGGCACCCTTACATCACTTGCACACACGGCCTACACCATGCATTTCCCCATCTGTGGTTCCAGAGAGATTTCCCATTTCCTCTGTGAGGTCATGGCCATTCTAAAATTGGCCTGTGAAGACGTCTCTGCCTATGAGAAGGCTGTGGTGACGACAACCATCATGGTGCTCTTCATCCCCTTGTCCTTCATCTTGTCCTCTTATGCTCTCATCTTCCTTGCTGTCCTCCGCATGAACTCCCCTGAGGGTAGGAACAAAGCCCTGGCCACCTGTTCCTCCCACCTGACTGTAGTGATTCTCTACTTTGGTCCAGCCATGCTGGTTTACATGAGGCCTAGTTCTTACCACAGTCCCAAGCTGGATGAGGTTCTTTTTATGCTTGGTGCCATCCTCACCCCTATGATGAACCCCCTCATATACAGTCTGAGGAACAAGGAGGTGGTGTGTGCTTTGAAAAAGGTGTTGGGACGCTGCCTAACCTCAAATTAGATACAAATATATGATGGACATTAATTGCTAGCTCTATTTCACTCTAAAACAGCATTGCTTAGATTCCATTTCAGCGCTAGTCTTTTCATACTTGAAATTGCAAAGGGACCACTGACTCCATGGTTTCAGTTCATATATACATAAAATTGGTGAAATGTGTTTATCTTCTTCATGCTTCCTTGAGAATTTCAGGCCCACATTCTCAAATTGTGAATCTCCAGGTGTTAGGTACTCCAGGACTGATGATGATGATGGTGGTAGTGGTGGCAGTGATTGTGGTGGTGATAAGGGTGGTGTTGGTGTTGGTAGTGGTGACAGTGGTGATGACGGTGGTAGTAAATGGTGTAATTGGAGTGGTGGTAGCTGAAGTGGTAGAGGTAGTGATGGTAATGATGATGAAGTTTCACCAAGAGAACTGAATCAATGAAGCTTTATTCAACTACAAAGGAAATGTGAATCTATTTCAGTCTTTGAAAGAGGCCAACCATGACTGAAAGTCCAGAAATGCTCCAGCTTCCAAAAGACCCTTAAGTGAAGATAAAAACTGAGTTGAGGGCTTCCCTGGTGGTGCAGTGGTTGAGAATCCGCCTGCCAATGCAGGGGACATGGGCTCGAGCCCTGGTCTGGGAAGATCCCACATGCCGCAGAGCAACTGGGCCCGTGAGCCACAACTACTGAGCCTGCGCGTCTGGAGCCTGTGCTCCGCAACAAGAGAGGCCGCGACAGTGAGAGGCCCGCGCACCGCGATGAAGAGTGGCCCCCGCTTGCCGCAACTAGAGAAAGCCCTCGCGCAGAAACGAAGACCCAACACAGTCAAAAATAAATAAATTAATTAATTAAAAAAAAAAAAAACTGAGTTGAGTTCTTGGTGTCAAATCTTTAAAATGAAAGGACTAAATTATAGACCCAAACAAAAATCCAATTAAATTACTCTATTTTACTAGGAATAGGAAAAGCCTAAACACCCCTATTCACCTAATGTCTATATTCCCCCTTTTATACAAATGGTATTATACTATATATATTTTTCTACACCTGCCTTATTCATGTAAATGATCTTCCTCATTCCTTTTTTGTGGCTGTATAGTATTCCACTGTGTAGATGTTCATAATTTATTTCACCAATCCTCTATTAATGGACATTTAGGTTGTTTCCAAGCTTTTACTATTACAAAGAATGCTGCTTGAATAACCTGTACATGTATCATTTTGAAAATGTGCAGCTATATCTGGAGAATAAATTCATAGAAGAATTGCTAAGTGAAAAAAAAATTACTCTATTTTAATCTTGTAATAACCTATAATGGAGGGCTTCCCTGGCGGCGCAGTGGTTGGCAATCCGCCTGCCAATGCAGGGGACACGGGTTCGTGCCCCGGTCCGGGAAGATCCCACATGCCGCGGAGCGGCTAGGCCCGTGAGACACAACTACTGAGCCTGCGCGTTTGGAGCCTGTGCTCCGCAACAAGAGAGGCCGCGATAATGAGAGGCCCGCACACCGCGATGAAGAGTGGCCCCCGCTTGCCACAGCTAGAGAAAGCCCTCGCACAGAAAACGAAGACCCAACACAGCCAAAAATAAATTAAAAAAAAAAAAAAAAAAAAAAAAGCCTTGTCTCTGGCTTTAAAAAAAAAAAAAACCTATAATGGAAAAGAATCTGAAAAATATATATTTTTTGAAAAAAAAAAATATAGTGAATCACTTTGCTCTAAACCTGAAACTAACACAATATTGTAAATCAACTATAGTTCAATAAAAATAAATAAAATAAAATAAAATAAATTTAATTACTCTACTTTTCTTCTACATAACATTTTAAATATTTCATGAAGTTTTCCCCATTAGCAAAAAGAATCTATATTAAGACTTTATTTTTAAGAATACATAATGGACAGTTATCTACAAATTTATATCATAAAATGAATTTGAATTTTTTACCTTTCTAGTGACTTTCTGCCATGTAATGTAATAGGAATAAACATCCACATTTCAGCAGAGGGGAAAATAGAGCAAACGTAGCTGAATCTATAAATGTGGAAATATTACTGTCCTAACATCTGACAGTATGAATATAAATGGAGTGCAGTTGAACCTAATGGATTTAATAATTTACTAGTACAATCCATCACATTTTAATTGACTTGGTTGGGTGACTGAATTAGCATAATGGAAAACTATTTATAGACACAAGTCATTTAAAATACAGAAGGAAAAGTGAGAAATAAGAAACCTACCTGGACTACGAAAAAAACCAAGGTCTAGGAATTAGAAGGTGTATCCATAAATTATCCCTAAATCTCTGGGAAAAAAAGATGATTTATTTTTAAATACAAAATATGTTGAGGATTATATGGAAGAAAAGTTTTGATCTACAAAATGGATACGTAACAAAGTTTTAGGACATTCTTCATATAAGTGATTAACATAAATTATCTGCACAAGAAGAAATGTATGCACCAATCAATATGTAGAGCAGGGAGGGTTAGGGGAAAGGTATAAACCAGAAATTTTTGACAGTGATTGAGCAAGGACACGTGCTTCAGCCCATAAGCATTTATTCAGGTATCAGTTGTCATGTTTGAGCCTATCTACTTCTGACAATAAAGGTGCACTTTAGTTGTCTTTATGATATAACCATTATATTATTACACTAAGTGACACGAGAGGGAGTGGTTTATAAATGTCCACACAAAGTTCTATAAGTACCCTCTTCGTCCATGCAAGAACAAAATGAAGTTTTAGTATATTGTTTTTAAGATAATAAAAGAGGAAGACTGGGAAAAGAAAATCCCTAGGCAAAGCTCTCATCCATTTGCTCACTATTGCCAATGTCACACCCCTTATCAGCAGGCTTCTGATAAATGGGATGCATAACCAAACCAGTTAGGAAAAAGACAAAGCAGCCCCAGTGCCCCTGAAAAGTCCACTGCCCTATCAAAATCTCTCTCCATGGAGAACAAAGCCATGTGGCAGAAACCACTTTTTTTTTTTTTAATTGGGGTATAGTTGTTTTACAATGTTGTGTTAGTTCCTACTATACAGCGAATTAGAGTTCCCTGTGCTATACAGCAGGTTCTCATTAGTTATCTATTTTATACATATTAGGAATCACTTCTTTCTGATCTAATTGGAAACCTTTGTCTAGAAATGTCTGAAGAGGGAAGATGGTTATCTAGTGAGATATCGTTGTCTCATTCCATAAAGTTCTGAAAAGGAATGAGATACCTCAAAAGATAAAAAAAGACTCAGAAAAGACCTGTGACAGAATAGGGGTAAGGCAGAATGGGACACCAACTTTTCTCTTTTCTTAGATTGAAATTTCTTTGGAGGGGAAAGTATTAACAGTTTCTAAAATAAACTTAATCCTCACTGAAACAAACATTACTCTTTGTAGATGACTGAAATTGCCACTGGTCCCTTATTGCCCTTTTCCTCTGAAATGAACAATTAGATGACCAGCATCCTCACTATCAAACCAAATTGAATCACTGAATATAGTAAAGTCATTCTTAAATTCTAAACAATTGATCTAGCACAACAATCTCAGTTCCCTTATTTGAATCTTTTTTTCCTCTTCATGATTTAGATTCTACCTCATTAGCCATTTTGATTATGATTTAACTATCCTCCCTCCCCCTTTGTTCTAAGCAACATAAATGCTAAGAGCTAACTTTCTAATGCTGCATATATATATATATGGTGCTCCAAGCCTCAATGACTCCAGCTACAGCTGCCCAGTGGTGAACCACATACAGAATCATCTCAGGGAAGGAGGATAAACAGCATCCTCCCCCACTGTGGACAGGACCTTTCTGTGAGTGACCATTATGTTCTCCCCAATTTTTCTTGCAGCATCCTTTATTTTGCAGTTTTCATACAATGCTAGAGATGCAATGACACAAATTTTAGATGGGGAAACCAAACCCATCAATGTGAGAGAGAATTTGAACCAAAGAATTAATTTAAAACTAGAACGAATGCCAAAGATTCAGAATGAAGAAAACAGAGAGACACTGAAAGAAGGAAAGTAGGGAGGTTGCAGATATATTTCCACTAATTTAATGTCTAGATGACTTTATTCTAAAGATTTGACACTGTAATTTCTCAGATTTAATCCATCTGACACCAGCAACAAGAGTGCAAACCAAAGCCACTTGAATTACAGTGACAGAGCCGCCAAGTTGCTGTCATAGCTGGTAATTCTGCACAGTCACCCACCAAGGATGAACCCAAATGTAGACTGTTTTCTGCACTGTCAACTCAGTTCATCTCTATGTTTGCTTATCAGAGCACCTGACACTCCTGGGTCATTTCTGGACCATTCTCACTAAGATCAAAGATGTTATTATGTTCTTGGGGTGAACCAGGCATTGTGCAAGAATATTACATTCTTAGGGTAATCCAGGCAAGAATACAGTCTCTCAATCCTAGGTTTCTGTGCTCACCAAACCAAGTAGCTATTTAGTACCAATAAATGAATTGGAATCTTCCACACATTCAAAATGTTGCCACGTCTGCACATACCTAATAAGTAGAGTCAGAAGTTAAAAGTCTGTATTAACAAAATAGAAAAGTTTTGCAAAAATTTATAGAAACTCACACTCTGGTTTTCCTTCCCGTAATTTTTCAGGTGAAATCAATTGAGGCTAACACATGAGGAAAGGGAATAAAAGTTAACACAGGACTTCCTTTTCCAGAACTGTTCTCTAAGGACTTCTTTGCTAACTCACTTCCACTCACCTTCTTTACACGTCGCTTCTGTCACTGGAAACACAGTCCTGATTCTCCTTCATGCAATCTGCACCTTCTTCCCTGTCCTAGCGTCATCCACCGCCATCCTCCAAACTGCCCCCAGCTTCTAAAGAATATGAAGCACTCACGAAAGGGCTTTTGTTGTTCAATGACGTCTTATTTGCTAAATGTTTCCTCTTGACTTCTGTGTCTTCTGACTGATCTATGGCTATCACCCTTCCAAGGGTCTGGGTGAAATACCTGCTGAGTGCTATGTTAGAAGTGGCTTGTTTTTCCTAAAACTTATGGTTTGTGCCATATATTCCACTACCAGTGTTCTGGAGCTGGCTTATACTGACTCACAAGAGCTCTTAAATTTTAAATAATTTTGCAAGTTGGTTGTTAAACCATTGGTAACTTACAAATGTCCATGGTGGAAGTATTTAGACCACAGGAACTGATAAACACTACCAACAAAGGCTTTTTGTGTGTTTTGTCTTGGAATTTTTCTTTTTTTTTTTTTGGAGAGCTAATTTACCAACACATCACTCTCTCTACCTATGCCTTGAAGGAGATTTCTTCATTTCTTCTGTGAAATCACTGCCCTCCTAAAATTCACTTCTGAAGATACCCTACTAGAAAGTTTTTGGATTTCAGGTTTTGTGTTTCTTTTATAACTTACCCTCCCTAGTCCTCACAAGTACTCCCCCCAAGTGCTGAGCCCCTACTCTTGTCCAGTCACTGTTAAATCTCAGAGGCCACCCATCTACAGAGAGAAAAACAACATCCTTTTCCCTTTGATGCTATATTCACCCCCACACCAACACCCCTCATCTATCATTCAAGAAACAAGGACAGTTCTGAAGAGTACCACGACGTTTAAACAAAACATTTGATGAAAACTATGAACCTACATAACCAAGAAGCTCAAATAATCCCAAGCAACAGGAAGAAATATGAAGAAAACTACAAGGTACAGCATAATAAAATTGCTGATAATCAGTGATAAAGAGACAGTCTTAAAGCACCTGGAGAGAAAAAGACACATTTTGTACAGAACCAAGAGAATAAGAATTACAAGAGACATCAAAAAACAATGCAAGCCAGGAGACAATAGACAGATATCTTTAGAGTATAGAAAGAAAAACTTGTCAACCTAGAGTTCTATATGCAGCAAAAACACCTTTTCAAAAATAATGTTAGCAAAAATGGCAGAGTAAGGACTTCTGAAAATAAATTTTATATCCATAAAAGCAATGAAAACACTGGACATTTTTCCAGAATCAACTTTTTCAGAATTCTGAAAATCAAACAAAGGCAATCTGGGGAGCATTTACTCAAGAAAAAAAAAATGAATCTTACTAAATCAGTGAGTTTTATGGCCTGTTAACTTGTCATTTCTTACTGTCCCTTCTCCTGTTTTGCTATAACCTTGAAAACCAACACCTGCAGTGGTGAAAAACAGGAACAGGGCAGTAACTAGAGGGGTGGGACAGCACTGGATCGCCTTCAAAGACCAATCCCCAGGGAATTATCATGTAAGCTGTTTGTTGATTCCCTGGAAGACCCCACTAGCAAGACCATATATATTTGATCTGACTCAGCACTCATTCAGTACAAATAGGCCCCAGGGGCATTTGGTAAAAACAATCAAAGGCAATTGTTGGAACATCACGACTGCCAAAAGCAACACATAATAATTGGGTAAAAACTGGCTAACCAAAAAGCATAAAAAGAAAACATGGGGAATGAGATGTCTATAGCAGACACTGAAAAGCTCTCACATACTTCTGGGATTCTTGAAGGCCATGTGCTTTCATAGGATTGTGCATACTCCCAGAGATGTGTGCTTGCTCAGGAACGACCTGAGAAGCCCTAAGCACTCACTTCTGGTTAACGTGGAGGCTCAACACAAGCTAGAAATGAAGGCTGAAATGAAACTGTACGCTGCCTGACTGAATGCTGAAGGCAAGTCCCAACACACAAACTGAGGCCCACCACAACGACTAGGAGACTTCTTGGTTACACACGTCCTGAAGGAAGATGGAAAATGAGTTATTGTTCAATTGGTAGAGTTTCACTTTTGCAAGATGAGAAATTCTTTTGCACAACAATGTGAACATAATTAACACTACTGAACTATATACACTTAAAAATGGTGAAGATGATAAATTTTATGTTATGTGTTTTACCACTTTTTCTTTAAAACGACATAATAGCCTGGCAATCAATGAAGTCTTGTAGACAAAGTCATTTTCATGGTTCATTTGAGAAGTTTCAATGTTGTGCATGCTTCCACAGTTTGGTGTACTAAGTTTTGTTTTGTTTTGTTTTTAATTTTGTCTAGTTTCTCAACAACTAGAAGAATTTTGAAATGTCATCCAGAATAACCAGGACAACTTTCATATCCTTTCTAGTTAAAAGATTCATGAAGGGTTCTGCAGTACTAGAGTAGACAAGGCAGACAATCTGTTCAAGTGCTTCCCCAATTGTGGGATTGGTGACAGACCATAGTTTCATTTTGTACCTTAAAGTCTTCCTTTGGGAATATGCCAACAAGGAATGTCATCTGGCCTTGACTGCCAGTTGTGATACTTGATATTGTCTACACAGTCTTCTACTGTGTTAGTTTTTGGCATCATTTAGTGGCCTGGGATAGACTGCACATGCTCCTACATCAATTACACATGCTCCTACATCAATCCTACGTCAATTACAACCTGAGACCAAACATGTAAGTGTAAATATTTCCTTTACCTCTTAAGAGAGGAATCACAATTGGCCATTCTGTAGCTTCTGGAAGCTTCACAAACTGTTTTCACAACCATTCAATTAATTGATTTGGACCATCAGTAAGGTAAAAAACACCTGGTTAATATTTCAGCATCATCATGATGCAAGAGATGAAAACTGAAAAGTAGAATTTGATGAACAAACTTCTCCTTTAGACAAATGTTTTGAAGTGTCCAGGCTAGATTTCTAAAGATGGAAATAATGCACCAAAGGTATAAACATTTTTAAACGTTCACTCTGAAAGTATTTCAAACCTACAAAACAGTTCCAGGGGTACAGATAGTTCCCTTTTCCCGATCTTCCCCAGATGCTGACATCTTGCATAACCACAGTACAGTTGTCAAAGCCAGGAAATTAATATTTGTAAAACAGTATAACTACGGATCTTATTCAAGTTTCACCAATTGTCCCACTAATGTTCTTTTTGAAAGTTTTGCGGAACCTGGCCAGTATCACACATCACATTTGTTATACTTCTTTGGTCTCATCTAATCGTGGACAGATCCTCATTTTCTTTGTCTTTTACAGCCTCAACACTTTCAAAAGGTATTCACCAACTGTTTTGTGGAATGTCCCTCAGTTTGTGTTTGTCTAATGTTTTCCCATGATTTAGAATTCAGGCTGTACATTCTGGGCAGGAATATCACAGTGTACCTACCATACTTGGGGAGAGTGGGGTAGGACACATGATGTCTCTATCTCAATACTGGTGGTATTAACTTTGACTGCTTGGTTTGGTGGTGTGCCTGACTTCTCCACTAAGCAGTTTCTGTTTATTCCCCCTGGATATCTTGTGAGGAAATGCTTTGCCCTCCTAAGTTTAGTATCCACTGACAGTTCTTGCCTGCAAAATTACTGCTGTGGTGTTTGCCAAATAGCAGTAATTTATGTCCATCCTTCCTTCTACATTTATAATTGGGATGCCACTGAAGGGAGGATCTGCCCCTTTTATTTATGTATTCACATCACAATGGACCACACATTTCCTTTTCTATGGGTATGAACAATTTTTAAGATTTTGGATGGACGTGATAAATTGCCTTCAGAAAGAGTGTACAGATTTACACTCCCTCAGGTACTACATGAGTCTGTCACCTTTCTATACCCATACCAACAGTAATTATGTACAAATAAATTCATTTGTTTTAAAAAAGGATATCTAGTAATTACTTACCTTTGCAGTTTATTGCCTCTTATGTATCTTCACTGTTCATTTGTTTTTCATCTTCCATCATTTGTTATTTTATATAACATTGCACATTTTACCCTTGTCACCTATGTGTTTATGAGATCTTTTTGCACTGAGGATATTATTACAAATGGAATAATCTGTAACATATTTTCTCAATTTCTTTGCATTTTACCTTTACTAATGAATGTCAATTTTACAGTTTTATACGGTCAAATATATTGATGTGTTTTGTGCTGTTGTACAAAGTTCTTTACCAGATAAAGATACTCAACATGTTCTCTTAGATTTTTGATTAAGTCCAAATTTTTATATGTATTTCTTTCATTCTTCTGGATTATATTCCCCTAGGCTTTCCAACAAAAACTTTTTTCTTTGTTTCAGTATTTTCCCCCAAAGTTCAGGAATTTTTAAAGGTAGAATTTAAATCACTGCGGAAATATATATACACAAGTTTTAATATGATGCTATCCATCCATTTGGGGGAAAAAACTCCCTACTTCACACTATTTATAAAAATGGATTCCACATGGATATGTGTATTAGAAAAATATTTTTTATTAAGAAAATACAAACTCTACAAATCTAGTCAGCTGGATAAATACATGGAAGATTATCTATCCCTGGACAGTTTGCTAGCATTAGATTAAAGTGAAATAGATAGGATTAAGATATCCTTCATCATATTGATACAATATTGCCTATATCTTAGATTATAACTGAGAGCATACACTATAAAATCTTTTTACTGTTCACGAAAGTTTCTCTAAAGATTTTGGTTACGTTCAAGTCTCCTTATCAGGACAGCTATACCCCAAAGCAAGATTTTTATTTGAATAAAAAGGGGCCCATAAGTTGAAATAAATAACAGTATAAAATATATATTTACAAACATTTATGCTTACTAACATAAATATTAATTTATATTACATGTAGGCATAATAGAAGATGATAAAAAGATAACTGTAATGAAGACGAGGAAAAATACAAAACCAAATCAGGGATTCAGGTCTCTTTTTGTCAACACAACACACAGATGCCCCAAATGCTATATGTAATTAGCTGTAAACATCTCATAACAAACCAAACATCCAGGGGGCTCCCTCTGCCCAGGATGCATTACCGGATGTGGTACGCCCTGAAGCACTTGGCATGGACGCCCTTCTGGCACTTCTCGCAGCGGGTGTTGGTCTGTGAGTGGCACAGGGCACACCGGGTCCTCTTGTCCTGGTGGATGATCCAGTGCCCAATCATGTCAAAGCGGCTCTCGGTTTCCAGCCGCCTGCTTCGCCTCCCTTGGGATGACGTATCCGCGTTGCTCTCTAGGTACACGCAGGCCACATACCTCCGGAAGGCCAGAAGGTCCACCTGGGCATCATGGCAGCACATCCTGTGCAGCTGCCATGCATTGTTAAGAGCAGCGTCAATAACATAGCCAATGAAACTCGAGTACCACTTCATACCCCGGATCTTCACCTTGTACTTGGCGATGTTCTGGTCCATGCGGCCGACACCCCCGACCTTCTCCTGGTACAGCCTCAGCAGTGATGGCTGATGAACCTGGGCCTGTGTCTTGGCTGCTCCCGAGTGATGGTTGGTCAGCCCTGCTGGCTCTATGCCCACAGCGTTGGAGCAGATGTTGACCACACTGCTATCATGCCAGCGGCACACGATGATCTCCTCACTCTCATCAACTTTGTAATCAAACGAACCCCTCTTCATTCTCTTCAGTTCTTTGGGATCTTTAAGGGGACATCGTTCAGTTCTGTACTCACGAACAGTTCCTGTGGCCTTCACTCCTTTCTTCCTTAAAATGGACATCAATTTGACACTTGTAAAAACCTTGTCAAAAAATATGTGGTATGGCAGACACCCACGTGTCTGAAGTGCATCCACAAATTTCACCACCATACTGCCTCCTAGGTCCAGGCCCCTGTCTGGCTTAGTGAACAGTGTGCCCTGTGAGGGCTCGAACCACACCAAATAGCCCCTGCTAGTCGTCCCACACCAGATCTTGTAGCCCAGCCGCACAGGTTTCCCCGCAGGCAGATGCTTGGACCCCCGGTGTCCAAAGTACTCACACATAGACTCGCCAAAGCTGTAGAACTCTTCCAAGGGTGCATGCTTCTGGAAATTGTAGTTCATGCGGACAATGAGAGGCCTCACCTTGGCAAACCTATCACTTTCATCAAGCTCATTGTTATCTGCAAAATGCAGGTATGAGAAGATCAGTTCAAATCTGTCCCTTCTAATTGCATCAGCCACAAGATGATGATGTGAATCAGGGGATGTTTCCCAAAACATCCTTCTCCTTGGATAGGAGATATACCCACTTAAAATCAAAATGCCCAAAACACACTTCAATTCCTGGGCTGTGAGACCCAGGTTGACATTCTTCTGCCAAGCATAACGATTGGTTTCATTAACAATAAAATTAATTGTTCCTTCATCAAAAAACAATTCAAAGAGGCCTACAGGACTCAGTTCCTGGCTTTTGAGATCCTCCATATGAGGATCTGATGCTGTCCAACTGGTGAAGTCCGGGCGGATATCTCTTTTGGTCCAGACATGTGGAGGTTCCACTACTGCCTTTTGCTTCTTCATGGCTGGCTGCAGCTGCAGCTCATCCTCATCCTCCCCGGAGCCAGAGTCCTCAGGCACAACAAAGGCATGCAGCACATTGCCGGGCAGGTGGGTTCCTCGCCGGCCATCTTCATCACCCGAGTCCTCATCAGTGAAGTCCCCTGAAGCATTGTTGGGCGGTGCAATGAAGATCTCCTCCCTACTCTGGCCAGATTCCTCCTCCTCCAGAGCATTCAGAACCTCAAGCAACTTCATGGACTTCAGCTTTGAGCCGGTTCTTCTCCCGGTAGTGAGGCTGCTGCGATGACAGGAAACAGAATGAAGAGAGGCCATGCAGGAAAGCCAGTGCTTCAGCAGAAAACTCCACTAAAGCACTGCTCAAGAGGAGGGCACTCCCACTTCAACAGCATCCTGGACCTAACACCATAAGGCACAGTGCCAGATAAGTGAATTTTCCAGACAAACACAAATTACTCATCTAAGTGCAGAAGTATTTTAATGAAGGGAGGCATTCTAAAGAGGTATTCCATACTTCCTTTCCTTCCTAAATAAAGTGTCTGAATAGAGGATCCCCTCTAGTGATGAATCCAGGTGCCACTGTTATCATCTGGTTAACAGTAACCGTCAACGGGAAGGCTCGGCTGCTGAAGTGACATCCACCGATGTCTCCTGACTCAGTGGCCCTAGCAGCTCTGCTTTCATGCTTCCGCCTTATCTGTCTCTTCCCTTTTTCTTATTCACTTGGCATATATAAGTTTCCTCACTTCCCAACTTCTCAAACTCTCCCTACTTGAACTCTCACTACCCAAATTCAGGACCTAAACAGATTCAGACAGATTTTCACAAAGCTCCCTCAACATCTGATATCCTACTGCATACTGACTGCTAAATAGATTTAGAAACATGGAAACCCCTGCTATTCTAACTCTCCCTGTGCATGTAGGAACCAAATACAAGAGACATTTGTATTTAGTGGGCACCAACCACGAGCAGGTGCTGCCCAGGGGCTGGGAGTGGGCACACTCCACTCCCTGACCTGCACAGCACTTGTTTCCAAATGGAGGAGACAGATGACACATCAACAAACACACAGCTATGCAGGACGGCATCAGTTAGCGATGAGGGCCATCCTGAATAAGGGACAGAGAGTGCAGCAAAGGAATAGGGCTGGGGGTGCTACTTTAGACATATGATGAGGGAAGGCTCACAGGGCAGATGGCCTGGAGAGGTGAAGGAGTGAGCCTTGCAGACAGCTGGAGACTGGGTGTCCCAGAGGGAGAGAAAGAACTGTAGGTACAGGTGCAAGGCCCTGTGGTTGAAGGGACTTGATATCTATGAACAGCAAGGAGGTTAGTGACACTGCAGATGTAGTGCGGGGAGGAGAGTAGAGTAGAGCAGAGGTGGCTGGGTCCAGGGCCAAGGCCCCAGAGGGTTCCAGAGGTCCTGATCAGGACTTCCAGTTGTATTCAGTTATCACAGGAAGCCCCTGAGGGGATGGAGCAGGACAGTGAGGGGTCAAATACATTACTCTGGCTATGAGAATAGACTGGACTTGGGAAGGTGGGCACTGCTGCTGCCCTATGCCTTGGCCTCTGCATGAGAAAAGCCGTGCACCAGAGGGAGGATGCAGGCTTTACCACAAAGGCTATTTCTCTGCCTGCTCTTAGGCTTTGGAGTTTAAGCTGCATTAGAGATTCACACCAACCTCACTTCCAGGACACTGACTCCACCAGCCACCCCTGCTGGAGGCTAGAGCACAAGAGGTCTGACCTCTGGGGAGATGAGGTATGCCTCAAGCTCTCCATGGCCAGCCAGAAAGGGAGAGGAAACCTGAAGCTCTTCCTTTCCATGGACCTTGAACTAAGACACGTTCTCAAAGGGTAACAGCCATCTTCATGCCTCCCCTGACCTCCCCTGGTCTACAGAAGCAGATCCAAGCCTGCCCAGCCACAATCTCTGCTAGTCTCACCACTCAAACTGCTGCTCACCCACAGGCCCTCAAACACCTCTGTGCATACCTGTTCAAGCCCTTGGAGTGAGAAAGCCTGCAGGAGCTGAGGCAGCCCCACAGACAACCATCTTGTGTCTTGAAAGATGAGGAAAGTAAATCACATTTTTAGATCAAGTGCAGAACTAGAGCTACACAGCTGCACCCGTACTGTACCACACACACTCCTTTGTCTGCCTTGTCTCTTCTCCAATCTTCCTCTCTCCTCTCCCTCCTTGGTGCTTCATAGACACCAAGTGCTTAGGGTGGCCAGCAGGACTGAGAACTGAAAATGTTATAGACTTGGTCTTTCAAAAGCAGAGAAGTAAATACAGTTAGCCTTGAATAACATGGGTTTGAACTATGTGAGTCCACTTATACATAGATTTTTTTCGGTAAATACGTCCTGGAGTACTACATGATCCTCATTTGGTTGGAACCGCCAGTGCAGAGGGCCTGATTATAAAGTTATACACAGATTTTCAAATGCGCAGAGTCAGCAACCCTAATCCCCATGTATTCAAGAGTCAACTGTACCTGCAAAAAGCCTTTCATCAAACATTACTCCTACCTTGATGATGAAGCCATGATATACTGTGAACATGAGGTTGTCTTTACTTGCAGAGTCTAAGAATCTGTAAGACAACAGAAGTCAGTTTTAAGAAATCATATCTTAATTAGCAAAGGAATAGGAACTTCTCTACCATTTAAGGGAAAAAAATCTCAAGATTCACTATCAACCAGAGGGAAACGGATCAAGTACACACAGGAAATGATGTGTAGTTGACTGGCTAGTCAGAGGGAAAAAGAACAAGCTCCCCCATCTCACACCTCACAACAAAATACATTCTAGAGCAGGGTTTCCCATAGTCAGAACTATTGGCATTTTGTTTCTTGTGGGGGGCTGTCCTATGTATTATGTGATGTTTAACAGCATCCCAGGCCTCCATCTACTAGATACCAATAGAACAACTACCCCACTAGTTGTGAAAAACAAAAAGGTTTCTAGACAAATGTCCTCTGGCGGGGAGAGTAGGAGGTAAAATCTCCCCTGGTTGAAGACTACTGTCCTACATCAGCACTGCCAATAGAACTTGCCACAATGATAGATGTGTTTTATATCAGTGTTGTCCAATATGGTCGCCATGAGCCACATATGGGTATTAAGCACTGGATATATGGCTAGTGTGACTGAGAAATTGAATTTTTAATTTTATGTAATTTTAAGTAATTCAAATTTAACTAGTCACATGTGGATAGTGGCTACTATATTAGATAGTGAAGTCCTAGATGCATTAAGTATTAACTGCAAAAAAGCAAAACTTTTAAAGTACATTAATGATCACAGAGGAAAACCTTTCTTATAGAAAACATAGAAACTTAAAGGAGGGTGGATAATTTTAACTACATCAAACTTCCAACAAATCTGTAGTAGGCAGAAAGCCCAAAGGACCCCAAATAGGTTGAACTCAAATAGGGCTATACCAAGACACATCATAATTAAATTGTCAAAAGTCTGAGACAAAGGAAGAATTTGGAAAGCAGCAAGAGAAAGAGAAATTACATACAGGGGGATCCCTATAAGACTAGTAGCAGATTTTTCAACAGAAACTTTTCAGACCAGGAGAGAATGGGATGATATATTGAAAATGTAGAAAGAAAAAACTATCAACTAAGAATGGTATTCCCAGCAAGCTGTCCTTCAAAACTGAAGAAGACATAAAGACTTTAACAAGCAAACAAAAGCTGAGGGTGTTCATACCACAAGACCTGCTTTAAAAAAAATGCTAGGGCTTCCCTGGTGGCGCAGTGGTTGAGAATCTGCCTGCTAATGCAGGGGACACGGGTTCGAGCCCTGGTCTGGGAGGATCCCACATGCCGCGGAGCAACTAGGCCCGTGAGCCACAACTACTGAGCCTGTGCGTCTGGAGCCTGGGCTCCGCAACAAGAGAGGCCACGATAGTGAGAGGCCCGCGCACCGCGATGAAGAGTGGTCCCCACTTGCCGCAACTAGAGAAAGCCCTCGCACAGAAACGAAGACTCAACACAGCCTAAATAAATAAATAAATAAATATTTTTTAAAAAAACAATTATAAATTAAAGATGTAATTTTTGACATCAGTAATATAAGGGGGGAAGAACTTTGTAAGGGAGAAGTTTATGTATGCAACTGAAGCAAAGTTGCTATCAACTGAAATTAGTTACATTAGGATATTCTATATAATCCCATGGTAACTGCAAAAAGAAAATCTAAAGAATATGCATGAAAGGAGATTAAAAGGAAATCAAAACATGTCACTGCAAAAAATCAACTAAACACAAAAAAGGTAGGCAGTAATGGAGGAAAATGAGAGACAAAAGAGCTATAAGATAGATAGATAGACAGACACAAAACAAATAGCAATGTGACAAAATAAGTCTCCCTTTTTCAGTAATTATTTTTAAAGTAAATAGATTAAACTATCTAATCAAAAGGCAGATATGGGGGAGGTGATATCAACAGATGATGGACTAGGAAGCTCTAGGTCCTCATTCCCCACAGAAATGCAAGTTAACATCAATATATGGGCCAGAATACCTTTATGAGAATACTACCAAATTGGAAAAACCCAGTTTTCCTCCTCCTGGGTAGGAAAAAACCCAGTCTTTCCCTCCTTTGTTTCTCTCTTGTGTGTCTTCTTTACCACTCGCACAGAACATTTCACTTCTGACACTTCTAGTGACCAAATTCGGGGTGGGGGGGTCCGCACAAGTAACTCTCTGAAACACCAGCTGGGTGTCCAACAATTCTGACACTAACTACTGGAGACAGTGTCAGATCCCACAGGTTAAGGGCTCAGTACCACAAAACTGCTCCCCACATCAGATGCCAATTACAAGTAGTAGGTCCCCAGGTTACCCACAACTTCTGTTTGACTTGGCTACAAATCAGGGGTTCCCATGATCCCTTCCTTGGGTTCAATGAATTTGCTAGAGCAGCTCACAGAACTCAGGGAAATGCTTTATGTTTACCAGTTTATTAAAGGATATGATAAAGGATATAGATGAACAGCCAGATGAAGAGATGCACAGGCCAAGGTATGGGGAAAGGGTGCAGAGCTTCCATGCCCTCTTCAGGCATGCCACTCTCACAGCACCTCCATGTGTTCACCAATCTGGAAGCTCTCTGAATCCCGTACTTTTGAGATTTTTATCGGGGCTTCATCATGTAGGCATGATTTATCATTAATCCCGTTTTCAACTCTCTCCCTTCTCAAGAGAATGGGGAGTGGGTGGGGCTGAAAATTCCAAGCTTCCAATCATGGCTTGGTCTTTCTGGTGACCAGCCCTCATCCAGGAGCCATCCAGGCACCCAACCAGAGTCACCTCATTAGAACAAAGGACACTCCTACCACGCAGGAAATTACAAGGGTTTCAGAAGCCCTGTGCCAGGAACCCAGGTCAAAAACCAAATATTAGGACAAAAGATGCTCCTAGTGCTCTTATCACATAGGAAATTACAAGGATTTCAGGAGCTCTGTTCCAGGAACTGGGGCAGAGATCAATATATATTTTCTATTATCTCATGGCCCACCCCCTGGGCTCTGGCCACAGACCCCTTACAGCAAAATGATACCCAAGTCAAAAGATACTGGCACGTTACTAGAACCCCATGCAATCATTAATAATCATTCCAGTTCATCATTTTGTTGTATGAGGATGTCTCCCAGGGTTAGGCCACTCCTGTTTGCAGTCTTTCATTCGATCAAATCAGGTTCCAAAAGGAGTGGTTTCAGCAAACAGATGGCTTCACTCTTTCAGACATCTGACATAATTGAGCTAAGAAACAATGTCATCTCTTGCTCTGAGCTCTTTTGAGGTACTAATGTAATACTGAATTTACCTTTTTACATAACACATTTATTCACTACTTACCCTTAGCTACTATTCCTCCTTCTCTTCACTTATACCCAAACTCTTCCATTTTTGGAAGGTTCATTAGATTCAACCATTGTGCTGGTCTAGGTTGCAGAAAGCAGTATTAGCCTAGCAAGTGCCTTCCCTCAGTCCACTCCCATTTAGAGAGGGTGAGGTTATGCAGGTACAGAACTAGTGGGCTATCTTTACCACCAAGCAATATAGCTACATTCAGTCTTGTCAGATGGGATGAAGGCACATTCTGCCCCATCAGGCCCTTAGGAATTAAAAATATAGTTATAGTTTCTTGCCTAGGAATCATTCTTGTTTTGGGGCACTTGTATTTGCAGCCCTGGTCACATGACCACTGCCATCAGGTAAGAAAAACAAAAAGTTGAGGTGATGTGAGGAAGAAAAAGAAAAAAAAAGAGAGAGAAAAAAAAACTATAGTTATTATACCAACATCCTTCTCCTTTGGCAAGAAGGTAAGTCATATCAGCATCCTTTGTCACCCCTACTTCCCTAGATCCACCAGAAAAATAGAGGAATCTATCCAGTGGGGACACTCTTCTAGTCCCACTCACGTTTTTTATGAGTAGACACTCATGAAGGTGTGTAAAGCCAGCCCTTCATGCCTTTATTTTCCTCCATTTTAGACAACCAATGCTTCAAATGCCCATTCCAATTCTCTATCAAACTAGTAGTCAGAGGAGAATATTTCTGTGCCCATTGTTGGACACTACCGATTGTAAAATGTGTTCCTTGGTGTAAAGAAATGACAGTCAGCAACCCAAATTGGTGCAGTATCTTCTGTTCCAGTTCTTTCACAGTATTCTGAGCATTTTCATCTACCATTGGGCAGGCATAGCCCTGTCCGGAGTCAGTGTCTATTCCCAGTGTCAGGACCCATTTGTAGCCCCCCATGGCTACCAGCATTGTCTCACATGCCAGCCATGATCAGAGCCTTCCCACCAGGGAATCTACCATATAGCCATGTGCAATCTCTGTCTCTCTCGTTGACAGAGAGAACTTCTCTTACTGGCATTTTGTGCATGAGAGTACAAGAAGACTATGAGGAAATTCAACCCATCTTTACTTTACTGCAGTGACCCCTATGTCCATACATTTCATGGACCCAGGTGGCCATCTCAAGGGAGCACACAGGAGTATCTGCTTGCTAATTCCAATCACTTACTAAACCTGGAAAAGAGTTCTCCTGATGGGCACTGACATGTCCTACTTTAATGCACCCCTCAAATTTCCACAAGCCTGTGCCCCACAAGGGCATCCCTTTAATAGGCCAGGTTTCCATTGTCCTCCTGCCTGACCATATGGCCAGTCTATTGGCCAGCATCCATGAATCAATCAAAACCCAAACATAGGGGCTTACACCATTGTTCACTTCTTCCATCACTGTTAGGAAAACAGCATGCACGTCAGCCCACCAAGCTGATTTGTTTTACCTTCTTCAATCAGAGTGGTGGCCTTCCAAATAGGATGTTGTCCATTCACCTTCTAAATGCCATCCACAAACCAAGCAACTCTTTGTTGGTCAGTTGAGAGTTCTTTATAGGGCACTGTCCAAGTGACAAAAGAATCCAGCAACTCCTCACACAGTTATAGAGTCAGTCCTAGAGAAAAAGAAGCCCCCTACTCGTGAGTATCTCCTTGCACTCCCCAGGCAGCATCATCCTGTATAAACTGTTTCTATTTTATTATGAAATCCTTCCAGGCACTGCCATCCCCATTAGAGTGATTCTCTGACATCATCCTACACATTGAGTATTTCAGGTTTTAAGATAATTTTATGTCCTTCAGTCATAGGGGTAGCTTCAATTAATAATGTCAAATGGCAAGATAGTAAATGCCGCTCAAATGGAAATTGTCTAGTATAAATTCCCAGTAGTGATCGCTGGGAGGCACTCACAGGCCTTTGTCATAAACCGCAGTCTAGGCTCCACACGGGCTATCACACAGAGAATTTGTCCCTACCAGCAATCCAACTTCTATTCCATGCTCCTTACTGGTTCCAACTTATCATGTCCGATTAATATTGCTCAAAGGGTAGAGTTACATGCCTTCTGTTTACAATATTAGGTAGGGGAAACATCCCCCAGATACAACGTCCATCCCCATAATACAATCAGAAAGAAGAGACGCAACCACTTCACATAAAGCCTGTTCAAACAACAATTCTACAAACTTCAATCTTAATTCTATCAACCCTAACTGTGGCCTCCATTAGGATCACATCAACAGGTTTTGTCTTACAATATTAAGTAGGGGAAGTGTTCCCCAGCCAAACACGATATTGATTCCCATAAAACATTCAGGTAAAGAAGACACAACTTCTTTACATAAAACTTGTTTAAACATTTCAACTTTCACAATCTTATTAACTCTTACACTTTTTTTTTTGGCTGTGCCACGCGGCTTGTGGGGATCGTAGTTCCCTGACCAGGGACTGAACCCAGGCCCTTGGCAGTGAAAGCACAATGTCCTAACCACTTGACTGCCAGGGAATTCACAACTCACACTTTTATACTCTCTAAATCTAACTGTAGCCTGTGTCAGGGCTTCACCAATAGGTCTTGGTACCACAGTTCGTAGGACTCCTGTATCAACCCCCTGACCATTTTACCCACTCACGTGCAAAAGGCTTTGGGTCCCTAGTAAGGGTTGAGCCAAGGTACCCTGGCCCTTTTGTCAACTGTCAACTTGATTAATCTGCCTAACCATTGCCCCAAGTGACTGCTGGCGAGGTTTCTCATTGTAGTCTCTGCCTTCTGGCTTTTTACTTCTCCAAACTGGGATAAATAGAGCAGACTTGTCTGGGACCCCTACATGCTGGGGGACCAGCAGGAGATCCCTTTGGCTAACACCCAGTCTTTGGTATTGCTGTATTAAAACCTTTGTTTTAACCCCATCAATGTCCATTTTATTCATCCCACTTGTTTTTGTTTTTTTTAATTAACATCTTTATTGGAGTATAATTGCTTTACAATGGTGTGTTAGTTTCTGCTTTATAACAAAGTGAATCAGCTATACATATACACATATCCCCATATCTCTTCCCTCTTGCGTCTCCCTCCCTCCCACCCTCCCTATCCCACTCCTCTAGGTGGTCTTCATCCCACTTCTGAACAACCATCTAAAGATTTCCACCCTGCTGAGACAAGTCCTGTGACTCTCCCCTTTCTGTTTCACCTTTCTTTCACCCCATCAATATTTGCTTAATTCACCTTATTCCTTAATAACCATATAAAAATTTCCACCCTGCTAAGACCAGTCTCTTGATTCTTTCCCCTGATTTTTCTTGTTCTCTTGTCCCAGGAACGGGGGTCAGAGACCAATGGAAAACCAAAGCCAACAGAAAACCAAGAAGGGATTCCATTGAAAAGAGTACGAAAAGTTCATGGCATTTTGCACACACATGCTTCTCCCCCACCTCAGTGTAGTTAGGTGCAACCAGGAGAAAACCTAGTTCTGGTTTGCCTGGGGTCTGCCTGAGGGACAAATTTCTGTCTCACCAGACTTGGAGCACTGACAGGTATGTTGGCATAGTTTGGAAGACACTGAAAATGTAGGCAGGTGCCACAGCACAGTAGCTGCAGAGATTCTGCAGTTCAGCAGGCAGATGTCTGGGAGAGCAAGAAATTACAAGCTCCTGAGAAGAAATAAGGACAAGCAGTGTAGAGAAATTGAGACAGTTCAAAAGTACATACACAAGTCCAGAGAAGATACATCACTAGAAAAGGATGGGGAGGTCCCAAACTTCCAGGTGGGCTGATTGGTGAAGGTATTCTGCTAAACGAAGCCAGTCCATTAAGACTGGGACAGGAAATTGTTTTGTCAAATGGCCAAATCTCAGCAACAGATTACAAAGTATACAAAGAAACAAGGAAACATGGCCCAATCAAAGGAACAAAATAAAACTCCAGACTGGACCCTAAAGAAAAACAGATTGCTGAATTTCTTAATGAAAAATTCAAAACTACTTCTTAAAGATATTCAATTAGCTATAAGAAAACACAGATATACAACTAAACAAAATCAGGAAATGCATGAACAAAATGAGAATATCAACAAAGAGATAGAAACTATAAAAAAGAACCAAACAGAATTCTAGAACTGAAAAATATAATAACTGAGCCAACCTTACCCTGATACTAGAGCCAGACAAAAACACTAGAAGAAAATTAAAGACCAATAGCCTTGATAAATATGAACACAAAAATCCTCAATAAAATACTAGCAAACTGAATTCAAAAGCACATTGAAAGGATTATACACAACAAAGTAGGATTTCTGGAATGCAAGAATAGTTCAACATGTAAAAATCATGTAAAATAAAACATGTTCATATTAATTGATGCAGAAAATGCATTTAACAAGATTCAACACTGTTTCATGATAAAAACACTTAATAAACTAGGAATAGAAGGAAACCATCTCAACATAACAAAGGCTATATATGAAAAAATATCACAACTAACATCATATGAAATAGTAAAATACTGAAAACGTTTCCTCTACCAACAGGATCGAGATAAGAATGCCCACTCTGGCCATTCTACTCAACATAATACCAGAAGTCCTAGCCAGAACCTTTGGGTAAGAAAAATAAATAAATAAATAAAAGGCATCCAAATTGGAAATGAAGAAATAGCATTACCTGTTTGCAGATGACATGATCTTATATGTAGAAATCCCTAAAGATTTTTAAAAAACCTGTTAGAACTAATAAACAAGTTCAGCAAAGTTGTAGGAATCAAAATCAACACACTAAAATCTATTCATTTTAGTTGCATTTCTATACACTAACAATGAACAATATGAAGTGGAAATTAAGTAAACAATTGCATTTACCACAGCATTGAAAAGAATAAAATATTTAGGAACAATCCTAACCAAAAAGGTGAAAGAGTTGTAAACTGACAAAAAAAATTAATGAAAGCACTTTTAAAAAACACCAAAAAATGTAAAGACATCTCAGGTTCATAGACTGGAAGACTTAATGTTGACAGTATGTCAATACTACCCAAAGTAATATACAGATTCAGTGCAATCTCTATCAAAATCCCAATGGCATTTTTGGCACAAATAGAAAGAGCCACCTAAAAATTCACATGTTATATCAAGGAACTCCAATGGCCAAAACAATTTTGAAAAAGAACAAAGTTGGAAGACTTACACTTCCTCATTTCAATACATATTACAAAGCTACAGAAATCAAAACAGTATGGTACTGGCATTAAAGACAGACATATAGATCAATGAATCAGAATAGAGAGCCAGAAATAAACCGTCATGTATACAGCCAGGTAATTTTCAAAAAGGGTGCTAAGACCACTCAGTAGGGAAAGGACAGTCCCTAACAAATGGTGTTGGAAAAACTGGATATCGTGCACAAGGATAAAGTTGAACACTTACCTTGCATCATATACAAAAATTAACTCAAAACATACCAAAGACCTAAATGTAAGAGGTAAAATAATAAAACGCTTAGAAAAAAACATAGGGGAAGAGATTCATGACATTGGATTTGGCAATGATTTCTTGAATATGACACCAAAAGCAGAGGCAACAAAAGCTAATACAGACAAATGGGACTACATCAAACTTAAAACTTCATCAAAGGATATAATCAACAAAGTAGAGAGGCAATACATGGAATGGGAGAAAATATTTGCAAATTATATCTTACAAGGAGTTAATATCTAGAATATATAAAGAACTCCTATATCTTAATAACAACAAAAAAAGTAAACGAACTAAAAAGTGGACAAAAAACATGAACAGTCATTTCTCTAAAGATATACAAATGGCCAATAAGCATATAAAAAGATGCTCAACATCACTAATCACTAGGGAAATGCAAACCAATACCATAATGATTTATCACCTCATACCCATTAGGATGACCACTATCAAAAAAAAAAAAAAACAGAAAATAACCAATGTTGGTAAGGATGTGGAGAAATTGGAACCCTTGTGCACTGCTAATGGGAACATAAAATGGTGCAGCCACTATGTAAAACAGTATGCTGGTACCTCAAAAAATTAAAAACAGAACTACCATATGATCCAGCAATACCACTTCTGAGCATTTAACCAAAAGAATTGAAAGCAGGGTCTCAAAGAGACACCCAGGTTCATAGCAGCACTATTCACAATAGCCAAGAGGTGAAAGCAACTCACATGTCCACCTACAGATGAATGGATAAAGAAGATGTGGTATGTATCTACAATAGAACATTATTCAGCCTTAAAAGGAAGGAAATCTTGTCACATGTTACAACATGGATGTAACGAGAACATTATGCTAAGTGAAATAATCCACTCACAAAAAGACAAATACTGTATGATTCCACTTACATGAGGTATCTAAAGTATATAAATTCATAGAAACAGAAAGGAGGATGGTGGTTACCAGGAGTGGGTGGAGGGGAAAATGGGAAGTTGATGTTTAATGGGTATAGTCTCAGTTTTGTTAGATAAAAATGTCCTGGAGATTAGCTGCACAACAATGTGAATATACTTAACACTACTGAAATGTACACTTAAAAGTGGTTAAGATGGTAAATTTTATTTCATGTGTTTTTTACAATTAAAAATAACAAATAAAATTTAAAGCAAGCGTTATCAGAGAAAATGAGGGTAACTTTACAGGGAAAAAAGGTGGGACTCATCAGAAAGATATAATAATTTTAAACTTTATGCATCTAACAATATAACTTCAAAATACAGTAAAAATTAATAGAATTATAGAAATTGACAAATCTATCGTAACAGTAAGAGATTTCAACACACCTCTTTCAGTAACTGATGGTCAAGCAGACAAAATTACTGAGACTTGAACAACAGAACTGACATGTTTGACCTATCCTACGTAAACGGAGACAGGGAATGACATTAGCAAGGTGGTGGAATAGGAATGCATCTCCCTAAACAAACAATGATTTGGCAGGCAACCACAGACAAAAGTGCCTTTGTGAAAGCCTTGGGATCCAGATAGGAGGTTGCAAAACCCCAGTGAACCCCAAGACCAAGGATAGCTGCTCTAAAAAGGCAGGCCCACAACCTGGTGGCAAGCTCACATGGTTCTGCCAGCAAACTGAAAGCAGCCCCAACTCCCTACAGACTCAAATCCAGGCCTGCCTGGTCACGGTCCTGTAACCATCTGACAAGGGACCCAGGAGGAATCATGCATCCATATACCCCTGGTAACAGGCCTACCATCCTTGGACCAGACTACAGATCCTGAAGCAGCCCTGTGACCTGACTCTAGCCCCGCTCTCAGTCCTGCTCACCCAGGGATCCAGCAACACCCATCTGTGCCCCTGGCAGCAGGCCTGCCAACCTTAGTGCCAGCTGTGGGTCCTGAAGTGGCACTGAGACTTGGTTTCAGCACTGCTCCAGTGTGGTCCTAGAGGCAGTCCTGCCCACCTGGGGATCTGGCAGGAACCAACCAACCAGCAAAAAGCATTTAACCATAAAGAAAATGATTGATAAATTCTACTACATTTAAATTAAGAACTTTTCAGTCCATCAGAACAAACTCAAAAATGGGAGAAGTTATCTGCAACAAATATAAGGGATTAGCATCTAGGAGGTAAGAATAATCTAGGATATATAAAGAAATCCCAGACACAATTAAGAAAAACACAAATAACTCAACAGGAAAATGGGTAAAATGATATCAGGAGGCACTTCTCAAAGGAAATACAAAAAGAAGACAGACGTGAAAAGATGCTCAATCTCATTACTGTTCAGGAAATGAAATTAAAACCACAATCAGATATCATTTCACAGACACCAAGTTGGCAAAAATTTTAAAGGCAGAGATTATCAAGTGTTGAAAAGGACAATGAGTAATGCAAGAGGCCACATACTGCTGAAAGGAGTGTAAACGGTATGCTAGTATCTACTAAAGTTGAACATGCACAAATCCACCCACCCAGCAGTCCACCCCAGGTATTTACCCTAGAGCAGGGGTTCTCAGCCTCGACACTCGCATTAGGGGTCGGACAACTCTTTGGTGTGTGGGAGAGCAGGAGGAGATGGGAAGGCTGTCCTGTGCATTGTAGTATGTTTAGCAGTGTGCCTGGCCTCTACCCACTAGAGACAGGAGCACACCACCTCCCAGTTATAACAACCAAAAGTGTCTCCCTTTCTTCCCTTACCCCTATCTCACCTCGTCTCCCTCACCCCTGTTTGAGAACTACTTCATCTGTGCGCCAGGAGACCAGGACAAGAATGTCCACTGCAGCATTGTTTATTTAGAGTAGCAAAAACTAGAGACAGCCCAAACGGCCATCAACAGAATGGATGCAGTGCAATACCACAGGAAAAGTGAGTGAAGAACTTTAGCCACACACACGACTGAATGGATCTCAAATAAAAGACAAAAAAAAAAAAAAAAAAAAGAAAAAGAAAACTTGCTACATGATTTCATTTTATAAGGATCAAAAAGTTAAACCAAACTAAAATATTATCTGGAGACACATACACATCGTAAAACTATAAAGAAAAGCAAGGAAATGATTAAGAGGAACTTCAGAATACTAGTTACCTCTGAAGAGAAAAGATGCAATTGGGGCAGACATACAGGGGGTTTCTAAGGTTTCGACAAGGTTGTATTTCTTAAACTGAGTGGAGTGTTCAAAGTTCTTTCATGACTCTTTAAACTGTTGCTATGCATCTTATATGTTTTTGAATGCAAATTTTGCACACTTATACATGCACTCACAAAGGCGCAGGGACACTCCCACACACCTGAGCAAATATGATCAAGCTGACCCACTCAATGTCCTTTGAGAAGACCACTGTCTGCAGTGACACGGAAGTGGCAGGCAGAAGGCATATGTCTGTGGTGTTCCAGAGCACATATATGTTTTGCACTTAGAGGAAGAAAATTAGAATACAGTCATCTCCACACTCAACAGTCTGTGTCTCTCATGAAGAATCTCCTTATAGAATCCTCATAAAATCATTTACCTAAATTTTCTCAAAGCCCAGCTAGTCTGCATCCCAGCTTGTCAACCCAGTGCCTCTGATCACCCATGTCCTCCTCTGGTCCACCCGACAGTGCACTTAACTTCCTCTACAGCTTGTGAGAAGAGCTCACTGCCCAACCAGACCACAAGCTCCAGGCATCAAGGAAGTGAGTCCCCACAGGCATTCAATGAATCTGTGTATGTAACCACAACCTCTCCAGGGCTCCTGCCTCCCTTCTCTTCTGACCTTCCTTGGCACTCACACAGCCTGGCTGCAGATGCCAGGTGTCTGAGGTATGGGAGAAAGACTTTGGTCCTGCAACTCCCCAACCTCCCATTCACACGTATGCAGTCTGGTAAGAATATGGACTATGGAGCCAACAGGGGCGAGCTGTGTGACCGTGGGCAAATCACTTACCTTCTCTATGCCCTCATCTCCTCACCCACAAAACGGGATCTGCATGGTACCAACCCTTGTAGGGTGTTATGAGGATGAGAGTCAATGCCTGTGAAGCACACACAACAGGCCTGGCTCTACAAGTGGTAGCTATTTTTTCAGATCCACAACACTTCACCTGCAATTCTCAAAAGTCAAAAATGTTGTGAAAACTGAACATTATTTCAAAATTTGGGCAACAAACTGCCTGGCAGCAAAACCTGAAAATATCTGAGGCTCTTTATAATACCTATTTCTATTACTTACTATAGATATTGATAGATATTGCTACAGAAATCCTATGTTTGATTAAGGAGTGCTTCAGTGTGACTTTGATAAAATTCAAACATTCTGACTTTTCCCCATGTCTGGTTGGCTTTGGGTCAGAGAGTATGACCTGTGTTACCATTTCAGTCACACCACTCCCAGCAGCTCATCTCATCACCTTTTCCTCTGCTGTACCCTAGGCTGACCCTTATCCACTCACCAACATTCAGTGACAGCCCCCAACCAGTCATTCCCACACCAGCCCATCTTCATAGCCTAGGGAGAACTTCCCGAGGTCACAATCCCACAAGCCCTGGAAATAGGTCAAGGCCCCTAACAGGTGGGTCCCCAGCCTTCTCCCACCTAGGCTCAGGCCAACTCACATCCTGCAACCTCCTTCTTCCAAGTTGAGGCTTCCTCTATCACAGATTTCACCTCAATTACAATACATGACCCCACCACATACCCTCTGATGGCAGGGCAGGTGCAGAATTTATTCACCTCTCTATCCCCAGAAGCCAACACAGCTCCTGGCATGCAACAGGCACCCAATAAATACTTGCTGAACTGAACAACTTGTGCTGCTAAGAAAATGGCCATACTGCAGGGCATCCTCCTCATCCTGTAGCAGGCCTTCATCTTCATCTTCACTTTCTGGCTTTAAGACAGCTATTTAAAAAAGTACTAGGAACTCTTAATATTTGATTGACCCTAACCAAAATGCACTCCCAAAGATTCTCTGAAACTCTGCATAGGAAATGTCTATCAGTGGAGACCCAATTGATACGGTGGACTAGATGTGGGTGACTTGGAGCTGTGTTTTGCGCACATTGGGATGGAAATGCTTTTGAGATAACCCAGAAAGGTAGCGATAGGCCACAATCCCTGTGGGTCTGAGACAGAGAAACGCCCTGGGCCGAAGTGATAAACAAGTGAGTTTTCTGAGGATTTATGGAATGCTCAAAGCCACAAGAATCCTTGAAGCCACAAGAGATCATGCAAGGGAGGAAGCCCACACTGAAAGAGAAGCTGGCCAAGGAGGGCATCTGCAGAGATCTGAGGGAGGAGGTTGACTTGAGAGGTAGGAGGAGAACTAGGAGAGGCTGAGCAGCCAAGGGCTAGATGGGTCAAGGCACAGAGGGGGACCACCTATGCCAAAGCTGCCCGAAGGCTCAGCTGTACGTTCTCAACTGGCCCTGGCATCCAAGAAGAAAAGCCTCTTTGATCTGAGATCTGGTGGTCCCGTCCTAAGGGCCACTCTGAAGGATCTTGGAGGTAAGGGGGCTTCTACTGTTTAAAATATAAATTTTTCCAATGAGACACGACAACTAAATGCATCTAAATCCTGACTTGGATCCTATGCCACAAAAAGGAAATGGACAAGAAGAGCAAAAAAAATCTGAATAAGGCCTGTAGATGTTAGGTGTCCTGGTTTTGCTAATTGTTCTGTTAAATAAGATGTTAACATTTGGGGAACCTAGGTGACTAGAATGTGGGACTTCTTTGTACTAGTTTTAAAACTTTTTTCAAATTCTTAAGTTACTTCAAAAAAATTTTTTTTAATAAGACATTTTATAAACGTAAATGCCTCAAAGTTAAGCCAGGTGTACCACAGCTCAGGAATGGCCTTTGTGAAACGGGGCCCTCCTCCTTCTTCTCCTACCCATCTCAATACCGAACAAGAAGGGGGGAAAAGGGGAAAAGAAAGACCCTATGCAACGTCGGCGACCCCAGATGCAGGCAGAAACTATAAATGCCAGAAAGGCCCTGCATCCAGCACGTCCCCGCGCGAAGCCGCCCCTCCCCCTAAGGGGCGTGGCGTGGGAGCCGCACCCCACCCACCCCGCCCGACCCCGCCCACAGATGTCCACCCACGCCGCCCCCAATCTGCCCCGCGTCAGCCTGACCCAGCCCCAGCTCCGCCCACAGCCCGTCCGGCCTCCAGCCCGGGCCCGCCCCCGATTCCGCCCAAGGGTCCTAGCCACTCCTCCCTTAGTACATCCTGTGTTTAGCAGGCCCCGGTCCCGCCCATAGCCCGGCCTCGCCCAAAGTCTCCCGCCCCCAAGCCCGCTCCGCCCCAGTTGAGTCCGCCCCGGTCCCAGCCCAGCCTCCCCGTCCCGCAGCGAGAGCGCCCCCGTGCGGCCCTCTGAGCTGCGCGCCCGGAGGTCCATTGTCCCTGTCCCGGTCCCACCTACCCGTCGTCCGCCCGCGGCAGCGAGGGCCAACGCCTCGGGCACCGTTGAGAAAACGCAACACCAGGGCGCGCCGCTCCCACATCCAAGAGGAGCCCAGTCGGCGGTGCAAGCGGGACGACGCCTACCTGCGCCGAACGGGCCGGAGCCTCGTGGGTTCCCGCCAGATACCACCGGCAGCGCGGAGCCCACAGCGCCGCTGCCCCGCCGGCGTCGGGCGTCGCGGCCGCGCAACGTCCGGCACGAGAGCGCTCGGTTCGCCTCGGCCCGCCTTCTGCTCTCCGCCCAGGACACGCCCCTGCCCAGGACACGCCCCCGATTCGAGCGACCATCGAGACATTGGGGCCTCCGCGGCGCCTAGAGGGGACGCAGAAGTGCCTCTGAGGCAGGGCCCAGGACGGCAGAAATATCTTCCGCCCCTTTTTGCAGCCCCTTCTCGTCCTGTTCACTTACATGCTAGCCTAGGCACTTTCCTCGCTATTACTCACGAGGGCACGAAGTCTTTTTTCTTTCTAGGTCGGTGGTTCTCCAATGTAGTTCCAGACCAATGGCAGCTTCACTTGGGATCTTGATAGAAATGCAAGTCCTGGGGCTCCACCCCAGACCTACCGAATCAGAAACTCCGAGGCCAGGCCCAACAATCTGCGTTACCGGACCAACCTCACACCCTGGACTTTTGGTCTGGATAATTCCTTGTTGTGGGGCCCTGTCCCATGTATTGCAGGTAGGATCACCTGATAAAATATAGGGCGCCAAGTTAAATTTGAATTTCAGATAAAGATATACTCTAAAATTAATCTTGGAGTTATGTATTTCATCTGGCGACCCTACCCACAGGTATTTTTATTTGCTAAAGCTGGCAGCCGTGATTTTAGGATTTTGAGCATCCCTCGCCTCTACCCACTAGATGCCAGTAGCACACCACACCCCTGCTCCACCAGTTACAACAACTAAAATTGTCTGCAGACAAGGTATCTTGCGCGCGGCCGGGGTGGGGGTGTGGGGGGGGGCGAAATTGGGGCGGGGGAATCCCCCTTCCAGCCTGGGCCACTCCCATCGCCTCCCCATACACACACTTTGAGACTCTGCTCCATAAAGTATATAGGAAGTGACTTTACAGAAAAGGGTGCCTTGGCATCCAAGGGTTTTTCTAAACACAAAAATCCTTGGGACCAAACTGTGCTAAACATTCAAGAAGACGGCCACGTAGTGAAGGTTTTGTGTTTGCTTCTCCACCCTGGCACTTCTCATAAGGGTTTTGGTCACTGTAAAGTGTAAACTACCTGGGTCAGAAAAATAAGTTATCATGCCCATTTGTGAGAGTCTGGAGCCAAGGGCACACTCAAGTTTGTCATTCCTTTTTCCACAAATACGTATTGATGCCATGCAGACCAGATACAGCAGAGAACAAAAAGTTCTTGTTCTCATGGGACTCACTTTTTAATAGAGGAGGCACTCAAGAAACAAATAGTATCAAAAGGTGATAGGTGCTGTGAAGAAAAATGAAGCAAGTTAAGGGGGTAGAAGATGAGCTCTGGGAGGGTGGGGTGCTATTTTAGGTAACATAAATGCAGTGTTTCCTACCTTCCTTTGTTCCCCAGAACCTATATCCCATTCATTCATTCATTCAACAAGCATCTACTGGATGCCCACTCTGTGACAGTCACTGCTTACATTCCAGTGAGAGAAACAGACAATAAACAAGTGAAATATATGGTATGCCCAGTGGAAAGTTCTATGGAGAAAAAAAAAAAAATCAGGGAAGGGGAATGTTTA
Organism: Balaenoptera musculus; assembly: GCF_009873245.2. NCBI lineage: Eukaryota > Metazoa > Chordata > Mammalia > Artiodactyla > Balaenopteridae > Balaenoptera > Balaenoptera musculus. The sequence continues at coordinate 154,446,894 of NC_045787.1, forward strand.
AATAGTGTGGTCATGGAAGGTCTCCCTGAAAAAATTATATTTGAGGGAAAAGCCAAAAGATATGAAGAATAAGCCATGCAGAATTCAAGGAGGAAAATACTTGAAACAGGGAGAACAGCATGTTCAAAGGCCCTGAGGTGGGAGCAAGCCCAGCACTTTGGAGGAACAGCATGGCTGGTGCTGAGTGAACAAGGAGAGTCAAAACAATGAAGTTGGAGAGGTGATAAATCATGTGCCAGGTATGTGGCCAGCCTCTGTGTGTGCTTGGGGCTCTAGCAGAGGAGGAATGCAGTCTGATGAAGCCTTTGTAAGTGCCCTTTGAGGTGAAGCAAAGAGCCAGACAGGAGGCTATTATAGTGGTTCAGACCAGATATGATGGTGACTTGGACCAAGGTGCAAATAATGGAGGCAGAGAGAAGTAGTAGGATCCTGGATATATTTTGAAGGTAGAGACACAATAGGGCTTGCTCATAGATTGGATGTAGAACATGAGAGAAAGGAGGCAGGGAAGACTCAGGGTTTTGGCCTTCAGAAGTAGAAGAATAGCGTTGCCATTGACTGACAAGTGAAAGATGGCAGAAGGAGCAGGTTTGGTGGGAGGTAAGGAGTTTGGTGTTACATGCATATGGAATCCTCACTCTTTGGGGACCTTGTTTAGCAAATTAGTGGAGGTTACTGACTGGCTTGTCTTTTCTAGATGAAGAAATACCTATCCAGCTCATACCCACCTTTGTCTTAATTAATGGTTAGGATCCTGACCTAAGCCATTTTCTCCTTGGTGACTTGGACCAAGGAGAAAATGCGCAGTAAAAATCTGAGATTTTGCTTGGATGACTGGATTGTTCCACTCAGAATTTAGGTTCCTCACTCCCATATGAATAATGGGAATATTCACAACCCCTAGCTGATTCATAGAGTTTAACCTGGGGAGGGATTACACTGAGCCTTCCCCCTCCATTCTAGCTCCCCAATTCCTTCCTCCTCAGATAATAGAAAGGGTGTATGAAAGGACTTCACTATTCATACAGCAATACGTGTGCTGAAGACTGTGGCTCTTCATTCATGAATGACCTCAAATAGAGGATGGAGGAATCTGAGAATAAGAAGCAAACACTCTTCCAGAATAAACAGCATACAAACCACCAGAAATACCAGGTCCCTATTTTGGGCTATTAGGATCATAGAGATTTGGGGAAGGGGGAATCTAAGATATGGGGAGAAATAAGTGTAGAACAAAAACAGTGAAAAAGATAGTCATGAAAAGATGGACTGAAGGTGGAGAAAAGAGAGAAGAGGAGAGTGATGGAGTAGTGGGTGACAGTGTCCTCCAGGTGAGCCCATCTAGTGGCTCAGGTGCTCTCTCCTTGACTGGTGTTACCTTAAAACAGCCAAATATTTTACCTGCAAAATGGGTTTATTTGGGAGCAGCAAAGAACTGCAATTTGGGACATGCAATCATGGCGAACCACCTGCAAGTCCTGTAAAGCAAAGGAGAAGAAACTGTTTTATAGAGGAGAAGGGAAAGTTGGGAGGGGCTGTTACAAACAAAATGTCCACTGAAGTATGGTGGTTTTTCATTGTCTGAGTTGTGACAACTTCACATTGGCTGTGCTGTTGCCAAGCAAGGAGAAAAATCTTTCTTTCTCATGCTGGCAGTGGTAAAGTGGGGTCATTTCCAGCCAGAGATGCAAAGTATGTGTCTCTTCCTACTAAGATTCGTATTGACTCAGTGGTACATGTGTGGAGCTCCCCCTTGTGGCCTCTCAACTCTAATACAGTAAAGTTCCCTTTTATTAATTTTCACACTGGACTGCCTTCTTGGAGTATAGTGAAGGAATTTTTTTTTTTTTAATAAAGAAACCGTTTCTTTACTTGTGGTACTGGAGGTTTTAATCAGCCTTGTAGTGAGTTGAATGGTGCCCCCTCAAAAGATATGTCCACCCAGAACCTCAGAATATGACCTTATTTGGAATAAGAGTCTTTGCAGATGTAATAAAGGTAAAGTGAAATCATCATGGATTAAGGTGGACCTTAAATCCAATGATGAATGTCCTTGGTGTTTTTTGGCTTGTGGCTGCATCTGTCCAATCTCTGTCTCTTCTTCACATGTGTCTCTTTTTTTTTTTTTTTTTTTGCCACACACACAGCATGCAAGATGTTAGTTCCCCAACCAGGGATTGAACCTGCGTGCCCCCTGCAGTGCAAGCACGGAGTCTTAATCACTGGACCCCCCAGGGAAGTCCCTTCACATGTGTCTTTGTGTGTCTTCTGCTTTTCTGTCTCCTATAAGGACATCCATCATCCCACCTCTGTGTTTTAAGCTGTTGCTCATAGTATTATGGCAAAAAGAAAAAAAAAAAATGTGTTCTATGAGTCGTTTAGGTTTAGGGCTCAGCATAATGGGGTCTTAGTTTTCATGTATTTAAAAATGTTAAAGTCAGTTTTGTAGCTTATTTTTATTTCAGCTGGAGCTTTTTTATGGCTTTGGGTAAAATTTAACTCTATTTCTTGTTTCTCTTAAACACACTTTATGCCAAATTTTGTTGAGTTCATCATATGCCCACAGTGACTAGCATGAAATTTACCAACTCTTATATATGCTGCTGAGTATAACTCAAACTTTCATTTATTGCTTAATTCTTATTATGGCTGTGACCCATGAAGGTGAATTGAGCAAGGAATAATGAGATACATAAACAGTGTGCCCCATGCCTGCTCCTTTCAGCTCTTTATAATCTAGAGAGCATTCTCCCTGCAATGTGGATGCCAGCACGTGTAATTTTACCAAAAATTAATTAAAAAATCAAGGCCAAGTCTACATGTTTACAGAGGTTTGCAGACCCCATTTAGACATTTTCAGTGCCTTGCTTGAAAATAAGCTACATTAATAATTTTTTAAAGTTGAATTTTTTTTTAATTCAAATTTGGAGTGAGAAAGAGGAAAAAAAACCCTACATCATAGGAATAGGAAAATATCAGCCCATTAAAGCAGAATTCTTCTAAAAATGCAAATTTTGAAATTGTCTTTAATTGAGAAATAGGCTAAGTTTTTTTTTTTTTTTTAAATTAATTATTTATTTATTTATTTATTTTTTGGCTGTGTTGGGTCTTCGTTTCTGTGCGAGGGCTCTCTCCAGTTGTGGCAAGTGGGGACCACTCCTCATCGCGGTGCACGGGCCTCTCACTATCGCAGCCTCTCCTGCTGCGGAGCACAGGCTCCAGACGCGCAGGCTCAGTAATTGTGGCTCACGGGCCTAGCTGCTCGGCGGCATGTGGGATCCTCCCAGACCAGGGCTCGAACCCGTGTCCCCTGCACTGGCAGGCGGATTCTCAACCACTGCGCCACCAGGGAAGCCCTAGGCTAAGTTTTAAAGAAAAATTTTTGGAAAAAAGTATTAAAGTTAACTTCAGGGTTTTGGCTCTGAAGAAAGAACCAGATGCCAAATATTGTGTCAAGCTACAATCTCCTGCTATTAACGGGCCCAGGGCAATAAAAGTGGCATTAACCGCGAGGTTGTTGGTTTCTTAGAACTTGCTTGTTAAGAGATGATACTGAACATGATATACATGCTGACGACAATTGAATTGATTGGGTGTACTCTGTACAATTAAGGATTTAATGTCCTATGTAAAGTTAAGAATTACTTTTGGTAAAGAATATCCACAGGGATGATAAATATATGCACAATTAAACATAACATGTATTATACAATATCAGGAATGCAATGCACATGCTTATATTAATGCTACATTAATATTATATTGTATTAATTCCATGATACTTATGTATGATAATATATAGCATATACTATGCAAAATTAAACGTATATAGTATTAACAGAAATATAAGTGAGGAAAGACACTGAAACATGGCATACAGAGGAGTGTATTATTCTTTTTCATGTCTTCTATAAGCACATGAAAAGAGTTGCAATGAATATAAATAACTCATTTCTTGGATTTTTAAATATATATCTTTTTTTTAAAAAGTATTTTTTATCCAAAATTCTAATTTAATTTGGTGTCCTACAACCCATAGTGTGTGATGCCCTTATCTTCAGGTAAAGACTTGAGAGAGGAGGTCTCTAGCTTCCATGTTGACAATAGATAAAAGGGGGCCCAGCAAATGCAAGGAGAGAAGCTGGGAGGCTACAGAGATATCCAGACCGGGAATGGTGGTTGGAACCAGGATGGGAGCAGTGGAGGTGCTGTGAAGTTGAAAGTATAGCTGATGGAATTTACTGATGTGAGTGTGAGAGGAGTCCAGAATGACGCCCTGGAGAAGTGTGGGGTTACTGCTGGTTAAGACTGGGAAGATAGGGAGGTCAGGGCCAAGATGGATAGAGATCAGGAGATCGGTTTGACCTATTCTGCGTGAGGCGCCTATTAGACACCCCAATAGACCCATGTGGTGTTCCCAGCTAGAGAGATACACTGGGGTAATCAGAATATAAATGGTACTGAAAGCTGCAACCCTGAATGAGAGCACCAGCCATGAGGGTAAGTGGATTGGATTGCAGGGTGGGAGTGGAGCCCCTTCCAGACCACCTGTCCTCCCCACCAGGGAGGCTGAGCTGAGTAAACTTCAGTCCCTTAGTTGGCCACGATGCCTACCAGGGCATGCAGGCCAGATCTCAGCTGCCAAGCTGGAGAGGACAGGGCACTGGCCTCCCTGACCTGACCTGGGAGCCCAGGCAATTCAGACAAATCTCAGGGAAGGCGCTTAGGGTTCTGTATTCTACTCAAGTTTCTGTTATGTGGAGATAAAGCAGAAACTTCGGGTTGAATTCTTCCTGAAACACATTGATCTCCTCGCAGTATGACAACCATCACTGAGTCACTCTCCAATCATTCATTTTTTTTTTTTTTAAATTTAATTTAGTTTTATTTATTTATTTATGGCTGTGTTGGGTCTTCGTTTCTGTGCAAGGGCTTTCTCTAATTGCAGCAAGTGGGGGCCACTCTTCATCGCGGTGCGCGGGCCTCTCACTATCGCGGCCTCTCTTGTTGCGGAGCACAAGCTCCAGACGCGCAGGCTCAGTAATTGTGGCTCACAGGCCTAGTTGCTCCGCGGCATGTGGGATCTTCCCAGACCAGGGCTCGAACCCGTGTCCCCTGCATTGGCAGGCAGACTCTCAACCACTGCACCACCAGGGAAGCCCCAATCATTCATTTTTAATAGAACAGGGCCCCTGAACTTGGACCTCCCCACTAGCAGCCAGGCGCCGCAGGCTGCAGTTCCCTAATCTCGGAGTTTGCTTGTTTCCCTATAATTTAACTCCTTCTCCCCCAGAGGGATATGAGAAAAGCACTTTTCCAATTAAATTAGGGAACTGATTAACAGGGTTCTGAAAAAAGCAAGTCTTGACTTTGTTTTTCCTGATCCGCCAAAGACAGACAGGAGCCTTTCCCCGTCCTCAGCCCTATGCTCCTGCCTCTCCCTCAGCTGCCTTCTCGGGGCCAGAGTCCTTCAGTCACAACATCCTCAAAGGCAGTCTTGCCACAGCTTCGCTCCCTTGAGCAGCAGACCCCTCGCTGCCCACACTCACCCCCTTGTCACCCCAGTGTGTGTTCAGCTGGGCTGACAGCATGGCCTCCACGTGCATGGGGGCCACTCACCACCAAAAAGAACTAACACTGCAGGAGAGGCACTGGTCTCCGTGAAGCCAGAGCAAAACTGGATACCAGCCACAGTCACACCCCTCTGGCTTCTTTCTGTTTGTTAAGTTCCCAAACAATAGCCTGTTGCTGGGGGTCCCCAAGACCACTCTCAGCTTCGATAGGAGGACTCACAGAACTGAGAAAAGCTGTTACATTCGTGGTTATGGTTTATTCCAGTGAAAGGATACAGATTAAAATCAGCAAGGGTAAAACATACAGGGTCCAGAAAAGGCCGGGAGCAGGCTTCCAGTTGTTTTCTCCTGGTGGAGTCGTATAGACAGTGCTTAGTTCTCCAGTGAGGACGACACAGAGTATTATCAACCAGGGAAGCTCACCCGAGCCTTGGTGTTCAGGGTTGTTACTGGGAGTCAGTTTTGCTGGCTGACCTTAGTCTCCAGCCCTTTCAGAGGTCAAGCTGATACTGCATGACCCAAGGCCCCCAACGTAAGTCAGGTTGTTGGTATAGACTATCTGAGGTGGCCCAAGCTCCAGGTAAACAAAGACACTCTTATCAGACAAGTTATTCCAAGGCCTTATAAGTTACCTCTCATGAGCCAGGCAAAGCCTTCTTTGGAATGTGCAGGGTTTGGCAGCTTCAGACCTGCTGAGTCAACTCTTTACTGCATAGACCTCACGAAGGGCTTAGAAGTTTTCATTTTGTTGGTCATTGCCTAGGAAAGTAGAAATTGGCTATAAGGACTTTGGCTACAAGGGGTTGGACTTTTCTTCAAAACGTTTTTTAAAAGTATCTTTGACCATCCTCTGTACTTTCCATCAAAGCACATAATTCTTACTAAGCAAAAGTGATGATAGGTTACTGAACCAAACATCTTTGAAATTTACATGAGGAAACTCAAAAAGTTTAACCCGTATTCCACACTCATAATTACAGATTTTCCCAGAAATATCTGTGTCACAGCCAGTCCACACTGTCTTCACCCTCTGGGTCCCTCTGCTATCTGGCCCCGGGGTTGACAGATAGAGGAGAGGATAGTGTGAGCATCTCTCAGGCTAGTGGGATGCAGGCAGGGTTTCCCCATCCTTCAGAGAACCATTAATGTCATCAGCAAAGTCCAGCATTTTTAAAAATAAAATGGAAGACAAGACAAAAATTCAGGCATCAAGCCTGGTAGGGGTAGATTCGGCACAACCTCTATTTCGGTTATGTAACTGTGTGAGTATGAGTAACTGTGTGTGTAACTGTGTAAGTGTGTGTGAGAATGTGTGTGTGGTGTGGGGAGGGTGTGTGTACATGAGTGGGCTGGGTCCTTTCACGACATGTATTACTCCTACCGCCCTTTTGCTGGTTGAAGGCAGCATGGTATGTGGTGAAGGGTCAGACTCAAGGGCCTGGAGGCCTGGACTTGAGTCCTGGCCCTGCATCTTAGGAGCTTTGTGACCTTGGGCAAATTTCTTGATCTCACTGGGTCTCAATTTCTTTAAGAATAAATAATGGTAACTACCTCAAGGTTATCATAAGAAATGAATTTAAAAAATTAAATGTAAAGCATTTAGTACTGTGTCTGACTCAGTAAGTATCCTTTATTTTGTAATTTTCATCATTCTTATTACTACTGCTATTACTGTAGGTCATGGTCAAACGTGTTTGAGAAACACTAACTTAGAGGATAGGATTGACAAAGCCAAAGCCAGTGCCTTCCATCAAGCCAGCCACATTTTTTAAACCCCTGAAGAAGGGATAGTGATTTTGCACAGCCCAGACCTGAGGGATAGAAGTCCTCTTCAGGTTTAAGTTCCCCTGAGGGCAGTGAGTGGACATGCTTACTTCCCAAAGCAATGGCTGGCCACTTGCCCAGGCTGGAACATTCTGCTTGTTGTGGTGTGTGTTCCCCCACCATCTCTTAACTCAAAACTTGTGTTTGCTAATCAAGGTTAACATCGTCACTAACCAGACGCTGACATCAGGTATCCCCTGATACAATGCTCTGAGAAGGACACAACATCCCTTCTGTGGCATTCTTGACCAAAATGCATGACCTCATCTAATAATGAGAAAAGAGTCAACAAACCCAAACTGAGAGCCATTCAACAAGATAACCTAGTGGTACTCTTAACAGGTGTCAAAGTTAGAGAAGACTGAGGAGCCAACAGACATGGAAAGAGACTAATAAGAGGACAAAGGCAATCAAATGCAATACGAAATCTGCTTGGACATTAGTGAAGAAGCTCGTGAAATGTGAGTAAAGCCTATAGTTTAGTTAACTTCTTGGTTTTGATAACTGTACTACGGTTAGCATTGGAGAGTCTGGGTGAAAGGGATACTCTTTTTACTAGTTTTGTAACTTTTCTGTAAGTCTCAAAAATTTTCTAAATAAATACTAAATGTGTCTATGTGTGGATACACACATACACATATATATATGTATGCATATAAACATATAAATATGACCCATGTTGAGTAATTGGCTGCCAGCAAGCCACAGGGTTTTATCCTCTTGAGATTTTCTAATTAGCCTGCTCTTTGAGAAAGTATGATTCTTCCACCGTAAGTTCCCTGCTGACTGCTTTCATTAGCACAGAAAAGTAAGCATCCATTTTTTTTAAAGTTTCCTATTAAACACTCCAGGGAGGACCCACGTGGCACTGGTTAAGGAGGACTTATTATGGTAATCCCTAGACCCCCGCCAGCATTCCCTGTCCCCAGAAGGCCAGGCTCAGGCCACACGTGCTGTGCGACCCAAGCCACACGTGGAAACCAGATCCTCCAACCCCCATTTCCCATTCCAACACCTGGGAAGACATTTTTCAGTTGTACTGTTTGTTCAAAACCTGAGTCTGTGTAATTTTAATTCAAAGAGATCAGACTTTCAGATGGAGCAGAAACAATCCCTGGAGGAGCCTTGAAAATAATGAATCCCTTGGTACCAAATCAACAATCACCCTCATTTCTCAGCACAAGAGAGTAATTAGTCCCAGAGGTTAGAGCTCATTTAGGTGATCACATTAGGATTGATATAGACAACACTATTTCTATTAATGGAAATACACTCAAGTATCAGGCTGATGATATTGATAATAATAATATCATTGATAATAAGAATTCATACATGCATGTTATTGACAACTCTAATTTCTACCTTTATGCCGATAAACTGTAAGCATTCCTGTAGAAACCTGGCATATGACATGAGCTGAGAGCTCTGTCTTCATCACTTTGCCAGTTTGGACGTGGGCCAAGTTGATGCAAACCAGAGATAATCTCAGCAAAGCCTTTGACAACCACTGTTTGCACAAAATACCTTAAAACAGATTATTAAAGGGGACACATTGTACTTTGATGTACCCATGCCAGGATAGGAAAGCTTGCTGGGAAGAGATCAATTTCCAAGGTAGCTAAGAACACAAGCTTGATGGGGACTTGACAAGAAGAACTTGTGAAAAACGCTCACCCAGCAAGGACTTTGTACAAGAAGTTTTGTTCTAACATCAAATTTAATATATAGGCCAGTCTCGAGGGCTGCATGTGTTTATTGAGCAACTGCTATATATTTGATTGTGTAGCAGGATATTAAAATGGGACTCTTGGGTTTCCCTGGTGACGCAGTGGTTAAGAATCCGCCTGCCAATGTAGGGGACACGGGTTCGAGCCCTGGTCCGGGAAGATCCCACATGCTGCAGAGCAATTAAGCCCGTGCGCCACAACTACTGAGCCTGCGCTCTAGAGCCTGCAAGCCACAACTACTGAAGCCCACGCGCCTAGAGCCCATGCTCCACAACAAGAGAAGCCGCCTCAATGACAAGCCCGTGCACCACAGTGAAGAGTAGCCCCCGCTCCCCGCAACTAGAGAAAAGCCCAGGTGCAGCAATGAAGACCCAACACAGCCAAAAATAAAATAAATAATAACATAATTTTTTTTTAAATGGGACTCTTTCTGCTTCGGTTTAAACTGAGTCACCAGGAGTTCCCTGGTGGTCCAGTGGTTAGGACTCAGTGATTTCACTGTCGTGGGCCCAGGTCCAGGTTCAATCCCTGGTAGGGGAACTAAGATCCCGCAAGCCACACCATGCGGCCAAAATAAATAAATACATAAACTGAGTCACCAATCTGAGAGATATCAGTTACCACACTGAGTGTAAGAGAGATCTCTGGATGCAGAATTTAGGAAAGGAGCAGTTGGGGAACCAATCCCTGACTCTTCTCTCTTTTTATCAGCTTCCAGTGTAGAAAGACGGGGGTGAAGGTGGGAATGAGCAGGACTCCTGAGATTATCTTTGTCAAGCACTGTCGTTCTCTGGGAGTCCCACACACATACCCCCAAATGGGGGAATGGGGTGGGATCCCTTTATTAGTCTCGAGTCTAATAATGTGAAGGGGGTTTGTTTCTGAACTGAGACTAGGTTTGAGAATTCAAATGATGGTAAATCTGTCGGGTGCTGTATTCATTTTCTGTTGCTGCTGTAGCAAATTAACACAAATCTAGTGGCTTAGAACAATACAATTTTTTGGTCTTACTGTTCTGAAAATCAGAAGTCTGACACAGGTCTTGCTAGGCTAAAGTCAAGGTGTTGGCAGGACTGTGTTCCTTTGGAGACTCTGGGGGCAACATGTTTCCCTGCTTTTCCAGCTTCTAGAAGCTGTCTGCATTCCTTGGCTCATGGCCCCTTCCTCTGTCTTCAAAGGATCAATGTTGAGCTGAGTCCTTTTCATGTCACTTCACTCTGAGCTGCTCTTCTGCTTCTGTCTTCACATTTAAGGACCCCTGTGATTACACTGGGCCCACCCAGATAATCTAGGATAATCTCTCTATTGTAAAGTGAGTTGATTAGCAACCCTGTTTGATGTACTCCATGTGCAACCTTAATTCTCCTTTACTATGTTACATAACATTCACAGGTTCTGGGAATTAGAATATGGACTTTTGGGGGGACCATTGTTATGCCCATCACAGGTACCTAAGAGTGAGCGTAAGTGGCCTGGACCTCTCCAAATTTTCACCTGTAAATAGGAGCTGACTATCCCTCGGACCACATTTTTAAGGGACTGTAGTAGACATGTAAAGTTGTGTTTAACCTTTCCAGAAATGGTGTTTGATTATGATGGAAGAAATTTTCACATATTGAGGCTTGAGGAAGTCATTCTGGCTTATACATGATTTAACTTTAACTTTATGCTAATTAAAACAGCCTGTCTTATGGCCTGTCAAACATGCATTGTACATCTGCTTTAACCATTAAAGAAAATAACGTATTTAAAAATCAAAATGGAGTAACTGTGGTTCAGGCATCCAAAATGGAACAGGGCAGCCATTGTGGATATGGTTTCAGATATGTTCCTGCATCACTGAGAACTTGAATTTTCTGAACTGTATCAGACCCAAAGGTACCATCAGCCATTCTCAAAATAATATCCTCTAGCCACTGCCAGCTGCAAACTCTTGGTATCAAGGTCTCCCCTTGCAACCCTTTTGGACCCCAACCAATCCTTGCTTAACAAGTACCCTTACTTCTTGCCAGCGCCAATCCTAACTCTTGACAAACAGCTTATGAAATTTTGTGGATTTTACCTTCCTAAGCCTCCCCTATTTTGTAGTCAGGTGGAACACAATTCAAATGCTTCTTGAATGTGTATCTCCCAGGCTATTGTCCTCAGCTTGGCTCAAATAAAACTCTTTTCTAGTCCTTTAATGGACTACTTATTTCCATCAACAGTTATTATACTGCCTCCAAAGCAAAAAAAGCAGAAAAATAATCTTCAGTCTTGAGGAGCTTGCACTGAAGGTAGGCAAGGCTTGAGAAACATTCATGAAGTCATTAGTGAATAACACATGACTAAGGCATATAATTAAGTCTTAAATTGTGTGGTAGAGACTGTAGGCTACAAATATGAGTTTAGGAAGGGGGTGGATAAGTCGGGCCCCATAATTAGAGAAGGTGGCCTTGTAAATTTTCAATGGAATATTTTTTCAGATAGTAAGTACAATACACATTCATTCAGGCAAGGCACCCCTCCAGTAGGCAGCCCACCTTGCCCCAGGAAACCAGTGGACATTTCTGATAGTAACCGACCAGAATTTTCCTACACATTAACACATGCTTATATTTTAAACAAATAATGTCTTTGTATTACCACATTATGATGACTGTTTTAAATTTTTTGGCTTTTCACTCAGTATATCATTGATTCCTCTCAAGGTCAATAAATCTACCCCTACATCATCTTTGGAATGACTGAGAAGTATCACATTATTTCAATTAACAATGATTTGTTTAACAAATCCCTCAATGAATGAACCACATTTAGATTTTTTCAACATTTCTTATATAAATACAATGCTTCCATTAACCTCCTTTACACATCTTTGCAACACTTGAGTGATTATTTCCCCAGGATAAATTCTTAAAAGTATTATTGCTGGGTAGGAGGGAATGCATGTGTGTGTGTGTGTGTGTGTGTGTTTTTAAGGGTTTTACATATACATTACCAAATTGCCCTCCAGGAACGTTATGCCAATTCTTTTTTTAAAAACTTTGCAAATCCCATACTCTTAAAATGATTGTCACCTTAATTTATGTTTTTTGTAATTTCTTGTTCATCTTCTTTCTTATGAATTGGGAGTTAATTTTTAAAATTAATTTGTAAGTGCACACATGTTAAGAATAGTATTCTTTTGTCATGAACTGCACATTTGCTCCTGTTTTTGCCCCCAAAATTTGTCTTTTGTTTATGCTGGATTCTGTACACAGATACCTAATTTTTATGTAGTCAAATACATATTTTTTCTTTTGGGTTTCTTTAATGTTTGGTTAATACTATGCTTAGAAAGACCTTCTGCACCTCAAGATTATGAAATAATTTCACCTGTATTTTTAACTAATACTTTTACAACTCCCTCTCCCCTTTTTTGCATTTAAAAGTTTAGTCAAGGATTATGGGAAGTTGGTATTGATGATAGACTTTTTACTCTACTCAAGTCTCCTCATAGAAACAACCAGAGCAACTAGATAGCAAGATCTCATTAACATTATTTATAACAAAATTAAGTGACAAGGTATCCCTATGAACCCAAAGTACCAGTGGGGTGAGGACAAAATCCTGGGTCACAACACTGGCATGTTATTGGGGTCTGTGTGGGGGAAGCAAAGGAAAACAAAAGGATATCTGGCAACCTGAAAACAGGAAAACAACAAAATTGCCAATAGGTATTACTGGAAAGTTCAGCAGGCCAATCTGAGAACAGCAGATGAAACTGGAAGGGGTTTTGCCCAATCCAATAATGACTGTGCTCTGAAAGAGCAGGAGTAGAGCAGGAAATGTGAGAGAGCAAGCCACCACTTTTTAGAACACTTCACAGAAGCAATAGAAGAGGGAGCTCCATGAAATTTGAAAACTATACTGAACCATATCTCCTAATTTCACAGGGAAATGAACAAAAGAAAAAAATCAAGGTCAAATTGTTACCAAACCAAATTTGAGTCCACTCACCCATTCACAGTAAAGCCAATCTACTGACACCAGTTTGTGGTGACGGGAAGTGCAGCGTTTATTGCAAGGCCATGCAAGGAGTATGGACAGCTAATGCTCAAAAGACCTGAACTGCCTGATGGTTTTCAGGGAAAGGTTTTTAAAGACAGGGTGAGGAAGAGGGTCGAGGGTTGTGTTTTTAAAGACAGGGTGAGGGAGAGGGTTGTGGGGTGTGTGATCAGCTCACAGACATTTTTCTGATTGGTTGCTGGTGAGGTAATCAGGAGTCAACATCATCAACCTTCTGGTTCAAAGCAGTCTGGAGTCTATGTGCTTGTGGTCGGCATGTAGTTAGCTTCTTCCACCTGGTGGGGGTTTCAGTATCTGCAAAATAGCTCAAGGATATGGCTCAGAATATTATCTTTGGCCCCTGAGAAGGAAATAAAGATCCTTAGTTTAATGGCTAAACTATTATTATTTTGTCTTGCTTGACTGTTTTCCTTTGTTTCTGCATTTTCTCACTTCTCTGATAAAATTTGTTCTTTGGAACTAGGGAAGACCTAGGAGGCTAAAGTTTTTCTACAGACAAGATGCAGGGGACAGGGTGGGGGTGGGGGCCGGGGCCGTCTGTCCCAGAAAGGCCCCATAGAGTCCTGCTTGGTTACAACATTCCATACAATGCTATTATAAGAAAAAAAAGAGAATAAGAGTGGAATAAAATCTCTACAACAATGGAAACATGCCAGAAAGACATGTCAATGACACAGTTCAAAAAAAACTAAAAGAAATTAAGAAAGTATTCAAGGGGGCTTCCCTGGTGGTGCAGTGGTTGAGAATCTGCCTGCTAATGCAGGGGACATGGGTTCGAGCCCTGGTCTGGGAAGATACCACATGCCGCAGAGCAACTAGGCCCACGAGCCACAACTACTGAGCCTGCGCGTCTGGAGCCTGTGCTCCGCAACAAGAGAGGCCGCGATAGTGAGAGGCCGTGCACCACGATGAAGAGTGACCCCCACTCACCGCAACTAGAGAAAGCCCTCACACAGAAACGAAGACCCAACACAGCCAAAAATAAATAAATAAATAAATAGTTTTTTTAAAAAAATTTAACATAGTAAGGAAAATCCACAATATGCACAATAGGAGTACATGATAAAGAAAAATAAAGCAAAGTAACAGAACAAATTCTGAACACTATAATTCAAGAAACTTTCAAGAAAGAAGCAAAAAAGATTTGAACCTACATTTGAAAGAATACAGCATAAATCTAAGTATATCAGCCTAGAATGAGTGATACCAAGATACACACTAGTAAAATTGTTGGACCTGAGAGAAAAAGAAAATAAATCAACTTGGTGTGTAGGTAAAAAAAGCAAGTGAAATGAAAGGGAAACAAATTAGACTATCATCAAACTTTTGGACAGCAATACTCATGCCAAAAAAGTTCACATTAAGATACTCAAGGAAAGAAAATGTGGGTCAATGATTTTCTGACCAGCAAAACTGATATATATTGTGACAAAAGGGAATAGACAAACTGTTATTACCATGCAAAAGCTCAAAGAAGATTGTTCCTATGAGCCCTTTTGTACGTATCTGCTAGAGCAGGGGTCCCCAACCCCCAGGCTGCCGACCAGAACCAGTCAGAGGCCTGTTAGGAACCAAGCTGCACGGCAGGAGGTGATCAGCAGTGAAGCTTCATCTGCCACTCCCCATCACTCCCCATCGCTCGCATTACCACCTGAACCATCCCCCCTCCCCCCGGGTCCGTGGAAAAATTATCTTGCACAAAACCAGTCCCTGTTGCCAAAAAGTTTGGGGACTGCTGTGCTAGAGAATGGGCTTCAGGCAAAGAAAATGACAAGAGAAATTGACATAAAGACTAGAGGTGAGCATTAAATGTACAGTTACTTGTACAACTAATGCTAAGTGAAGGTTGAAAGACAAAGAATATAGTTTGCAGTTGTCTGTATGGTCCAATCATGCAAATATAGTACAAACATATTTTAAATGGAGAGAGAATGGACAGAACAAGTGCAACAAAAAATGTTAATCTATTTTCAGTAATTATAAAGTTGGTGGTATTATTAGCATTACTTTTGCTGAAACTGCTGTGTATGTGATATGGGGAAAAGCAAACAAATAATAATAAAATATGATAATTCTATTATTCCCTATTTCCTTGAGAGCCAGGATTCTCAGTGTTTAAGAAATGATATAAAAATGTAATATAGAAGAGATTTAGTTTTAAAGATCTGTGGACCTGAATTTAATTTGTAAGTATGAATTTATGAAGTGTCTAATGTTTCAGTTCTGTCCAGTGAAAAGGCTTAGAGATATTGAGTTGGCCAAAAGGTTCCTTTGGTTTTTAAGTAAAAATAAAAGACAATTTTTCATTTTCACCAAGAACTTTACTGAACAACGTATTCACCGTTTTGTTCCACTACCTTCTGCCATTTTCCAGGCAGCTTCATAATTCTGTCTTCCCAAAACTGTTTATCTTTTTGAGCAAAGAACCGTTCCAGGTGCCTTTTACAGTCTTCCAGGGAATTGAATTTTTTTCCATTAAGAGGATTTTGTAAAGACTGAAATAAATGGAAATCCAAAAGTGCAATGTCTGCTGAATATGCCAGACGAATCAGAACTTCCCAGCCAAGCTGTAACAGTTTTTGACTTGTTATCAAAAAAATGCGGTCTTGTGTTATCCTGATGGAAGATTATGCGATTTCTGTTGACTAATTCCAGACGCTTTTCGTCAAGTGCTGCTTTCTGTTGGTCTACTTGGAAGCAGTACTTCTTGGAATTAATTGTTTGGTTTTCTGGAAAGAGCCCATAATAGAGGACTCCCTTCCAATCCCACCATATACACAACATCACCTTCTTTGGATAGAGAACAGCCTTTGGTATACTTGGTGATTGTTCATTTTTCTTGCCCCACAATCTCTTCCATTTCACATTATTGTACAGTATCCACTTTTCATCGCCCATCACAATTTGTTTTAAAAACAGAACGTTTTTGTTACGTTTCAGTAGAGAATCTCATGCAGAAATATGGCCAAGGTTTTTTTCGCTTAACTTATGTGGAACCCAAACATCAAAGCAATTAACATAACCAAGCTGGTGCAATGATTTTCAATGCTTGATTTGGATATTTTGAGTATGTCAGCTATCTCCCACATGGTATAATGTCAATTGTTCTCAATTAATGTCTCGATTTGATTGCTATCAACTTCAACTAGTCTACCCGACCATGGAGCATCATCCAGTGAGAAATCTCCAGCACAAAACGTTGCAAACTACTTTTGATACGTTCGATCAGTCACAGCACATTCTCCATACACTGCACAAATCTTTTTTTGCATTTCAGTTGTGCTTTTACCTTTCTTGAAATAATAAAGTATAATATACTAAAAATGTTGCTTTTTTTCTTCCATCTTCAATATTAAAATGGCTATACAAAAATTCACCAATTTTGGTAAGTTTTTTTTTTTTAATGCACACTGATATGACAGCTGTCACAGTACAATCTAACAAAATTTTTCAAATGAAGTTAAAGACAACTAAGTGCTACTAGAGCCATCTTACAGAAAAACGAACGAAGCTTTTGCCCAACCCAATAATAACCGACCTGGTAGTATTGACTATTCCTAGCCCCCAGAACAGATTATGGTTTTGAAATACCATTTACCTGTTGAAGAAACCAAGGAGACTTGGACAAATGACTGATTCCAGGTCTGGCACAGAAATATACAAAATAAGCCTAGAACATCTTGTCATACCAGATAGCCAGGAATCTAGCAGAACTGCAAGGGTTATGACTAAAGTACTTAAAGGTCAACTTGAAAGGAATCCCACCAGCCAAGGATGGGACAATTTGAACTTCAATAACAATAATAACTGCAACGGATTAAAACTCATCATAAGGGAGGAGACCGTCAAGATGGCAGAGGAGTAAGACATGGAGATTACCTTCCTCCCCACAAATACATCAGAAATACATCTACATGTGGAACAACTCCTATAGAGAACCTACTGAACGCTGGCAGAAGATCTCAGACTTCCCAAAAGGCACAAAACTCCCCACATACTTGGATAGGGCAAAAGAAAAAAGAAAGACGAAAGAAGAGGGACAGGACCTGCACCTCTGGGAGGGACCTGTGAAGGAGGAAAAATTTCCACACACTAGGAAGCCACTTCACTGGTGGAGACGGGGAGTGGCGGAGTGGAAACTTCGGAGCTATGGATGAGAGTGCAGCAATAGGGGTGCAGATGACAAAGTGGAGAGATTTCCGCACAGAGAATCAGTGCCGACCAGCACTCACCAGCCTGAGAGTCTTGTCTGCTCACCTGCTGGGGCAGGTGGGGGCTGGGAGCTGAGGCTCCAGCTTCGGAGGTCAGATCCCAGGGAGAGGACTGAAGTTGGCTGCGTGAACACAGCCTGAAGGGGGCTAGTGTGCCATAGCTAGCCGGGAGGGAGTCCGGGAAAAAGTCTGGGCCTGCCTAAGAGGCAAGAAACCATCGTTTCTGGGTGCACGAGGAGAGGGGATTCAGAGCATCGTCTAAACAAGCTCCAGAGACGGGCGCAAGCATGGCTATCAGCGCGGACACCAGAGATGGACATGAAATGCTAAGGCTGCCGATGCAGCCACCAAGAAGCCTGTGTGCAAGCTCAGGTCACTATCCACACCTCCCCTCCCGGGAGCCTGTGCAGCCCGCCACTGCCAGGGTCCTGTGATCCAGGGACAACTTCCCAGGAGAACACACAGCGCGCCTCAAGCTGCTGCAACGTCATGCTGGCCTCTGTTGCCACAGGCTTGCCCTGCATTCTGTACCCCTCCCTCCCCCCGGCCTGAGTAAATCAGAGCCCTGTAATCAGCTGCTACTTTAACCCCATCCTGTCTGAGCTAAGAACAGACGCCCTCAGGAACCTACAGGCAGAGGCAGGGCCAAATCCAAAGCTGAACCCCAGGAGCTGTGCGAACAAAGAAGAGAAAGGGAAATCTCTCCCAGCAGCCTCAGGAGCAGCGGACTAAATCTCCACAATCAACTTGATGTACCCTGCATCTGTGGAATACCTGAATAGACAACGAATCATCCCAAACTTGAGGCAGTGGACTTTGGGAGCAACTGTAGGCTTGGGGTTTCCTTTCTGCATCTAATTTGTTTCTGGTTTTATGTTTATCTGAGTATAGTATTTAGAGTTTATTATCATTGGTAGATTTGTATATTGATTTAGTTTACTCTCTTCTTTTTTTTATATATAGATATATATATTTTTTTTCCTTTTTCTCTTTTTGTGTGTATGCGAATGCTTCTTTGTGTGATTTTGTCTGTATAGCTTTGCTTTTACCATTTGTCCTAGGGTTCTCTCTGTCCTTTTTTTTTTTTTTTTAGTATAGTTTTTAGCACTTATTATCATTGGTGGATTTGTTTTTTGGTTTGGTTGCTCTCTATCTTTCTATTTTTCTCCTTTTTTTTTATTACTTTTCAATTTTTTTATTTTTAAAATTTTTAAATGTTTTATTTTAATAACTTTATTTTATTTTATTTTTTTCTTTCTTTCTTTTTTTCTCCCTTTTCTTCTGAGACCTGTGGCTGACAGGATCTTCATGCTCTGGCTGGGTGTCAGGCCTGTGCCTCTGAGGTGGGAGAGCTAAGTTCAGGACATTGGTCCATCAGAGACCTCCCAGCTCCACATAATATCAATCAGCAAAAGATCTCCCAGTGATTTCCATCTCAACACTAAGACCCAGCTCCACTCAACAACCAGCAAGCTACAGTGCTGGACACCCTATGCCAAACAACTAGCAAGACAGGAACACAAACCCCCCCTTTAGCAGAGAGGCTGCCTAAAATCATAATAAGGTCACAGACACCCCAAAACTCAAGACAGAAAGCAGTCCTGCCCACCAGAAACACAAGATCCAGCCTCATCCACCAGAACACAGGCACCAGTCCCCTCCACCAGGAAGCCTACACAACCCAGTGAACCAACTTTAGCCACTGGGACAAACACCAAAACAAACGGGAACAATGAACCTGCAGCCTGCAAAAAGGACACCACCAGGGAAGTACCCCTCACAATGTTTCTAAATACATAAGACAAAATACATAGAGTTACAAAGGAAACTAATTATGTTGAAATTGTTATCAAAATACTAAAATTAATTTGTGCTATAGTAATATGTGTGCTTATTTATTAACACATTAAATAACAAGATATAGTAACATTTTGAGTTAGTGATAAATATAAATGACATTCTGAGATATCTGCAACAACCATAACGTGGTATGAAAATATCTATGATTTTTACTTGTGACAGTAGGTCCTGCTAATACAACTGTAGTTGCTTGTCTCCATTGTTAATGGAAAGAGATGCTCAATTTTAGCTAGAGTTTAGTGAAGATAAAGATGTAAATTGTTTCCCGTCCAAATTCATGGGCCCCTGAATTCTACCCACTGGAATCCCAAGTTTAGAACCTCTCAAGTTGGGAGAAAATTGGTGATAGAAAAGACGGGCATGGCTGGGATGGAGGTGTGGGGAAGCAGCAAGCTGTTGTGCCCAGGAAAGTGTTGGCCTCAGATTTCCACATAAATGTTACAGGGACAGTAGCAAAGGTTTCTTGCCAAGTGATTAAGACACAAGGAGAGGGGCAAGGACATAAGGGTGCGCACCAGGGGAGTGACTACAATGGTAGAACCCGGACTGGAAGCTGGGCAAAGAGAGGAGGGAGGACAGAGGTAGAGTGGGTCAGTAACAAGGTGGCAGGCTGGAATTCCAGTGGGGTCAAGAGTGGACCAGGACAGCCCAGCATAGCCCGCCGTCCCACACATGTGCCTGCCAGACCTGCAAACTTGTGCCACTGGCTGTGCCCATCCCCGGCAGGCCCGAGTGCCCACAGTCCATGCCTCCCACCCATCTCCAGCCATGGCCATGTGACTGACAGTGTCATGGTGCTCTGGCCAGGTGTCAGGCCTGGGCCTCTGAGGTGGGAGAGCCGAGTTCAGGGCATTGGTCCACAAGAGACTTCCTGGCCCCATGTAATATCAAACAGCAAAAGCTCTCCCAGAGATCTCCATCTCAACGCTAAGACCCAGCTCCACTCAGCAACCAGCAAGCTACAGTGCTGGACACCTTATGCCAAACAACTAGCAAGACAGGAACACAACCCCACCCATTAGCAGAGAGGTTGCCTAAAATCATATGAAGTTCACAGACACCCCAAAACACACCACTGGATGTGGTCCTGCCTACCAGAAAGACAAGATCCAGCCTCATCCATCAGAACACAGGCACCAGTCCCCTCCACCAGGAAGCCTACACAACCCACTGAACCAACCTTAGCCACTGGGGGCAGAAACCAAAAACAACGTGAACTACAAACCTGCAACCTGTGAAACAGAGACCCAAAACACAGTAAGTTAAGCAAACTGAGAAAGCAGAAGAAAACACAGCAGATGAAGAAGCGAGGTAAAAACCCACCAGACCAAACAAATGAAGAAGAAATAGGCAGTCTACCTGAAAAAGAATTCAGAGTAATGATAGTAAAGATGATCCAAAATCTTGGAAATACAATGGAGAAAATACAAGAAATGTTTAACAAGGACCTAGAAGAACTAAAGCGCAAACAAACAATGATGAACAACACAACATATGAAATTAAAAATTCTCTACAAGGAATCAATAGCAGAATAACTGAGGGAGAAGAACGAATGAATGACCTGGAAGATAAAATAGTGGAAATTACTACCACAGAGCAGAATAAAGAAAAAAGAATGAGAAGAATTGAGGACAGTCTCAGAGACCTCTGGAACAACATTAAACACACCAGCATTCAAATTATAGGGGTCCAAGAAGAAGAAGAGAAAAAACAAAAAAAGGGACTGAGAAAATACTTGAAGAGATTATAGTTGAAATTTTCCCTAATATGGGTAAGGAAATAGTCAATCAAGTCCAGGAAGCGCAGAGAGTCCCATACAGGATAAATCCAAGGAGAAACATGCCAAGACACATATTAATCAAACTATCAAACATTAAATACAAAGAAAAAATATTAAAAGCAGCAAGGGAAAAGCAACAATTAACACACAAGGGAATCCCCATAAGGTTAACAGCTGATCTTTCAGCAGAAACTCTGCAAGCCAGAACGGAGTGGCAGGACATATTTAAAGTGATGAAAGGGAAAAACCTACAACCAAGATTACTCTACCCAGCAAGGATATCATTCAGATTCGAAATTAAAACCTTTACAGGTAAGCAAAAGCTAAGAGAATTCAGAAGCACCAAACCAGCTCTACAACAAAGGCTAAAGGAACTTCTGTAGTCAGGAAACACAAGAGAATGAAAAGACTTACAATAACAAATGCAAAACAATTAAGAAAATGGTAATAGGAACATACATATCGATAACTATCTTAATTGTAAATGGATTAAATGCTCCAACCAAAAGACATAGACTGGCTGAATGGACACAAAAACAAGACCTGTACATATGCTGTCTACAAGAGACCCACTTCAGACCTAAGGACACGTACAGACTGAAAGTGAGGGGATGGAAAAAGATATTCCATGCAAATGGAAATCAAAAGGAAGCTGGAGTACAATTCTCATATGACACAAAATAGACTTTAAAATAAAGACTATTACAAGAGACAAAGAAGGACACTACATAATGATCAAGGGATCAGTCCAAGAAGAAGATATAACAATTGTAAATATTTATGAACCCAACATAGGAGCACCTTAATACATAAGGTAAATGCTAACAGCCATAAAAGGGGAAATTGACAGTAACACAATCATAGTAGGGGACTTTAACACCCCACTCTCACTAATGGACAGATAATCTAACATGAAAATAAATAAGGAAACACAAGCTTTAAATGAAACATTAAACAAGATGGACTTAATTGATATTTATAAGACATTCCATCCAAAAACATCAGATTACACTTTCTTGTCAAGTGCTCATGGAACATTCTCCAGGATAGATCATATCTTGGGTCACAAGTCAAGCATTTGTAAATCTAAGAAAATTGAAATCGTATCAAGTATCTTTTCCGACCACAACACTATGAGACTAGATATCAATTGCAGGAAAAAATCTGTAAAAAATACAAACACATGGAGGCTAAACAATACACTACTAAATAATCAAGAGATCACTGAAGAAATCATAGAGGAAATCAAAAAATACCTAGAAACAAATGACAATGAAAACGCGATGACCCAAAACTTATGGAATTCAGCAAAAGCAGTTCTGAGAGGGAAGTTTATAGCAATACAATCCTACCTCAAGAAACAAGAAACATCTCAAATAAACAACCTAACCTTACACCTAAAGCAATTAGAGAAAGGAAAATAAAAAAACCCCAAAGTTAGCAGAAGTAAAGAAATCATAAAGATCACATCAGAAATAAATGAAAAAGAAATGAAGGAAATGATAGCAAAGATCAATAAAACTAAAAGCTGGTTTTTTGAGAAGATAAACAAAATTAATAAACCATCAGCCAGACTCATCAAGAAAAAAAGGGAGAAGACTCAAATCAACAGAATTAGAAATGAAAAAGGAGAAGTAACAACTGACACTGCAGAAATACAAAGAATCATGAGAGATTACTACAAGCAACTCTATGCCAATAAAATGGACAACCTGGAAGAAATGAACAAATTCTTAGAAAAGCACAACCTTCTGAGACAGACCAGGAAGAAATAGAAAATATAAATAGGCCAATCACAAGCACTGAAATTGAAACTGTGGTTAAAAATCTTCCAACAAACAAAAGCCCAGGGCCAGATGGCTTCACAGGCAAACTCTATCAAACATTTAGAGAAGAGTTAACACCTATCCTTCTCAAACTCTTCCAAAATATAGCAGAGGGAGGAACACTCCCAAACTCATTCTACGAGGCCACCATCACCCTGATACCAAAACCAGACAAAGAGGTCACAAAGAAAGAAAACTACAGGCCAATATCACTGATGAACATAGATGCAAAAATCCTCAACAAAATACTAGCAAACAGAATCCAACAGCACATTAAAAGGATCATACACCATGATCAAGTGGGGTTTATCCAAGGAATGCAAGGATTCTTCAATATACGCAAATCAATCAATGTGATACACCATACTAACATATTGAAGGAGAAAACCCATATGATCATCTCAATAGATGCAGAAAAAGCTTTTGATGAAATTCAACACCCATTTATGATAAAAACCCTCCAGAATGTAGGCATAGAGGGAACTTACCTCAACATAATAAAGGCCATATATGACAAACCCACAGCCAACATCATTCTCAATGATGAAAAACAGAAACCATTTCCTCTAAGATCAGGAACAATACAAGGATGCCCTCTCTCACCACTATTATTCAACATAGTTTTAGAAGTTTTAGCCGCAGCAATCAGAGAAGAAAAAGAAATAATAAGAATCCAAATCGGAAAAGAAGAAGTAAAACTGTCACTGTTTGCAGATGACATGATACTATACATAGAGAATCCTAAAGATGCTACCAGAAAACTACTAGAGCTAATCAATGAATTTGGTAAGGTAGCAGGATAGAAAATTAATGCACAGAAATCTCTTGCATTCCTATACATTAATGATGAACAATCTGAAAGAGAAATTAAGGTAACACTCCCATTTACCATTGCAACAAAAAGAATAAAAATACCTAGGAATAAACCTACCTAAGGAAACAAAAGACCTGTATGCAGAAAACTATAAGACGCTGATGAAAGAAATTAAAGTTGATACAAACAGATGGAGAGATATACCATGTTCTTGGATGGGAAGAACCAACATTGTGAAAATGACTGTACTACCCAAAGTAATCTACAGATTCAGTGTAATCCCTATCAAACTACCAATGGCATTTTTCACAAAAATAGAACAAAAAATTTCACAATTTGTATGGACACACAAAAGACCCCGAATAACCAAAGCAAGCTTGAGAAAGAAAAATGAAGCTGGAGGAATCAGGCTCCTGGACTTCAGACTATACTACAAGGCTACAATAATCAAGACAGTATGGTACTGGCACAAAAAGGGAAATATAGATCAATGGAACAGGATAGAAAGCCTAGAGATAAACCCACGAACATATGGTCACCTTATTTTTGATAAAGGGGGCAAGAACATACAATGGAGAAAAGACAGCCTCTTCAATAAGTGGTGCTGGGATAACTGGACAGCTACATGTAAAAGAATGAAATTAGAACATTCTCTAACACCACACACAAAAATAAACACAAAATGGATTAAAGACCTAAATGTAAGGCCAGACCCTATAAAACTCTTAGAGGAAAACATAGGCAGAACACTCTCTGACATGAATTGAAGTAAGATCTTTTTTTTGATCCACCTCTGAGAGTAATGAAAATAAAAACAAAAATAATTAAACTTAGAAGCTTTTGCACAGCAAAGGAAACCATCAACAAAACGAAAAGAAAACTCACAGAATGGGAGAAAATATTTGCAAATGAAGCAACCGACAAGGGATTAATCTCCAAAATATGCAAACAGCTCATGCAGCTTAATATCAAAAACACAAACAACCCAATCATAAAATGGGCAGAAGATCTAAATAGACATTTCTCCAAAGAAGACATACAGATGGCCAAGAGGCACATGAAAAGATGCTCAACATCACTAATTATTAGAGAAATGCAAATCTACACTACAATGAGTTATCTCCTCACACAGGTTAGAATGGCCATCATCAAAAAATCGACAAACAATAAATCCTGGAGAGGGTGTGGAGAAAAAGGAACCCTCCTGCACTGTTGTTGGGAATGTAAATTGGTATAACCACTATGGAGAACAGTATGGAGATTCCTCAAAAAACTAAAAATAGAATTTCCATATGATCCAGCAATCCCACTCCTGGGCATATATCCAGAGAAAACCATAATTCAAAAGGATACATGCACCCCGATGTTCACTGCAGCACTATTACAGTAGCCAGGACATGGAAGCAACCTAAATTTCCATCAGTAGAGGAATGGGTAAAGATTATGTGGTACAAATATAGATGGAATATTACTCAACCATAAAAAAAGAATGAAATAATGCCATTTGCATCAACATGGATGGACCTAAAGATTGTCATTCTGAGTGAAGTAAGCCAGACAGAGAAAGACAAATACCTTATGATATCACTTATATGTGGAATTTAAAGAAATGGTACAAATGAACCTATTTACAAAACAGAAGTTGAGTCACAGATGTAGAAAACAAACTTGTGGTTACCAGTGGGGAGGGATAAATTGGGAGCCTGGGATTGACATATACCCACTACTATATATAGAATAGATAATTAATAAGAACCTACTGAATAGCACAGGGAACTCTATTCAATATTCCGTAATGACTTATATGGGAATAGAATCTAAAAAAAGTGGATATATGTGTATGTATAACTGAGTCACTTTGCTCTACAGCAGAAACTAACACAACCTTGTAAATCAACCATACTCCAATAAAAAAATTTAAAATAAAATACAATGGTAGGTAGAAAAATGGGCATACAATATTGTACATACTACGCAACTCATATTCTGAAAAGACATTAGCATTGAAAATATATTGAAATGTTAATAGTAGTTATCTCAGGGTTAGTAGAATTATTGTTTTAAATTCTCTTCTTTGAATTAATCAAATTCTCTGAAATAAGATATTGCTTTTAAAAGACATATCTATGTTTCCACCAGTTTAACATGACATTTTAATACATAATAAAATAAATTATTTTAAATTAAAAAATAAAATAAAATACACTTTAAAATTTAGATTTAAAAAGTAAGTAATTTAAAAAGTAAATAGTAAGGGAAAAAATTAGTAGAAAAGTCAGTAGGAAGCAGGACGTCAAGGTAAAGTATTAAGCATAGGAGACATTCGATGCCAGTTTAGTAGTTCTCAGCTAAGTGTAGAAACAAGCCTGTTGCCCAAGGCCCATGGATGAAGCTCTGGGCAGGGCAGGAGTGGCCTGGCCATCATTCTCCCTGGATTGAAGGCAGTGAGGGTGACAGGACTGAGCACAGAGTGCAGAGCTGGAAAGGGACCTTAGCAATCATCTTGCCCAGAATCTCCAGACTCAGTGCTGCTGGGGACTCATAAGCCCCAAACATTCTTCAGCAGAGGTAGGAGGAGTGAGGAAGAAGGAGCAGGGAAGACCCACACAAGCCCTGGGTGCCACTGAGAAGGGCCCACAGGGCACACAGTGGGCAAAACAGCCCTCTCCTGTCTGAGGTCTGGAGGTAAATAACACTGACCAAACAGGAAATCAAGGAAGCGGCCCAGCCAAGGAGCGTACAGCTGCCAGAATTGCCACGGTTCAGGGTGCTGTTGCTGGAGCCACATGAGGAGTAAGCAGGTTGGTCCACCTTCCCATCTCTCTGGTGCCTCTCCTCCCTCACCCTCTTCTTCCCCCAGAACCAAGGGGACCCCAGAGACTCCTTGACTGGCAACAACTCACCCTAAAGTGTTAGCTGCCCCTGACCTGTGAGTCACTGTGGGTCATCTCCTTCCCTCACACACTCCTACTGATGCTGGGAGCCAGAATGACACACAGAGTGACCAGGAACCAGGCTGCGCTCTCTCCACTGTTTCTAGCTGTGTGGTGTGGCCTTGCAGGTTACTTGGTGTCTCTGAGCCTTGCTTTCATCATCTGTAAAATGGAAGCAATAGCACTGTACTGTTAAATGAATTACAGTATGTAAAGCACAGAACCTCGCTCAGAAGGAGTGGTCAACCACTGTGACTACTCGCACTGGAGCCAAAGCCTTGGGCACCCAGTTCACTTGCCTCTTGCACAGCTGTGAGCCAGCTCTGCCTCTCCCTGAGCCAGGCCAGGCCCTGCCCTCATTTTTCCCCTTCTCCACTGCCCAGCACCACCCCTCCCTGTATCTTCTGCTCCCCGGGACCTCCGGAACACAGAAGGGTCAATGGGCTTACTCATGAAGATGACTGGAGAGACAAGAGGTGTTATTTACTTGAAAGTTTGTGTCTCTGCCGAATTCATATGTCGAAGCCCTAACCCCCAATGTGATGGTGCTTGGAGGTGGACCCTTCAGAATGTAGTTAAGTTTAGACGAGATCGTGACAGAGGAGTCCCCTTGATGGGAATAGTGCCCTTAGAAGAAGAAGAGGAAGAAACCAGAGCCCTCTCTTGCTCCACCATGTGAGGACACTGCAAGAAGGTGGCCATCTGCAAGTCGGGGAGAAACTGATGGTCCTGAGGACCCAAAACTCAGCAGGGCCAGAACAGACCCCAGACCTTCCCTTCCAAACCCAGCCTCTGCCACATGCCTCAGGCCTTAGCAATGCAGACCTCAGAGGAGAACTATCTTCACTTCTTGATTTGGAATTCAGTTCAACATTTCCCATATGAGTCTTCCGAGCCAGACACCAGGCTAGGGGCTGGAGCTTCAACAACAAATGTGAGCTTTGTTGACCTGAAATAAATAGACTGCCAGATGTTTCTCCAGCAAAGATGGGTTTATTTGGGATCAGCAGAGAATTACAATTCGGAGTCTGCAACCACGTGCAAGTCTCCTGGACAGCAAGGGAAGGAGAATGCTTTTATAGAGGGGAAAAAGGAAGTTGGGAGGGCTATAGTAAACAAAGAGTCCATGGCTTTTTGTTGGCTGAGTCCTTACCAGAAAATGAGTCTCTTCATCCCGTTGGGCTCTGCTATCATTGCAAGGTCTGAGAGCTCCCACTTCTGCTCTCCCAACTCTCTTTAACTGAGGTTTCTGATGATTAATTTTTTAATATTCCCTCCTTTGAAGCAAGATCTTGCTCTGAAAGCATAACTGGTCAAGAGTCAGGTTTTCTAGTTTCAGCGACTTTTTGTCTCGATGTCAAGGAAAACCTTTCCTGGGTATAGTGTCTCACACTGGAGAGAAAGTGCACAGATTGGAGACCTATTAAGGTCACATTCAAGTAACAAAGAGAGGTAGGAGAGAGACGTCTCAGGCACTTTTTACCTAAAGTTCAAGATCATAGACATTGAAGATCATCTGAAGTGTTATGTATCATCAAAGGTTTGGTGACAAACTTCCAACATTCCTGGTCCAGATTCTTGGGAAAGTTGTCTCATCAGATGTCATCTGCTTCAATTTAAGGACATTTTTATTTTAAGGTCACCAGATGATGTGCAGGTCCAATCAAGGTTTGACACTTTCTTTAGCTGTATCATGTGAATCTAAGAGTCTACTCCTTGGAGTTTGGCAGCCCAAGGTTGGTTAGCAGTACCTGATAGGAGTCTTTTCAGTGAGGTTAAAGAGAGTTCTTCTGGAGGTGAATTTTCCAATATGAAGTATCTAGGTTGCAAGGTATGATGCTTAAGGCCTTCATCTCCCAAGAGCGCACTGTGAAAATACTGCTCTACCAAGGAATGGTTATTTTTAATAGAAGCAATTAGATCTTTGCAATATTGAAGTATCTCTCCTTTTATCATCTGTGGGTCAAAAGAAACAGGAGCCAAGTGCATGGGGCATCCTGTGACTATCTCAAAGGATGAGAGTTTATGGGTTACAAAAAGAGTGATCTTGAGATTTAGAAGGACCAATGGTAATGCTTTTGACAAAGGTATTTGGAGGGACTCTACGAATTTTTGCTGATTGAGTTTTTTTCTTTTTTATAAATATATTTATTTATTTATTTATTTTTGGCTGCATTGGGTTTTCGTTGCCGCGTGTGTGCTTTCTCTAGTTGCGGTGAGCAGGGGCCACTCCTTGTTGCGGTGCAGGGGTCTCTCATTGCAGTAGCTTCCCTTGTTGCGGAGCAGAGGCTCTAGGCACATGGGCTTCAGTAGTTTTGGCATGTGGGCTCAGTAACTGTGGCTCGTGGAGAACAGGCTCTGTAGTTGTGGCGCACAGGCTTAGTTGCTCCGTGGCACGTGGGATCTTCCTGGACCAGGGATCGAACGTGTGTCCCCTGCATTGGCAGGCGGACTCTTAACCACTGCGCCACCAGGGAAGTCCCTGATTGAGTTTTAATAATGCCATTAGTGCATTCAACTAAACCAGAGGATTGAGGGTAATAAGCACAGTGGAATTGTAAAACCTGCCAAATAGCACCGTTTGTTAAAGCACTTATCCAGCAAATTAGGTTTTACCCCTCAATCACTATGAAGTTTGAAAGGAGTTTCCGAGGTAAGGATAATTTTTTCCTGATGGAATTTAGCCACAGAAGAGGCAGTCGTCTCCAAGAGAAAGCTTCAGTCCAGTGTGAAAACACACAGACCATGACTAAAACATATTTATATCCATGAGATGAAGGAAGTTGAATGAAATCCATTTGTCAGACCTTGAATTGTCCATTGGGCCAATTAAGATGTCCTGGATCAGGTACTTCCCTGGCGGTCCAGTGGTTAAGACTTCGACTTCCAGTGCAGGGGGTGCAGGTTTGATCCCTGATCAGGAAGCTAAGATCGCACATGCCTCGTGGCCAAAAAACATAAAACAGAAGCAATGTTGTAACAAAATTCAATAAAGACTTTAAAAATGGTCCATATCAAAAAAGTTTTTTAAAATAAATAAATAAAATAAAATGTCCTGGAGCAGTATGAATAGGCTTCCCTGGGTTGTACTTTATGTAAGTGGGGCAGTGTGGTAGGCACTTTTTTGTGGCCTTGTTCATTTTTCCCCACCAACATTGACTCATGAATGCTATCATTTTGTCAGTAGACCAGTGGTTTAATGCATGTACAGTGGTGAGGAGTGGGAATTTTAGAGTATCTGGTAGGAAGGGGTTATTATGTGGTCTGAACCAGAGTTTTCTCTTTTTATCAAATCAACAATTTTGTTGAATTTCCAATCTTGTTTTTTCCTTCCTGAGGCCAATTGTTAAGTTTCTCTAGCCAGTTTTTCTAAGTTATCATTTGGGAAAATATTCCTTTGGCCCATGACAGAGGTTTGGCTGCTGTTGGTCCCTTTAAGGGCAGCATTCCTTGCCAAAATGTCAGCAAGGTGATTTCCCTTAGCTTCCAGAAAGTCAAGTTTAGAATGCCCCAGAATCTTAATAATAAAGTGGCAGGTTAAAATATTGCATCTAATAATTCCTGAACATGGGGACCATTATAAATTTTATCTTCACTGGAAGAAAGGAAGCCACACTGCTTTCACAACATTCCAAAATCATGAGCTACACAGAAAGCATGTCTACTATCAGTATAACATTGGCGGTTTTGTCCTTGACTAAAGTACAAGCCTGTGTAAGAGCCTCTAACTCAGCCTGTTGGACTGAAGTAGCCATGGTAAAGATGCTGCCTCAACAACATCAAAAGGAGTTGCAACTGTATATCCAGCGCAATATTTACCATTGTCACCTTTTAAATAGGAACCATCAGTGAACAGTGAGAAGTCAGCGTTACTCAAAGAAATTTTCTGCAAATCATCATGAGGAATCAGAAAGTGATCCATCAGCATTAAACAGTCAGGAGGGACATCAGATGGAGGGAGGAGAGTAGCATGGGTAAGGATATTAGAACATGAAAGAGTTACGTAAAGAGCGTTAACAAAAGGACTTCACAGGAGGTGAGGCAGCTGACTGAGAAGTGTTGACCGTGATGAGGATTCTAGAGAGCTTCTACTACGTGAGATATAAAAATGGTTAAAGGGGATCCCACAATGATTTTCTCAGTGGTCTTAACCAAAATGGCTGTACCTGTAATGGCACTAAGGCAAGGGGGGTATCCCTGTGCCATTGGGTCCAGTTGCTGCCTTATAATACCCTATAGGTTGCTGGTAGTCCCCGTATTGTTGGATGAATACTCCAAAGGCATTCCCTTCCTTTTCAAAGACAAAAAGGTAAAAGGGAATCTGATAATTGGGCTGCCTAAGGGACAGGTGAGATCATCAAACTCTCCTTTAAGGCCTTGAAAGCTATGTTGTCAGGTTCTTCCCATAAAATTGGGACGGTGTTGCTATTCTTTAGTAAAACATACAGAGGTTTGGTCATAAGAGAAATTTGGAATCCAATTTCAGCAATAAACAACTAGCCTGAGAAAACTTCCCAGTTGGTGCTTAGTTTTGGGTTTTGGGAAATGTAGGACACTATGAAATCTATCTGGATCTCGGTTTAGCTCTTGTTCTGATACCAGATTCTCTAAATACCAAACCTGGGTTTGCTTCATCCCCCAACACTGAAGTCTGGTGGGTAAAGGGGGCCTCTGATGACCACCAGCCTCGCAAAGTGACAAATGTGAGGCAAGGGAGGTGCAGGGTAAGTTGGGAGCGGACTAAGGCCTATCATAGACAGACTAGTCAGAGGAGACCCATCCAATAGACTGCAAATTCCAAAAGTGATTAATGGAGGCACAATATATATTCTTCATAAATATGTGTATTTAGGATATATTATACTTAAGGAATATTAGAATAGCCTCACTAGCTTTCAAATTTTTTATCATCACCCAGTGAAAGAAGAAATATAACTTACATCTTTACCCAGTACCCAAGAGGTACCTATCCATTGATGTACCTATATACCCAACTACATCCAAATTTTTAACTGAAACAAAAGTTCCACAAATAAATAAATAAAATATAAAATACTTAGTTTTAAGGATGGTCACTCTAATATTTTCTACTCAATTGTACTTCATTTTATTTTATTTAAAAGATAGCTGAGAATATATATAAAATCTTTAAAAATTAATTTAAAAAAAAAAACCTGAATTCATAGGTACAAAGTACAGATTGGTGGTAGCCAGAGGCAAGCAGTGAGGGGTGGGTAAAATGGGTGAAGGTGGTCAAAAGGTACAAACTTCCACTTATAAGATAAACAAGTCATGAGGATGTAATGTACAACACTACACAGTGACTGTAGTTAACAATACTGCATTGTATATTTGAAAGTTGCTAAAAGAGTAGATCTTAAATGTTCTCATCACAAGAAAAAAAATGTGTAACTATGTTTGGTGATGGATGTTGACTAGACTTATTGTGGTGATCATTTTGCAATAATACAAATATTGAATCATGACGTTGTATGCCTGATATGAATAAAATGTTATATGTCAATTATACCTCAATTTCAAAAAACATTCTGAGTGTGTCTGTGAGTGTGTTTCTGTGAGTGTGATGAGATAAAAATAAATAAATCCATTCAGTCATTCATTCATTAAAAGATTATGACTCTTCAGTTCAAATTGATTTCAAAACTGAATGGTGTTGCAATATTTTACAAGTGTTGATCTAAATTACTTTGTCCAAGAGACAATAAATAAACTAACTGATAAACTGAATAATCACCTAATGTGCTAATTTCCCACCTTTTTATCTTCGTACGTTAGTTGTAAATAGAATACATCTGCATGTTATATGATGAGAAAGAGAGAAAGACAAGTTGGGATTGTTACTGAGTCCAAGCTCGCTCTGCTCGAGGCATGACAGGCCAATAAATCAGAGACGAGGTGTTGAGGCAAGGAATACGACTTTATTCAGAAAGCTGGCAGACTGAGAGGATGGCAGACTAATGTCTCAAAAGAACCATCTTATTGGGGTTTGGATACCAATTTCTTTTATAGAACAGAGAAGGGGAGGAGATGAGGAAGTAAAGTAAAAAGGCCATTAAGTTTTGCAAATGTCCCCTGGAATGGCCAGTCTCAGAGGGGATGTGTTAATTTCTTCTTTCTTGCAGCCATCCACAGGTGGACGGGGTTAGGATGTTTCCCTGAACAAAGGCACTTTGGTTTAACATTCAGGCAGAGGAACAGGGTTCCCCGAGGCAGGCCATTATGTATAGACAGTATCCTTTTAGTGAACAAAAGCAGCAGAAAGCAAAGGTTTTAACCTTTAGTAAAAGAAACAGATACAACATGTAGTCAGATTTGTCTCTTCCCTGTTACAGAAGGAGAGGGAGCGACTCTCCTTTGCCTGGAGTTCTCTGTGGTCAAGACAAATCTCCAAAACTCTGGGCTCATACAGCAGAATTTAGGGGGGTGCATCCTATACTTGTGCACTCGTGTATGTCCCATGACCCACATACAGTCTTAGAGATTAAAGGGAGGCACAGGCCCCCGGGGTGTAAACATGAGACACCCACAAACATAATCACCTCCACAGTGGCTCCACATACACTTCCACATACCATCACGCAGACAGAGCCTGCCATCTCTTCATTCAACACAAAATACACAATAATTGCCTCTAGCAATGTAGACTTACATCCACACTCAAGCACACAATGGGGAGACAATACTAGCCCTGCTCACCTGAGAGATATAACCACCTACTGCCCCCTCTCTTCACCACCCACACCTAGCCAAACAGAACTGCTAATTAAGGACCAGAAATACTCAAGTGCCTGGGCTCCAAGGAGGGGGCCCTGTGATGGGAAAGGGGGACACTGCATGCTGAACACCTTGTGTTTTGGTAATTCCAAGGGGGCACCAGCAGCCTGGCCAGAGATAGATGGGCCAAACTGGAGCAACTGCAGTGCCGCCTCCTGCTGGAGGAGAGTCCCAGGTGGGGAAGGTCCTTGAGAAATGGGAAGGTCCCCACAACTCAGCTCCCTCTGTCTTGAAGTTTCTGAAAAAAAAAAAAAGCTACTCTGCTGTCTCAAATTTAATGAATATTTAGAGCTCCCCATTCAACAGATATTTATTGAGCACTTACTATGGGTCAAGAACTGGGATACAGCAGTGACCAAAATGGCATTCCCTGACCTTGTGGAGTTTCCATTTTCTGTAGAGGGAGACTATAAATATATAGGCTATTAGAAGATAAGTATTACGGAGAAAATAAAGCAGGAGGCAGGTGAAGAGTGGGGCAGGTGTGTGGTCATAGAAGGTATGACTGGGAAGGTAGCATTTAAGCAAAGACTGTAGAAGGTGAGGGTCACTGAGAAACCTAGGGAAGACCATTCCAGGCAAAGAAAACAGCTCATTCAAAGGATTAGGCTGGAGCCAGCCTGAGCTATTCAGTGACCTGCAGGAGGCCAGTGTGCTTGAAGCCGAAGGCAAAAGGGGAAAAG
Organism: Balaenoptera musculus; assembly: GCF_009873245.2. Classification (NCBI taxonomy): domain Eukaryota; kingdom Metazoa; phylum Chordata; class Mammalia; order Artiodactyla; family Balaenopteridae; genus Balaenoptera; species Balaenoptera musculus. The sequence continues at coordinate 154,480,971 of NC_045787.1, forward strand.
AGTATGGACCAAGTTGAAGAGTAATAGGGGCAGAGCTTGGTGGGCACTTGGAGGGCTCTGTAGGCCCTCGGCTTTTCCGCTGATCAAAATGAAGAGGCATGGGGTTAGGAGACAAGCAGAGTGGGCCCTTATCTGACATATTTGAAAGGATCCCTCTGGCAGTCCTAAGGCTTAAAATCAATACGGACCCCATCAGGCCAGGTGTCCTGAAGGTGGACGAGCCTGGGGCGAGCCCGGGGAGAAAACTGACCACTGGAGCAGCAGGCAGTAAGGTGGGAAAAACGGCCTCGGGTTCATCTCAGGCTTGGATGGGCAGCGCCATAGGTCACTGATTCAGGATGGGACCACCACCAGAGGCACCAGGAAGGATGCTTGTTGCACGGGCACCCCAGTACCACAAACAACACCTCCACTACCACACCTCTCCACTCTGCACAGCTCCATCACACATACCTCCACCACACACAGCTTTACTATACACACCTCCTCCACCATCCGCCCACACACACCTCCATCACTCTGCATCTCCACTACATACACCTCCACCACACGCTCCAGATAGCCACCCAGGATCGCTACTTCACCTAAAACTGGAACCACCCCATCACTTCTTGTCCCCTCCTTTGCTTTTTTAACCCTTGGCACTATCATCACCTAACAATGGAAGGTACATTTTACTCTTTTATTTTGTCTGTCCTTAGATTGAAAATTCCATAGGACCCCTGATGTTTGCCTGCCTTATTCACCACCGTATACTCGGGGCCTGTACGCCACAGGTACACAGGCATATTTGAGAGTGACAAAAATGAAGGAATGTGAATAGTGGAGTTATTGTTCAGTACAGCTATTTACTGTATGCAAACAGGAACTACTAGAAGGCAGGGATTATTTTCTTGTTCTTTTCAGTGATTTAATAAACGCTGTTATGTGCCTGCTCTTTGACCCCATGTGTCCAAATTTGGAAAGTACTTGGCATCCATCTTGCCATTTTTTCCCCTCTTTCCCTCCCTTCTTTTTCCCTTCCCTCCCTTCTCATTTCCTCGCTTCCTCCCTCCCTCTGACCCTCCCTCCCCCTGTCCCCCCCTCCTTCCCTCTCTCCTTTCCTAACTCTCTTCCTCCCTCCCTCTAGCCCTGCCTCCCTGCGCCCTTCTCCTTCACTTCCCCGTCCCTCCATCTCCCTCTCCCAGCCTTCCCCACCGTGCTGCATCCCTGTGCACAGGGCACCTCACGGGACAGAGGCACAGCCTTGCTTCTGAGCACCTCAGGGTCAGGAGCGCCACTCTACATGGGACAGATGGAATTTTTAGGATCCGTGGAGCCAGGATAAACCTCATTGAGCAAGTAGAAAACCTGTGCCAAATATATAAGCTGGTTCATAGGCAATGATAGTTCATTGGCAGCTTAATAGAAGTTCAGATTGTGGGGGGACTTGAATCTTCTCATGTCAGGGCAAAGTGGGGTTCAGAAACAACAGACTGGACATGTGTGATGAGCCAAACACACAGCAAACCCAGGCAGAGAGCCAAGAAAGACAGCAGGCAGGTGCTCCAGCCACCTCCTCCACCCCCCCCCCACCCATCATGGGGAGGACAACACTGACCCCAGACGTGCAGGTGGGGTGAAAGGGTGGGAGAAATGGGTTTCCAGGAGGAAGAGAGCAGCTTGGAGACACACAGGCAAGGGCAGAGTGCAGTCTGGGCCACAGGCACCACTCAACTTGTGGACCTTCCACTGTGCTCCCTCATCCCTCCAAGGGGCACCTAAAGGCTGCTGGTCAAACCAGAACTTTTCCTCATGTGCAGTTCTCGAGAGAAGGAAGACCAGGTTTCAAGATGGAGAGATAAGCCATGCATGGGACCACTCCAGGTCACCCCAACCTACTTCCGGCAGGATTTGCTGGGAAACGAGCACAGGAGCTAGGTGGAGGGAGGTGGTGAGAGGTAGAAACCAAGGGTCGGCCCCACCCATCCAGCCTCAGGTGGCCTGGTCCTGCTGGGTCATTGATTGGTACGTTCTTGCACATGCTCCTGTTGCATCAGAAGGACCTCTTCCTAGACGTCTGCTGAGGGAAGGAAAACAAGCCTTAGCATTTGGTTTTGGCTAACAGCCCTGAAATCCCACCCTTTTCTCCTCATACTCCAGCAGGGCCTGTCACTGGAGATCTGAAAAGCAGGAGGAAGTGAGACCAGGAAGCCCAGCCACAAGGGGACAGGAGCACAATGGGTACATCCTTGCCCTGGACTCTGAACTCCGCCCACTCTCCCAGATGCTGACGGCTAGGCTCAAACCCTGACCTTGTGCACGTGCGCTACCTCTAGGCAGGCTCTTGGGCATGTGGCCCCTCACCTTCTCTCACAGCACAGCCTTTCAGGATGAACTTGGCAGACCCTGTAAGTAACCCCTCCTCTAACCAGCCTGCCACCCCTGAAGAGGGTGTGTTCACCTCCCCCTGACCTGAGGCCTGGTCCTCTTCCATCTGGACCAGCACCCTTCCCTGGGACTGGCTTCTTGGTGAGCTGGTACAAGGGCTGGGGTGGGATGGGACATCTGTGACCAAAGGAGGGATGCCTCTCCCTGCATCCTGTCATTTCATCTTCTCGAAAGGCTAAGATGGTCTTGGGGTGGCCCCAAGGACAGTGTGTCTCCCTTTCTCCTGGGAGCTGATGCAGGTAGAGGAGGACGTGTCTCAGGGGCAGGCTCTGCATGACTTGTGCGTGAGGCAGCCGCCATGGGGGTGAGGCGGCTGGGTCTGGAGCTGTACAAAGTCAGGGTTCGTGTGTGTGCCACCCCCTCCTCCTGGTTCCATGTTCTTTCTCCCCTCTCCCTACCCTGCATGCCCCACCCCTTCAAAGGCCTCCATGCAGTTTGTGAGGTTCTGCATTATGCTTGCCGAGGAGAGTGGGGAGGTGCAAGGCCCACATAGCCCACCCACCGTGTCTGTTTCACTCTACTTGACACCTGTGCCAAGAGGAGGACACAAGGGCAGGGCTCAGTGATAATCTACTGCGTGGGATGCAGAGAGCATGAGCAGGCCGGGCTCCAGAGGGCTCTCACACCCCAAGCCATGGGTGTGGAGGAGGAGCTGGGCAGGTGCAAAAAGAGGAGGGCAAAGGGCAGGGGGTGAAGGCCAGGGACAGGCCCTGTAGGGCTGCAGGCAGGGCACCTACCCAGGGTCTCAACCTCCCTGTCTCAATGTCTTGCTCCTTCTAGTTCCTGGATCCTCCATGACCTGCTCGTATCTCCTCCCAGCCTCCACCGGCCCTACCCTCAGCGAGCAGGTTAATCCCCAGGGGACTATGGAACAAATCATCTTCAACCCACCCTTCGAGGGGCCCCTTCCCTGAGCTCTGTCTCATCCCAGCAGATGGCAAGTAGGAAAGGCCCTCCCAGCACAGCCCCCTCAAGAACAGAGTCCCCCAGCACAGGCCCCCCAGTAAGACTCCCCCAGGATAGACTCTCCCAGCACAGGCCCCTCTCCAGGACTGACTCTCCCAGGACACATTCCCCCAGCACAGGTCTGAGGTCTTGCTAAACCCTCCCTTGACCAATGTCTTCATATTCAGGCAACCTGAAGACCCTCCTCTCTTCTGGCTCTGAGTAAATTGGAGAACAGGTCCAGGATGCCTGATGAGGCAGGGGCTGGGGCAACCCGCAAGCAGAGCTCACTCGGCAACCAAGGTACAAGGACCTGGGAAGCTGGCAGCCCTAGCCCACATAGTCAGGTCCCAGTTCTAGGAACATGGGTCCCAAGACACACCTGGGAAGCCTGGTCCCCACCACCTTGAAGGGGTGTCCACCTCTCAGGACTGGGGCTCTGTGGCAGCCCTGCCACAGCACTGCCCACCCTTGAGAGCTAATCTGCTTGCTGAGTCTCTGGTGTGTTCCTCTGTGTGGTGTCTGTGTGCACACCTGTTCTGTCAATGAAGTACCAGGGCTTGAGTCAGATGTTGGTCACATTTATTTCAGTCTAGACCTGCAAGAGTTCCTCCCAGGAAGCACAGCTCAGGGCATACTCAGAAGCCGGGCAGAGCTGGACTCACCCTCAGCTCAGACACATGCATGCAAATATGATCAGGCCTCAGGAAGTCCCTGACTCCTTCCCGTGAGCCTTGGCTTCCTCATGGGGAAACAGCAGTAGTAAGAGGACCGGCCTCCAAGTGTATGGTGGGGAGCGCGTGAAATAACATCAGAGCTGGATTAGCAGGAGTGATGTCATACCTACACCCTGGGCCCTGGCAACACGGGGGCACCCCCCCAAAAAGGATGAGGGTTCCCCAACAGTTCAATAGTGGATATTTTTTAAACATAAACAAAAATCAGAATTTTGTTGTACTCTCTTCTATTGCAGTTTGGCAATGTTTTACTGAGAATTTCGCTTGTCAGTACTTAGGGTTTCTAAAGCCTTAATCGGGTCCAAGAAGTGGTGCAGGTGGGCTGTGGCACAGGGGGGTTCTCAGCAGATATCAGCCTGAATCCCCACCAGCCTCACGCCTGACTGCCTGCTCCCCCTTTCCCTCTGGGCTCCAGCCCTCCCCAGATCTCCTCATGCCCTGTGCCCTCCTGTCTTTCTCCGGAATGCTTTTTGTCACCTGACGTACTATTCATAGTTTTGTTTATTTTCTCTCTCCTCCACTGTTATCTCCTTCCTCCCTTTTTATAACTTAGAAAAAAGCAATTTTAATTTTAGCACATGGGTACTTTTTTATGATTTAGAATTTGTTTTTAAATTTTTAATAGGGTATAATTTATATATAGCATAGTGCAGGTATCTTAATTGATGAAGTTGTGTATATTCATACACTTGAGTGACAACTACCTAGATGACAATATAAAACATTTCCATCACCCTAGAAGTGCTCCTTTCCAGTCAATACCCTCAAGAGGTAATCCCTACTGCTACTTTCATCCCCAGTGGTTAGTTCTGCATGTTTTTAAACATCATGTATGAAATAATATAGTATGTTTCTTTTGCTCAGTTTTATGCCTGTGACATTTCCCCATGTTGGTTGAGAAGTGTTATCAGTAATTAGTTTTGTTTTCTTTGCTTAATTGCTTTTTTTCTGCTGGGTAGTGTTGTATGAATATATACTTTATATATATTGTTTATCTATGTGAGTTTGAGTTTGGGGCCATTATGAACATTCCTGTCTGTGTCTTTGGTGGACATAGGCACTCATTTGTGGATATATACTAAGGGAGTGGAATTTCCAGATCATAGGGTATACATATATGTAGCATTAGTAGATAGTGACAAATGGTTTTCCAAAGTGATTGTACCAAGTTACACACCCACCAATGCCATATGAGAGTTCCAGTTGCTCCACATGCTGGCCAGTACTTCCTACTGTCAGTCTGTTAATCTCATCCATCTCTAATGGCTAATGGATGATAAGAGGAATCTCACTGGGGTTTTAATCTACATTTCCCTGATGACTAATGATGATGCCTCTTCATTTGCATATCCTCTAGTGGAAGTCCTGTGTGTTTTTTTCCTAAGGGATCTCAGGCACTTTAGTAGGGTGTTCAGTAAAGATGTGCTGAATGAATGAGTAATAAATGAATCAACAAATGAATAAGATCCATCAGAATAAGAGGCTTACCCTCACCCCTGGCTGACACTATGCCTATCTCCAAAGATCTCCAGCACTTTGTAGATTCGTCTCCTTTGGTTACTGGGCATGAGAGTTGTGGCAGAGTTGGGGCACTTTGGGAGGTGATTAGAAAGGTCTGAAACAGGATGCCAGCATCCCTGCCGAACAGCTTGGCTAGTACATTGCTAAGCACTGCCAAGCTTGAGGCCCCCTTCCATGGCTCTTTGTTTCAGAGAGCAGAGAGCAAGGTGTGCCAGGAGCGGGTGCTGACACATTTACTACCACTTTCTACCCAGTCAAATCCCACCCTTTCTCTCCAGCCTAGGCTGCACCTGGCCTTTGTGCTCCACCGCATCCTGGGCAACCCCAAATCCCCACCACTCAGCAAAGGGCGGGACAGAAGAGGGTGACAGTTCTCAGAACGAGAGGACTACAGGAACTGTAGCAGACTTGAGTCCCAGAAGTGGGAGATGTGCATGGAAAACAAAAATACACTGGGAACCCAGAAGAGGAGGAAGCGCAGGGCTCGCAACCAGAGTTAAACCCCAGGTGGGGAAATCTAACCTGAAAATCCTGAAGCACAGCAGTAGGGGGTGACCAGGAAGCCCTTGTGGGAGGATCCAAGTCTAAGTAGAGGTGAAAAAAGCAAGAGCACTGCCTGAATTCAGAGAAGTGGTATGCAATCATCCTCTGGCCTCGCTGCTGGCCGAGATGGGCACACAGCCCCACACCTCGTTCCCGCATTCACTGCTAAAGCACTCTTTGAGCACCACTGCATACCCACGCTTCACTAGGCATCCTAGATAAAGAACTGCAAGCGCCCTGATATCACGTAGTTCACACGCCAGCCAAATAGATAAAGGCATAATCATGCAAAATTAGAGCTTTAGTAGAAATAAAGGCAAAGTATACCAGGGGCTGGGCAGGGTTAAATTAAGGGGTTGCCATAACCTGACCTGCATTTAGAACTGTCCTTCTGGTAGTAGCCAAGGTAGAGAAGGGGAGAGCCTGAGGCAGTGACCATTGTGAGGGATGTAGAGAGGGTGTCTTGGCCAGTTTGGGGAGGGAGCCTTAGCAAAGAAGTTGTGGGGGGCTAGTGAGAGGCCCTGGGGAGGCAGAGTTGAGGGGGCTGGAAACCTGGAGGTGAAGACCCCAGAGAAGGAGGACACAAATCTACTTCAGGGTTTCTAGCCAAGGAAACTGGAGGGGCAAGTGTTCACTCAATCCAGGTAGGGAGAGGCAAGGAGAAGCAGGTCTGGAGGCAGGTGGAGAAGAGGAGAGCACTGGATTCTGCCTGCTTATCCCCCCTTCAGCCTCCCCTCTCCAGCACCTCCCTCAGGCCCTAGAGCTGATGCAATTAAAAGGGTGGGAGCTGGGAAGTTCAAGGCAGGAGAGAATACAGCTCCTAACTCTGCCCACATCTCGGACAGACCTGAGCCCCAGGGGGACCAGCCTGGGGGCAGTGAGCTCTCTCCTGGGGACCCGAGAACCATGCTGAGAGTCTGTGAGTACCCACAGCTATCCTGCCAGGCCAGGGCTCTAAGCTGGGCCTCCCCTACTGCCCTGCCCCTGGGCCTAGGGTGACTCTACTTTCCAAACCAATAATGGAAACATATCATCTGACACATGTATGTTGGAGGGGACAAAGGGAAAAAATTTCTTAAAGACCTAGGATGGGTGGTTTCCATACCTACATTGTCGACTAAAAAAATAGTCACAACCTAAAAATTGAGAGTTATGTTTTATTTGGCGGGAATTTTTAGGACTTCAAGCCCGTGAGGCAGCATCTCAAGTAACCCTGAGAGAACTGCTCCAAGAAGGTGAGGGGGAGAGCCAGGGTATATAGAAGTCTTGCAGTGAAATGGCAGGTAGTCTGACCATCAAAAGATTATTGTTAATTAAAGAAAACCAGATATCCCAAGTTAAGGAATTTAGCGCTTTTCTATATATGTGAAGATGCAAGAGTCTGGGCTCACTGAAATCATTCCTTTGATATGCACCTCAGCTATCTGGGGCCAGTATCCTGTGTTTTCACATCCTGAGTTTCCTCAGGGCTCACCAGCTCACGTTGGAGGACTGCATTCACTGATGACTGTGACATCCTTTGTTCACTGATATGGCAGGCAATATTCCATTTATCAACACCTCACTTACATTTATTCATTTATACAGCAAATAGTCACAGTGGAGCTATAGCTGTGCCAGGTGTGGGGCCTCACTGGAGCGGACAAGGCAGACCTGGTCTCTGGCTCTCAGGCAGGCATCCGGGCTGCTCAGTGGTGTCTCCACCCCAGAGACAAGATGCAGCAGATCTTTAAGGCAGTGGTTGATTAGTTCAGGAGGGTAAAGAGTGGATTGAGGGCTGTGGGTCTGGTGTCAACTTACCTTGGCAAATAATGAATACCTCTGTGGCACCAGGGCCAGCACAGATTCCCTGGTCTGGTTTCTGCTGGGTGAAATCAAGAGCTCAGCTGGATAATTTGGGCAGCTCCTTTAGCTCAAAGATGTGTTGTTCTGCTCTCCTCTTTAGCTGGAGAGGAGCCCTCTGCCCAAAAGGACTGACTTTCCAGGGCCAAGCAGAGGATGGGAAAGTGTGAGTAACTCCCTGCAAATTTCCTCCACTCAAAGAACTTGTGTTTCCTAGAAGGCCCAGCTGTGCATCTTCTTGTTTCTTAATGGCTGAGCAAGATGCTGTAATTGCTTACAATATTAAACACTGTTTTCCAGCAATACAGCTCTGTGGTTAAAATATAAATATCACAAGGGGTAAGGAGACAAAGAGACAAAGCTTATGACTTCAGGATGGGTCAGATTCCATTTCTCACCTCAAGGAAGGGAGAAGGGATAAGCCCCACTCTTGTTCCTTGAAGAAAAGGTGGATGGCTGAGGGTGGAGGAAGGCTGAATTCTGAAATGTATGTGCGTAAAAGAAATTATAAAGTGAAAGAAATTAGAAGTAAAAGGAATTAAAAAGTCAGGCACATGGGTTCTCAGAGGGAGGCTGAGGAAGCACAGGAGGCCCTCAGGAGAGTGGGAGAGGCAGGGCAAATAGAGTCAACCTTTAGACTGGTAGACTAAAGGACAGACAGTCTGGGCTGAGCACTGCCCCCAAGCTTGAAATCTGCAATGAAATGCAGAGGGCAGAGGGAGGCATTGTAGGAAGCCCCAAAGCGTTTGTCCATGTATCCTTTCTTTCCTCTGTCCACCCATCTGCTCATTTATTTGGCTACCCATTTTTTCATCCATTTGTCTGTCCATCTGACCGTCCGTCCACTCCTGCATTCCACGAATATGTCAAGTGCCCACTATGAGCCAGGCTATATGCAAAAGGGATTGATTTCTGGTCCAAAATGGAGAAGATAGGAGATTGAGCAACTGCCTCACATCTTACTCTGTGCAGGAATAGAAGGAATCGCAGAAAACTGTTGATGGTGATAAGTGGAACCGGGTGGGAGAGTGAGGCAGTGGGGGTACAAACGATTTGTCCCTCTATGTTTTCTTTTTCTGTAATGTCACTATACCATCACAAATGAAGGGGGAAAGGTGGCCTGAATTAAACATAAATCCTGAGATTGGAATCAAGGATACATTCACACATTGCTCGCGTGGATTCTTTTCTTTATTTTTGGCTGTGTTGGGTCTTCGTTTCTGTGCGAGGGCTTTCTCTAGTTGCGGCAAGCGGGGGCCACTCTTCATCGCGGTGCGCGGGCCTCTCATTATCGCGGTGCGCGGGCCTCTCATTATCGTGGCCCCTCCCGTTGCGGGGCACAAGCTCCAGACGCGCAGGCTCAGCAGTTGTGGCTTACGGGCCCAGTTGCTCCGCGGCATGTGGGATCTTCCCAGACCAGGGCTCGAACCCGTGTCCCCTGCATTAGCAGGCAGATTCTCAACCACTGCACCACCAGGGAAGCCCTCACGTGGATTCTTATAAACAAAAATGAATGCACATTTTTAAAGGTATATGGTGGTGAGTCTGACCTGACAGCCAGAACCCTCACTTCTCCCTACTCTAGGGAAAGATACAGAGGGAAACTCGGTTGCAAACTGTATTAGTCTGCTCAGGCTGCAACAACAAAATACTACAGACTGGGTGGCAGAAGCAACAGAAATTTCTCACAGTTCTGGAGGCTGGAAGTCCAAGATCAAGGTGTCAGCAGAGTTGGTTCCCCCTGAGGCCTCTCTCCTTGCCTTGTACATCACTGCCTTCTCCCTGTGTCTTCACATGGCCTTTGCTCTGTGCCCACATCCCTGGTGTCTCTCTGTGTGTCAAAATTTCCTCTTCTTACAAGGACACTAGTCAGATTGCATAGGGCCCACCTTAACAGCCTCATTTTAACTTAATCACCTCATTAAAGGCCCTGTCTCCAAATACAGTCACATTCTGAGGTACCAGGGGTTAAGATTTCAACACATGACTTGGTGGGGAGGTACAATCCAGCCCAGAACACAGATAATAATTTCAACAAGGACAACAATAAGAAAATGACAGTCACAAAACACACACCTTTCATAGGCTCCTAGAGGGAATGTATGAGCCAGAATGAATGGAACTCTGTCCAAGGCAGGTGTGGAAATGCAGGCTCACAACTGGGCAAACTCTTTAACTTCAGTGAGCCTTGGCCACCTCTGGGAAACGGCCTCACGATGTCTCTCTGGGGCTTGGTAAGCTGGTACACTGCCATGCACATCTCAGAAACTGTTAACATTATTAAATGATGCCTTTATACTCTCTATCCTCACCCTATCCTTCCACAGCCAGTGAGTTAGGTCTTTTCGCTGCAACAAACATTCTATCAACTCCAAGGGGGAAATGGGGCACCCAATGTGGTGGACAGGTCCACCTCACCTGTCCCTCATTGGACCGAGGGCTTGGCCTCATGGATGGCAGTCCAGATGGCCAAGGGCAGGTACCTTGGGCAGGGCTCCATCCTGCATCATTCCTTGAGAGGGGGCGGCGAGGTGGCAGTGCTGACCATCTGGGGCGCTGGGGGCAGCTTGGCAGTCCTGGTGACTAAGACACCCTCTAGTAGGGAGGGAAGGGAATGGCAGTGCCGGGATGCTGTATCACAGGTCTAGCGATATAACCACTCCTCAAAGCAAGTGTTAAGACCAGCAGGACTTCTTGGTCCTCAGTCATTTGCTTGACATCTCCACAGCCATGTGCACAGGCCGGCTGGCCCTCACCCTCCTGTCTGTGCTGAGCCTGGGTACCCAGGCCTTCAACAGCCAGCTTGTCAAGTGCTTTGAGGACCCCCAGTATGAAGAGATGGTGCGGCTGGCCCAAGACGGGCTGGGGCCGACGGCAGAAAGGAAACAGATAGTGGTGATTGGGCGGGCAGGGCAGGGCTCACCGCTGCCAAGACCCTACAGGACGCTGGCCACCAGGTACATGATAGGGTGTGGGAGGGTCCTGCATGGGGAACGTGGGAGAGAGGGAAGTGGACAGCCTCAGAGAGCTGGAGCAGGGGACTGGGTCTAGGGCTCTAGATGGGGGTAGAAGGGCTAGGAGAACTGGGTGGTCTGACTGTATAACAAAGGGAGACCTGGGGAAGAGGCAGGAGGGCTGTGGGAGCTAGGCCTGCTAGGAGGGGATGTGTCCAGCCTCACTGAGGTCAGCAAAGTGCTGTCTTTCTAGGTGACTGTCCTGGAGGCCTCAGGGCATGTGTGGGTGGCAGAATAGAGACCCACAGAGTGCCTGGAGCACAGTGGTATGTGGAGCTGGGAGCCATGAGGATTCCCGCCAACCACAGGTACGGTCGGGAAAAGTGGGAGTGGGTAGGGAAGGCTGGGATGTGGGCAGTTGTCTCATTTGTACTCTCGGAATTTTAGTTTATGGAGGTGATGGGTAGCCATGGAGAGGTTAATGCCACTGAAAGAATTTATTACTTACATTTCTAGAGAGAAGGGGACAAACCACACCACACAGAGGATACATTGGGATGGTCAGGAGGCAGAAGACAGGAGCAAAGAGAAGGCACAGACCTTGGCCTTTATTGGAGTTTCTCAGGGAAAGGCAACATGGGACAGAGTAAACAGCTTAGGTTTGGCTGGTTTGAATAATTACAGTGGGCTCTGGGCTGTAGGAGTGGTCTCTAGTTGCCTGGTACCTGGCCCTGGGTGAGTTAGGGCAGGGGAGATATTTACTTGGTGTATGGGTGGGAACATGGCCTTGGATCAGCTAGTCTGCACGCTGAAAGGAGAGCTCTAGGCAAGCTGACATGCAGGAGAGACGTGGTTCGGCCCTGTGATTAATGAATATCAAATAGACAGACTCTAAGAAGACAAAAAACACACAGTTAGAACACACAATTAGAACAGCAGTCAATACCAAGGTCAAGACAAATAGCAATGAGTGGCCGTCCTTTCCTGGAAGTCATCAGGGCTGGGTCTGCCCCAACTCACAGCCTCAATGTTTTAATGTATATACTGTGCATAATGGCACCTGCCCTGCCTGCTTAGAAGCCGATGTGGAGGATCCCAAAAGATAATTAGGATGGGAGAGCACCTTGAAAAGTCAAAAGTGGCCTGCTAGGTTTGCTAACAATGGGAATAATGAGTGTCCATCGAGGAGGGTGTGGTGTCTGGTGGGAGCCCTGGGACCAGAAACCAGCACCAGGTGACCTCATGGAGGGTCATCCTGAAGGGGGGCCCTGCTCCGTGGAGAATGCAGGGTGGTGGAGGATGCTTCCTGGAGGCTTGGGAAGGATGCACATGGCCTCCAGGTTAGATAAGACACTGCTCTTCAAGCAACCTCCTGGACCTTGAGGCCAGACGTCTCAGACAAAATGAGAGAGATCGTGGCCAAAACGGAGGAAAAGCCTGGTGTGATGTGGCCACAAGAATGGTGGCCCTGTTCCCTCGTGGCCCTGCCGCCATTAGTGTAGTGACAAGGGGGCCTGTAGTTCTGTCTTTGGATAGAGGCCAGTAGCCCCAATAAATCTGTGGGGAGCAAAGAGCAGAGCCCCTGTAGCAGGGAGGGCTGGCGGCTTCCTTGTCCCTGCTGAGCTGCCTCTGATTCGCACCCCAGGCTCTCTCATGAGCTCATCAGGAAGTCTGGGCTAAAGCTCAGTAAGTTCCGCGCCTCCAACAACCAGAGCTGGGTGCTGGTCAGCGGGGTGCACAGCGCATGGGGGAGGCACAGGCCTACCCGCGTCTGCTGGGCTATCAAGTCAGGGCAAATGAGGAGTGGAAGACGGCAGAACAGCTTTTCCTAGAATCACTGCCAGGGAGTGTGAACATACCAAACTCTCCGACCCTGCCCAGCCTCACTCGGCCATGGTGGTGCCAGGTTTCCCGCTTTGTCCATACTATTCACAGTGGCCTCGTAGGCCTACAGAAATGTGTCCAACACCAACAAGGAGGTAGACTTCCCACCTCTGTAACTCCCAGGTTGGTGGGGGAGCTCTGGTCCCTAACTTTACAGCCCCGTAATCTGTCCAATAGTTAAGTTTCCACCTTCGGGACATTCAGACTAGTTGTGGGACAAAGTCCTTGAACCCAGGAGAGAACACATATAAACCAACCTTGGACGTACACACAAGGAGAAGCATGAGTGAGGGAGTGGGAGCATGGGGGGCTGGACCAGGCGGAGGTGAGTGCCCGTGTCGGGTGGAGTTTGGTTCTCACTGAGTGCCCCTCCTTCCTCCATGCCCAGGTGGTGGAGGAGCTGAAAAGCAGTAGCTGCAGCCAGGTGCTGGAGAGGTACGACTCCTTCTCCACCCAGGCCAGTCCTGGGACCCACCTCCTGCTGCCCACAGCCCACCCTGTCACAATCTATGGAAACCACGGCAGGACCACCCACCTTCCTTCCAGCTTGTAGCAGGAGAGACATGTTAACCCTTGACCCACCCTGCCCAGCAGGCAGCCAGAGGGAGCCTGTGTACAGACCCTGCTCCACATCCTCCCGCCTGAGGCTCAGGGCTGCCCAAGATGGAGAGGGGCTCCTTCCTCACCCACCTACTCCAACCCCTTGCTGTTTCTTACTCAGCCAAGCACACCCTCAAGGTCTTGGCATTGGCCGTTCCCTCTGCCTGGAATGCTCTTCCTGCAGATATCACATGGCTTGCCCCTCAACCTTCTTCAGGTCATGGCTCAAATGTCCACTTTGAACTGAGGTTCCTCCCATCTGGCACCCTCCCTTCTTCCTTTCTCTGCAATATTTTCCACCCTAACGCTTATCACACTGTATTGAATATTTTACTTGTTTAATTTGTTTATGGTCTGCTTCCCCTGCTGGAATGTAAGCTCCTGGAGGACAATGGTGGTGGGAGGGAGGGGAAGGAAGGGGGGAAGGGAAACAGGGGAGGAGGGAAGGAAAAAGAGAGGAGATGTACAGGGCTTGGAGAATAAGTCAAGCTAGAGGAGATTCTCAGTTGCCCACCCCTACCCCCCACCTTCCACACACCCCATGCACAGAGGTAGGGAACCTACCATCCTCTCTGGGTTCTGGTTGTCTACACTGCAGATCTTGAAGCATGTCTCCAGGAACTTTGTGACGTTGCTTTTCCTGGGATGGTGGGGCCCTGCCACCTTGTCTCTGGTTTAAACATGCATGTTTGATAGAGGTTTTGGCCCAGGTTACGGCAAGACCAGCCATGCCCTGTCACCCTGGCAGTCCCTGTCAGGACTGCCCCCCCGAGTGCCCAGCCTCCAGGGCTGCTTCACTGGTGACAAGGGTACCAGATCATCCCTGGACACCGCTCTGCGCTCGGCAAGCTGAACAGTTGGTCACCCTAACAGGTGAAGCCCTCCTGGCCAGTTCTGTTGTGTGAACTCTGGCCTTGCTTGGGAGAAAGGAGCAGGGGTGAAGCACAGGGCACAATCCTCAGTGGGCACTTCCAAAGGGAGAACTTCAGGGTCACTTGCTGGTGGGCTAGCCAGGACCACAGTGTGATGGTGGGGGATGAGGGCAGGGTGAGAAAAATTACTCAGTACCTAGATTCCTCCAGATCAGTGTAAGCGGCCCAACATACTTGCAGTTGACAGGAAGACTGGGCCTCAGTTCCCCCACCTGTAAAACAGGGGTGATAAGCTACTTCTTAGGATTGTATGAGGCTCATACAAGTGAAGGGCTCATCAGAGGGTGTGTGTGTGGGAAGTAACACTGAAAGTTAGCTCTTTTCCTGTTATTAGGACAAAGGAGAGCATTTTGAGACTGTCAGAGCCTAGTACAAGTAGACCCATGGCAGCTCCCAGGGGCCCGGCTGAATGGTCTGGCCATTCCACTCTGTCCAATTCTGTTTCTCCCTGTCCCTGGATGCAAAGCAAGGGTTCTCATGTTGGCTTCCAGACAATCTGACTCCCCTGCCTTCTCTCCCTGCACGTGGTCGGCTGGTTGCAGGGATACCTGATTAAGGTGGGGAACCTGAGCCGGGGGGCCATGCAGTTGACTGGGGAGCTGCTGAATGCAGATCCTGGCTACTACGAGGCCTTCTTGGAGACCCTGCATGCCATCATCTCCCTCTTCCAGGAGCCCCAGTGGGAAATGGGGTGGAGCAATGGGAAAATGGGCATGCGTTAGCCAGTTACTAACCAGGACAGTGGTGGAAAGAAAGTTTAGATAAATCAGGTGGAAAAATCCCAAAAGAAATGGGGAAGAGGGGAAAGCAGGGGTTTCCAAACTCCAATGAGCCTCAGAGTCACTAGGGGTCTTGTTAAACACAGAAGGTTGAGCCCCAACCTGAGTCTCTGATTCAGTAGATCTGGGCTAGGACCTGAGAACATGCATTTCTGACATGCTTCAAGGTCTGCTGCTGCTTCCTGTCTTTCTGTCTAGGACCCCCACTTTAAGAACCTCTGGCTAGGAGGCAGTCACATCAGGAAGCTACAGATCTGCTTTGCTCTGGGTCTCACCTGCTCTCTCGTTACAGAGATGAGGGTCCTTACAAGGGGCCTCACTGTCTTTCATCCCAGGAAGGTGTATCAGGGGTGCTAACTCCAGACCCCAACCACCAAACCCCTGGTCGCTGTCAGGATGGTCTGGGGCTACAAAGATAAAATAGACCGGGATTCACTCTCCCTCAGGGTTCTGTGACCCAATTCCTGAAAAAAAAAAAAAAAAAGGCTACAGATATTTGCGGGAGGGCAACAGACCCTGCAAGCCTTCAGTGGCCAAGGGGACTGGCTCAGTTATTTAAGCACCCGGGCTTCTTCTTTTCCCAATAGCATCGTCTCCCTTCCTCCCAGAATTTTTTTCAGAGTAAATCCATTTATATTCAGGCCAGGGATTGTCTTAAAGGGAAAATGGAAGGAAGAGGAGGGCCTTAAGGCAGGCCGAGTGGGGTGACCACTTGAGGAGGCGGGGGGCGGGGGGTGTGTGTGACTGCGAGCCAGGCATGATCCACGTTTCAAGCCTGAGGCTCTGGCAAGGGACTGTACCTGCCCAGAGGGAATGCGTTTTTCTGATTTGTCAGCCCCAAAATGGCACCTATCTCTAGTTCCCTGGAGCTAAGAGCCACCTTACCTGGCATGCCCTCCTTTTGCCAATGGCTTACCTCCCTAACACACAGGCCAGAGCAGGTCCATTAGAGGGCTCAGCCTCTGTACAGTCCAAATGGCCCATCCTCTGCCTGGCCTTGTCCATCAACCTGCTTCCCTGTCTCTCCCTTGCCTGCTCACTCTCAGGTTCGATGAAATCGCTGGGGGCTTTGACCAGCTCCCCCAGGCCCTGCATGCTGCCCTCTTGCCCGGGACAGTCCAGCTCCACTCGCCAGCAGAGGAGGTAGAGTCATACGGAGACCACGTCCACATCACCTACCAAACGCCTGACCCTCTGCAGACCAGGGTACATCTGACCGCCGATTACCTGATTGTGGCCACCACAGCCAAGGCTGCCTGACTCCTCTGTTTCCGACCACCTCTCTCCCATGGCAAGGAGGACGCACTGCGATCCGTCCACTACAGCAGTGCCACCAAAGTGATCCTGACGTGCACGCAGCATTTCTGGGAGCAAAAAGGCATCTTAGGGGGCAAGTCCAGCACCGACCAGCCTTCCGCTTCATCTTCTATGCCAACCACATCTTCCCCAATGGCACAGGGGTCATCCTGGCCTCCTATACCCTGGACGATGACTCCTCTTTCTTCGCTGTCATGGACATGCCCGGGCAATTGATATTGTCCTGGACGACCTGGCAGTAGTCCATGACCTCCCCAAGGAGGAGGTGCGGGCCCTGTGCCCCTATTCCATGGTCAAGCATTGGAGCCAGGACCCCTACTCCATGGGCGGCTTTGCCTTCTTCACTCCCTACCAGTATGTGGACTATGCCCAGGAACTCTGCCAGCCAGAAGGACAGGCCCACTTTGCTGGTGAGCACACAACCCTGCCCCCCGGCTGGATTGACACAGCAATCAAATCACGGCTCAGGGCAGCACAGAACATCCAAGAGGCTGTGGGCATGGCTTTGACCAAGGACCCCAGAGACCCAAAGAACCCCACTCCAAAATGGAGCTATAGCTACACTTGAAACACAATACTGTAAATCAACTATACTTCAATTAAAAAAAAAAAACAAACACGGAGCTATAGCCAACTTTACGACACCAGGAATTGGAGTAACTCTGGTCACAATGGTCCACCAGGAGAAGTCTCAAAATCCACTCTCTCACTTTATCTCCACCTTTTTCCAAAGATGCCAACCAAGAGGTGCCACATAAGGCCAAGGAACAGAGTCTCTCTAATATTTGGCCACCCATGACCTTGGATTTATTGGCAATGTCTCAACAACAACAATGTGTGATATAGTGATTAAAACAGTAAAGCGTTCATTAAGTTTAAGGCTATCACTAAGTGTTTTATCTACATTCTGGGTGGCATCTAAATAATTATAGAATTGAGTGCTGAGAGTTAGGGAGGTCTTTGATTTCCAAGGACCTTGTCTGGGGTCCTTGGCTCGTCTGTTATTCCTTTAATCTGAGTCTAGCCCTACCTCCCCTCCCCATGTCTACTCCTCCATCTCCCGTGACTGTGAATTTTAAGAGAAGTTGGGAACTTAGATGGAGGCAACCTTGTGGCCAGCAACATGCTCGATGCTCTTCCATGTTATTAAAGCAACCCCCAGTGTACATAGTCTAATATTACTCCATTTCATAGATGAGGAAAACTGATTTTCCAAGAGGTTACATAACTTGTGTGAGGTCACAAATGCTGGTCCAGAGGGATCAAAACCTAAGTCATCTAACCCTAAATCTTCTTGCTTCTACACTCAGTGGTTCTGTCTTATTCTTTTTTGTATTCCTGAAAAAACAATTCACATTGTTGACATTCGGCAATGAATATGTTGAACGCTTGAGTGATAGAAGTTCTCAGAATTCACAGCATCAAAACTGCATGGTCTGCCCTCCATCCTTTTCCTATCCCCCTGGATCTTCTTTGCCTGGCAGCCCTGAGGGGTGAGGAGGCAGATAGATGGAGTCAATACTGCTGAGAACTTTTAGGCAGACAGATGCATGAGGTCTAAAGAGGCCCATCATTTGGCAGTGACCTGGCCTGAATTATGTCCCTAAAGGATCTCTTGGAGGTATGAGTAATCACCCAGAGGGTCACAGGAAGGGGCCAGGTGACTATGAGGTTAAAGGACAGTTCATCACCAAAGGCAAAAAGGTACCTTCAGAACCAGCTGAGAAAGTGTCATTCTCTTTAGAGTCTGAGGCTAGGACAGAACAACAAGGTACCCAAGAACCCTCCTCCAGCTGGGAGGGTCTGGGATCTTATCCTACTTGTAAGCTAACAAGTTAGCTTGCCACAGTTTCATGGATGCTGGCAGAAGACAAAAGACTCATGGGTCAGAGGCAAAGGATTTTATTACTCATGCACAGCAAGTAGCATGAGCTCCCCAAGCCACCAAGTCCCAATGGGGGCAATGCAGAGGTACCCAGGTAGACACCATGCATGTAGTGGCGTTGCATTGCAGCTGAGGAACACTGAACTCAGAAAATTGACCAGCTGTATAGCAAGCAGTAAGCAAACCTGCTCTTTGTCGGGGGTGAGTAGGAGGTGGGGGAGGAGACATTATCTCATCCCTCAACGTTGCTCACTAAAACACAGCTCTGAGAAACAGCCCAAGCAAAGAGCAGTCATGGCCTTGCATTTTAAGCATATCCAACAGGAATGTGCAGAGACACTCAGGCCTCATTGGTGACTGACTTTCCCAACATTGACGGACCCATACCTCAACCACTTCCCTACATAGTGTGCCTTCTAACTCCTTCCTCATGTTCACCTCCATAGGGGCTGGCGCTCCCAGTCTCACTGAGTCCCCAGTCTACCTCACTGTACACATGAAGTTCACATGGATTAAACAACCACTCTGATAGTGGCTCTGAAATCTGGTGAATCAGACCCAAATCCTGCCTTTGGTGAACTTGGAGACAAGCTTAGGGACTGTCTTATTCCATAAGGGCTGCTATAACAAAAATATGATAAACTGAGTGGCTTATAAACAACAGACATTTATTTCTTACAATTTTGGAGTCTAGAAAATCCAAGATTAAGGTGCCAGCAGATTCAGCAGATTTGGGCCCTCCTACTGGGAGCCCAATTTCTTGCTGTGTCCTCACACAGTGGCAGGAGCAAGGGAGTTCTCTGGGGTCTCTTTTATAAGGGCACTAATGACATTCATGAGGGCTCAACCCTCATGACCTAATCACCTCCCAAATCGCCACCTCTGACTACCATCATATTGGGGATTAGGTTTCAACATAAGAATTTGGGGGGGGGCAACAAAAATGTTCAGTCCATAGCAGGGACTATGACATATGTTCAAATAAGTGTGACAAGTGACAGATGATGGTGTTTGTCAGAAATAAAATAGGAAAAACCTTGGGATGCCAGAGGTGGGCTTCTTCCTGGATTATATCTGCTGAAGGCTGATGTCATCCATTATGTAGGGAGCAAGTAACAATCAAGATACAGAGCTATTTCCTCAACACAAAGATCTCCCTCTTGCTATGCCTCTGTAGTCACCTCCACCCCACTCCCTACCCCCCAATAAACACAACCCCTAGCAACCACTAATCTGTTTTCAGTCACTATAATTTTATCATTTATAGAATCTTATATAAATAGAATCATGCAGTATGTGACCTTTTGAGATTGACTTTTTCACTCTACATAATTCCCTGAGGTATATCCAAGTTGTATCCTGCATCGATAGTTTATTTGTTGTTAGTGCTGAGTAGCATTCTGTGGTACGGTGGTACCACCATTTGTTTAACCATTCACCTATTGAAGGGCATTTCAATTGTTCCCTGTTTCCCTGTTTTTTGGCTGTTACAAATAAGGGTGCCATGAACATTTGTGTACAGGTTTTTGCGTGAATATCAGCTTTCACTGCTCTGGGATAAATACCTAAGTATGTAATTGTTGGGTCATATGGTAAGTTCATGTTTAGTTTTGTAAAATATTGTCAGACTCTTTCCTAAATGGCTATACCATTTACATTCCCACTAACAATGAATAAGTGATCTACTTTCTCTTCATCTTCGCTAGCACTTGGTGTTATCACTGCTTTTTATTTTAGCTATTCTGAAAAGCTTGTGGTGATATCTCATTGTGATTTTAATTTGCACTTCAACAACGTTGAACATAAATGTCTTGTCATGTCATTGGCTCATTTTCTAATTCGATTGTTTGCTTTTTTACCATTGAGTTTTGAGAGTTTGTCAGTTATGTCGTTTGCAATTTTTTTTTCCTGTTTGTTGCTTGTCTTTACATCCTCTTAACAAGCTCTTTTGCAGAATAAGTTTTTAATTTTGATGAGGTCCAATTTAATATTTTCTTTTGTGGATCATGTTTTTATTGTCATTTCTAAGAACTCTTCACTAAGCCCTAGGTCCTAAAGGTTTTCTCCTGTTTTCTTATAAAGTTTTTATAGTTTTATGTGTTACATTTAAATCTATGACTCATTTTGAGTTGATTCTTGTGTAAGGTGTGAGCAATTTTTCAAATAAGTTGTATTATTCTTCTACTAATAAGTTTTATATACTCATGGTAGAAAAATCAGCAAATGCATGACATTACAGCAAAGAAAATTTAAATTTTTCATAATCCTACCACATACAGAAAATCAGTTACATTTAGATGTATGTCTTCCCAGCTTTTTTTTTAAAATCCTTTGTTTTTTTATTTTTAGATTCCTTCCAATTCCTTTGGAAGATGAGGGAAGATTTCAAAATGAAACTTAAAGGTTAGATGGAATTTCATTCTCTTTCTTCTTCATCCTTTGATTGGCCAGTTTTGTAGATGAGAAAACTAAAGCTTAGAGAGGATAGACATCTTGCCTTCTGAAAAGTCCAGTCAGGACTTGAACTCAGCTCAACCTGACCACCAGCCATCATTCACCATGCTATACTCCGCACAAGGCTGGATTACAAAAAAAAGCCAACTGCTAGCACATAGAAAAGTAGAGGCAAAATTACTTGTCCAAGGCCTGGGGTCGTTTGGCAAGCCTGCTTGTAACTAATATGGAGGTAGAATATATCCTAACAGCTCTGGCCTGGAGGGCTAAAAAAGGTACCCAGGGAGAAATGAATACTTTGAAAAACAACAAATTAAGCATAGAGGGTCAGAATATTATACAGCTATTAAGATAGAACTTAAGTGTGACCAGTGTTTGTATTACTAAAATAGATTATTTTCTGCAGGTGTCACAATAGAAAAATGGGCAGTGAAAGTTTCTAGAATAAAAACTTTTAAAAAGCAGCTATAAAAGATATTTGGGGAACAATTAGGGGAAATTTGCACGTGCACTGGTATCTGATGATGACAAGTTAACGTTAATTTTCTCAGGTGTGACATGGAGTAGTGTAATACTGTCTGCAACTTTCAAATGGGTGGGAGGCTGGGGAAGCTCTATCTGTCTAGAGAGAAAGAGAAAATGTGGCAAAATATTAACCTATGTCGTATGTAGGTAGAAAGAACACCGGTGTTCGCTGGGTCATTGTTTTAATTATTTCAATTTACTTTCAAAATAAAAAGGTAGATGTTGGGGTGGGAGAGAATCTCCTGACTTCTTTTCATAGCAAAACTTGCCTGAGCCATTGTGAGGAGCTAAGACCTTCCTGAGTCCCCCTTTAGGTGACATCTGCCATTCTAATGGTAGTTTGGGCATTCGGGGGGATTTTTTTTAACCCTGGGCATTGGAAGACTGGCACTTGTGGCAGCACCAGGGTTTTCTTTTGGGATCATTTAGCGCTGTCCGCAATGTTCTTCCCTTCCTAATTAAGGTATTGTAGGTATAGGACAATGATTCACAAACAGCTAGCACCCCTTAACCAGAATAACTCTCACCTCTGGTAATTACTTTCTCCCAAAAAGAAGCAAATACTGTATTTTTGAGGTTAAGTTGAAACGTTGGAACAAAAATCGGGCTTTCCCTGACCGGGAATCGAACCCGGGCCGCGGCGGTGAGAGCGCCGAATCCTAACCACTAGACCACCAGGGAGCACATGACAGTGACAACTACATCGAGCTAGACTAAGTGTAAAAGGTGTGACGTAAACTGGGTTCGTGAATATGATTACATGAACCTCGGGTACTTACACCGCCTCCCTTTTCCACCTAGACAGTCTCTCGGCCACTGTAAATCCGAAAAAACAGGCAGTGGAGAACAGCAGGAACGGTAAAGTCTGAATATGGTTGCCTTCTCAGAAAACAGGAAAAAAAAAACAAAACGCCAGCAGCACGGGGGACATGTTCTTACATATGTTAGCCTAGCCGAAGGTGGCAAAAAGCGCCTGTCAGAAGTGGGATTCGAACCCACGCCTCCATTCGGAGACCAGAAAGCCCACAGGGAAGGTACACACCTTGAGTCTGGCGCCTTAGACCACTCGGCCATCCTGACACGCTGCGAACTGCTTCCTCATACAGAGCCTGCTTCCTGCGGCAGCCTGCTGCGCTGCCCCGCCTCACGGTCCGGGCGGGCTGTCGCTGGATCCGCCCGGCCAGGGCAAAGGAGAACCGCCTGTCGGGCCCCGGCCGCCAGCCGCGGAGCTCTTGTAGGACACCGGGCACTCCGGAGTGCCCAACCTCGCTCTCCCGGGCGAAGCCGGAAATCGAGCCGAATCTCCGGAAGCAAGGACAATCCCGCTAGAAAACCAGAGGGGTTAGTGACCACCCGGCCCAGCAAAGGAGGGAAACTATAGAAGCAAAGGCAAAGAGAAAGCGCCAGGATGCAGCCCACCCGGGGTACCCGCCACTGCCAGATCCCGGGTTCCCGCCGCACATTCCTGGCCCTAGCTGCGAAAACTGGCTAGACGAGTGAATACGAGGAAAGCACTGGAATGTACGCTTGGCACAGGGTAAGCGACAGTGATTACCGTTGTTGTTTCAAAATTATGAGGGCTTTCTGCCTTATTGTCCCTGGCATACCCATCCTCTTAAGGTGCACCCCTCTTCCTCTGCCAAGTCTCCCAGCCGTGGTTAGAGATAATGGGGAGATCAGTGTTCAAGAAAAAAAATTCATTCATGACACTTGTTAAAGCACTGTAAGGAAGACTTTATTCAAGGGGGACGTTATCAAGATATGTGTAGGTACCACTGCACCAGGGTCTTGCAGTGGGGGAGGAGAGATTGGACTCAGCTCTGAGTACAACAAGGGAGAGTGGAAATTTATAGCCAAAGAGAGAGGTGGGGGGCCGTCACTGGATGGAAAATTACTAAGGGGGGGGGGATTCTGTACAAACCGATCTAACAGGGTTCTTGCTGAAGGTAGGCCAGGATATCAGACATCACCTGGCAGATGGTAGAGGACAAGGAGCCCCATTATATATTCAGGGTGATCACATATCAAGGATGGGGCATTCTGGTTAAACATATTTAGCAGGATTCTTGCTAAAAATGGACATTGTAGAGAGAAACATGGAAGTCCAAAAGACAGGCTTAGTTGAAAAAGAGTTCAGGGGAGCAGTTAACAAAGGAGTGCAAAGATAGCAAGAGTGCTTTAGCATCAAACGGAAAGTCCCCACTCCTGTGCTCCAGACCACATACCATTCACTCACTCATTCATTCATTTGTTCATTGAGTCTTTATTGATATAGCAGGGACAAAATTCCTGCCCTGGCAAGCTGCCTGACAGTGAAGGGCACAGTCAGCACAAACAAACATACAGGCTGTAAGGACAAAACAGAAGCAGGGCAATGAGATGGTGGAGGTCTATTTTTAGACCAGCTTGATCAAGTAAGACCTCACTGCAGTGACTTTTTCTAAAAATAATTTACGAAAAGTAAAACACATGACTCCCATGCAAATATATGAATGATGCACAAGTATCAAGATTTTACTCAACTCATTAATGAGTGGCTCTATAAGATGTTATAAGCAATTCAAAGGAGATTTTGAAGATATCATTTTTTTAATAGTCAGCCAAAGGAATGTTGAAAAGAGATTGCTAACAGATGGAAGACAGGTTAATATATTAAGGGTATAATAAACTGTGATGTTTAAGGTATGGTCACTACTTTGGGGTTGTTTTTTTCCACTAGAGATAAATCAGGTGCATCTCTTGACAAATTTTATTTGTATTGCTATAAATAGGAATCTTTGGCCTTGCTCTCAGACAGAAACCGGTTTTCTACAAGTTAATTTCTACCCATATAGAATTGTAAAATAAAGTCAGTAGAAGCCAATCAAAGGTGCACATGGAAGCAGATAATCCCCAAAAGATCTGCTAGACAATGCTAAGCTCTAAGGACACCTAGTGTCCAAGAGAATCAGAGCCAAATAGCAGTTAAAGCACTAAAAACACATTTTATCTGGGAACTACTGCAATAGGGGAAAAGAGACCTTATATAATAGAACTGGGCTCAATTCCAAATACAGCAAGGAAAAGTGGGGATTTATAGCTAAGGAGCAGGGTGGGGTCTCTGGTTGCAAAATGGCTAAGAAGAGACATCAACAGTAGAGAGATTCTTGCTAAACTGATGTAATAGGATTTCTGCAGGCCAGGGTCATCAGATATCACCTGGAGGATGGTGGGGATAAGGAGTTTGATTAGCTGTGGAGGGTGATCAGGTATTAAAGGTGGGGGGATCCTCACTAGACTAACTAGCAGGATTCTTATTAAAATTAGACTCTACAAGGCAGGACATGGAAGCGCAAGGTCAAGGCCTAGTTGAAAAGAGGACTCAGAGGAGCCTGACTAAATTTTGGTCAAAGAAGGAACTTTTGTCACTAATAATCTCTTTTCTATTTCCAAGTTTGGATAATCATTTCTTTCACATTGGAGCCTTAACTGAAGGGAGGACATAAGCATTGAGAGAAGGGGAGGGATGTTTTCCACAACCCTGACAATAATATCCTAATTTCTCTGGTGGCCTACTTGGCCTTCAGGAACTTCTGGCCAGCCTGACCTTACCTCACAGTCTCCCATGTACCCCAGTGAGCTAGCTGCTTTTTCCTCAACATGCTTGATCTGCCTTCATTCCTCTAGCTCACCCAGAAAATCCTCTGAGACCCTGGAGGGCAAGGACCAGGGATGCAGCAGAGAAGAAAACAAAATGTCTGTGCTCAAGAAGCTCACATTCCAGCAAAGAAAGATGGAAAATAAATAAAATAATTATATGTGGGGAATGATAAGTACTGTGAAGAAAAATAGAGAAAGAAGGGTAGAGAGAGATGTAAGTGGTTCAGAAGGCCTCTCAGGATGTGGCTTTTGAGCAGACATTTGAAGAGAGTCAGGGAGCAACCAGATAGAATATCTGTGGGGAGAGAGAACAGATGCAAAGGCCAGAAAGGAGTGCAAAACAGACAATGTGGCTGGAACTGAATGAGAGGGCCTGGTGCCAGCCTGAGTGAAGAGGAGAGCTGAGGTTTGGTAAGATATGGCCTGCTTTCCAAGGATCCTCTGCCTGCTATATGGAGAGTGGACTGCAGAGTGCATGAATGAAGCAAGGAGAAGAGTTGAGAGGCTAGTGCAAGCTCCCTTGGATGGACCAGGGGAACAGCAGGCCAGGTGGTGAGAGATAGTTGAATTCTGGATATATTTCTAAGATGGAGCCAATAAGATTTGTTGATGCACAAGAAGTAAAGAAGTGGCGTGTAACTAGAGGAATTTGGGCCTGAGCAATTGGCTAATAGGGAAGGCAGGGAGGCGGCAGACTGTGGAGGAGGGAGAGTATTGTTTTTGATCTTCAAGTTTAAGATGCCTGTTAGTCATCACTAATGATTAGAGAAATGCAAATCAAAACTACAATGAAGTATCACCTCACACCAGTTAGAATGGGCATCATCAGAAAATCTACAAACAACAAATGCTGGAGAGGGTGTGGAGAAAAGGGAACCCTCTTGCACTGTTGGTGGGAATGTAAATTGATACAGCCACTATGGAGAACAGTATGGAGGTTCCTTAAAAAACTAAAAATAGATCTACCATATGACCCAGCAATCCCACTACTAGGCATATACCCTGAGAAAACCATAATTCAAAAAGACCCATGCACCCCAATGTTCATTGCAGCACTATTTACAATAGCCAGGACATGGAAGCAACCTAAGTGTCCATCGACAGACAGATGGAATAAAGAAGATGTGGTACATATATACAATGGAATATTACTCAGCCATAAAAAGGAATGAAATTGAGTTATTTGTTGAGACGTGGATGGATCTAGAGACTGTCACACAGAGTGAAGTAAGTCAGAAAGAGAAAAACAAATATCGTATATTAACGCATATATGTGGAACCTAGAAAAATGGTACAGATGAACTGGTTTGCAGGGCAGAAATAGAGACACAGATGTAGAGAACAAATGTATGGACACCAAGGGGGGAAAGTGGCGGGAGGTGGGCGGGTGGTGTGATGAATTGGGAGACTGGGATTGACATGTATACACTAATATGCATAAAATGGATAACTAATAAAAACCTGGTGTATAAAAAAATAAATTAAATTAAATTAAAAAAAATTTTTAAATGCCTGTTAGAGGAGTCAAGTAGCAGATAGATACCAGCATCTGGAGTACAGTGGGAGATATAAAGTGGAAGGTCACTGGCCAATAAATTGTATTTATTTGTATCCCTGCCATAAAACAGGGAATTCGCTGGCAGTCCAGTGGTTAGGACTCTGCACTCCCACTTCAGGGGACACGGGTTCGATCCCTGGTCAGGGAGCTAAGATCCCGCCTGCCGCCTGGGGCAAAAAAAAAAAAAAGCCATATAACAGGATGAGCTCACCTGGAAAGTG
The DNA here is from genome assembly GCF_009873245.2 of Balaenoptera musculus. Taxonomy (NCBI): domain Eukaryota; kingdom Metazoa; phylum Chordata; class Mammalia; order Artiodactyla; family Balaenopteridae; genus Balaenoptera; species Balaenoptera musculus. The sequence goes on from NC_045787.1 coordinate 154,507,737, forward strand.
GGTATAGAGGCCAAAGACTGAGCCCTGGGACATTCCAATAAGTTGAGAAAGAGGAGGAAGCAGCATAGAAGGCTGAGAAAGAATGGCCAGTGGGAAAGAAAGAAAAAGAGGAGACTGTGGTGTTGTAGAAGCCATGTGGAGAAAGAGGGTAGAGGAAAAGAAAGTGATCAACTGTCCAATGCTGCCGAGGAGAGTAACTTGAGAACCCAGTGGAGCAGGGTTCTGGTGAGGTTGGAGGACAGACTGGAGGTGGTGACAGTAGATACTGATGCCCTTTGGGAGGTGTTCTGCCCTAAATGGCATCAGCAATATGGAATGCGAGCTGCAGGAGACCACAGAATCAAGGTTTGGGTTTGTTTGAAAACAGACATTACATGATGTGTTGTATTGATGGCAATGATCCAGTGTTGTTACACTTCTTAGCATTTTCTGGACCCCTCTGGCCATGTGGTGAAGACTACTTCTCATGGTTTTTGTTTGTTTAAAAAAAAAAAACTGAGGAGGGACTTCCCTGGTGGCACAGTGGTTAAGAATCCGCCTGCCAATGCAGGGGACATGGGTTCAAGCCCTGGTCTGGAAAGATCCCACATGCGGTGGAGCAACTAAGCCTCTGAGCCACAACTACTGAGCCTGTGCTCTAGAGCCCGTGAGCCACAACTACTGAGCCCGTGAGCCACAACTACTGAGCCCGAGCCCGCATACCATAACTACTGAAGCCAGCGTGCCACAACTACTGAAGCCCGTGCGCCTAGAGCCCGAGCTCCGCAAGAAGAGAAGCCACTGCAATGAAAAGCCTGCACACCGCAACGAAGAGTAGCCCCCACTCGCCGCAACTAGAGGGAGCCCGCGCACAGCAACGAAGACCCAACGCAGCCAAAAATAAATAAATACATTTATTAAAAAGAAAAACAACCTGAGGAGAAATTGATATAACATAAAATTAACTTTTCAAAGTAGCGTTTAGTACATTCACAATGTTGTACAACCACTATCTCCAAAATATTTTCATCATCACAAAAGCATACCTTGTACCTGTTAAGCAGTTACTCCCTGTCTTAGTCAGCTTGGGCTCCTGTAATAAGATACCATAGACTGGATGGCTTAATAAAAATGTATGTTCTCATGGTTCTGAGGGCCCCACCCTCATGAACTTGTCTTAACCTAATTAGCTCCCAAAGGCCCCATCTTAAAATACCGTCACATTGGGGAGTAGGGCTTCAACATGTAAATTTGGGGTGGCACAATTCAGTCCCCAGCACTCCCCATTCCTCCCTTCCTCTAGCCCCTGGCAACCACCAATCTGCTTTATATCTCTGTGAATATACCTATTCTGGACATTTCATATAAATGGAATCATATTATAGACAATCTTTTGTGCAGGGCTTCTTTCACTTAGCTCACACACCAAGTAAGTGTGCATCCATATTGTAGCATGTATCATTACTTCATTCCTTTTCATGGCTGAATAATATTTCATTGTATGGATATATCACAATTTGTCCATTGATAGACATTTGGGCAATTTTAGCTATTATGAATAGTGCTCCTATAAACTGATGTGTACATGTGTTTAAGTACCTGTTTTCAATTCTTTGGGTAAATACCTAGGAATAGAATTGCTGGATTATTGGTAATTCTATTTTGGGTCATTAGAATCTATTTTCCACAGTTGTTGAACAATTTACATTCCCACTGGCCATGTATGAGGGTTCCAATTTCTCCTATTCCCTCCCCAGCTGCTTTTTTTTTTTTTTTTTTGATTATAGCCACCCTACTGGGTATGAAGTGGTGCCTCACTGTGGTTTTAATTTGCATTTCCCTAAAGACTAATATATTTTCATGTGCTTGTTGGCCATTTGTATGTATTCTTTGGAGAAATGGCTATTTCTTTGTCCATTTAAAAACTTGGGTTGTTTGTCTTTTTGTTATTCAGTTGTAAGAGTTCTTTGTATATTCTGGATACTAAACCTTTATTAGCTATATGACTTGCAAATATTTTTCTCCATTCTGTAGGTTGTCTTTTCATTCTTCATAATGTCCTTGATGCACAAAAGTTTTTAATTTTGATTACGTGTAATTTATCTAATTTTCTTTTGTTGCTCATGCTTTTGGTACCCATGACATAAATCACTGCAAGATCTTTTTTGACCCACCTCCTAGAGAAATGGAAATAAAAACAAAAATAAACAAATGGGACCTAATGAAACTTAGAAGCTTTTGCACAGCAAAGGAAACCATAAACAAGGCGAAAAGACAACCTTCAGAATGGGAGAAAATATTTGCAAACAAAGCAACTGACAAAGGATTAATCTCCAAAATCTACAAGCAGCTCATGCAGCTCAATCTCAAAAAAACAAATAAGTCAATCCAAAAATGGGCAGAAGACCTAAACAGACATTTCTCCAAAGAAGATATACAGATTGCCAACAAACACATGAAATGATGCTCAACATCACTAATCATTAGAGAAACGCAAATCAAAACTACAATGAGGTATCACCTCACACCTGTCAGAATGGCCATCATCAAAAAATCTACAAACAACAAATGCTGGAGAGGGTGTGGAGAAAACGGAACCCTCTTGCACGGTTGGTGGGAATGTAAATTGATACAGCCGCTATGGAGAACAGAATGGAGGTTCTTCAAAAAACTAAAAATGGAACTACCATATGACCCAGCAATCCCACTACTGGGTATATACCCTGAGAAAACCATAATTCAAAAAAAGTCATGTACCACAATGTACATTGCACCTCTATTTACAATAGCCAGGACATGGAAGCAACCTAAGTGTCCATCGACAGATGAATGGATAAAGAAGATGTGGCACACATATACAATGGAATATTACTCAGCCATAAAAAGAAACGAAATTGAGTTATCTATAGTGAGGTGGATGGACCTAGAGACTGTCATAGAGAGTGAAGTAAGTCAGACAGAGAAAAACAAATGCCATATGCTAACACATATATATGGAATCTTAAAAATAAAAAAAAAAAGGTTCTGAAGAACCTCGGGGCAGGACAGGAATAAAGACTCAGACATAGAGAATGGACCTGAGGACATCGGGAGGGGGAAGAGTAAGCTGGGACAAAGTGAGAGAGTGGCATGGACATATATACACTACCAAATGTAAAATAGATAGCTAGTGGGAAGCAGCCGTATAGCACAGGGAGATGAGCTCAGTACTTTGTGTCCACCTAGAGGGGTGGGAAAGGGAGGGTGGGAGGGAGACGCAAGACGGAAGAGATATGGGGATGTATGTATATGTATAGCTGATTCACTTTGTTATACAGCAGAAACTAACACACCAGTGTAAGGCAATTATACTCCAATAAAGATGTAAAAAAAAAGAGTGGACCAGAAGGAATGGACTAGAAAGAGAGGTGGTGTTAGAGCAAGATACTTGAAATACCTAGAATACCTTTGAGAGGAACTGAAATGTTGCCAGGTAGCAAGAAGATGCAGTGCTTAGGACTGCTGGGCAGGACTGAGGAAAGCTTTAAAGCTATTTGGCTAAATTCTACTACTGATGTGATATTTTCTTTTCTAGATTCATTTATTCTCGATTTTTCAATTTTAAAAAATGTTCAAATTCCATAAAATATTTCATGCATAAACTAAATTCTGTACTCACCAAACATATTACACTTTGTAGTTTACACTGTTTCGCCACTTTAGCTTCCAGGCAAGTGGCTATGTAGAATGACAGAACTGTTTAACCCAAGTTTGAATCTCCATCTTTACAACCACTGTGCTATGGTTTATTTTGAATCCACTATTTAAATGCAGGTATATGTGGTACCTTAAGCCATGGAGATGCTATATGTGCCCAAAGTGAGCTCAAATGCTTCCAAACCAAACTGTTAGGAACTTACTTTGGAAGTGAGCATGTGTAGCCGAGTGGGCCAACCCAGTAATGGGAGTTCTCCAAATTAACTTCCATGTAGAATGTAATGTTTATTAAAGGACAAATAAGAATGTGCTACTTGAAGCATAAGGATCTTGAGATAGACTAACTGAACTGTAATTCTACAATTGTTTAGAATTTAGACCACTAGGAGATTTTACCTGGGCGAAGTGTTTTATCACAAACATTGTTTATGATTGATAGGGTATGATGGTAAGTAAAAAGCACTGACTTATTTGGTTTTATTTTTGTATTTAAACTCTTTACAGGCAATGCCCCTGACTCTGGTTCTAACTCCACTTGGCTGCCTTTTTGCTGTTTCACCTCCTGGAAGTAGATGCACAAGTACAAGATAACAATGCCCTGGGACTTAAGGTGTCTTCTTACCTTGCTGTAGGGAGCTGGGTGAAGTGGAGATGATTGTCAGAGCAAGAATTGGGGGCAGGCTGAGGAGGAGGTGGTACCAGGCTAGGGCAGGGTAGGAGTTACGGGGTGGAGGATGGAACAATAATGAAGAGTCAGGGTCATCTGATTTAGAGGAGTCTTTTCTTCCTGCTCTTGGAACTGTGTCTCCTTAGTGCCTCAGGGTCCTTCCCCCAAGCTTCCCAGTTGTTTCCCTGCTCTCTTTTGACATTCCTTTTCCCCTGTCCTGCCCACCCCCAAGACAAGATTCCTTCAAGATAAACTGAGCTTTAATAGATCAGCAAGGCCCAGACCCTCAGCTAGTAATGGCTTTGGAGATCCTGGAGAACTCACCAGCATCACATCTGCTATCTCTTAGGCTCCAATATATGGTGTTGGCAGGGAGTAGGTGACTCAGTAGGTCTAGATGCTCGGGTTACGAAGGGGGTCTTATAATAGCTTCTAAACAGCCTCCCACAGTGCTCTGCCATCTCTCCTCCTCCCTCCGTGTTGGACTGCAGTGGTGCACATGGCAAGGGAGAAAATGTTTCCTGCAAGCCATTCCCCATGACTACCCCCATATCACTGTTCATTCTGTTGTCATGACCTTAAAGTGCTCCAAGAAAATACAGACTTATTTTCCAGTCTCAGTGGAGATGTGAACCACGTCACTTATCTCCAACAATTTTCTTGTATGCCCCTTGAACACCATCCACTTCTTGCTACCAAGCAACTTTCAGATCCCATCTCCTTTTCCCAGTGTCCACCAAGAGCTCAGTTTGCTTTCTAGTCTGAAATTACTGCCTTCAGAATATCAAGACTTCAGTTAATAAACTTGAAATAGTCATCTCAAAAGATGCAATAGCCAGACTTGGGTTTTCTCGGTGGAGAGGGCTGAGGGGTAAGCACTTTGTTTTAGGCATCATGTTGGGTGTCTTTACAACCCAGGGAGAGGGTTGGCATAATCAGAAGCAGGCCTTACAACAGAAGTTTTTCCCAACACATGTCCTCACCTCCTAAACATGCTTCTCACCTTATTTTACTGCTGGGGCTGTTAGCAGATTACCTCCTTTCCTCCTTTTCCAGGCCTTCTAGATAAACAGGGCTCTGGGAAGGACACTGATGGGGAGCATTTTTACACACAGCTATAGCAAGCTTCTAGGATTCTTAAGAGTTGCTTTGTGATCAAGTCCTGTCTATTTAGCTCTCAAGGTAGAGCATTTTCTTTAGGGTTTGGGGCTAGGAAAAGAAGGATGGTGTGGTTAGCCTCTGCATGAACTTCAGAGGAAGCCTAAAGGGTGTCAAGGCTGATGAGGCATGAAGACCAACACTCTAATCCAGCAGACTGCAGTCTCTGCTCAGGGCTCCCAACAGGAAGTTTAGCCACAGCTGTTTTAGATATCCTGGAGAAAGTAAACTGAAGATTGACAATGAGGGAATTCCAACCATGTTTCCCAGTTCTCACTGGTGGAAGTGGCTTCATTTCTCACCAGTTGAATGGACAGTCTGTGGAGGGCAAGATTCACCAGGTCCCGGTGTGGGGAGGGTGGAAGCAGGGAGAGATGGTTCATTTTGGGAACCATCCAAATATGGCCTGGTGAGTGGACTGAACAGACCAGGAGGGGAATGCAACAAGAACAGAACTAGAAGAAAGGACTTCAGAATGCTGGTAACTCACAAATTCTTCTGTATTAGAAGCCTGATGCTGGAAGATGGCAGTAGAGGATTGGTTGGATCCATTTTTGGCCCAAATGTAAAACTTTCTAGGTACAGAGAAAAATAGATGAAAGACAGGCAAGGAAAAGGGGAGAAGACAGAAAGAAAAGGGAGGCAAGGATATGCATGGAGGGCCAGAAAGGAGGAAAAAGGGGTAGTCAGAAGTAAAACAGAAGAAATGACAGTAAATGGAGAGAATAAAACAGGAATAAGAGAGAACAGAGATGAAAGGGAAAGAATAAACCCAGGAAATGGAGCAGGATGAGAGGAAAGCAGCAGGGAGTTCTAGATGGGGAGTCCTAGCTTGCCAGGAAATAGGAGAAAAATGTAGGGGGCCTGTGTGGGAAGGGGAAGGACTCTTCCTTACCCTTCAGTCCTCATTTCAGGCTCCTCTTCCCCTAGTAAGCTTGGTTTGGGTGGCTAGTGTTTTGTCAGCACTCTCTACTTGCCCTTCTGGCTTCTCCACCTCTCATCTACATTTGAATACACAAGCACAAAGACCTGGTACAGGGGATGAAGATGACTAAGAGGAGAAATACTGAACTAGGGATGGAGGGGAAGAGACAGGACACTTCCTCTATTGGAGGAACCCTATCTTTGTCTGAGCTTTCCTCACCCATCACATACACCCCACAAAGCAGCACATAAGAAGCCAGGTTCTACTGAGAGCAAATCAGATTTCCCTTTATTTCCATCTTCACCAGGGGGTGAGGCATAAGGAGTGGTCCAGGTGCCTGGATTCTAACCTCCCACGTTTGCTTGGACCTTTACCTGAGCCCATGACATCCCTGCCTGATTTTAAATGTTTCTTCCTTTTCTGGGTATTTACTCTGCAAACACCTTCATTTCTTCCGCAACACACCAAAGGCCCAGGTGCACGTATCTCTGCTACAGCCTGGATGATAACCTAGTTACATCTGTAAATCTGCGATTTTCCGCAAGCATTCGGCAGCAGGGCCTGTCCCAGGGAGACCCCAGGCAAAGCCCGCTCCTCCGGACTAGCGCGGGCAGCGCGCGGAACACCCTCCCGCCACACGCCAGGAAGGAGGACGTGTGGGCACGAAACGCAGCTCTCGCGGACAGGAGCGACCGGAGGGCGGCGCGGATCTCAGCAGTCCCGGTGGCCCGGCGCTCGTCTCGTAGGTCCGCGCCCTCCCGCCTGAGCCGGGTCACCTAGCGCGCTATCTGGTTGAAGAGGTCCCGTTCCACCACGTGCAGTATGACCACGGCGTCGCTGGACAGCTGCTGCTTCAGCACCTGGAACACAATGTCTCCCCGCGACCGGCGTCCTGTGCTCCGCCGCGCCCCCTGCCGCAGCGGCCGAAAGCACCCCTGCTGCTGCAGCATTCCCGAAGGCGAGTCTCCCGGGAGCCGGCCTCCTTCTCCTTCATGTCCTCCGCCCTCCCGGGCTGGGACTTGGGTCTCCAGACGCAGGGCGGGCGAGCTATCCTGCCACGAGCAGAAGCTGCCCGCGTCTCTTATCTACTGTCCCGCCCCGCCCACATGGCCTCACGGAGGGCAGTGGCGGGCCACGCTCGGGTGTGACTGTCCGCAGAACGCAGGCACCGCCCGCTGATGGTCAGGGGGCGAGGACAAACGGGACAGGGCTCCTGGAGATGCTAATTGGCTGGAGAAAACAGATGCCGGACGTTGATTGGATGAGGGGGAGACAAAGGGTGGGAGGAAGGACTCGTGCATAGACTTGGGGCCTGAGAAGGTCTAATCCTGTCTGTGGGTCTCATGAAATTTGGGGCATAAACTGCCTGTGGAGTGCTCCTTCTCCACATCAAATGAGCCGTCTCAGGATTTCGGATCACTGGTTTGTTACCACGCTGTAGCAGTTTGGCTCTTCTTGGACCAGGGGAGTGGAAGGTGGTTTTTCTATTTAGAGAGAAGATACTGAGAACTAAGAGGATACAGCAGTATTATTAGATATGGCTTTTCCCAAGGCAGGGGATAAGGAGGAAGCTAGGGTGCCATCTGGAGTCCAGGAAAAATAAATGTCATGAGGATAAATGTAATGTCCCCCACATGGATCCCTACGCCTAGCTCACAAGTTCTTCATAGGGAGACTTAACGAACTTAACGTGAAAAAAGAATTGGCAGTTTCAGGAGACTGTAAACTCTGTGTAACTCAACAGAGCTAAAGCTACAAAAAGCTCAAATTTAATCTTAACCTTTGCAATGGGGTGATAAAATGGAACTCTTAAAGTCTCAGATTGGGCTAAGGTATCACTAAAGGCAGAGAACAAATATAGAGAATCCCCCCTTCCCCTCCATGCCAAAGAAGTTAGTGCTTCTCTTCAGGATTTATTACAAAGGATGAGGCTTGGCTCATCCCTTACTTCAATGATGTAAGAAATTGAAGAGAGGCTGAGAGAAAAAAAGAGGATTTCTTTGGAGAGGGTTATTGGAGGATTAAGGAATTTAGAGCTTTATTATTTTGAACAGTATCAGACTGACAGAACCAAGAGTGTTCTTGGGTCTCAAATCAATAAAGGACTTTTTATTAACTAAGAGTAACCAAGAATTATGGAACCTGCTTGTGATTTCATCCATGGGACAGAGAAATTAGGATTTTGCAGATGTCTAGTAAGGGACCATGAGGGGAAAGAATAAAGTCTTTTTTTCTGTTTGTCCCCTGTGGAGTCCTGTTCTTTTGATGAATGAAGGATCTTCACTAATTAGTAAAGTATCTGGAATAAGGTGGGTGATCTTTCTTCCAACCTTATACTGGGCAGACAAATATCATGTTGAGTCACTGGTACCACAATTCAAGAGTATGATATCGACAGGACATAGTGGCTTCATCCTAAAGGGTAGCTTATGATCGGACAGCATGTCATTTGGGCTGTTTAGGCCACAGAGGAGAAGCTTGGGATAGCCGACAATCATCATATACGAACAACAAACACACAAGCAAATAAGTTCCTAAACTGATTTCAGAGAACTATGAGTGCTATGAAGGAGAAGGAGGAGGACACAGTGGGGCAGAGAATGACAAAAAGTATCTGAGTAGGTGATCTTGGAGCTGAGATTTACATAAGAAGGAAACAACCCCAAGAAGAGCTGGAGAGTGGGTGCTAGGAGAGAAGGAACTCCCTCCAGCATGCTTGGTACATTTGAGAAGTAGCAAAAAAGTGGGAATAGTAGAACAGAGTGGACAAAGTGAGGAAAGGTGGGGGTGGCTGAGAAGCAGCCAAGGGCCAGACCATACAGGCCTTGAGGCCATAGTAAGGGTTTTGGATTGTACTGGTAAACATGAAAGGTTTTAAGCAGGAGATTTGCTCCTTCCTGCTTTGTGAGGGTGAGAGTGGAAAGAAGCAGATCAATCTGGCAAACACTTTGCACATGTGATTATTTTAGGGTATTGAGTTGGAGAGATTATTTGGATTATCTAGGTTGGTCCAACTACCTTCACAAATGTCCCTATAAAAGAGAAGCAGAGGGAGATTTGATACAGACAAAAGAGGAGGTAGCAATGTGACCGGGGAGACAGAGATTGGAGTGATGTGGTCACAGGCCTGGGAATGCCAGGTCATCATTAGAAGCTACAAGAGGCAAGGAAAGGATTTTCCCCTAGAACCTTTACCAGAAATATGGCCCGGATGACAGCTTGATACGAACTTCCAGCCTCCATAACTATGAGTGAAAAAATGTCTGCTGTTTTTAGCCACCAAGTTTGTGGATGTTACAGCAAACACAGAAAACTAATACAGGTGACTTGGAGTAAGGTTTTAGCAGTGGAGAGGGCCCGAAGTGATTGGATTCAGATATATTTTTACAGATAGTATCAGCAGGACTAGCTGATGTATCAATATATGGTGTTGGTATTACAGAAGAAGAGTCAAGGATCATTCCCAGGTTTTTGTTCTGAACAAGTGGGTGGATGATGGCAACATTTACCGAGATAGGAGAGGGGCAAGGATTGTTAAGTGTTATGTGTTGGCCACACTCATGTTTGAGAAAATATCAACTAGCTTTTGTCACTGCTATGTGCCAGGCACTGTTCTAGTTCTTAACTCAATTATCAGTGTAAAGTGGGCAGTTAGATATGAGTCTGGAGCTGAAAGAAGGCCAGGCTGGAAATATAAACTGGGAGTCATCGGTGTACTGTATTTAAAGCCATGGGGCCAAATACATCAAACAAGAAGAAAGAAAAGAGAAGACTTGGTCCAGAAGAGAGAGGACTTGGTCCAGGGACAAAGCCCAAACCAGAGGACACTCAATCTGTTTTGCCTAGACAGTGGATGAAGATCCAACAAAGGAAAGGAGGAGCCGATGAGGAGGGAGGAAAACCAGGAGTGTGTGAAGTGACAGAAGCCAGCCAACCTGTGGTGGAGGTTGGGGCGTTGCATGGAGGGAAATATCTACATTGTCAGATGTTGCTCTAGGGGTAGAGAGGCAGAGAACTGACCACTGCCTTTAGCAAAGTGGCTACCCCAAGTGGCCTAGACAAGCGCCATTCCAGTGGCTCGGTGGAGAGAAAAGCTCCATGCTAGTCAACTGAAAAGGGAATGATGTGCGGAATAGTCCGCAGCAAATCTAGGCAACTTTTCGGATGACTTTTGACGGGGAACAGAGGAAATGGGCCATAGGTGGTGGTTGCCTTGGGGGTCTGGAGAGAGCTCTAATTGGTTTTAAAGGTGTCTGATTCTGCAGCACGTGTTTGCCTCTTGGTGGCAATTGGGAGGGGGAAATCGAAGGTGAAGTACAAAGTAGGAACAACTGCAGAAGCCACGTCCCTGGGCAGATTGAAGGGGCTGGGGTCGGTGCACGGGAGGAGGGCTTGGCCCTATTTATTCCATTTCCCCAAGCCTTTGGTCACCAAGCACAGGCGGTCGCCGCGGAAGCGACCCGTCCACAGCCCCCGCAAGGCTCAGCAACGAACCTCAACACTTTGTGTGGGAACCAAGGCTCCCAGCAGGCGTTGCGCTGGGCGGCTAGTGCGCAGGCGCGCGCAGCCAGCCTCCGACTCTCCCCTCCCAGGCAAGCCCGGGCCCCAGTTCCAGGCTGGAGCCACCGACGCGAAGGGGGACGGGTTCCTCTTAAAAGAGAAACGGAGGCGGCGCGCGCGAGGTGGGCCCCTGTCCTCCCGCCGCTCTCCGGGCCTGCGCGCGACGCTGGGGAGGCGCAGGCGCAGTCGGGATGAGGGCGGGTGGGGGCGCTCAGGTAAGGCCGGGGTGGGGGTGGGCCGCGGCGGGAGCTCTGGGCGGCCTGGGAGCTGCCTTAGGAATTGGCCCATCCGACGCAGTGTGAGTGTTCAGTGGCGCGGCCCGAGACGGAGTGGGGGGCGCCTTCCAGACCCCCCGTTCCCCGCCCCCCTGTCCCGGCTCCACCCACAACGACCGAACTATGAGGAGCTCTCCCAATGCACACGACCTCTCCTTCCCTCATCAACCAGTTAAGACCCATGCCCTTTTGAAGATGAAACTGTTACCTTACCCTCTGCCCCTTCCTAGTCGAAATTTCCTTACCCATAGCTCCAGTTCTTCACGTCAGTGGGCCCAGGATCAGGCCATTCTGACTTTGATGCAGTCCCCCTACCTCCCACCCCCAAGATACCCACCCCATAGCGCTAATTTACACGCCCTGTAATGGAAGCAGAGGTGGTTTGGACCCAGTGGCAGCGAATGCTATTGCAGTGGTATAGTTCTGCCCCAATTCACCGTTGAGGAAACTGAGGCCCCAGCGGAGGGTGGAGCCGGGGCCTCTGGCCCCGGATCAGGCCGGCCCACACGCGTGTCTCCCCGACCCCGCAGGCCCTGGTACTCATGGCTGCCTCCCCTGCGGACGCGTCCCGCAGGCGGCGAGAGAAGCGGCGGCAGCTGGATGCGCGCCGCAGCAAGTGCCGCATCCGCCTGGGCGGCCACATGGAACAGTGGTGCCTCCTCAAGGAGCAGCTGGGCTTCTCCCTGCACTCGCAGCTGGCCAAGTTCCTGTTGGACCGGTTAGGGGCCGGGTCAAGGGTTCTGGCGGAGGGCACCCAGGCTGCAACACCCAGCACCCTACCTGCCCCCTTTCCCCCACATCAGGTGCTGGCCTGCTGCTCCTTCCCACTGGCAGATTTCTCACTTCAGCACTAAAGCCAGTGTGATTTGTGGCCTCCCAGGGTCTCCCCCCACCTCTTGGTCCCAGAGAATAGGGGACCCCCTAAGTGTGTGAATGCCCAGAGCTGAGGGCAGTTGGCCACATGGGCCCCCACCTGACCTGCCTCTTGTCCCCCTGGCAGGTACACTTCTTCAGGCTGCGTGCTTTGTGCAGGTGGGTAGGGAATGGCTAGGGGTAGAGGATTAGGAGCCAGAGAGAGAAGAGGGGCAACAGGGAGTGGTGTGACCCAGAAACACCCTCCCTAACGGGATTGGATTAGAGGGAGACTTGAGTGAGTTTGGGAAGAGATGGGGGAGTTGGGGAGCCCAAGGAGGCAGCCTATGGAGAAGGGAGCAATATCTCAGAACCCTGGGGTTTGGGCTCTGAAGAATGGTAAACTGGATTAGGGACCAGGGTTGCCCAGGGGGTGGGGGTACAGGGCTGTCTGAGTGTGGCTCTCCAGGATGTGAGGAGAGGACCTCCCAGCTCACCCTGACTGTTGCCTTCACTGCTCTAGGTCCGGAGCCTGTGGCCCCCAAGGGTCTGCAGTATCTGGTGCTCCTGTCTCATGCTCACAGTCGAGAGTGCAGCCTGGTGCCTGGGCTGCGGGGACCTGGGGGCCGAGATGGGGGGCTTGTGTGGGAGTGCTCAGCCGGCCACACCTTCTCCTGGGGCCCCTCTTCAGGCCCCACATCTCCAGAGGAGCCCAATCCGGTCCCCCTTGCAAGTACTGGCCAGAGAAGCTGGTGCCCAGAAGCCAGGAGTGGGCCGGAGCCCGCAGGTAGGCTGGGGGAAAAAAGAGTTATGGAGAAAAAGGAGGGAAAAGTGTTCTTGTCCCTGTAGCTCAGAACCCCATTCTTTAAAAATGATCCTTTCTCCATGGAAAAACTCTATGGTGACAAGGAAATATATCCTCAAATATATTTTTAGGTGTGAAAAGCAAAATACAGAATTGGATGTATGGTATATTACCGTTGGTGGAAAAATAAGAGGAGAAAGGAAAATATTTGTATGTACTTATGAATGTATAAGATATTTCTGGAAGGGCATGTAGGAAACCAGGTTACCTGAAGGAGGAACGAGGTGGCTGGGGTATAGTATTGGAAAGGAGACTTTTCACAGTGTACTTTTCACATGGTTCAAAAAAAAAAAACTTTTTTTTGAATTATGTGAATGTACCATCTCTAAAATAAAACAACCCCTTCCACTCCAGTAGCCTCTGCCCCCTCTTCCTCCTTCCTAAGAGTCTTCCTACCACTTCAGACCTTAGAACTCCACCTGTCCTCATGCCTCCAATACAGAGTTCCTTCCCCTTTGACCCTACCTACGCCAACAGGTTTGGAATCTAAGCATGATGAGAGGACTGAGGAGGCCAGGTTGCCCAGGTGAGTTTGGGGTTGGGGGGGACAGGATAGACCTGGGTGGACAATGGGAGTGAGGGAGCAGGACCTCATGCTTGCCTTCCTTGGACCTGCAGAGGGGTGGAACCCCCGCCGGAGGCCTTCCCATCCCTAGGAGAAGGAGACAGGGAAGAGGAAGATGAGGATGAAGAGGAGATGCTCAGTGATGCCAGCCCATGGACCTACAGCTCCTCCCCAGATGAGCAAGTTGGGGCTGAGGGAGGACGCTGAGCAGAGCAGGAGGAGGGAGGGGGTGACTGGCTGGGGAACCCAGAGCTTTGCAGACTTGAGGGAGGGGCTTGGTGGTGGAGAGGGCAGGGTAGGCTTTGGGGAAGGCAGAAAGAACTAGAGGCTTTGGATTGGGTGGAAAGGAAGTTAGGCTCTGGGGGAAAATGAAAGCTGAAAGTAGGTATGAACAGGGAGCCTGTGGTGGGGGTAGGGTTGTTCTGAGTTTGGGATCTTTGCAATTTAGGGGTTGGGGTTGGGCTGGGGCTGGCTGAGAATCCAGGGAGATAATGCCCTCCTCCTCTTCATTCTCCTTTCAGCAGTGAGCCAGATGCCCCCAGACCACCCCCTTCCCCTGTCACCCATGCACTTAAGGATGGGGAGATACCCCCGGCCCCTGCAGCTGTCCCAGCTCCTCTTGCTTCGCCATCCTCATCAGCATCCTCACTGGGTTCTGGAGCTCCTCTGCCTGTAGAAGTCAGGATACAGCCAGAGCTCAGTGGGACCCCTCAAGCAGACCAGCAGACTGAGCCCCTGGCCAGGTAACCTGATGGCTGAGACAGAGGGCAGGGGCATCCTGGGACATGGCCCTCCCTCGAGGCCCTCTGCTCCCTCTTTGCTGCCCGTAGCCCTGGGAGTCAGGCTCAGTCTGCTCTGGCCTCGGCATGGGATGAGGACACTGCTCAGATTGGCCCCAAGAGAATTAGGTAGGACTGGGGGAAGTGGCTCTGGGTAGGGGAGGGAGCGGAGGGAGGTGGAGGAGAGCCTGCACAAGTCCTCTTGTTTCCTATTCTCCTCCCCCAGGAAAGCTGCCAAAAGAGAGCTGCTGCCCTGTGACTTCCCTGGCTGCGGGAGGATCTTCTCAAACCGGCAGTATTTGAACGTGAGGATGTGAGGGGTACAGGTTGGGTTCTGTGTAGCCTCATGGGTGGAGGAGAAGGGCTGAAGGAGAAGCTGAGGCAAAGAAGCCTAGGGTGTGGGGGGAATTCAGAGCCAGGGAGAGAAGAGTTGGGATGGACGTGCAGAGCTTGCTACAGTTAATAATCACTAATCCAGATGACTAGTAGTTAAGGCAGAAAACCAAGCCTCAGGTGCACAGCTGCTGCTCACTACTGCTTGTTACACAGGCCCTCTGATGACCGCATGGAGATGATGGTGGCATTCCTCAGGCTTTTGGGGTGCTAGTGACTATTCTAAGCACTTGATATGTGTCAAGTCTTTTGATCTTCTCAGCATTCCTATGAAGTGGGTGCTGGTACTAGTCCTGCTTTGCAGATGAGGAAACCAAGGGAAACAGAAAGGTTAAGCATTGCCCAAGGCTTCTCAGCTAGTGTGTCATGGTGCTGGGTTCCTCACTCCATCGGGCTGCCTCGCCCTGCTGGCTCATATGGGTGGTCCTTACTCCAGGAGGATTAGGAGACAGACCTGTCCCCAGCCTCACTGCAGGGGAGGTTTGAGGCACAGAGAGAGAAGAGTCCCAGCCCCACACTCAGCCAGAGCTCTCACAGGGTTCTGAGGCTGGGGGGAGGACCCAGACCTGAGGGATGGTGAAGTCTGGGTGGATGGGATTTGGGAGAGGGGGAGGGTCCCCAAGTGGTGGTGAAGCTCTGGGCTTCTGAGAAGAACATTCAGCAGGGCTGGTCAAACATACTTGAGTCTATTAATGGAGGACACTGAAGTAGCCCCCAGCAGCAGTTTAATTATGGGAAAATGGGATCATGGAGAAAGGGAAAGCACATGCAACTTAGTGAGCCAGGATGTGAAATTAGACCAGATAAAAAGAGAAATATTGCCCAGAAATACTTGGGGAGTTAAGGTTGAAGAACACACTATCCTTAAAAGTGTTCCAGGTTGAGAAAGAGTGTATATGTGTGTGTGTGTGTGTGTGTGTGTGTGTGTTTCCAAAGCAGATTTAGGAGAAAATGATATAATCCCATGGTGAGCTATTAATAAAAAGTAGGCCATCTGAGTGATATTGTTGTACATTGATATTGATATCAAGGAGAATAATCATACCCACCAAAAAAATATGTTCCCATCCCTGGCAGATGGCAAATCCATAGTTAGGGAACCAAGAGTGTCACCAGAAGTGCACTTTTTTGAGGGACCTGGGCATTGCAAGGTGAGGTTGTGACAAGGAGGTGAGATAATGGAAGTTGAGGGCAGGATAGGGTGAGGGCAGAGTTTGGGGTCAGGAAGGGATGGGATTGGGGTGCTCATGTATAGGTGAGGACTGGCCAGGGTGATGTGAGCTGGCGGTGACAAGGAGAACTGTTGTGGGAGAGGGCAGAAGAGCCTGCCTGCTGGGTCAGCTCTGATGGTCGCCCTGAGGAGACCATGTGCTTCCTCCCCTAGCACCACAAGAAGTACCAGCACATCCACCAAAAGTCCTTCTCCTGCCCAGAGCCGGCCTGTGGGAAGTCCTTCAACTTTAAGAAACACCTGAAGGAGCATGTGAAGCTGCACAGTGGTGAGTGGTGGAAATGCCTCCTCACCTCCCCACTGTGGGTCCTGTCACCTCCCCCTGTGAGTCCCTTCATCTCCCTTTGTGTGTCACTTTACCTTCCCCCGTGGGTCCCTTCTCCTCCCCCTGTGGATCCCTTCCCCTCCCTTTGTGAGTCCCTTCACCTCCCCCATGAGGCCCATCACCTCCTATCTGCAGGTCTTGTCACACTGCTCCGGGATAACTCTCACTCACACACTCATCCTGCACTCTCTGTGTGTTTAGATCCTGCCTGCTTGAAAGTGTTCTAGGTGCTGGGATACAGCAGTGAATAAAGCAGGCAGTACTCACCTAAGATGTCCACTCTAGTGAAGGGCTACAAAGAGCTGTGAAAGGTGCTTTGAGCAAAGACCTAAGTGAAGGGAGGAATGGAGGCTTCGCCACATCCACAGGCAGCACGTGAGAGGACCCTAAACTGGCATCTGAGGGCATGTTCCAGGAATGGAGAGGAGGCCAGGAGATTAGAAAGGAAGGAAGAGAGGTCAGATAGGTGGTAGGGGCCTGCAAGACCACCATCGGGTTGGCTTGGCTCCTGGCCAAATGTGATGGGCACCAGTGCGGTGGAGGGAGGGACAGAACTGATTTTAAAAGGAGCATTGTGGCTGCCATGTGGAGAATAGGGGATGGCAGGAATGTGCAGTGCACAGCGATAGTGACCTGGACAGTCGAGTTGGTGAGAAGTGGCTGGAGACAAGAGAGCGAAGATGGAGCCAGGGCTACTGTGGGAAGAACGGATTGTCCATGGGTAGGACTGTGGAGTCAGGGGTGACTTGGAGGGTTCCAGCCTGAGCAACTGGGCAGAAGGTGATGTGATTTCCTGAAAATGAGGGAGAAGCAGGCCTCAGGAAAGGGACATGACATTTTATTTGGGACATGCTACTTAGGTATCCCAGAAAATGTGCATCTCGTGTTCAGGGGAGATGTTGGGCAAGAAAAAAGTGTTCATCGTGAGCACGTGGGTGGTGTTTAGAGCCATGGGTGGAGTGTTCCTACAGGGAGAGAGTGAACATAGGTAGAGAAGAGGTCTGAGCAGGGCAGGTAGGAAGGGCAGCTACAGAGGGGCCGGTGGGGCAGGTGAAGAGAGTGGTATCTGAGGAGCCAAGGGGAGAAAGTGCTCCAGGGAGGAGGGAGGGGTGAGATGTGCCAGTGCTGCAGAGCTGAGTGAGATGAGGATGCGCACAGGCCCCCAGACAGGGTGGTGGGAAGCCATCCTTGACCAGACGACAAAATGGCATGTGACAAGGGAGATGACAGCCAGAATGGAGGGGGTTCAGAGCAGAGACGAGCTAAGGAAGTGTAGACAGCAAGTATGGACAACTCTTTGGAGTTCTACTGTGAAGACAAGCAGAGAAATAGGTGTAAGTTGGAGGGCTGTGAGCCTGAGCACAGAGATGGGAATGATCCCGCAGAGAGGAAAGGCTTGCTGATGCCAGGGTGGGCTGAGCAACCTTAAGGCGGTGAGGAGGGGTGTATCTGAGCACAGTTGGAGGACAGCCACAGGGAAGCAGGGACTATTCACATATATGGGCACAGAAGCAAGTTGGCTGGTGGATTAGGTGGGGGGAGGATGTGGGCATTCTCTCCTGGCTCCTCTCTTCTTGGTGACTTATAAAACGAGGTCACTGCTGAGTGAGGTTGGTAGAAAGAGGAGGTCGTGTGGAAAATGCCCTGCTAAACTCTAGAAAGTGGGAGAGTGAACTGACCAAGGAGTTGCAGAGGCATTGTGTGTGTGCGGCGGGGGTGAGGCTTGACACTTGTAGTTGTGTGTGAAAGTAGAGCTCAACGTGGGGTGAGGGTGGGAGGTTGTAGGTTGTGTTTCTGCCCCCCTTGGCACACGTGTGCCGGCCTGGAGCAGGCCAAGGGTTGTATTTATCCTGAGTTGGGTTTTAACCAAGCAGGCACAGCTGAGGGAGAGAGGGACAGGTGAGTTGGTAGTGTGAGTGAAGGAAGGCTACAAAGATGCCCTGGAAATGAACTGGGCAGAGACGGGAGGGGCACAGTGGGAAGGCAGTGGGCTGCCGGACTGGCAGCCGGGAACCGTGGGGTAACTAACGGGACAAGGTGGGGCCCTGGCTGGAACTGGGACGTCTGAAATTGTGATTTCACGGTGGTGCAGTGATGGGGCATGACCTGGGAATGGTGGCTGAGAAGGGTTGTGGGGGGCGGCCGGGTCAGTGAAGGCCAGGGAACAGGGGACGGGAGTGCTGGACACGTAGAAAACGAACTGCCAGCAGTGGAGGTGGCTGAGGAGAGGGCCTGGAGCCAGAGCTGTGTGGAGTGCAGGAGCGTGATGGGGATGAAGGCTCTAGGGGTGTGTGTGTGGTCTGATGGCAGGGTATACAGAGCAGCGGTGGGACAGAGGTCTACAGGATGCCATGAAAAGCAAGGCTACCTCCTCTGCTGCAGGAGGTGTAGGAGAAAAACCGCAGCAGGCCTGTGAGAACTGCTGGAGATGGCCGATGGGCAGGTGCTGTTAGAGCTGGCAGGGGGGCAGGTTCAGGGAGAAAGGAGAGGGAATTGGCTCTTGACACCCGCAGGGCGTCTGACAGGTCACACGGCACTGTTGGGGGTGGTGGGAGGAGTGAGATATGCAGGCTGAATCGGGACAGTACTCCTTTGGGGGACAGTGGGGGTGGACCAAGGAAGGGCCTCAGCTTGGGGATGGATGCTGGGCTGTCCCCCATGTGCCCACAGATACCCGAGACTACATTTGTGAGTTCTGCGCCCGGTCTTTCCGCACCAGCAGCAACTTGGTCATCCACCGGCGCATCCACACTGGAGAGAAACCCCTGCAGTGAGTGTGGGGAAGAGAACCCGGGATGGGGGGAAATGGGGAGGTGCTGGCAGGACATATGGGCAGTTGGGACCAGGAGGAACCCCTGGGGAAGTCAAGATGGGCTGAGGCCCCTTTCTTCCCTCTGCTGTCCCTGGCTCAGGTGTGAGATCTGCGGGTTCACCTGCCGCCAGAAGGCGTCCCTGAATTGGCATCGGCGCAAGCATGCAGAGACGGTGGCTGCCTTGCGATTCCCCTGTGAGTTCTGCGGCAAGCGCTTCGAGAAGCCAGACAGTGTCACAGCTCACCGCAGCAAAAGCCACCCCGCCTTGCTCCTGGCCCCGCAAGAATTAGCTGGTCCACTGGAGTCCTGTTCCAGCATCTCTGCCCCTGCATCCCTGGGGACCGACGAGGGATCCAGGCCCTCTCTGGCTCCTCAGGCTCCCACACTGCTCCCTTAGCAGTGAGCATTCCCCAGAATTTGGGGAGCCAGGGACTGGAAAGGAGCAAGAAGGGCCAGACGACTGGTCCCTGGGGACTAGGGTGATGGGGAGTGCAGGGCAGGGGCAAGACTGTGCTCTAGGGGAGCCAGGCTACTTTAGTCATCCTAAAGGACAGAATAAACCCAGTATTTTACATGGACGTGTGTGAGCAGAGCGAGTGTTTTGGCACCTGAGGTACAGGAATCTTGATTCCTTTGAAAGCAGGCTCTCCTGGAATGTGCCTGAGTGCACCCTAAGTGCAGGCCCTATTCTTCTCTCTGCAAGCCCCCATCTGCACCCACCCTGAAGACCCAGCTTTCTTTCCCAATTCGCTTTGGCACTCCCTCCACTCTTGCATTCAAGCAAGGCGCTAGGTAATTCCAGAGGGTTGGGCTGGAGTAGGATTAGAGGTATGTGTTCCTGGGCCACATTTGTACTCTCCACTAACCAAGAGAACCAAATGTATAGGGGCCCCTGAAGAGTCTTGCCTTCCAGTGCAAAAATGAGGGGGCTATACATGCAAGATTGCTGCGCTAACTTGGGAAGGGACCAGAGACCTTGGAATTTTGAAAGGGCCAGTCTCTTGGGTGACTCCTGAAGTCTGCAAATACAGCAGCCTCAGGTTTGACAAAGGGA
Organism: Balaenoptera musculus; assembly: GCF_009873245.2. NCBI lineage: Eukaryota > Metazoa > Chordata > Mammalia > Artiodactyla > Balaenopteridae > Balaenoptera > Balaenoptera musculus. Next base: position 154,527,874 of record NC_045787.1, read on the forward strand.
GCTCTTGGCATCTGGAACTCAAATAATTCTTTATTTCAACACCTGCAAGCAAAACAATCGCTGGCCAATTACAGGGAATTTTCAGCCCTGCACTGTGGCCTCTGTGGAGCTCAGTTTCCTCATGGCTCCAAGCTTAATTTGTGTATAGCGTTCTTACTGCACTTGTCAGTGCCCAGCTTTGTGGACCCATGTGGTCTTGACTCAGGTCCCAGGGCTGATGTCCCCCACCTGGAGAACACTGTCCTGAGAGGCACCTTAATCTGTACACCAACAGGTCTGTCCCATGGGACAGGTGGGCAGCCATGCTGAGAGCTCCTGCCCACCTTTACATGGTGTGAAGCACTTCTCTGGGTGCTTCTGGTGTGGAGATATCTTTCAGTGAAGTGAGCTTTGCCACTATCTCTATGCAAATTTCCCATCTCTCAGAAGCTGAGGGAGAAAGTAGCAGAGAGACTAACAGTCAAGTGAAAGGAAGAGGCAAGAAAACCACAGGGCCTGTGGGATGTGACTCCGGCCACATCTGTGGTCATTACCTGAAGAGGCAGGACACCAAAAGTATCTGGAAAGAAGAGGTAGAGGAGACTCAGGCTGGAAAGAGGAGATGGGACAAGAGAAGACAGAATGCTGATGGGAAAACAGGAAACACCTGAGAGCACAGCAGCAGGGATGGGACACACCAATACTTGGGCGCTCTTCCACGCGTGGGGTCTGAGAGGTTCTCCCTGCACCTACACCTCAGAGGGGGAGAAGGACGGACTGAGAACAGGCAAAGAGCTGACAGGGGAAGTAGGTGTAGGGGTGCAGCGAGAGGCCAGGTGAAGTGCTACCAACAGAGATGGAGAAAGGTAATACGCCACGCTGTCCTCCCACAGAACTCCATCTGCGAGTTGTCCCACCCGTCCCTATGGCACTATAAAAGTGCTTGTCTAGCCCACTCCGGAGAAGACGCTCAGCAAGGCTTTCTCAACTGAGACACAAAAAGCCCTGGCTTTTCCTGTCCTGCTTGCCCAGCAAAGATGAGAGCAGTGCCTGCCTTGGCCTGAGTGGCAGCGGCAGCTGTAGCTGCGGCGGCGCGAGCACGTGTGTGGGCCCGCTGGTGCTGCGACAGGGAGCGGCTGTGGCTGAAACACTTGCCACACTCCGCACATTCCGCCGGCCGCTCGCCCAGGTGCGTCTTGCGGTGCAGTGCCAGCTTGGAGCCCACACTGAAGGCTTTGCCACACTCAGGGCACTTGTGGGGCTTGTGGCCAGCATGGTTGCGCCGGTGCACGTTGAGGTTGGACACGCACGTGAAGTGCTTGCCGCACAACTCACAGCGGTAGGGCTTCTCGCCTGTGTGTGTGCGCCTGTGCTTTGTGAGGTCCGAGCGGTCGCTGAAGCAGCGGCCACACTCGGTACACGGGAAGGGCCTCTCGCCTGTGTGGATGCGCTGGTGCACCACAAGGTCGGAGCGCTGCCCGAAGCCCTTGCCACACGTGGCGCATGCGTGTGGCCGCTCTCCCTGGTGGCTGCGCCGATGGCGCAGCAGCGTGGAGCTCTCGCTGAAGCGGCGCCCGCAGTCGCTGCAGGCGTAGGGCTTCTCGCCCGTGTGCGTGCGCTGATGGCGCACCAGGGTGGCGCTCTCCAAGAAGCCCTTGCCACACTCCGGGCATTTGAAAGGTTTCTCACCCGAGTGCGTCTGCAGGTGTCGCGTTAGTGTGGAGCTCTTGCCAAAGCTCTTGCCACACACACCACATTGGTGTGCGTCCGAAGTGCCTGGCTGCCGAAGTGTGGAGTCACCAGGGCTCCTGGCCGCGTGGACACGCAAATGGCTCCGAAGTCCCGCACCGCTGCGGAAGGCCCGCGGGCACTGAGTGCAGCGATGGAGCGTGTCAGCGGGCACGGCCGGTGTCCCCCACGGGTGTGCCCGTGCCTGGTGGAAGCGCAGTGCGCTCTGGCGGAAGGCACGAGGGCACAGAGGGCAGCGGCGGGGCCGCTCGGGAGGGTGCCAGTTGCGCCTGTGCAGCAGCAGAGCCGGGAGGTGTGGGAAGCCGCGGCCGCAAGCTCGGCAGCGGCAGGAGCGGCTGCGCCGCCTGTGCGCGCTCTGGTGTAGGTCAAGGCGGCCGCTGTGATGGAAGCTCTGGCCACACTCATTGCAGATGTAGAGCGTCTGGCCCGCATGAGCGCGTCGGTGCGCACGGAGGTCTGCGGCCTGTGCGCAGCGCTCGCCGCACTCTAGACAGCGGAAGCGGCTGTCGCCACCATGGGCGCGCTCATGCCGCAGCAGCACCGAACTGTAGCGGAAGCTCTTTCCACACTCACTGCACCCATAAGGCCTGCCGGCTGCTGCCTCTGAGGCAGCGAGCATGATGAGGGCCAGCCGGGCGCCCTCAGGGTGCAGCGTGCCACTCACACTCTGGAGTCCACCTCCTCCAGCTGAGAGTTATTTTCAGTTTTCTTAAGGCCTAGAAAGGGAACGGTAGCAGAGGGAAGAGAGGGAGGCCTGGAAAACTGGTCCGCGGATTCCAGGGTTCCTTCTCTCACAGCAGGGGCTGTGGCTGTTTCAGAGGTGGGCTGCAGCTAGCTTTACCATGTACCGTGAGCCCTGCAGGGAGAAGGTCACTGTGAGCCCCAGCAACATCTATGACAGCTACACCTTGGGGAATGGAGGGGCAAGCACAGGCTCCCTGTTTTCTGTACCTTCCTCAGCTAGACCGTCTCTGGAGTTCCACTCTCCAACAGGAGGCAAAGCCATGGGAGTCCTAGAAATATGGGGGGGAGGGGTCCTTGTGCCACCAGGACGGGCAGGAGGGACTCAAGAGGGGAGCTTTCCTCCAGTACACTGCTCGGAAGGGAAGGAAGAGTGTCCAGCTTGTTTTATGACCTTAGACCAGGGACCTTGGCCTGGAGATGCACTAGGAAACGACCAAGGAGGGATTGGTAATGAGAAGTCCCCTGGGCCTAAACCACATCAACACCTTCCTCTGAAGACCCAGGGTTTCCTGAGTAACCAGTGTGAACCCAGCCAGGCCTGGGCTGGAAGCGGTGAAGCATAAACCTATCCAGCAGCAGCCTGGGCAAAAGGCTCAGGAAGGGCTGGGACCTGGGCAAGGGGAGGTATCTGAGAAAACCCAAAGTATTGCTCCTTGGCTTTGGACAGCACCTGATACACAATCACACCACATCAGTACACAGTCTCAAAGGTCCCTGGCCTAGCCTTGAGAAAGCAACTCAGGACCCAGGAAAGGGGTAAAAGGAAGCATGAATAATTCACAAAGAATATTATCAAAAGTTGATGGCATTATCGAAGAAGTGATTTTCACATTTCTAGGGAAGGCTGGGGAGAAGGAAGGGACATCCTTTCTAATTCTCAGGGCATTCAAGTTGTTTGCAAACATTCTGCAGACTTTCCTCATTGCCCCAGCTCCAGGGATCTGAGAACGTGGAGTAGCAAAGAAGCCCCTTTATGGGGGTGGAATCTGCGCTGCTATTTTCTTTATCTCAAATGGTATCCCTGAATCCTTCTGACAAGTTGGTCAGGGTGGCTCTCTGTGAGCAGGGTCAGCATTTGTGCACAGAACCTCCTGTGCCCTCTATTTAGAGCACATATTGGGCCGCTCTCCTCACCTGACTGGCCTCACCACTGACTGTTCCCCTCAAGATCCATGGATCTGTCCCCAGTTCAGTTTAGTGGGACACAGGAGACAGGTATAGTCACTATAAGTTATAGGCCATGTCACCCAACAGATCAGTGAGAGAAAGCAAACAAAATAGTCATCAGTCATTTTCTTATTAGCAGATGGAAACTCAAATACCCAGAACTGTGGTTAAAACACCCCATAGATGGGGTCCTCATCTTTTGGATGCAAATGGAATCAACTGAAAATAGCCTTTAAAACCACAGACCTGCATGGGTGGGCTCTGAAGCTTCTGTTCCCCTCCTTCTTGGGAAGGAGTGGCGGATATAGCATGTTCTCTCCCTGTACCTCTGGAGCAGGATGTGCTGTGCCCTGCAGGAAGGATAAAATAAGAGGGACAATGTGAATTGAAACTGAGCAAAGGGGACAGACGCAGGTAGAAGAGAAAGAAGGAAACATTTCTTGGAAGAGGGTATTTTTAAAATGGATATTTTCAAATATAAAAAACTAACAAGAATAGTACCACAAATCACTCACTCACCTTCAGCATCTATTTACATTTTGCTATTTCGTTTCATCTATGACACTCCCCCCACCCTACCCAAGCGCATACACTTTTTTGGGGGGGCGGGGGTCTGGAGTATTTTAAATCCTAGACATCTTATTCAAAGAGGATGAGTTTTAAACAAAATCTGCAAGCAGGGAGGGAGGGAGTGTGGGAGGGAGGGAGATGCAAGAGGGAAGAGATATGGGAACATATGTATATGTATAACTGATTCACTTTGTTATAAAGCAGAAACTAACACACCATTGTAAAGCAATTATACTCCAATATTTAAAAAAAAAAAAAAATCTGCAAGCAGGGGCAAGAGCCCCTCTGCAGACCTGAGAGCAGACTTTAGAGGGAGTTTCTTGGTTCTTCCAGAGAGAGTTTTCAGCCCAGACACTTGCTTGGGCCTCTAATTCTAGCTGGTCAAATTCAAAAGAATGTTTGCCCTTGTGTGAATAAAACCTTCTCTCAAGGGTCAGTGGTTGATCCCAAATGCCAAAGAGAGCAATGCTTATGTCCTAGTGAGTATTCCCCCTCACCTGAGTGTCTCTGGAGACCCTGGCACCTCTCAGGCCAGGTTTCTGGGATTACACCCTCTGCCAGGCTACTGCCTTCAAGGGCACATGTCCAAGGAAGGTAAGACAAATGCACAAATGAAAACACACACACATAAATGACATATAAACAAAGATACCATTTTGCCCCATCACAGACATGGAATAAGAGACCCTGGTCAAGGGTGCAGGTTTTGTGCTTGAGTGCCAGAGTGCATCCTTCAAGTCTCTCTTCTGTACCTCACCCCATGTTGGAGCTTGCCCTGGAAGGAAAGGGTCTATGCTTGGGAGGAAATCTGAAAGAAAAAAAAAAATATTACTGTGCCAAAAGAAGAACGATTTCTAGACTGTCCTAACCATCATTTTCCTGATTGAGTTCTGAAGTTGCTATACCACCAAATTTCTTTGATTTTTGGAAAAAAATAAGTACAAGGGAGGCTTCAAAAGAGGTAAGGGGGTAATTACGTGTGAATTGATGAAAAGTCCTAATTGTTCAATACTTTAAAGTATTTTAGTACCTTTCAAGTATTTAATACTTACAAACTTATTATACGTAACTAATAAAAGACAATTACTAAGAAGATAAGCTAATGGCAAAAATTAATATTCACAATAAAGATAAATTTGTTTCGTATACCACGAAACTTGTTTCTTAATAGATATTGCAGGCATTTCATGCCATATCTAACTGTTCACAGGAGTGTTGGACTTAATCAGGATTTAGTACATTTACTAACAATCTACTGTGAGAGAAGTGTAGTTCTTTTTCTTCTGAGTTGTGTTGTTCAGTCAGTATAAAGATTTTCTTCCCTGGTTATCTTTTCTGCCAGGCCACCATTTCTGGGGCATGATGAAGAGGCAAGTGATCATCTCACAATTCCTCCATCTTGAAGCCAGTGTTGGATAAAACTGGTCTGGGCTGCAGGAGTGGGTCTGAGGGCTGTCTCAGCTGTGCTGTCTGCTACAGTAGCCACAAGCCACATGTGGCAACTGAAACTTGAAATGTGGCTGGTCCAAAGTGAGATGTGCTATAGGTCAAATACACTCCTAACTTCAAAGACTTAGTATGAAAAAAAGAATACAAAATATCTCATTAATAATGTTTAATGTTGACTATATGTTGAAATAATATTTTATATATATTGGGTTAAATGAAATATATTTTTAAAATTCATTTCACCTGTTTTTAAGAAAAGTGATGATTACAAATGTGGCTCACATTTTTCTTCTATTAGATAGTGTTTGCCAAATGGCCTTTCTAAATCCTGGAACAATGTACAAAGGGAGGCTGACCCACCTCACAGTCCCTGAAGGGGATTGCATGGGAAGAGGCCACCAACTGCCCTGACCCTTAGAGCCTCAGTAACCAGAAGACAGCCACTCTTCTCATCTCCCAAGATGTGGGGCTCTGGCCACACCCTCCAGAGGGCCCATGTGCTCTTCAGGAAAGTGAATATCTGTACTGCCATCTAGGAGACCTGTTTGGGACTTGGGGTTATAACTCATGCAAAGCCTATCACTGCTACTCTCCAGTTATTACTAGCATCAATATGGAATGGCTCTCATATGTTTCTGTGTATGTACCCCTTTCATCCTCCCAGTAGTCCTTTGAGGTGGGTACTACTGGTTACCCCTATGTGACTTGAGGTTCCCCTGTGGTGCAAGCTCATCCAGAGCCACAAGGACGGCAGGTGGGTCCAGGGACAGGAAGGGGATGGCAGGCTGGGAGGCCCGTCTCTGGCTCTCCCCGATAGTCCCCAACTCTTCCTGGCCCTGGCCAGCTGGCAGCAGTGCGGCAGGAAGCCCCAGGCAGCCCCAGGGACCACCATGGGACCGGGGCTCACTCTGTGTACTCTGCGGTGGATTCCTTTGCGGTCCTGGTAGAGGAAAGGAAACAGTCAGCCTAAGAAGTGGTTTGGGGAGCAGTAGCTGCATTCGGGAGAGAAGATTCTTCTGCTGGCCTCTCTATATATACTTAACCCCCACCCTGGTCCCAGTCCTAAAGTCTGTTGCCCAGCCCTAATGACAATGTAGTCTCCAGGACTCTGAGACACCCCTAGAGGCTGCTGAAATTTACATCCATCTAGAAGCAAATAACCCACTTCTCACTGTTGGGAGGAGGAGGGGGGAGGAACTGGATGGATGGAATAGTTTCCCTGACCCTCTGAAGCCTGCTTTGGGGCCTTTCCACTTGTAGTTCTTTCTACCTGAAAGCCCCTTCTCCTCCGTCATTCAGGGCTCTGCTCCAATAATTCCTCCTCAGAGAAGCCCTACTGAGCGCCTTCACTCCTCCCAAACAGTGATTCCCAATCTACTCTGGAAAGGTTTCGGTCTCTTTTCTAGGTGAGCATGGGGTATGAAATCCAGAGCACCAGAATGGCCACTTCTCACTTCCCTTTTTCCCATAACAGAAACAAGGTCCAGTACTTTAAAAGACATTGCCCCTTCCAGCTTCAGATCCAGTCTGACATGTTTAAGGAGTTGGTGGAAACAGGAATGACAGCTCCCTCCCCATTCCAAGTACCCAAGCCCGATCATGATCCAAACAGATTCTTTTGCAAGGTTTTTTCACAAAGATTTTCCTGTGAAATCTGGGAAGTGTGGAGAATGTATGTATGTTGACAGGGAGAGAACATAGTAGGACAGTTTATTCTCTATGTTCCTTTGACACATGGGCAAGACTACAGCCCAGAGCCAGAGGAGCCCAGAACTGGGATGAGGAAGGGACTATACAGTACTTTGCACTCTTCCTAGGCCTAGCAAGAAGTTGGGCACACATAAGGCATCTAATGATTTTTTAAAATGATGTATTAATCTGGAATGCAATTCTTTCAAACGTTAGGTCCCTGGAGGAGAGGGCCTCTCTCTAGTCATCTTATCCTCCACAGCCCTATCCACTGCATAAACTGCAAATACTCTGACTTGGTTTACTAAGTCCTTAACTGCAACCTGTGTAGGAGACCGGAGAGGCAAGTGTCCAAATTCTGGGTCTTCCATTACCAGCTGTGTGACCTTGGACAGGGGACGTGGGGTGTCTAACACTCCTGCCTGAGAAAACTCAGTAAAGGAAGCTGTAATAATGTTTCCTATGAAAAGAGGGAAGGTGTTAAGTCTGAGAACTGCAGTTCCCGAGTTTTTAGGATTTACTCTTCCCTGGTAAGTTTTATGGAACCCTGAAAAAGAGGTCTGACTCTTACCGCCTAAGCATCCTAAACGTTCTGCAAGACCTTTTTAAAGTCTTTTCCCCCCGACCCACCCCCCACAAAGAACCCTACTTAACAGGATTAGAGCAGTGTGGGGCTTTCGTAGACCCTCCCCACACACCGGCAGCTTCGAGACTAAGTAGTGACATTGGTTACTCATTTTAAGACTTGGTGCCTAGTACTTAACGGGAGCTGAGCACAACTATTCGAGGAATGAGGAACGCCCCACCTGGGCAGGTCGCCTTCCCTGGCCCTCCCGCAGCGCAGCCAATCCCGGGTGCAGTCAGTTTTCGTCACGAGTTACTGGTCAGATTCTCCTTGCACGAAACTTCCCACCCCGGGCCCACCCCAGCTCTTCACACTTGGCGCCAGCCCACGCGAAGGGCAAGATAGGGCACCAAAAACGTAGTGGAGAGTAGGGGGCGTTTAAAACATCGACCGAGCCCAGAGGCTGCCGCTGCCCTTTTAAACTGACTCAGCCTGGCAATGTCCGCGTCGTGGGGCCGCCAGCCGCGAAGGTCACCAGAGTAGGACCGGCGAGGACAGACGGAGGGCAAGGCCTGGGAGGAGCAGGCCGCGAGGCACCAGCGGGCGGGCGCCGGCCAATCGCTTGCTCCGCGGCGCTGCCGCGTCACTCGTTGCCGGGGCGTCGTTCCCGACGGTTGCAGACGCTAGCCGCTCGGAGCGGAGGGAAGAAACCGGGCGCAAGTTGGGGACCACTGCCCAGCGCTAACTGTCCCTCCCAGCCCTTCGGTCCCCTCACCGGTCGCCGACTGGATCCTCGGACACCGCGCGGCTCCCACTCAGCTGGCTCGCCGACCCCAGCCTCCCGCACTGCGGGACTGGGGCGGGGAAGGGAGGGAAGGAGCTAGCGGAGCGCGGGGCCGCAGAGTGGGGGGAGCTGGGAGGCGCCTCGGGATTGGGGGTCACGCTCCAGCCCCGCTCTCCCGGGTTGGCCAGTGGTCTGCCTCATGAGGGCCGCGTCACCGGTTGCTGGGAGGACTAGGAGACGTAAGAAGGCTTCACTAAAGGTTCAGGCTCGCCTGCCCAAGCCAGAATCCCAGTAAGGGGGCGGAGCTAAAAGGCGGAGCCTAGGGAGACTCCGGTCCCTTCTCCCTCCCTGGTCAAGGCCCCGCCTTCTTCCCAGGCTTAACCAATCCCTGCCTCCTCCTTTGTCCACGTGCCCTCCCCGGTCCTCTTCCAGCCCAATCAAAGGAAAAGGCGGTGACCCACGTGCACCGCCTCAGCATCCAGTGGCGGGGTCCGGATGCTCTATATGGTGTTCCTGCCGCTCACAGGCGCCCGCTGGATCGCCGAAGGGGGTCCCCGCGCGGGTGCCTGACGCTGCGTGGCCTTGGGGGCCACCCGCCCGAACAGTCCCGGCAGTAAGTTAGTGACTTCTTACAATGAGGCCAGACTTGATACCTATTATCTTCCTCCTCGCCACAGCTCTGCCAAGGAGGCACCCACAAATTAATGACCCATCCAGGGTCGCACTGCCAGGGTTGGGGGTACTCCTGGCCTGCTTGCCAATTGTCTCTACAAGAGCTTACTGGCTGAGCTCTCTGTGCAATGTCTTGTTCCACTGAGGTGTGCTGTTAGTATTGGTTTCCGGAAACGCTTTTGGGAATGTGACCATCCCCTCTTCAGGGCTGCCTATCAGACTCTGGATGATGGCTCTCAGGACCATTGTTTACCAGTTCTAATCTTCCTTTCAAGGTCACTTAGTACTACGCATCCTGCCACTCATCCAGAGCGGTCGGCCCCTCTTCTCTGCTCAGGGGTTCCCTAAATCAGTGTACACTTAGATCCCTCAGACCTTCCCCTTGCTTTTTTATAAGCTAAACAAACCCATGCATAAGCACACATATTAAGAAATGGAATATTTCCAGAACGCCAGAAAACCCTTTGGCCCACCTCTTGTCTCTACTCCCACAGAAAGAGTAACCATAATCCTGACACCATAAATTAGTTTTGGCTAATTTATAGTTTTGACTTTATATACACGGAATCATACTATATGTACTTTTTTTGTTTTTTTTAATTTTACACTTTATTTATTTATTTATTTTTGGCTGTGTTGGGTCTTCGTTTCTGTGCGTGGGCTTTCTCTAGTTGCGGCGAGTGGGGGCCACTCTTCATCGCGGTGCGTGGGCCTCTCACTATCGCGGCCTCTTGTTATGGAGCACAGGCTCCAGACGCGCAGGCTCAGTAGTTGTGGCTCACGGGCCTAGTTGCTCCGCGGCATGTGGGATCTTCCCAGACCAGGGCTCGAACCCGTGTCCCCTGCATTGGCAGGCAGATTCCCAACCACTGCGCCACCAGGGAAGCCCCTATATGTACTCTTTTTGAGTCTGATTCTCTTGCTTAACTTTACATATGTAAGGTTTATTCATATTGTTGAGTGTGGTTGTAGTTAGTTCATTTTTGTTGCTGTATAGTATTCCATTGTGTGAATATACCATACTTGATTACCTGTTTTACTGAATAAATACAGCTGATGGACATTTGGGTTGTTTCTAGTTTGGGGCTTGTATTAGTTTCCTAGGGCTGCTGTAACAAAGTACTACAAACTGAGTGACTTAAGCAACAGAAGTTTATTTTCTCACAGTTCTGGAGTCTAGAAGTCTGAGCTCAAGTGTCAGCAGGGTTGGTTCTTTTGGAAGGATATGAGGAAGAATCTAATCCATGCCTCTCCTCCTAGCTTGTGGTGGTTTTGGAATGCAATTGAACTCTGCTTTGAAATCCACCCATTCTTAACAGTTTAGTCAAATGCCATCTTCATAAACCTGGAGATGCCTATACTAGAATGTGCTCTTCTCCCCCATAGTTTAAGGGAAGGGCTTTGCCCCACTCACAAACAATGCCCTGAAGCATGAGCACAGTGCCTGCTCGTCACAGATACTCAATGAATGTCTGCTGATCCATGTATAGCATCATGGTGTAAGGAGTACAAGTCTGGCAGCAGGAGGCAAGTAAGTGGAAAACAGACACAGGATGCAGGCCTAGGGTGATGACAGCCTGAACCAGGAAGGAATGGAGGTGGGAGATGTAGATACATTTTAAGGTAGCATTGTGTAGAGCAGTGGTCCCCAATCTTTTTGGCACCAGGGACCTGTTTCGTGGAAGACAATTTTTCCACAGACCGGGGTGGGGGGTGGGGGACAGTTGCGGGGTGATTAAAGAGCATTACATTTATTGTGCACTTTATTTCTATTATTACATTGTAATATATAATGAAATAATTATACAACTCACCATGGTGCAGAATCAGTGGGAGCCCTGAGTTGTTTTCCTGCAACTAGATGGTCCCATCTGGGGGCAATGGGAGACAGTGACACCCGAAGTGTGTTGCTTATGTCCAACCTACTCTGTAATCTCGTTTTGGTCGCTGTCACTGCAGAAAACCCTGCTTCACAAAGATAGGATGCTGGAAATGGAAGCAGGCTTTTCAGTGCTTTTGTGGCAATCTCAGGATATTCTGCCTTGACTTTAATCCAGAATGTATGGAGATCTTAAGTTGTCTCAAACATACTTTTAAGGGCACTGTCATTTGCGATCTCAAGCAGTTGATCCTCTTCTAGCATGAAGTCGATTCACCTGGCTTATTCACAAGTGGGTCGCGGATCCATTCCTTCCCAGTTCGGGGATCTTTTGTGGTTGGGAAGTAATGCACAAACTCTTTTGAAAGCTGAGACAGGTGATCATGCACCAGCTGGGAGAAAGAAGGCCCTGGCTCAGTCTCTTTCAAAATCTCTGCTAATGTTTAAATGTCAAAAATCCCAATGTTCACTCATCACCCCCTTAATTACAGTTTGGCTTTGAATGCAGCCACTTTATCTGCTGACTTGAAAACAGTTGTCGTTCTCCCCTGAAGTGACAGATTGAGTTCATTGAGCAGGCTGAATATGTCACACAAGTAAGCAAGTTTTGCAACGCATTCTGTGTCACTGAAATGTGCTGCCAGTGGTGACTGTTTTTCTAAAAATCTCTGGAGTGGCTCTCATAACTCAAAAACTCTGGCCAGTGATCTACCTTTAGAAAGCCATCTCACTTCTGTGTATAAGAGAAGACGTGTGTGCTCTGTGTCCATCTCCTCACAGAGCTGCATGAACAGACGTGAGTTAAGGGCATGTACTTTAATGTGGTTGATGGTTTTGCACATCCTGCAAAACGTTGTTAAGTCCAGGTGACGTTTTTCAGCTAGCCAGCATTTTTCTATGGATGACACAGTGCGTAGACTCACATTCAGAAGCGAACTCTTTGACCCAGGTAGTGAAACCAGAAAGCCATCCAGTCATGGCAGCTGCTCCATCCGTGCATATACCAACACAAAATGACCAATTCAGTTTTCCTGATATGTAATCATTGAAAGACTTGAATAGTTCTGCAGCTGTGGTGTTCGTTAGCAACAAAAGTGCACATAACATATCCTGGTGCACATCCTCCTGAAAAATATATTGCACAAAAACAAGCATTGTTGCCTTGTTGTCAACATCAGTAGACCTGTCAACCTGGATTGTGTACCACCGTGACTCATTAATCCTCTCTAACAATTGTGCCTCAGTATCCTCTGCTGTTTCATCAATTCATCTAGTTATGGTGCTAGCCAAAAGAGGAACACGTGCCACCTTTCGAACTGCAGCGTCTCCTAAAAGTTCACGACAAATGTCCTTAGCAGCAGGCAGGATCAACTCTTCACCAATAGTAAAGGGCTTCTTAGCTTTAGCAATGCAGTTAGCCACCAAGAATGATGCTCTCAGTGCAGACACATTTGATGAAGTGGTGGCCTTCAATAATTGCTTCTGTTCTTCGTGTTCACATTTTTTTCTCTTGAAAAACCCCAGAGGCTTGTCTTTTAATGCAGGGTGCTTGGTCTCCATTTGGCGAAGCAGTTTTGAAGGTTTCATGGCTTCGCTGGATAGCCAGTCGCCACATATTATACAAAGCGGGCTTGGAGAATGTGAATCACCTGTTGCAATGAACCCATAATTTAAGTAGGACTCTTGGTATTTTCTTTTAAATGCAGCTTTCTTTTTGTTGGCGTCTTAGAGTCTTCTGCTGTCCCATCATTGGGTCTTTCCCCCTTTTCAAAGAAGTTCTCCAGCGACATTTGATTTTTACTCATTTTGGCTAGGGTTAGCTTGTGGGCTTACCAAAACATGACTGAGACAAGTGTACAGTGTGGGAAAGAGGCGCGGATGGAAGTGGTAAATAAAATAATGGGTGGGCCACGCGTGGACTAAAATGTGTCCAATTCTGACTTAAAGTCTGCCAGCAGATGCAGCTGTACAATTGAAGTACATCAACTCACTTGCCACTATAAAGCCTGCCACCAGCTGCAGCTTAATTGTCACTTGCCACTCACTGATAGGGTTTTTTTTTTTTTTAATTTATTTTTTAGGCTGCATTGGGTCTTCGTTGCTGCGCACGGGCTTTCTCTAGTTGCGGCCAGTGGGGGCCACTCTTTGTTGCAGTGCGCAGGCTTCTCATTGTGGTGGCTTCTCTTGTTGCGGAGCACGGGCTCCAGGTACGTGGGTTTCAGTAGTTGTGGCACGTGGGCTCAGTAGTTGTGGTGCACGGGGTTAGTTGCTCCGCGGCATGTGGGATCTTCCCGGACCAGGGCTCAAACCCGTGTCCCCTGCATTGGCAGGCAGATGCTTAACCACTGCGCCACCAGGGAAGTCCCACTGATAGGGTTTTGATATGAGTCTGCAAGCAATTGACTTATTATGGTCTCTGTGCAGTCACACCTCTCTGCTAATGATTATCTGTATTTGCAGCCGCTCCCCAGCGCTAGCATCACCACCTCAGCTCCACCTCAGATCATCAGGCATTAGATTCTCATAAGGAGCACGCAACTTAGATCCCTCATATGCGCAGTTCACAGTAGGGTTCGTGCTCCTATAAAAATCTAATGCTACCGCTGACCTGACAGAAGGCGGAGCTCAGGTGGTAATGCGAGTGATGGGGAGCAGCTGTAAATACAGATGAAGCTTTGCTTGCTTGCTTGCCACTCACCTCCTGCCATTTGGCCCAGTTCCTAACAGGCACGGACCAGTACCGGTCCGTGGCCTGGGGTTTGGGGGCCCCTGGTGCAGAGGATGACTGGTTGAGGATAATTCCAAAGCTTTACAAGCCAGATAAATGGACTAATTAGGATATTTCTGGACTCACTGTTCAGTATTGATGCCAGGTATTTAAGTGACATTGGCCAATTCCAGAGGAGTGACTAGGATGGTGATAGATACATCACATAATTGAATGGGCTGAGAATATTGAACCTGGAAAAGAGAAATTTTTACATGATGACTGTACACAAGGTTTGACGCACTGTCATGTGAAAGAGGGCTCGATTACAGAACTTTCTTTTGTGTAGCTATGGAGGGAAGAACTCAAACCATGAAGAGAAAATACAGGAAGGTGTATTTTTGTTTCTTATGGGAGTCATTATAGAGGGGAATGATAATTGGAACAGTAATAATGAGTGTAGTGAGAGAAAGTTAGAAGGTCAAGAGTAAAGTTATGGGCATATTTGTCAACTTGAAAATACTGGATCCAAATGGTTGTCTTTCCCTACAAATCTGCATCAATAAATAACTCCCAACATGGTTCCATAAATATTCAAGATATTTATGGAGGGCCTACTATATGCCAGGTAGTGTTCTAGGCATTGGCGAATACAGCTATGAACTGCCATATGAATTTCCCTAAAATAAGCTCTGGCTGTGTCGTACTCCTGCTCAAAAACTGTCAAAGGTTTGTATTAACCACTAAATGAAGTTTACTCTCCTGATATGATATTAAGTCCCTTTTTCACCTGTCCCAACCTGCCTTTCCAGTCTGTTCTAACTCTCCACTAAACTGGATCAAGTTATTTAACCTCTAGTTCCTTAATTGTAAAATGGAGGTACAATATACCTCAGTTTGTTGTCATGAGGATCAAATGAATAGATATAAACCGCTCAGAACAGTGCCTGGTACACGATAAGCACTGCATAACTGTTTGCTTTTTTTATTGTCAAATGACATGAGCAAGTCAGGGAAAATAATTTACTTCTGGAAAACCCAGTAGATTTAACAAGGGTAGAAGTAATTCCGGCATTTGAGTAAAGGCTGTCCCTTTTATCAGCCTTTATTGGTAGACTCTATTTCTGGGAGCAGCAAGTATTCAATCAGATTTTTTAAAAAAACAGTTTTACTGAGGTATAATTGACATACAAAATTTCAGATATTGAAATGTAAAGTTTGAAAACTTCTGACAAACGTATACACAAATCAAATCTTCATAACAATCAAGATAGAGAACACATCCATTACCCACAGGTTTCTGTGTGCCACTTTGTAATCCCTCCTACCACTCCCCTAGGCAACTACTGATCTGCTTGCTATCACTATACACTAGTCAACTAATATGTTTAATGAGCAACTGATGGTGGTATTTATTAAATATTTGACTGATAGTAGGAAAAAAACCATAAAAGGTAGTTTCTACTGGTAGAAAAATACAAACTAAAAAAGGTAGCTTTTAAACATGAAGATAACAGAGTTTTTGTATGAAGAAATTAAAAGTTACTAATAAAAGAGATGAGTTGTGATACTACCTAGTAATTGGTGATGTTACTAACATCTTTATATGGCTTTCATATTTTTATATTTCATTCATTAGTCAACAGGGGTTGGTTGGTCGTTTATTTGTGTCAGGGACTGGAAGGCGGTACACTTGTGGTGGGGAGAACATTGATATTGTGCTGTCCAATATATTAGTCACTAGCCATGTATGGCTATCTTAACTTAAATTAAAATTTTAGTTCCTCAGTTGCACTAGCCACATTTTAAGTTCTCAAGCACCCCTCACATGGCTAGTGGCTACCATATTGAACAGTGTGGTTACAGAAATTAGCATCATTGCTCAAAGTTCTATTCTACAGAGCTAATTTAGAAGATTTTTTTTTTTTTTTAATTTTTTTTTTAAGTTTTTTTTTTTAAATTTTATTTATTTATTTATTTATTTATTTATTTATGGCTGTGTTGGGTCTTCGTTTCTGTGCGAGGGCTTTCTCTAGTTGCGGCGAGCGGGGGCCACTCTTCATCGCGGTGCGCGGGCCTCTCACTATCGCGGCCTCTCTTGTCGCGGAGCACAGGCTCCAGACGCGCAGGCTCAGTAATTGTGGCTCACGGGCCTAGTTGCTCCGCGGCATGTGGGATCTTCCCAGACCGGGACTCGAACCCGTGTCCCCTGCATTGGCAGGCAGATTCTCAACCACTGCGCCACCAGGGAAGCCCCTTAGAAGATTATTGAGGTATATTATCTACAGGGGAGGTGAGTAAGGTCTAAGCTGAAGCAATGGCAATGAAATGGAGAGGAGGGATCTCTCTGAGATACTTAATGTGATGCAGAGTGAAGACAGGGGGATTCATTTAGGATGTCTTCTAGGTTTCTCCTTGGAGTAAATAGGTTGATGATTAGAACCAGTCACCAAAAATGTAAATACAGAAGCAGCAGCAGGATTTGGGAAAAGGGGATGAAATCAGATTTGTACTCAGTGAGTGAGAGGCAGCCATGGACTGGCCATTGGTCTGAGAAGCTTCTGGATCTCAGAATGTGATCTGTGGGGATTCTGGGTAGAGACAGAGGTCCAAGGAAGGAGCGGTAGCCATGGGTAGGAGTCAGAGCCATGCACTTGGTTGAGGGCTTTCAGAGAAATTAGGCTGCATGAGGTAAGAGCCTAGCATCAGGGCCTGGGAAGCCCTGACATTTAGGGCATGGTTTTCAAACTGTGAGTGGCTCATGAAATCAACAGAATAGGTCTCCACCAGCATTAAAAATAAAACTTTTGAATATATTTACATACATATATGTATACTAGGTTGCAAGGTAAAACATATTTCTGAGTTGTGATTAGTTTGAATATCACCAATTTATAAAATGAGCACCACAGACTATAAGTTCCATGCTGCTAGTGCCTAGCATGTAGCAGACACTCAGTAAACACACTGTATGAAGGATTAACCAACAGGTCAGAGAAGTAAGAGGAAACCCAGGACAAGGGTGACTCAGAAGCTAACCTCTTGCCACCTGAAACATTATCCAAACTCAGCAGAAAAACCGCTGGGGATTATATTACAATCTATACATGATGAGATCATTTTTGCTCTTGATGAGTGAGAGTTAACCCTGGGGGAGGCCAGTGGAGACATGAGGGAGGCTACTGAACCTCAGGATGTGATCTAGGAGCAGTCTGGGCGTTACATGTATTTAAAATGTTTTCCCACCAAATGCAACAGATATGTGACAACTTGAAGCTCATGCCTGCTAAGGAATGAATGCACAGGGAAAAGAAGCTGTGGGACAAAATATAAGGATAATAGATATTGTAGTAGTGCTGAACAGGAAAGGTTTAGAAAATTCAGGTTAGGGTACACAGAAGATGGTAGGTTAAATGGAACCATTACAGTGAAACTCCAGTTTTGCAAAATTAAAGAGACTGGTAGACAACAAATAAGTAGTTTCTGATTTCTGTATGTAATTTTCATGGTTTTTGTATGGCACCTTAATAACAAAAAGGAATGTGATATAAGTCTGAGGCATCATTATCCATCAGATCTGTCTACTTAGAACTGTTACTCAGGGTCTCGCTGATTCACTGGAGAAAAATCACTTCTGGAATTTAAAAAATAAAATTTCCAATTTTGTTGAAAAACATCTTTTAAATCACTTAAAAAATATATTTGGCTCTACTTCTTTAAAAATCCTTTTTTTTTTTTCCCCCTGATGTGGTTATTCATGGGGCAAGGGGATGTAGGGAGGAGTTCCAAAGGGAAGAAGGAAAGTTCAGTCCATTTGACTTGCTCACCTCAGAGGAAGTTAGGTCTTTTGCAAAAATAAAACATCCATCCTGAAGCCTTCCCCTTAGGCCTCTCCTGGCGACACTCATTAGTGGTGACTTTAGGTCAGGTCCTTTCGTTGATACACAAAGCCATGTAACAAACTCCTCCTCCTCGCGGGCTTTTGAGCAGGGTGCACGAGAGCACTGAGTTCAGATTAACGAAACTTCTAATCAGTGCTCATGAGGTAATCAGTGACCCCACTGCAACGACGTTCAGTGGGACAGGGCCTGGCTCGGGAAGGGGCTGGCGAAGTGCAGCGCTGGGGCCATGGTGCGGACGCCGGCAGGAGAGATTTACCTATCAGAGCTGCCGTTTAGACCCCGTTACTAACGAAGGGCACCGCTGACTTCACTTGAGTGAAGACAGTCATTTCTGGAAAACTACGCCTCGTCCCAGCAGCAGAGTCCCTCGGCGCCTGCCTCCAACGACAAGAACTGCTACAGCGGGAAGCTCACAAGCCCACAAGCCCACTTCTGACTTCCTGGGCAAGGCCGGAAGTGGCTTTGGGTGTAACCAGAACCCAGCGCCGTAAAGTAAGATGGCAGCAATCTCTTTGAGGCGATTGTCCAATCTCCGTTTTATTTCTAGCACTTCCTTACTCACCAGGGATTCTCGACTTCCATTACCCGCCCTAGTTTTTCTCAGCACAACCCTCTCATATTTCAACGTCATTTATCAGTTGTGGAGGATGGGCCGGAGGCAACGTAAGGTGAGCGTCAGCGCTGTGAGGCACCATTTTGTACGGAAACCGAAGGCCGGGCGGGGATGAGCGCTGGGGAATCCAGATGTGGCCTGGTTAGCGGGCGAGCGTGAGGGGGAGGGGCGAGAGGGCAGGAGGGCGTTGCTACGGGATGATGTATTTCCGCTTCCTCGCGGCCTCGTAGTACTTGGTTGGACCGGCTTGTTGCGGGGAGGGCGGGGGAAGATCGTTCGCAGTGGAGAAGGTCCGCGCAAGGGAAGGTAAACTGAGGTAATGCCGAGAAGAGGGGGGCCTTTGCGCCCGGCTGCGTAGGAGGTCTGGGGCTACGGTCCTTGGGATTTAGGAAGAGCGGGGTTGGAGATGGGAGGCTCGGATTGTCCACAGGGTTAGAGAGAGAAGAGGAGGTGGGGTGGGGCTGGGGGTTACAAGGTGATTTGCAAAGCTGGGCGGGGGTGGAATGGGGCGGCCAGAACAGAAGCGGGGAGGGTTGGGGGAGACGGTGGAGAGGATGAGAGTGCGGAGGGAAGTCTGGAAGGCGCTGGTGGGGGAGGGGCTGGGGCCCGAGAGCCTGGAACGCGGGAAAGAAGTTGAGGGGATTGGTCGGAATGTGGGGGTGTGGGAGGAAGGGAGCGGAGTTCTTGGGAGGCTGAGGGGTTGGAAGGGGCTGGTGGCCGACGTTCAAATGCTGACCATGTACTTGGCCTTTGTTTCCCCTGCAGCTCCCCAGAGACTCTCATCCAGCAGCCTCTGCTCAGGCCCAGCCTTCTCTCTCCAGTTGCCACCACAGCCTGGAGGCGCCTGCCTCCGCCCTCCCGAATGGTGCTCCTCCTCGCAGGCCTCGGCCCAGGATCCAGGCCCCCTTTGCCTCCTACCTCGGAGCTATTGCTCCGGGTCTCTTCTGGTGGACTCCCCGTGACGGGGAGGGAAGGACTTTTGCACATACAAGGCTATAGCTCTTGGGACCCCACCGGCAACTTGAATCTCGGCCTCTAACCGAGTGTGAGGTTCTTCCTGTGCCCTCTTTTTCCACCCTTTGAGAAGAGAAACCCTTCTTCTTGCCACCCAGAGCCCAGGAAGCCCCAAGCTGGGGCCCTGGTCCCAGCATGTCAGTCCTCTTTTTTGCATAGGGCTGTGCCCTCTCCCTGTCAGCATGGCTGAACTCAGGCAGGTTCCAGGGGGGCGGGAGACCCCACAGGGGGAGCTTCGGCCTGAGGTTGTAGAGGATGAAGTCCCACGGAGCCCAGTTGCAGAGGAGCCTGGAGGAGGTGGAAGCAACAGCAGTGAAGCCAAATTGTCCCCAAGAGAAGAAGAAGAACTGGATCCTAGAATACAGGTGAGAAGACTGAGCTGGGGGAGAGATAGGGAGATTAGATTCCAGCTTTTCTGAAGAGCTGTCAGGTAAATGAGGGGTTAGACTTACTCTTTTCCCAGTGCACGGGCAGGAAAGGAAAACAAGTTTGTCAACAAATCATTGCAATGTAGTGTGACAAGTGCGAAAAGAGTTGTGTGCGGTGGGAGTACAGAGAGAGGCCCGGCCTGAGTGCCTGGGGTGTGCTGCTGAAGGCTTCACTGATGAACTGAAGTGACAAATTGGCAGTAGATGCAGGAAGCACACGTTAGGTCAGTAGAGAGTAGAACTGTTGTTTCTTTTCCAAATAAGCGAAGGGGCTGTCGGCTCAGAGATGCAGCATGAGTGGGATGTGAGCTAAGATGGCTTTGAGATCGGGAGGCAGTTTTGAATCTTTTTCCTCTCTCCCGCTTTCTCATCAGTGCCTCCCAGGGACATTCATATTTGTGAGAGGTGAGACCTTTCATGTCTTATAAAGGTGGCATCAGGCTTAGGCCTGTAAGGAAATCTGATGTGTTCAGAACGTTGTATCAGTTGTGGTCAATCCTTAATAATACAGATTTCTGGCTCTGAGGATGCTGGGTCAGTCAAATGAATGGAAGAGCTGATTTGTTGCCTTGGAGCATTTACAGGCTACTTGGTAGAAGGGCAGAACTTTGTGAAGGAGACCTCAGAGCAGTGGGGGAGGAGGGCAGGCACCATGTATAGTAGATGCATGGCCAAATGAGGCTGGATCTCAGTGTTTCTGGGCAGTGGCAGGGAAGGGCTTCCTGGAGAAGCTGTTTGGACAGGTGAGGGCCAGGGTGCTCCTGTGTGCTTGGGGCCTGAGTCTGCCATTTGGTATGGTAGCATCTCCAAGATTCTGATGTGGAAGTGACTCACACCTTTGTAGGTGAGCAAGAGCATCCTGGGGCTCTCATTCCTGGGCTTCTCTGTCAACAGACCTTTATTGGATTACTTCAGTGAGTCAAGGAGATTTCAAAGCTGGTCCTAGCATCTTTCCTGCTCTCTCTTGGTGGGGTTTCCCAGGATGTGTGTGGAGAACCCGTGTCTGTGCTTACAGTGGAGCAGTAATGAGCCATTTGTTTACTGGCATGAGTCAGTAATTTATTTCTGCTGTGTTTCATGGGCATTGTATTGAGAACAGCTCAATTTCTCCTGCTAGTTCTATATAGATTTGTTGTCCACTGAGGAAACAAGTTGTGAAAAAAGCGTTGCGCTGAGATTCAAGCAGCCTCTGGCCGGATGATTTGTGATTTTCATGTAAGTTATGTAATCTTTCCAAGCCTCAGTTTCTTCATCTGTAAAGTGAAGGGTCGGTCTAGCTGATTTGCTCAACTCATTTCTGCTCTGCTCTGACATAGTGCTATGATTCTTTTCTTTCACAAACTCTTTTGCCTGTCTTTGATGAAAGTTCGTAGGTTGTGCTTTGGGAAAGAGACCTCCGTCTGTCTGTCAGGGAGGAGGGCCTGGCTGATGTCCTTCATACACCCCTCTGCAACATTCCTTGCCCCCCTCCAGAGGAGAATCCACTGCAGTTTCTTTGCTCAGTCGCTCCTGTGTATTTTCCCATTGCCTACGCAGGCAAAGGTGGTAGTATGAAAAGGCAGCTTTCATGTTGTGCTGTCCAGTAAAGTAGCCACTAGTTGCTTGTGGATACTTAAATCAGTTAGGAATAAATAAAAATTAAAAATGCAGTTCCCCAGGTGCTGTTGGCAGTTGCAGATGTAGAACATTTCCATCATCATAGACAGTTCTATAGTATGAGCTCTGTGAGGGTTGGAGAATACTGAGCAGAAGTAAGATTCACCTCGCCTTCAGTGAGCTTGCGGTGTTACTGGAGCAAGAGGGGCAGGTGGACCTTAGTCTGTCTTGCTAAACTGGGAGGCACGTTGTGGAATGTTGTGGGCTACGTAGGGAGGCAAGGTCATGTTGTAGAGGCCTCCCTCGCTGATGAAGCTGGGCCAGTGCTCTGACCTCAGCAGGCATTCAGCATCTTCTTGCCATGTGGGAGAGGCAGCTTGGTGTGAGGGGCACCTTTCCTGGAGGAGGCTGGTGGCATTCAGACCTTCTGGGTTTGGGCTCTTCTGGATGAGAAAGACATTGGGGTATGTGTCTTTTGAGTTTCTTTTTAGTGTTGACAGCGTACAAGATCATGTTATCCTGATACTATATTTCAGCACTTTGAATGGATCAGTGCCTAGCAGGGAACTTTAAAAGCACCCATTCCTGAGCTGTGCCCAGCTATGTGAATTCTCCTTCTGGGTGGGGCGAGAAGTGGTTCTAACTGTGGCCTGTGAGAGTCCACTGATCCAAGGATATCCCAAAGGTGGAGACCCTATTCAGGTATTTTCTCAACTCCCAGAAATGGTCCCTTAGGGCAAGGCTCTTTCTGATGTGGGGAGTGGGGATTCTTGGCAGGCAGGCAGCTTGTGCCTCCTTGTCTGGTGGGATCCTTCTGGAAGTTGGAGGGAAGCCAGGTAGAGGCCAGCTCTAGGCCTGTGTGGAGTGTGCTGCCCCCCCCAGGGAAGTCCGCTGGATGTGTCTCTGTGTCTTGACCTCAGCATACTTCTCTGAGGCCTCCAGGCTGGTCCTCAGCTTTCTGAGAGAGACAGGGTCCCAGTGGCGGGAAGGAATAAAGGAGGGTTGTACTAGGATGGGCCTGGGTCTCCTCTCCTATGACTTTTCTCAGCCCCCTTTGTGACGGGCACAGTCTTTCCTCAGGTAAGTAGATGTGTTCACTCACCTGCTCCTCCTCAGAGTGACTTTGCAATCTCTGCGTCGTCCGACGTGTCGGTTTAGCTTTCCCTGGGCAGTCATTTTTACCTTATTTCTGAGTCTTTGGGTCATGTATCACCCTGGCCCTGCTGACTGACTGTGGGCTTGAGTGTTTTTCTTTTTAATTGAGATATAGTTGATTTATAATATTATGTAAGTTTCAGGTGTACAACATAGTGATTCACAGTTTATGAGATTATACTCCATTTTGGGCTTGAGTGTTTTAATGGCTTGTACAAGTTGGGCAGGAGCATCTGTAGCCCGAGCGCCCGTGCCTTTGACTCAGTGGCCTGGCATCCTGGGAATGCGCCCGGTGTGCTCTGGGGAGGTCTCCCTCCCTGCTGGCTGCAGGCTCACTGGTGGATGATGTACGCTGACTCAGACTTCATCCTCCTTGAATTCCATTTCAGCTGGGTGCCAGGAGTCCCCTGGTGGAGCTGGCCAAATGGAATGTGTTGCCGGCGGCCCAAAACAGAGCCCTGGCTGCTTGTTGGCTTCCTGCTCTGCTTTGCCCTGGGGCTGCCTCAGCCGGGCTGCCCCCATCCCCCACCCCCTTGCCCACCTTGCCCACCTTGCCCACCTTGCCCTCCAGCCTGCTCTGCTCCCCAGTCTCTTTGTCCTGTTAGAAAGAGCTTTGTGACGCCGCAGGGAAGACCTCAGAGTCAACAGGAGGCCTTTTTTTAAATTGCTGGAGGCCTTTTTTTAAATTGCTGGAGGTGCTTCGTGGATATGAGTTTCTGTATAGAAAGACATGCCTGCTTCTGTGGGCCAGTAGCCAGAGCCTTTCACATTCCTGGATTTGTTATATGTTTCTTTCTTTGTGTTCTACCTTATACTGTAATTAGAGCACATAACTTGGTTTCTTAGAGTCTTACTTGCTGACTCAAATTTTTTAGGGCTTGAGATGGGGTATAGGAATAGAAGGACTAATGGGGGATCACACACTGGGTTGTTGGAAGGGCCGAATGAGGTGTGAGAGCGGTGATGGCAGTGTCGCTCACTACCCAGTGCAGGTCGTGTCTGGGCCAGGGGCAGCAAGCAGACACCATGCTGGCTGCTGCTGGCCTGTCCGGGGGCTGCAGAGCTCCTGGAGGAGGATCCTGTAGCCGAGCATCAGGCATCTCCCTGGGTATTGCTCCTCCTCAGGAGTGTCATTGGCTCCCTGGACCCCAGGAACTTGACCAAGGGGAGGGGAGGATACTCAAGGCCAGCACCCTCCCTGCTCTCTGCCGCTGAAAGGCCTGGGTGGCTTGCTTCTTTTGCCAGCCCTGGGACCAGTGAGGCATTCAAGCCAGCGTGTCTGGTGACTTCTTCCTGAGCCTCTCCCTCCCTCCCTCCCTCCCTCCCACAGGATCTACCTGGGGTCCTGTCACCACTGCCCAAGCAGGCCTAGAGGCCTCTTGAACCATGCGTTCTTCTCTAATCTTGACCTTAATTGTCCACGAAGCCCTAATGATTTTGCATCCTGTATTTCCCTGGGATCTGCCCTCTCCTCTCCCACCTGGAGAACTACAGACAGCCTCCACTTGTGTCTCCCTGGCCCCTCCAAGCTTTCCCTACATTGCCCAGCTCTGCCTTCCTAAACCACCAAGTGGCATTAGTCTCTGAGAGGTTCCCCCTGCCATTGGGAGAAGTCCTAGTATCCTGTGCCTGTGCCCCAGCCTCTCTGGCTTCTCACCCAATAATCTGCCTGCCCCGGGCACCTGCTCTCCTTTTGATTCCCAGCCCCTACCATGCCCACCCCTCACGTGGCTCCTCACACCACTGGGGGCCTGTTGCTTACTTATTGGGCCGGAGCCGCCCCCTCTTTGTGTTCTGAATTCTCCGGTCTCATGGTGCTGAACTGTGATAAGTGTGTAGTAAAAGTATGCTGAGTGAGTGGCCCAGGGGGGTCGTCCTCTCTGGGACAGAGACCGTTAGCTCTGAAGGAGACTCCTCCTGGCTGGAGTACGAGGAGGAGGTGGTGCAGTCTGGTGGAGAGAGCACAGGCTTGTTGCCACTTTGCTGTGTGCACAGGAGTTTTCCATACTCTGAACCTCAATTTTCTCATCTTTAAAATGGGGGTTTAGAGGTGGAATTGTGAGGATTCCAGGAGGCTATATATGATTCTGTCTCTGACAGGAGGCATTTGACAGTGACCTCCTGCTCCATTTCTTCGCTTCCCTGGTTGGCTGGGCTTTCCCTCTGTGCACTGTGCTCCTGCCCTGCCTGGTTCACGTGAGGCTGCTTGCTTCCCTTGAGGCTGCTTGCTTCCCCTGCGCTAACTTTCTGCCCCTCTCTGGCAGGAGGAGCTGGAGCATCTGAACCAGGCCAGCGAGGAGATCAACCAGGTGGAGCTGCAGCTGGATGTGAGTGTTGCTTCTTTTCCTCACACTCTTGGGCTGTTTCCAAAGGTGTCTTCATCATTTTCCCTCCTCTTTCAGTACAGTGGCAGGGGAAGAGGCATGTATGGAAAACAAGAGGGGCTGGGACCCACACGCATGCCTCCCTCTGCCCATGTCCCTATCCTTTTGCCAGGAGGCCAGGACCACCTACCGGAGGATCCTGCAGGAGTCAGCAAGGAAGCTCAACACGCAGGGCTCCCACTTGGGGAGCTGCATCGAGAAGGCCCGGCCCTACTATGAGGCTCGGCGGCTGGCTAAGGAGGTATGACCCACATTCTGGGGTAGGGGGCCGCATGCAGAGCCTGGCCCTGTACTCTTCTATCTCTGTATGGGGTGTGAGACAGATCACCATTCTTTTCCTCTTCTGTTCCCCTTGGTTCATGTCTCTCTTTTCTTTGTTTGCTCCTCCACTCCTTTACCCGTTTCCTTCTTTTTAAATTTTTCTTTGCACAAATAATGTGGGCTCACTATTGGAAGGCTGTAATTGTAACCTGAAACTATAAAACAAGGTAGGAGAAGAAAACCGATATTTCCCCAAATCCAACCACGTGCATGTTTCATGATTTTTGTACCTGGGATTTGTTTAGTCAAGTATGGTAGGGTGACAGACACAGAGACAGCTGCCTTCAAAGAAGAATTTATTACTTACAGTTCCTAAGAGAAAAGGACCTGCCACATCATGCAGGGCTACGTGGGGAAGTACTACATGGGGAATGGGTGAGGAGGCAGAAAATGTGAGGGGAAAGCTTGGCTTAGAGCTTTTGTTGTAGAACCTTTATTGTGCTTTTCATGGGAAGGAATGGGTAGGGCAGGGTAGGCAACTTTGAGCCAATTTAAGATTGGCTAGTTTGAATAATTGAGGCAGGTTCTGGGCTATAGGGGTGGTCTCTAGTCTTCTGGTACCTGGCCCTTCAGTGATTTAGGGCAGGGGAAATACTGGCTTGCTGTGTGATAGATGGGCTTCGGATTGGTTGATTTGCATATGAAAAGTGTGCTCACATTCCTAGGAGTGTGTCTCTAGGAATTAGCCAGCCCTAGGAGAGCCAGCAAGGCCTCCAAGATATCAAAGCATCGTAAAACATAGAAAATAAAAAACGTGATTAATATAGCACAAATAATGCCTTAAATTTTATTTTTGGATATATCAAAGCATCATAAAACATAGAAAATAAAAAGCGTGATTAATATAGCACAAATAATGCCTTAAATTTTATTTTTGGATATATCCTGCCAATATGGGATCACATATGTACAATTTTTATTCCTTTATTATATTAGGACATGGTTCCATGTCAAGAAATACCCATACATGCCATTATTTTTAAGGGCTTCTTAATATTTCTTTATATTAGATGTACTATTATTCGTTTAGCCAGTTCTCTGTAACTGAAAACTTAGGCTTGTTTCCAGTTTTTTGTTTGGTAAATATGGTTGTGATGAATATCTCCAAGCACTTGTCTGGTTATTTCATTCAGATTACCTGCTGGATTGGAGTTGATGGTCTCAACCATCAACTAACCATCTTCCAACTAAAGGTTGTGGATTTTTCTTTGTTCTCCCTAGGGCAAAAGGCCAGCAGCCTTTGAGAGTGCTGGATTTTACACACTCACCCTCCACTGGCAGTATCCTTCTTTTTCTACATATATTTCTTCTCTGAGCTATATCCTTGCAACATATTCTTCATAGAATTTTACTTCCTCAGCACTTATTCTTAGTGCAGTTTGGGAAGTGAAGCCAACATTGCAGTGGGCCGTCCTCCTTCTCTTGTCCTTGCCCAGGGCGGGTCTCCATGGGCAGCCAGGGGTCCTTTGAGGCTCCCTATCCTGATGGTCCTTTCCCCCCAGGCCCAGCAGGAGACACAGAAGGCAGCACTGCGGTATGAGAGGGCTGTGAGCATGCACAACGCTGCCCGGGAGATGGTGTTTGTGGCTGAGCAGGGCGTCATGGCTGACAAGAACCGGCTGGACCCCACGTGGCAGGAGATGCTCAACCACGCCACCTGCAAGGTGAGCCAGGCAGTGCCAGTAGGTCCCTCCTGCCAGTTCCTGTACTTCCTTTCCTTTCCCTGCATCCTGTCACCTTCCTTAATCCTTTCT
Organism: Balaenoptera musculus; assembly: GCF_009873245.2. Lineage (NCBI taxonomy): Eukaryota > Metazoa > Chordata > Mammalia > Artiodactyla > Balaenopteridae > Balaenoptera > Balaenoptera musculus. The sequence goes on from NC_045787.1 coordinate 154,554,995, forward strand.
CTCCTCCACTCCAGACTTCCCTCCGTTTTGATTCTGTTTCAGGCAAAATCTGGTCCTTGCTCTCTGCCCTGTTTGGCCTCCAGTGTGTCCCATATACACTTCCTTCTGACTTAGAATGTCTTTCTGGGCTCTTCTTGAACCTTTGCCTCCAGATGTGGGACTAACCCAGATAGTTCATTCCTGCTGATTGCTCTGGATTCAACACTCTTTTGTTATGTTTAGCTGTGACCCCTTGCTTCTGTTTGCTGAATGTTCTCCCTTTCTTGCTTTTGAGCTCTGCCAGTGTACCTTGGTTTTTGAAGTACAATTTGTGTATTATTTCCAAGCTACTCTGGCTACCGGGGAGCGGGAGGATCCCTGGCATCAGCTCTAGTCTGCCACCTTCACCTTGTAAAGGGCAAGTGTCTTAGTCTATTAGGGCTGTTACAATAAAATAACAGACTGGGTGGTTTAAACAACAGATGTTTATTTTTCACAGTTCTGGAGGCTAGGAAGTTCAAGATCAAGGCATAGGCAGATTTGGTGTCTGCAGCGGACCTGCTTCCTGGTTCCCAGATGGCCAGCTGTCTTTTCACTGTGTTCTCACATAGCCGAAGGGGCTAGGGAGCTCTCCAAGGCCTCTTTTATAAGGAAACTAATTCCATTTGTGAGAGCTCCCCCCTCTTGACCCAATCATCTCTCAGAGGGCCCACCTGCGGGGTTAGGATTTCAACATAAGAATTTTGGGGGGACAGAAACATTTAGTCTGTAGCAGTAAGTGTCAGCTCCTGAGGAGTAGTCATGTCTTGAGGTTCTTTGTGTGCTCCTTAGTCCAGGCCCAGGGCCTCACGCAGAGCAGGAGCTCCACTTCCACTCTGGAACTCACACAGAGGAGAGCATGACACCGAGGGAGGGGTTGTTGAAACTGTGTGTAGGCGGGGTCAGCCCCTTGGTCCTGGTAGATGAGGTGGCTGGAGCCCTTGCCTGCTACCTGCTCAGGCACAGAAACCTGGAGAACTCAGTGCAGAGCTGTGGCTCCCCGCAGTGAGGCCCCTCCCTTCCCCCAGCCCAGCCCCCAGCACCGAGGGCGCTCTGAGGACCATGGCTGTGGCAGACGTGCTCACAGGCGGACATTCCCTACGTGCTCACAAGTGGTCCAGAGGGCCCCGGCACCTCTTGGTAGCAACGAAGCTGAGAGGCGGGTGGTACAGGTAACAATAGGCAGGTACAAGGCCTCACTGTTCTCTTTTGTGTCTCGGGAGCTCAGTGCTCTCTCCCGGCCCTGCAGTGGGGGATCTCCCCCAGGGTAACATTTGGAGTGGCAGCCTGAGCAGGCTATAGGGGCAGGAGGGTGGGACCGAGTTCAGTGATGTGTGCCCTCCATCCCACCTGGGCCAGGTGAATGAGGCCGAGGAGGAGCGGCTTCGTGGTGAGCGGGAACACCAGCGGGTGACACGGCTGTGCCAGCAGGCTGAGGCTCGGGTTCAGGCCCTGCAGAAGACCCTCCGGCGGGCCATTGGCAAGAGCCGCCCCTACTTCGAGCTCAAGGCCCAGTTCAGCCAGATCCTGGAGGTAGCTGAGTGGGAGAGGGGGAGGGTGAGTGGACGGAGGATGGGGGAGGGGGCAGGCATAGAAAGGGAGGGCAGGTAGAGGGGACACCAATCTGCTTTTCTGGGCCATCCACCAGGCCAGTGCGGTGGAACAGGTGTGCTCAGAATGACCCCGCAGGAGTGGGAGGTGGGGTTAGGGAGTGAGTGCTGGCAGAGAAGGGAGGTAAAGGAGAAAAGGTGAGAATTGGGGGAAACCAGGAAGAATGGGGCAAAGGAATCGGCCAGATAGGGAAAGGGAACAATGGGGAGAGGAGGAAGAGCGGGTGGGAATGAAGACCTGGGAGGAAGGCCCTGGAAGGTCAGGCAGGAGCAGGGAAGGTTGCTGGGGAAGGAGGGCCCCAGGAGGAGGAGGAGTGGAGAGGGGCTGGGTGGAGCACTGCAGATGAGTGGTTGGTGGTGAGCAGAGCCGAGGGCCTGGGACGGGAGAGCCCAGTGCAGAATGCTGAGTGGACCTGACAGGACTTGGCAGCTCCAGGGGCCTCGGATAGTTGCCCAGAGGGTCACCTGACTCTGACCCTCCCTCTGCAGGAGCACAAGGCCAAGGTGACAGAGCTGGAGCAGCAGGTAGCCCAGGCCAAGACCCGCTACTCAGTCGCCCTGCGCAACCTGGAACAGATCAGCGAGCAGATTCATGCGCGGCGCCGGGGCCAGCTCCCTCACCCCTCGGGCCAGCTGCGCTCTTCCCCAGTGGGGGCCGAGGCCGGGCCTGATGGTGGCGAGGATGGGGACAGCGGGATCATCGAGGGGGCCGAGGGCGGGGGGCTGGAGGAGGGTGTCAGCCTGGGGCCTGGCCCTGCCCCCGACACGGACACGCTGAGCCTGCTGAGCCTGCGCACTGTGGCTTCAGACCTGCAGAAGTGCGACTCCGTGGAGCACCTGCGGGGCCTCTCGGACCACACCAGTCTGGATGGCCAGGAGCTGGGTCCCCGGAGCGGGGGTCGTAGCGGCCGCCACCAGCGCAGTATCAGCCTGTAGCCCTGTGCTCAGGGTGGCTGGTGCAGTCTTACCACCACTGGCCCATGGAGGGCCCTGCAGGCTCCTAGCTCCCTCTCCTCGGGTCCCCGCTTCCCCCAGAGAGGTCAGGTTGGCTGTGTCTTGAGTCTGTCCTCTTTCTCACCCTGCCCTGCCCCCCACAGCTGGCAGCTCTCTTTGCCTTACCCTTTCAGAAGGCTTGTCTTTGGCTCTCACATCTCCCCTCCGCCTGCTGGCCCCTCAGTCTGATACCGTTTGCTGGCCTCTTTTTGACTTCTTCCATCTGTCTGGTTTTTCCCCTCAGGGAAATTTGTCTAGAAGGCACAGGGATATCATCAGAGAAGGTGGGCGCTGGACCTGGGTCCTGGCATCTTGGCCCCCCCAAGCTTGAGTGAATGGACGGGTGCCCCTCCCACCTACGCATCTCCCGAGTGGTCCCGAGTGGCAGGGATGCTGCCGAGCCCTCCTAGCAGCGCAGCGCCCCAGTCCTCTGTGCCAGCCTGCCTGTGTGTAGCATGTAAGCTGCACTGTGGGGCTGTGTGCCTCTGGAAGACGCCACCCATCCCTTTAGTGCTCCCTCCTCATGACCTAAGCCACTTTGCTATGCGTGCCTCAAAGCAGGACTTGAGGGTTACTGGTGTCAGGGAAGGTGAAACCCAATCTCGTCGTTGACAAAGGAGGCACCACCAACTCCAAACAGACTCCCGTGTGTGTGGTGTTTCCCCAGCTTGGCTGGGTCCTTAACATTGCCAAGGTGCTAGTGAGTCCATGTTGGGGGATGGAGATGTAGTGAGGTCCTGATGGCTGAAGCCCTTGCCATTCCTGCTGCGGAGTTAGGTTTATTTACTTTCTCTGGGTAGAGGATGCTGAACCAAATCTCAGCGTCCTCCTGCAGGGTAGAGTTGGGGAGTTTGGTGCTCAATTGCTCTCCCTCGCTCTTCCCCAAACCAAACAATACCTAGTCCACGATCCCCTGGGGGATGCTCAGGTTTGGCTGCAGAGCCTCCGCTGATGTGGGGAAGCTTTGGCCTGGGGTGAGGGAACCCGCCCTCCATCGGGAGCTGCTTCAGGTGTCTGGTGGTACTCCTGTGCTGCGTGGGGCGGGGGAAAGGTAGGGAAGCCACACTGGATCTAGGAGCCTCGGGAGCACCGATCCTCCTGTCCCACCCCAGGAGGGCTGAGAGCTGGACTCTGGACAGGATAACTTGTGCCTAGGCCTGTGTGCTGCTGCCATTGACTGGGGGAGGAGCAGGCCTTCGAATAGGAGGTGTCTCCCTGTCCCAGGGTTGAGGCAGTTTGGTCATGATGAGAACCGCCAGGTTTGAGGTGGCCATGGGGGGAGGGAAGAAGGGGGAGGATGTGGGCGTGCGTGCGTGCATGCATGTGCCTGTGTGTATGGGGGAAAAGGGTCTGCCCCTGATTTTATTTAAATAAAATAGTTTATGTAACAATAATGTTTATTGTCCCTTTTAGGGAGGGAAGAGGAGTAAGGGGTGAGGATGGAGAGTGGGGAGGAACAGGGTGAAGCGGGATGCTCTTTTGATGGGGTAGTCAGAGGAGGTCTCTTGGGAGGTGAAGGATGAGATGGATCAAACCCAGGCAATGAGAGGAGGGAAGGCTTATGGCCACAAGGCTGGGGTGAATGCGCACCAAGTCGGTGGTGCCCTGCAACCCCCTACCCTTCCAGCTTACCGGCCAAGGAGGGCTCTGCAGGGTGGAGTGGGTGTTGTCAGCCACTGGTGGTGCAGACAAGATGATGGTGCCATTCCTGGATGTGAGCATGAAGAAAGGGGAGGGACAAGTAGGGTTGTGGGATTTAGCAAATATACAGGATGCCCAGTTAAACTTGAATTTCAGATAGACGATGTTTTTGGCCCCTGCAGTGTTAAGGACATACTTAATACTAAGTTGTTTGTCATCTATCTGAAATTAAAATTTAACATAGATAAAAGGTGACTCCCAAGTCAGGGCTTGACCCGTTGGTAGGTCAGGAGGGGTTTGAATACATTTGGACCCACTGTTTGTGAAACATCTGGTGGAATCAGGTTGGGGGAGAGATGAGAACTTCAGGAGCTGAGGAAGTGGAGAGTGAAGGCTCTCGACCAGACCTCACCACTGGTGCACCTACATTTGTAGCCAGGTGAGGAGGGAGTCAGCTAAGGGATGGAGAAGGTGCTGCCAGGGAGGAGGAGGGGGAGACCCACTGGAAACCTGGTGGGAAAAGGGTGTCCTGAAGACCTTTAAGGGGCAAGGTGAAGGCCAGGAGTTGAAGGGACAGGAGGGCAGAAGAGTGACCCTGGTGACCTCAGGTGGTAGATGGGCCATTAGGAGCCACTGTGTACCCTTTGACAAGACTGTCCAGGTGTGAGACTGCCTTTCCTGACCTGGCTTATTAATTGAGAAATAAGCAAAGTGTGATAAGGCAGATGGGTGCCAAAAACTTCCTTTATCACTGGAAAAGCGCTGTGAGTGTATGTGTGGCCTGTGTCCTTGGGCAAGTGGGCTTTCTGAGATGATTCCCCAGGGTCATACTTCCCTACCCAGTCTGTGGCAGTGTGGAACCTGTAAGGCTCCTGGTGCAAAGGAACCCCAGAAAAGAAGAGCAGGCTGTGCCCACCCAGTTTCTCCATGCAGAATCACCTACCAGAAAAGGCAATAGTGGAGAGAGAACAGGAGGGTTGGCGCTAATGGCTAACCATGGCAAATGTGCCCCCTAGCCCTATTGTAACAATAGTGGATTGCACTCACCCAGTGTGTCTCACGTGCCAGGCATATGCATCGATCCATTTAGTACCCATAGCAATATTATGGGGTAGGTAGCACCACAGTTGCTTTTTTCCAGGTGAGAATACAGGCATAGTAAGGGTGCCCAGTCTGCCCTTAGCCTTGTAGAAGGTAATGGAGGCAGTTGGACTCTAGAGTCTAAACTCTTCAGCCCTTGAGGGAAGCCCCTCACAGGAGCTAGAGGTGAGAAAGTAGAGGAAGTGTGTGTAGTCAACTCTTAGGAAGTTTTACTGGGAAGGGGAGCTGAGAACAGGATGGTCAAGGAATTTTAAAGTAAGCAAGAGATGGTCAAGTTATGGGGGATGTGGAGTCTCTTCTCCCCATGTCATATGTCCTAGTGGTAATGACTTCTTTTGAGCTGTGTCCCCCTCAAGTGAGCAGCTGGGCCTCAGTCTCCCTGGCACCTAGCTCATGCCCAGCACCTAATAGATGCTCAGAAAATGTGCTTTTGCATCTCCCTTCTCCCTGCCCCGGTCCAAATCTATACCAGATTATAGGTTGTCCCTGACCTGTGATAGTTTGACTTTGATTTTTTGACTTTACAAGGATGAGAAAGCAGTACACATTCAGTAGAAACCGTACTTCACATTTTGAATTTTGATCCTTTCCTGGGCTAGTGATACGAGGTACAATACTCTCTCATGATGCTGAGCAGTGACAGCAAGCTGTAGCTCCTAGTCAGCTACACGATCACGAGGGTAAACGACTGATGCACTTAGAACCATTCTATACTCATACAGCCATTCTGTTTTTCAGTTTCAGTACAGTATTCAATAAACTATGTGAGATATTCAACACTTCATTATAAAATAGGCTTTGTGTTAGATGTTTTTGCCCAACAGTAGGTTAATGTAAGTGTTCTGAGCACATTTAAGGTAGTTTAGGCGAAGCTATGATGTTCAGTAGGTTAGGTGTATTAAGTGCATTTTTTAAAAAATATTTATTTATTTATTTGGCCGCGCCGGCTCTTAGTTGTGGCACACGGGATCTTTAGTTGCGGCATGCAAACTCTTAGTTGCAGCATGTGGGATCTAGTTCTCTGATCAGGGATTGAACCCGGGCCCCCTGCATTGGGAGCACGGAGTCTTAGCCACTGGACCACCAGGGAAGTCCCCTAAGTGCATTTTTGACTTAGGATATTTTCAACTTACGATGGATTTGTCAGGATGTACCCCCATTGTAAGTCTAGGAAGATCTGTACTTTGTTAGTACTGCAGTTAGGAGATAAGATCTGTATCCACAGTCCTAGGAACTCCATGTCTCCAAGTGCGGAGTTCCCAAATTTCTCTATGCTTCAATTTTATGAGCTGTATGATGAGAAAATCTGGATGTGCTTAGCACGATGCCAGGTTGATAGTCACAATGATGCATGTTAGCAGTTCTCTGAAGCTTCAGAATGCAGCGAAGTTCATGACAGGAGGCCTCATCCCATCTTGTGCTAAACAAGGAGGCTCTTTATAAAGACCCCGCTGAGGGCTGGGTTTCCCTCTTTGGATATGATTTTGGAAGTCTTCCTTACTCTGCCTTGTGCATGGAGGGGAGATGGGCTTCTAGTGCTGTCATGGTCCTGCTCTGTCGGCAGGGGGCAGCAACCACCAGAAAGCAGGCGAAGTGAGATCTGGGTCTCCAGCTCTGCGGGCATTACTGTGGTAGTCCTATAGGACTACGAGGTTCACCTCTTGGACACTGGGCAGCAGGGCCTGGGAGCACGGTGGGGTGCGGGTTAGGGTCCATACTCCAGAGTTGAACCCTGTCTGTCCCCACACAGACAGGGGCCTCTTGCCTCCCTGCATGTCATTGGAACCATCAGCTGTGTGGAAGCTGGGCCAGGTCTGCTGGGGCTGGTGTCATTTGAGACCAGATGTTCTGTGCCTGTGGTGTGCCCTGTCTCTTCAGAGCTCACCTTCTTTATTGACCTCACTAGTATCCTATCCCTTTCCCTTCCTCACCCTCCTTCCATATTCCCCTCTTGGGAAATCCCATTGACTTCTCCCTACCACTACTCCTGAGCCCCAGACTACCACCCTGTGCCATAGCCTGAACTAAGGACACCAGGGGACCATTTCACTGGCTGGCGAAAGTATGTGTGATTTATTAAGAAATATTTACCAGGATCTTTCAGATTGCAAAACACCGTGGTAGGGCTTGCTAGGAACACCAGAAAATATAATACCGTGGGTGGGACATCCAGGTAAGGAACACGGGGGTGCACATAGCTAATAGGTGATGCAGGGCAGCAAAAAAATAGATAACTAAAGAGGGATGCAATCAAGAGGGCTCTGGGAGGTTATTTGAGCTGGGGATACTCTCTGAAGCTCTGAACCAGCCCCTGGCCTTAGGCTAGAGAGGTGGTAGCAGGAATCCCAGTTCCTCCCCTGCCCCCGCCCCCCTGTGACCCCCACCTCCAAGTCCTCCTGTCCCCATGCTTCACTCTTCTGAAATCTGGCATGAGCTCTTCTAGCCAAAGCCTGTGTCTGCCCCATCTTGGTGTTCCCAGGGCCTGGCATATGGCACTCTCCACCAAACATCTGCCCACAGACTTGCTTTCACTTGTGCTACTCTTGGCACAAGTTTCCCCCCTGCTTAACCTGTTAGACTTCTGCCTGTGGCTTGAGGCCCAGCTCATGTGGAATTTTGACCAAAGGCCTTTCTGGTTCCCCAGCTCTCCAGCCAGGTCTGAATTAATCCCACCACCCAAGTTCCCCAAGGCTCATTTGACTTATTGTGGGGCTGGCCCAATATCACCCCTGGGGTCTTCCCTGACTCCATCTTACTCAACACCTAACATGGTACAATAGACATTGTGACTATATGTCACTTAATACAGTGACTATATGTCATGTATGGTCTAAAGTGGGACACTTGAGGGAATTCCCTGGTGGTCCAGTGGTTAGGACTCCGAGCTTCCACTGCAGGGGGTATAGGTTTGATCCTTGGTTGGGGAACTAAGATCTTGCAAGCTGCGTGAAAAAAAAAAAAAAAGTGGTACCCTTGAGTGTGAAAGGGGACAGATGTAACTCAGGACTGAAACGCACTGACCACACTATCCAGAGGGCTGTCATTGACCTGCCTCTGCCACAAGGGGGTTGTGTGCACATTGGATGAGCCACTCAGCTCCTCTGGGCTTTGGTGTTCCAGTCTGCAAGAAGTGGGGCTGAACTGGGTAGATAATCTCTGAATGTTATCTAAAACACTATATGGCCAGTGGAGGAGGTTGGGGCCTGTCAGGTGTTTTGGTGGAGAATGTGAGATAGTGGATGTGTTTGGGGTCAGAGCATGAGAACACCAAGGCTAGGGTTGATTAGGGCCCAGCCCAGAGGCAGTGGAGGGCTGCTGGACGTTTCTGCTTTGGGCATGAGGTGATGGCTGTCCACTGTGGGCAAGGAATTTGGAATGCTGGGCAGTGGTTTCTCCCTCCTGATGGCAGGCAGGTGGTGGTCACGACACATCAGGGATATACCAGCTTATTCATCAGCATAGCTGGGAAGAGGTGGTGGCAAAATGAGTTTCTTTCCCATTTAGGACAGAGGAACATTTTGATCTAGGATGGAATGAAAATCAGGGCCATGGAGTTTGGCAAAAGGAGACAAACCCTTCCTTAGTTGCTGCTTCATCTCACATGCCTTGTGTGCCACCATGTTCCTTTTCCCCTCTCCTTATGATTTCCATGATAACATGCAGAAGGGAAGGGTCCTCTCCACATCCAACAGGAGGGAATTTCAGTCATGCCTTCTCCAGAGGTGATGCAGGAATTCTTACAAGTGTTGGGGGGACTGGGGGAGGAGTGAGGGAATAGTGGAAGCTCCTGGCATGAAGGGCTTCCTGGCAGGAGGCTCTTAGGGCCTGCTGCTATTTAGGGGAGAATGAGAGGCCCTCACTTAACATCACCTCTCTCTCCTTCTTCTAACCTCAGTGTTGCCGCTGTGGTTTCAGCCTCCCACTCTCCTCGGAGAGAGAGGCCAGGAGCCCACCTGCCCCTGAACCCCAGGGTGGGAGTGTGAATTCCCACTCTCCTCCCATTTGGCCTTCTTCCAGCTGATCCTTACCCAACCTCTGTTTCCATGTTGGACAGGATTTCCAAAGCCTCAAATCACAAGCTATTGCTTCTCTCTCAAACAGTTGCACTTAGCAGAGGGACTGTGGCTACCCAGTAGGAAGGGACCTGTCAATAACAAGAAAGTCATGAGGCCTTAGAGAGAGGAAAGCTATGTCTTCACAGAACCAACAAAAACCAAACTCAAGGTTAAAAAAAGAAAAAAAAATGCAGCCAGGTATTTAGTTAACCAGCCATCTTAGGTATACTATTCGTTTTTAATCTGAATTGAATTATTTTTTTAAAATCTATTTTAAAGACACATCCAGAGAGAATGTGACAGGCAAAAAGGCAGAATCTGAGAGACAGGAAAATTGATCTGGACACATACATGGAAAGGGATAAGAGGAAACTGCAACTAGAGAAACCACAGGAATTGGAGAAAGTGAAAGAAGTGGAGTAGAAGAGAGGAAGTGAGATGTGAAGATAGCTGTGTGCACTCAGCTGGGGGAGGGACCACAAGGATAAGAAGAGGAAATCACCCCCAGGTGACTGAGCTAGTAGCAAAGATGGTGCTCAGAGGTGCCTGGACACTAATTGAGCCAAGTCAGATTTATAGCCCTCCCTTATCTTGACCTGTCTTAAGGTTCGTAGGAGTGGGACCATTCCTGGCGCTGCCTACCTTCTGTAGCCGTCTGCTGGCCAGAGATTTATGGCTCTGACGTCAGGGAAATTACTGATAAATCTTGTCTTAGACATGCAGCACCCTCCATTGGCTCCAACAGTGTTTGATATCCAGTAATAGAAAACCAGATCCTGTGAGTTGTTAAAAAGCAAAATTCAACTGAGTAAATTTTAAAGACCTTATTCAATGATTCATGAATCAGGCATTATCCCATCTAGCAGACGGAAAGGAGCTCCAAGGAGCTGTACAAATGAAAGACTTTTATAGGCAGAAGGGAGCAGGAGCAAGGAAGACATATTAGCAAAAAATGGACTGGTTGTGGCAAGGTCACCTTCCTTTAGGGGCTGCAGAGGTCTATCAGGCGGATTACTTCACTAGTGCTGACCAGGTAATTCCTGGTTGGTTTAAAAGTCCATTCCTGGGAGAGGCCAAAACTACTTTAAGTCCTTGGGGTTTAGCATAAGTGACTATATTTTGGGCCTGTTGTCTTGCTTTTAATAGAGTGAATTCAAGACATAGGCAGGGCCCATGGAAGACCTAGGGGAGAGGGGTTGCCATCCTAGGAAATTCTTGAATTCTTTCTTGGAAGTAGCTATGCTATTACCAGGTAGCAGAGGACCAAGGGGAATGTGCCTTAGGACATGCCCAAGGACCTCTTGGCAGCTCTGCACCATTAATTCCGTGAGAATATGTGTGCCTGGAACCCAGCCAAAGCTGAACAAGCCTCTCTAATCAAAATATTGTTGTTTTCTTGAGGACTTGTGGGTTCTGAGAATTTTGTGCTTCTTTGTGGGACATACTCTTTCAGTTATGAGCATGAAAATCTCAATGCAATGAGGACAGAAGAAATATTTGCTTCTCACCCGTCCTTCATCTTAAACATGGCTCAGTAGGGAAGCATCGCCCAGAGACTCTGGCCCAGAGGAGATTCTTCTAGAACCCTGGTTCCTAAAGTATATTCTTCAGACCAGCAACATAAACATCACCTGAAACGTGTTATAAATGCACAGTCTCAGGCCCCACCACCTTACACTAATCCCACCACTCCAGAGGTACTGGATCAGAAATTCTGGGGTGGCATCAAGGACCTGCTTAACAAGCCCTCCAGGTGACTCTGATGCTCACTGGAGTCTGAGAATAGGCAGGTATAGGGGATGTGGGAAATGCATACGGGGCACCTAAGACTTGCACTTCATTCACCTTTTATTTGCCAAAGTGAGTTACTTGGCCTAACTTCAAAGGAGTGGGAAGTGCAACTTACAATGTGCCCTGGAAGAGGGAGTTCTGGGTATTTTAGACCATAGATAGTGTTAAATAACGAAAATTAAACTGAGTAAATTTTCAAGATCTAATTGGTTTTATTGAACAAGTCATGAATCAGGCATCATCTCATCTAGCAAGTAGAAAGGAGCTCCAAGATTGGAAGAACTAATATTGTTAAAATGGCCATACTACCTAAAGCAATCTACAACTTTAATGCAATCCCTATCAAATTACCCATGACATTTTTCACAGAACTAGAACAAATAATCCTAAAATTTACATGGAACCATAAAAGACCCAGAATTGCCAAAGCAATCCTAAAGAAAAAGAACAAAGCAGGAAGCATAACTCTCCCAGACTCCAGACAATACTACAAAGCTACAGTAATCAAAACAGTGTGGTATTGGCACAAAAACAGATATATGGAACAGTGGAACAGAATAGAGAGCCCAGAAATAAACCCGCACGTCTATGGACAATTAATCTTTGACAAAGAAAGCAAGAATATGCAATGGAGAAAAGACAGTCTCTTCAGCAAGTGGTGTTGGGAAAGCTGGACAGCAACATGTAAATCAGTGAAGTTAGAACACACCCTCTCACCATACACAAAAATAAACTCAAAATGGGTTAAAAACTTAAATATAAGACATGACACCATAAAACTCCTAGAAGAGAACATAGGCAAAACATTCTCTGACATAAATCGTAGCAATGTTTTCTTAGGTCAGTCTAAGAAAACTTCTATCGCTACTTCCAAGGCGATAGAAATAAAAGCAAAAATAAACAAATGGGACGTAATAAAACATAAGCTTTTGCATAGCAAAGGAAACCATAAACAAAAGGAAAAGACAACCTACAGGCTGGGAGAAAATATTTGCAAACAGCGAGACTGGCAAGGGCTTAATTTCCAAAATATACAAACAGCTCACATAATTCAATAACAAAAAAACCCAAACAACCCAATCAAAAAATGGGCAGAACACCTAAACAGACATTTCTCCATCAGACATACAGATGGCCAATAGGCACATGAAAAGATGTTCAACATCACTAATTATTAGAGAAGTGCAAATCAAAACTACGATGAGGTACCACCTCACACCAGTCAAAATGGCCATCATTAAAAAGTCTACAAATAATAAATGCTGGAGAGGGTGTGGAGAAAAGGGAATCCTCCTACACTGTTGGTGGGAATGTGAATTGGTGCAGCCACTTAAGAAAACAGTATGGAGCTTCCTCAAAAAACTAAAAATAGAGTTGCCGTATCATCCAGCAATCCCACTCCTGGGCATATACCCAGACAAAACTATAATTCAAAAAGGTACATGCACCACTATGTTCATAGCAGCAGCATTTACAATAGCCAAGACATGGAAGCAACCTAAGTGCCCACTGACAGATGAATGGATAAAGAAGATGTGGTGTATATATATATATATATATATATATATATATATATATATATATACACACACACACAATGGAATACTACTCAACCATAAAAAAGAATGAAATAATGCCATTTGCAGCAACCTAGAGATTATCATACTAAGTGAAGTAAGTCAGAAAAAGAAAGACAAATACTATATGATATCACTTATGTGTGGAATCATGACACAAAAGAACTTATCTATGAAGCAGAAACAGACTCATAGACATAGAGAACAGAACAGACTTGTGGTTGTCAAGGGGGAGGGGTTGGGGAAGGAATGGATTGGGAGTTTTGGATTAGCAGATGCAAACTATTATATATATATATAATATATATATAATATATATATGATAAATATATATATAATTGAATCACTTTGCTGTATGCCAGAGACTAACACATTGTACACATTGTAAATCAACTATACTTCAATGAAATATATTTTAAAAAACAGTACAAAATTAAAAAAGAACGGAGCTCCAAGGAGCTGTACAAAATGGAAGGCTTCTATAGACAGAAGGGGGAAGTGATAAGGAAAGAGCAGATTACGTCTTCCTTTTGGAGATGGAAAGGTTCTGTGTGGCAGATCACCTCATTGGTGCTGACCAGAAAATTCCAAATTGACTGGTTAAGACTACATTCCTGGGGAAGGTTGAAACTGCAATTAGGTTAGATATTAAGCCATGGTTTGGTGATGTGGGCTTAGCACAAGTGACTCCATTTTAGGCCTGTTTTTTTTTAACTGTAGGAAAAAACAGTAGCCATGAACATTGTCAGGGGAGGTGACAGAAGCTTGGATTTGCTCTTTCTATTTTCATAATGCATTTCTGAAAAATAGAGCCTTTGGAGCATAAGCACAGTGTCATTATAATTTCTTGGTTTTATCTATTAGGCCAAATTAAAGCTTCCCCAATTACCTCATAAATGCCCCATTCACAGTGGGTGGTCTTCAGGGTCCAAATATTGCACTGGGGATGTTAAGTGGCTTTAGTCTGGTCTGTGTCTCTGAGGTTGTCATTTCCACGGATCAAGTGGGGACATTATTAACACACTGTGGAAAAAAATTTTCCACAGTATTTTATGGCAAGACAAGAAAAATTTAAACAAAAAAATTTCTCTGCCCTTTGGCCTCTTCTCTCCCCTCTCTGTGCATTGTGTATCTGTGTTATGCATCAACCAAACCTCTCCCATTGGCAGAAATACCTGCTCAACCCTGAAGAGCAACATTCTCCTAACATCAACAAGACAACTGCTTAAAAGATAAACCACTTTCTTGATTTTGTAAGGGGTCACATGACCCACTACTTCATACTTGCAGATTTGGATTGTGTAAACTGTTGATAATACGTCATTTCATATACAGCCCTCTGTCTCAAAAAACTTATATAAATGTGCTTTGACTTCTATTGGGCAGAGCAGTTCTCAGAGCTTTCTGAGATGCTGTTCCTAGGTTATAATCCTCAATTCGGCTCAAATAAAACTTTCCATTTCTTTCGTAGAGTGACTGATTAAGTTTTCGTCGACAACACAGATTCTGACTTAGTGGGTCTGGGGCCAGAGTGTCTGTGTCACACTTGGAAGAGTGAGGCCTTAAGTCCTCTCCAGAGCCCTATTGCAGTGCATGCAACAAAATTCCTGCTGGCAAGGAGCTTCCACCTAGCTGTGCACCATACTGCATGGTTTATGTTATTAAAAAGACCCAGGCCTGGGGAATATATTTGTGGACAAAGAATGTCACCTGCCATTTCAGTAAACAAAATATGTTGTGGCCATAAAGTCATCAGCCACTGCAGATGCCCCGAAGGTGCACCCTGAGGGGAACTGGAGAAAAACAGGACAGTTAAGGTGCATATCAAAGGAATAATTTCAATGAGCACAGACTTTTACATCTTCCCATATACAGAAAAGCAGTAAAGTCATTAACTTGAGATGTCTGTTTTTTGTGATTAGCAGTAATATTTTGATGTCCAACTACATTTTTTTTTTCGGCAAAAACTATATATCCTGGCTCCTTCCTTACCTTTTTGTAACAGTTTCTCAGAGCTATCTGAGAGGCTATATCTTGGGCTTAAAGTCCTCAGTAAGTCTGCCAAATAAATCATGATTCTCAGCTTTTAGGTTGTGCATTTTTTTCAGTCAGCATATTGATTTTGGCTTTTGTGATATTGTGATTTATAAAATATATAGATATACATTGGTCTTCCTCCTGTTCCTGGCACAGAGCTCCTAAAACTCTTGGAATTTCCTAAATGATAAGCGCTATAAACGTGTCTTTCATTATATTGATGAGGTGACTTTTGGAAAGCCTCTAGGTAACTCAAGGCTGGGGGCTGGTTGCCAGGGGAACCAACCATGTGATTAAAGAGTTGGAACTTTTAGTCCACCACCACCCCCACCCCCAATCCCCTAGGAGGAGAGAGGGGCTAGAGATTGAGTTCAATCATCAGTGGCAAACCATGGCTATGTAATGAAGCCTCCATAAAAACCAAACAGAATGTTTGGAGAGCTTCCACGTTGGTGAACATGTGGAGTTTTGGGAGAATGGAGATTCCAGAGAGCATGGAAGCTCTGCACCCCTTCCCACATACCTTGCCCTATGCATCTCTTCCATTGGCATTTCCTGAGTTATATCCTTTTCTAATCCAGTAAGTAAAATATTTATCTGTGTTCTGTGAGCTACTCTAGCACATTAATCAAGCCCAAGGAGGGGTCATGGAAACCCATCTATAGCTGATAGGTCAAAAGCATGGGTGACAACTTGGACTTAGGATTGGTGTCTGAAAAGAGGTAGGGGCAGTTTTGTAGGACTGAGCCCTTAACCTGTGGGATCTGGTGCTATCTTCAGGTAGATTGTGTCAGAATTGAGTTAATTCCTTAGTGATGTTGGAGAAAATACATATCAGAGGGACTTCTCTGGTGGTCCAGTGGTTGAGACTCCATGGTCCCAATGCAGGGAGCCTGGGTTCAATCCCTGGTCATGGAACTAGATCCCTCATGCTGCAGCGAAGATCCCTCACGTGGCAACACAGATTCCGTGTACTGAAACTAAGACCTGGTGCAGCTAAATAAATAAATATTAAAAAAAAAAAGAAAATACATATCAGAGGTTTGTTCCTCTAGAAATTATATTTTGATTTAGAAGAAGCCTAAAATTTTGCAAAATAAACTGATATATTAATAAAATTCTTAGAACCATATTGATTCATTAAATAACTAAAAAAAAATAACCCAATTTCTCGAATATATAGCAATATACTATTATTAAGATCCCTATCCTAGAAGACTTCTAATTTCAACTCAGACATGTGGAGAACTTGGAGTTCTTACAGTCCTATCCATACACCAAGAAAAAGCTGGACAAACTGAAAATCAATGACTTTTCTTGGACTCATCAGAGAACTGAGTTTCAGAGAAAATTGCCAACCCCAAATCTGGAGAGACAGGCAAATCAGAGGACATAGCCAAGATCTGTTAACCTGGAAGGCACTTGAGCCATAACCTGGTAGAAACACTTATATGGTATTTTTGATGAATTGCCTGAGTTTGAGTGTGGATCAGTGTGAGATTGAGAAACTCCTAGAGCCACAATCTCAAGGAACCCCTTACTCTTACGGGCTTCAACTCCAGAAATCCCAAGAGGTTTGCCCAGGGCATTCTACATAACAGACTACTATCCAGGGAAAACACATTACCAGAGCTTATTCCACCAGGGGAAGGACATTTTTCCAACCCCAGCTCTTTCTAGTTTTCCTATCTCACCTAAGGAGGGAGAGTTTTGAAGCTATAAAAGAAGAAACATTTGTGAAGGTCACAGGCTCACTAAAAGACTAAAATTTAATTGGAAGATTATAGCTTCTCCTCCCCACACCTTGCAACCACACCAATGTGCTCCAATATACTAATCGTAAATTACAGTTAAAAGAGCTACAAGACAAAGGCTCTCTCTGAGGAGGAATACTTAGGGAAGCCCAAAGTAATAAAGGTCACAAAAACAAGGAAACTAGTGGAATTTGAAGCCTCTAGTATCTATAAATTTAGAATACATTAAACAAAGCCCAACTCCAAAGCCCAAATCCTAGTCAGGTTAATTCAAATCCTCATACTAAAGGATTTACCTCAGTTCCTATTATTGGATAAAACATTTTAAGGTTTCTACCAAATATTACATATCATGCAAAAAGGCAAAAAAAGAAAAAAAAAACAGTCTAAAGGGACAAAATGAGCATCAGACAAGACTCATATGTTGAAATTATCAGAGAATTTAAAATAACTATTATTAACACATTAAGGGCTGTAGTGCAAAAGGTAGACATCATGCGAGAAGAGTTGGATAATGCAGAAGAAAGAGGGAAACTTAAGAAAGGATAAAAAAGAAAGGCTAGATGTAACAGAAAATCCAGGAGAAAGAATAAAAAGGGAAAGTGATGTAACAGAAATAAAGAATGGATCCTCAGTAGTCTTGACAGGGCTGAGGAAATGTGATCTTGAAGATAGGTCAGTAGGAACTTCCCAAATTGAAGTGCAACAAGAAAAAAGAATTGAAAAACATCCAGAACACCCAAGAACTGTGGGACAACTTCAAAGCATTTAACATATGCATATTTGGAATACCAGAAGAAAGAGAAGAGAAGGAGACTGGTGCAAAATAAGCACTTGAAGTAATAATCACCAAGAACTTTCCAAAATTAATGGCAGACATTAAATCATAATTCCAAGAATCTCAGCATCAAACAGAATAAATACCCAAAGTAACTACACTTAGGTATTATATTCAAATTGCAGAAAATTAAAGAGGAGAAAATCTTGAAAGAAGTCAGGAAAAAAGAAAACAAAAGCCAAACCAACCTACCTTGACTATAGAGAAACAAGGTAAAGAATTACAGCAACTTCTAATCAGAAACCATGCAAGCAAGAAGAGAGTGAAGTGAAATATTTAAAGTTTTGAAAGAAAAAAAAACCCTAGCATTCTATATCAACAAAATTATTTTTCAAAAGGGAAGGATAGATGAAGACTTTCTCAGACAACTGAAAACTGAGGTGATTCACCAGCAGAAATGTTAAAAACATTTTCTCAAGGTAGAAAGAAAATGATAAAGGATAATGAAGGATAATGAAACTTGGATCTATATGAAGAAAACAAGAACACTGCAAGAGAAATATATTAAATTAAAAGAAATCTTTTCTTGTAATTTATCTAAAATATAACAATTTGTTTAAAATTATAAAATAGCAACAATATATTGGATGATTAAGCATATGGATAACTCTGTCATCCATGCTCCTGCACTATGTATAAAGTGGAATAGTGTCATTTGAATGTGGATTTAAATTATTTAAAAATGTATATTGTAAGTTCTACAGCTAATTTTTTTATATTTATTTATTTTATTTATTTATTTTTGGCTATGTTGGGTCTTCATTGCTGTGCACGGGCTTTCTCTAGTTGCAGTGAGTGGGGAGCTACTCTTTGTTGCGGTGCACAGGCTTCTCATTGCAGTGGCTTCTCTTGTTGTGGAGCATGGGCTCTAGATGCATGGGCTTCAGTAGCTGTGGCATGCAGGCTCAGTAGTTGTGGCTCACAGGCTCTAGAGTGCAGGCTCAGTAGTTGTGGTGCACGGGCTTAGTTGCTCTGCGGCATGTGGGATCTTCCCAGACCAGGGCTCGAACTCATGTCCCCTGCATTGGCAGGTGGATTCTTAACCACTGCACCACCAGGGCCCAACAGCTAATTTTTTAAGGAAGTAGAAATGAGAGAGAAGAGATCAAATAGAATTATTTCAAATGCTCAGTTTACACCAGAGAGGGCAGATAAAGAAACCTCTAGCAATGACTAGAAAAAAGTTACAAACATGGTTGATATTAATTTAAATATGTCAATAATTACTTTAAATGTGAATGATCTTAGTATGCCAATTAAAAGACAAAATTATCTTTTGGATAAAAAAAAACACAACAAAACCCAAATATGTACTTACAAGAAACTCTTTTTAATATAAAGACCCTGATGACTTACAAAGTTAAAAGTAAAAGAGGGAGAAAGATATAGGATGCTAACACTAATCAAATGAAAGCTGGAGTAGTTATATTAATTTTAGACAAAGAGAATTTAGAACAATGAAAATTATCAAGAATAAAAAGGAGTAATATTATTAATAATGATAATGGGGTCAGTTCTCCAAGAAGACAGCAGTTTTAAACACGTATGTTACAAAAGAGTGTCAAAATGTGTGAAATGAAAACTGATAGAACTAAAGTAAATAGACAAATTCACTTTTATAGTTGAGATTCCAACACCTGCTGTCAGTAAGTGACCAATCAAGCAGGCAGGAAATCAATAAAGATATATTTGACCTGAATAGAACTATGAAGTAACTAGATCTAAGTGGCATTTTTTGAATACTCCATCCAACAACATGTCAAACTTGGGTGGAATATTCACTGAAAAAGACCACTTCTGGGTCATAAAAAGTACCTTTCCAGCAACTCCACTACTGGGTATATAGCCAAAATAATTGAAAGCAGGATCTTGAAGAGATATTTGCACATCTGTTTTCAAAACAGCACTCTTCACAATAGCCAAGAAGTAGAAGCAACACAAATGTCCATTGACAGATGAATGGATAAACAAAATGTGGTATATACAATACATACAATGGAATATTATTCAGCCTTAGAAAGGACATTCCGGCACATGATACAACACGGATTAACTCTGAGAACATTATGCTGAGTGAAATAAGCCAGTCACAAAAAGACAAATACTGTCTTATATGAGGTACCTTATGTGAGTAGACAAATTTATAAAATCAGAAAGTTGAATGGTAGTTTCCAGGAGGTGGAGAGAGGAGAAAATAGGGAGTTGTTACTGAATAGGTATAGAGTTTCAGTTTTGCAAGATGAAAAATTTCTGGAGATTTGTTGCACAGCAATGTGAATATGTTTAACAAAACTGTACTTTACACTTAGAAATGGTTAAGATGGTAACTTTTATGTTATGCACATTTTAATACTAACAAATTTGAAAGGTTAGAAATCAAAGTATAGTTTCAGACCACAATTTGTAATTATCAGCAATCAATAACAGGAAGCTGGAAAATCTTCATATATTTGAAAATGAAACAAAAATCTTTTACCCATAAGGGAAGAGAATCTGAAGAAGAATATATATATATATTCTGAATTGCTGTGCTGTACACCTGAAACTAACACAATATTGTAAATCAACTATACTTCAATTAAAAAATTATCATTTCAAAAAAACAAATAATCAATGTATTAAGAAGTCTAAAGAGAAATCAAAAATGTTTTTGAAATAAATGAAAATAAAATTTATCAAGTTTTGTGAGATGCAGTGAAAGTAATGCATGGAGGGAAATTTATAGCATTTAATGTATATATTAGAAAAAAATCTAAAATCAATAACTTAAGGTTTTCCCTTAAGAAACCAGAACAGAAAAGCAATAGCCTAAAGCAAGCAGAACAAAAGGAATAATAAACTATAAAATTAAAAATGGGAAACCAGTAGAAAACAAAATCAAAGGAAACCAAACCTGGTTCTTTGAAAAGATCAGTAACGTTGATAAGCCAGGCTAACCAAGAAAAAAAGGGAGGAGACACAAATTACCAATATCAAATGTTCATTACTGATGATCCCATGGACATTGGAATAATAATAAAGCGATACTATGAAAAACTCCATGCTCACAAATTAGATGATTTTAATGAAAAGAACCAGTTTCTTGAAAGATACAAATTGCTAAAACTCACAAAGGAGAAATAGATAAGCTGAATAGTTCTATATCTATTAAAGAAATGGAACAAATAATTATTAAACTTCCAAAAAAGAAAGCACCAGGCCCAGATGGTTTCACTGGTGAATTCTAACAAACATTTAAGAAAGAATATATAACAATTCTCCACAGTCACTTCCAGAAAATAGAAGCAGTGGGAACACTTCCAAACACATTCTATGAGGCCAGCTTTATCCTAATACTAAAACCAAATAAAGATATCACAATAAAGGAAAACAACAGACCAATATCTCTCTTGAACATAAATTCAAAAAATCCTCAATAAAATAGTAACCTATCAAATCAAACAAGGTAGTTATACACCACAACCAGGTGAGATTTATTCCAGGTATGCAAGGCTTATTCAACATCTTAAAATCAATGTAATTATTCACATCAACATACTAAAGAAGGAAAATCATATGATCATATTAACTGATGCAGAAAAACAGACAAAATCCAACACTCATTCCTGATAAAAATTCTCAGCAAATTAGTAATAAAGTAAAACTTCCTCAGTTTGACAAAGAATATACAGAAAACTTACAGCTAATATCATACATAATGGTGAAAACTGGATGCTCTCCTAAGAGCTGGAAGAAAGTGAGGATGTCTTCTCTTAGCACTCTTCTTCAAAACTGTACTGGAAATCCTAGCTAGTGCAATAACACAAGAAAAAGAAATAAAAGGCTAAAGATTAGAAAGAAAGAAATAAAACTATTTGCAGAAGATACAATTGTGTATATATAAAATTCCAAAGAATTGACACACAAAAAACCAAAATAATACAAAACAATTCATGGAACTAAGCAAATATTGCAAGATCACAGGATACAAAGTTAATATACAAAAGTCAATTACTAATCTTGAGGACATTATACTAAATGAAATAAATCATTCATAACAAAACAAGTATTGTATGAGTCCACTTATATGAGGTACCTAGAGTAGTCAAATTCATAGAAACAGCAAATAGAATGGTGGTTACTAGGGACCTGGGAGAAGGGAAACTGGGAAGCTATTACTTAAGTGTATAGAGTTTTTTTTTGCAAGATGAAAAAGTTCTGGAGATTGGTTGCAGAACAATGAGAATATATTTAACACTTGAAAATGATTAAGATGATATTTTATATAATTTACCATAATCAAAACATAAAAGTAAATGGTATTAAAAAAGAATTACAAGGGCTTCCCTGGTGGTGCAGTGGTTGAGAATCTGCCTGCCAATGCAGGGGACACGGGTTCGAGCCCTCGTCTGGGAAGATCCCACATGCCGCAGAGCAACTAGGCCCGTGAGCCACAGTTACTGAGCCTGCACGTCTGGAGCCTGTGCTCCGCAACAAGAGAGGCCGCGATAATGAGAGGCCCGTGCACTGCGATGAAGAGTGGCCCCCACTTGCCACAACTAGAGAAAGCCCTCGCACAGAAACGAAGACCCAACACAGCCATAAATAAATAAATAAATAAATAAAATAAACCCAAAAGTTAAAAAAAAAAAAAAAGAATTACATTCTATATACTAGCAACTAACAATTGGAATTTGAAATAAAAAATTCCATTCACAATAACACCCTAAAAAAGGAAATAGGCATAACTAACAAAATATATTAAGGATCTATATGCAGAAAACTATAAAAAACTGATGAATAAAACAAAGAAGATCTAAATAAATGGAGAGATATTCCATATTCATGGATTGGAAGTCTCAATATTGTTATGATGTCAGGTCTTCCCAATGTGATCTTTGTATTCAATGCAATTTCAAGTAAAATACCAGCAAGCTATTGTGGATATTAACAAACTGATTCTAAACTTTATGTGGAAAGGCAAAATATCTAGAATAGACAGCACAATACTAAAGAAGAAGAACAAATTTGGAGGACTGACACTACTCAATTTCAAATCTTACTAGAATGCTGCAGTAATCAAGATAGTGTGCTGTTGACAAAAGAACAGACACATAAATCAGTGGAACAGAATACAGGGCCCAGTAATAGACCTGCACAAACATAGACAACTTATCTTTATCAAAGGAGCAAAGGCAATTCAATGGAGAAAGGATAGTCTTTTCAACAAATGATACTGAACAAATTGGACATTTATATCCAAAAAAAAAAAAAAAACACTTTGACACAGACCTTACTTTACACAAAAGTTAAATCAAAGTGGATCATAAACCTAAATGGAAAATGCTAAACTATAAAGCTTCTTGAAGAAAACATAGGAGAAAATGTACATGACTTTGGGTTTGATAATGTGTTTTTCAATACAACATCTGTAATACTATCCATGAAACAAAAAAATAAAAATTTTCCTGTTAAAATTAAAGCCTCTGCTCTGCTAAAGACATTGTTCAGAGAATGAACAAATTTTACCCAAAGACTAGAGTAATATTTGTAAAACAGATTTTTTATAAAATATTTGTATCCAAAATATACAAAAAGCTCTTAAAACTCAACCAGAAAATAAACAACTCAATTTAAAAATGGGCAAAAGATCTGAACAGACAGTTCACTGAGAAAGATGGCAATTATTTGAACATATGAAAAAGTGCTTAAGATCATATGTCCTTAGGGAACTGCAAATTAGAACAACAATAAGATACCACTACACACTTATTAGAATAGCTAAAATGCAAATAACTGATAATACCAACTAATGGAAAGGATGTGGAGCAAAAGGAACTCTCACTGATAATGAGAATGCAAAATGGTACAGCTTCTTTGAAGACAGTTTGGCACTTTCTTACAAAACTAAACGTAATCTTACCATATGACCCACGATCATGCTCCTAAGCATTTACACAACAGATTTGAAATTTTATGTCCACACAGGAACCTGCATGTGAATGTTTATATCAGATTTATTCATAATCACCAAAAGTGGGAAGCAAGCAAAATGACTTTTAATAGGAATGTATAAACAAACTGGTACATCCATACAGTGGAATATTTCTCAGTGATAAAAAGAAATGAGCTACCATGCCAGGAAAATAAATGTACAAATCTTAAATGCATATTGCTAAGTGAAAGAAGCCATCCAGAAAAAGCTAAATAACAAAAATTTCCAATTGTATGACATTCTGGGAAAGGCAAAATTGAGAGACCTTCAACAGATTAGAAGTTGCAAGGGATCTGAGGGAGGAAGGAAGGGTTGAATAGGTAAAGCATAGGGAAATTTTTAGGCTGGTGAACTTCTGTGTAATATTGTAATGGTGAATAAAAAACAGTAAGCATTTGTCAAAACCCATAAAACTTTATAGTACAAAGAGCAAACCTTAATGTATAAAAAATTAAAAAAATAATTTAGGAGATGAGGAGAACCCTTAAAAGACATTAAGATTGTTACAAAGTTATCTAAATTTATTATAAACATATGAGGCAACATCATTGAAGGGGGTGGGGGAATAAGGTGCTGACCTAGATAAGCAACTTCAGAAACAGGTGGAGTCTGTAAGCCTAAGGCAAAAGGAACTGTTCACAAGCACTCTACTCTAGTTGATAAAGCGATTTTTCATAGGGATAACAATTCCAATACTGCTATACATGTTTATATTAGAACTGAACAATTAAGAAAACGGATGGCCAATGGTGGGAGTCCTGTTGTTGGACTAGGAGCTTACAGATAAGAAAGGGAAAGAGGCTAGTATGATCTACGTGTTAATGGAGTAGAATTTGAGACATTGGTGTGAACTCATGTTTAGCTTAATATAGGTACTGACAGTTACGTATAGAAATATTTATGGATATATGTATATACATGTGTTAGTATACCACATGTATCTCCTTGTTTTGTTAGCTGAGAGAGTCTAGTAGCAATGACATGCCAGTATTAAAGCAGAGTCACTCACTGGTGAGACTCTAGATCTTGGCATGTTCCTTCTGATGCATGAGATATCCTTGAGGTATAAGATGTAGAAAATGACACATATATCAGCACAAGACTCCTGGCTACATCCTCTATTCTGACCCAGCTTCCCCAGAAAATTCTCCATCCTTAAAGAAAACTGAAAGCCTGTCATGTGTACCTCACTCCCATCCCCATTGCTTTACAAGAGAAACAGCTGCCTAGATATCTTGGCACCAGCTTACAGAGGGATTCTGGGATGAGACAATGAGAAAAGCCCTTTCACCAACTCACGCAGCACCAGCTCAGGCAGGAAAAGGAAACTGCTCAGTGGGAGCTTCTTTTCACATTTTAGCTGAAGCATCCACTCTAGCAGATATCACAGAACAAAGAACTTAGAAGTCTTAGTTAGTGCAGGAAAACTTCTCATGGCTTTTAAGTGACATCTTTTAACTTCTATCAATTAAAGATAAATAAAACCTGAGGGTCAAATACCTGCAGAGCACCCTGTCATAAACATTCCGCAAGGAGGCTCCAAACTGTTGATTTTTTGTTGGTATTATTTTCCTGCGAGGTAGTGCTCTAAGTGGTTAGAGGGAAATTTAACATCTCCACTGTCATTGTGGAAGACATCCAGGAAAAATATGGGAAAAATTAGAATTTATGAGGACACTTGGGGAAAGCACCACATTTGCTGAATCCCATATATTTGGTATGTTGTGTGTTCATTTTCATTTATCTCAACTATTTTCTAATTTCTCTTTTGATTCTTCTTTGACCCATTGATTATTTAGGAGTTTGTTGTTTAATTTCCATGTATTTGTGAGTGTCTCAAATTTCTTTCTGTTATTGATTTCTAATTTCATTTCATTGTGGTCAGAGAACACACCTTGTATTATCTTTAGCTCTTTAAACTTATTGAGGTTTGTTTTATGGTCTGGCATATGGTCTATCCTAGAAAATGTTCCAGTTCACTAGAGCAGAATATATATTCTGCTGTTGTTGGTGGAGTGTTCTATAGAAACCTATTAGGTCTAGTTGGTTTATAATGTTGTTTAAGTCTTTTATTTACTTGTTGATCTGTCTAGTTTTTCTATCCATTATTGAAAGTGGGGTTCAAGTAGAAGTCTCCAACTATTATTGTTGAATTGTCTATTTTTACCTCATTTCTGCCATGTTTTTGGTGCTCTGTTGTTAGGTGCATATGTGTTAATAATTTTTATATCTTTCTGATGGATTGACCCTTTTATCACTATAAAATGTTCCTCTGTATCCATGGTAATACATCTTGCCTTAAAACCTACTTTGTCTCTTATTAGTGTAGCCACTCCAGCTTTCTTTTGGTTTCTGTTTGCATGATATATCATTTTCTATCCTTTTACTTTCAGTCTCTTTGTATTTTTGAATTTAAAGTATGTCTCCTCTAGACAGCATATTGCTGGATCTGTTTTTTAAATTGAGGCTGATGATCTCTGCCTTTTGATTGTATTATTCAACCCAATCATTTAATTTTATTACTGATATAGTTGAATTTATATCTGCCATTTTACTTTTTGTTCTCCATATGTCTCATATCTTCTTTGTTCTTCTATTCTTTTTTACTACTTTATTTTGCATTAACTGAATATTTTCCAATGTAGTATTTTATTTAATGAATTTTTCACTACATATTTTTCTGAATTATTTCCTAAGTTGCTGTTATAAGGCTGCTTATGTACATCTTAATTTATCAGAATCAGCTTTGTATTTGTGCTAAATTCCATTGATCATAAAAACATTACTCCTATGGAGAAACAAATACCGTATACTAACACATATATATGGAGTCTAAAAAAAAAAAAAGTGGTCTGAAGAACCTAGGGGCAGGACAGGAATAAAGACACAGATGTAGAGAATGGACTTGCAGACATGGGGAGGGGGAAGGGTAAGCTGGGATGAAGTGAGAGAGTGGCATGGACTTATATATACTACCAAATGTAAATAGATAGCTAATGGGAAGCAGCCACATAGCACAGGGAGATCAGCTTAGTGCTTTGTGACCACCTAGAGGGGTGGGATAGGGAGGGTGGGAGGGAGACACAAGAGGGAGGAGATATGGGGATATATGTATATGTATAACTGATTCACTTTGTTATAAAGCAGAAACTAACACACCATTGTAAAGCAATTATACTCCAATAAGTGTTAAAAAAAAACACAAAAAACATTACTCCTATGTAGTTCTATTGTGTTTTACCCTCATTTTGAGGAACTACTGTTATATGTATCATATTGACAAGTGTTAGAAACATAACAATACATTTATATAATTTTTACTTTGTATAACTTCATATCCTTTGAAAAAGGGAAGAAATGAGAACAAGTACATATTTATGTTTTATCATTTGTTTCTCTTGATTTGTTCTTGTAGATTTGAATAGCCATCTTACTACATTTAGATATGTTATAGGCACAATAATACATTATATACATATTGTTTTTGTTTTTATTTTTTTTAGAAAGGAAGTTATTTTATTTATTTATTTATTTATTTATTTATGGCTGTGTTGGGTCTTCGTTGCTTCACAGGCTTTCTCTAGTTGTGTTGAGCAAGGGCTACTCTTTGTTGTGGTGCATGGGCTACTCATTGCAGTGACTTCTCTTGTTGCAGAGCACGGGCTGTAGGTGCTTGGGCTTCAGTAGTTGTGGCACGTGGACTCTTGAGTGCAGGCTCAGTAGTTGTGGTGCTTGGGCTTAGTTGCTCTGCGGCATGTGGGATATTCCCAGACCAGGGCTCGAACCGATGTTCCCTGCATTGGCAGGCGGATTCTTAACCACTGAGCCACCAGGGAAGCCCTACATATTGTTTTATACCATTGCTTTTTAAATGACTTCAGAGAAAGAAAGGAAAATAAATATGCATTTTTACTTTAATAATTACATAATTACACTTGCCACTGTCCTTTGTTTTGTTTGTTTGTTTTTTTGTATGGATTTCATTAACTGTCTGGCATCATTCGCTTTCATCCTGAAGATCTTTCAGTATTTCTTGTAAGGCTGGTCTGCTACCAAAAAATTCCCTCTGTTTTTGTTTATCTGGGAATGTCTTTATTTTGCCTTCATTTTTGAAAAATAGCTTTATTGAATATAAAATTCTTAGTTGACAGTTGTGTTTTTTTCTTTGAACATTCAAATATGTTATCTCACTGCCTTCAGGCTTCTATTTCTTCTGATGAGAAGTCAGCGGGTAATCTTATTGGGGTTCCCTTGTAAGTGACAAGTAGCTTTTCTCTTGCTTCTTTCAAGATTTTTCCTTTATCATAGTTTTTCAGCTTTTTTTTTAATTTAATTTTTAATTTAATTTTTAGTTTTTACTGCTATATGTCTGCTTATGGATCTCTTTGTGTTTATCCTACTTAGAGTTTATTAGCTTCCTGTATGTGTAGATAAATTTTCAAAAATAAATTCAGGAAATTCTGGGACTTCCCTGGAGGTCTAGTGGTTAAGATTCTGTGCTTCCACTGCAGGGGACATGGGTTCGATCCCTGGTTTGGGAACTAGGATCCCACATGCCGCATGACCAACCAACCAACCAATCAACAAACAAACAAACTAATAAATAAATAAATTTAGAAGTTTTCAGCCATTATTGCTTTGAATATTTTTTCTGCTTCTTCCTCTCTTTTCTCTTCTCTAACTGCTCCCATTATGTGCATGCCTGTGTGCTAAATGATGACTCACATTTCTCTGCTACAGCCTTCATTTTTATTTATTTTAAAATTGTCTCTGATATTCAGATTGCATAATCTCTACTGATCTATCTTCAATTTGCTTTCAACTTTGGCCAGTTCAAATTTACTGTTGAACCCCTCTTGTGAATTTTTTCTTTATTGTAGTATAATTTCTTTACAATGTTGAGTTAGTTTGTGCTGTACAATGAAGTGAATCAGCTATATGTATATGTATATCCCTTCCTTCTTGGACCTCCCTCCCACCCCCCTATCCCACCCACCTAGGTTGTCACAGAGCACCGAGCTGAGCTTCCAGTGATTATAGCATGTTCCCACTATCTACCTATTTTATGCATGGTAGTGTATATATGTCAATCCTAATCTCTCAATTTATCCCATGCTCCCATTCCCCCCCTGTGTCCACATGTCCGTTCTCTACATCTACATCTCTATTCCTGCCCTGCAAATACTTTCATCTGTACCATTTTTCTAGAGTCCTCATATATGCTTAAATATAAGATACTTGTTTTTCTTTGTGGCTTCACTCTTTATGACAGACTCTAGGTCCATTCACATCTCTACAAATGACCCAATTTCACTCCTCTTTAAGGCTGAGTAATATTTCATTGTATATATGTACCACATCTTCTTTATCCATTCATCTGTCATTGGACATTAGGTTGTTTCCTTGTCCTGGCTACTGTAAATAGTGCTGCAATGAACACTGGGGTACACGTGTCCTTTTGAATTATGGTTTTCTCTGGGTATATGCCCAGTAGTGGGATTGCTGGGTCATATGGTAGTTCTATTTTTAGTTTTTTAAGGAACCTCCATAGTGGCTGTATCAATTTACATTCCCCCCAACAGTGCAAGAGTGTTCTCTTTTCTCCACAACCTCTCCAGCCTTTATTGTTTGTAGATTTTTGATGATGGCCATTCTGACCAGTGTGAGGTGATACCTCATTGTAGTTTTGATTTGCATTTCTCAAATAATTAGCGATGTTGAGCATCTTTTCATGTGCCCCTTGGCCATCTGTATGTCCTTCTTGGAGAGATGTCTATTTAGGTCTTCTGTGTATTTTTTGATTGGGTTTTTTAGTGTTTTGATATTGACCTCCATGAGCTATTTGTATATTTTAGAGATTAATCTTTTGTCTGTTGCTTCATTTGCAAATATTTTCTCACATTCTGAGGGTTGCCTTTTCATCCTGTTTATGGTTTCCTTTGCTCTGCAAAACCTTTTAAGTTTCGTTAGGTTCCATTTGTTTATTTTTGTTTTTACTCATTACTCTAAGAGGTGGGTCAAAAAGATCTTGCTGTGGTTTATGTCAAAGAGTATTTTTCCTATGTTTTCCTCTAAGAGTTTTATAGTGTCCAGTCTTACATTTAGGTGTTTAATCCATTTTGAGTTTATTTTTGTGTATGGTATTAGGTAGTGTTCTAATTTCATTCTTTTACATGTAGCTGTCCAGTTTCCCCAGCACCACTTATTGAAGAGTCTGTCTTTTCTCCATTGTATGTTCTTGCCTACTTTGTCACAAATTAGGTGACTATATATGCGTGGGTTTATCTCTGGGCTTTATATCCTGTAACCATTGATCTATATTTCTGTTTTTGTGTCAGTACCATACAGTCTTGATTACTGTAGCTTTGTAATATAGTTTGAAGATGGGGTGCCTGATTCCTCCAGCTCTGTTTTTCTTTCTCAAGATTGCTTTGGCTGTTCAGGGTCTTTTGTGTTTCCATATAAGTAGTAAAAATTTTTTGTTCTAGTTCTGTGAAAAATGTCATTGGTAATTTGATAGGGATTGCATTGAATGTGTAGATTGCTTTGGGTAGTATAGTCATTTTCACAATATCAATTCTTCTAATCCAAGAGCATGGTATAACTCTACATCTGTTTGTGTCCTCTTTGATTTCTTTCATCAGTATCTTATAGTTTTCTGTATACAGTTCTTTTGCCTCCTTAGGTAGGTTTATTCCTAGGTATTTTATTCTTTGTGTTGCAATGGTAAGTGGGACTGTTTCCTTAATTTTTCTTTCTGGTCTTTCATTGTTATTGTATAGGAATGCAAGAGATTTCTGTGTATTAATTTTGTATCCTGCAACTTTACTAAATTCATTGATTAGCTCTAGTAGTTTTCTGGTAATGTCTTTACAATATTCTATGTATAGTATCATGTCATCTGCAAACAGTGACAGTTTTACTTCTTCTTTGCCAATTTGGATTCCTTTCATTTCTTTTTCATCTCTGATTGCCATGGCTATGACTCCCAAAACTATGTTGATTAATAGCAGCAAGAGCAGATACCCTTGTCTTGTTCCTGATCTTAGAAGAAATGCTTTCAGTTTTTCACCATTGAGAATAGTTTGCTGTGGGTTTGTCATATATGGCCTATATTATGTTGAGGTAGGTTCCCTCTCTGCCCATTTTCTGGAGAGTTTTTAATCATAAATGGGTGTTGAATTTTGGCAAAAGCTTTTTATGCATCTATTGAGATGATCATATGGGTTTTATTTTTCAGTTTGTTGAGATGGTGTATTACATTGATTGATTTGCATATACTGAAGAATCCTTGCATTCCTGGGACAAATCCCACTTGATCATGGTGTATGATCCTTTTAATGTGTTGTTGGATTCTGTTTGCTAGTATTTTGTTGAGGATTTTTGCGTCTATGTTCATCAGTGTTATTGTCCTGTAATTTCTTTTTGTGTGTGTGGTATCTTTGTCTGGTTTTGGTATCACAGTGTTCGTGGCCTCGTAGAATGAGTTTGGGAGTGTTCCACTCTCTGCAATTTTTTGGAAGAGTTTGAGAATGATAGGTGTTAGCTCTTCTCTAAATGTTTGATAGAATTCGCCTGTGAAACCATCTGGTCCTGGACTTTTGTTTGTTGGAAGATTTTTAATCACAGTTTCAATTTCAGTGTTTGTGATTGGTCTGTTCATATTTTATATTTCTTCCTGATTCAGTCTTGGGACGTTGTCCTTTTTAAATAATTTGTCCATTTCTTCCACATTGTCCATTTTATTGGCATATAGTTGCTTGTAGTAGTCTCTTATGATCCTTTGTGTTTCTGCAGTTTCAGTCATAACTTTTCCTTTTTCACTTCTAATTTTATTGATTTGACTCCTCTCCCTTTTTTTCTTGATGATTGTTTCTAAAGGTTTATCAGTTTTGTTTATTTTCTCAAAGAACCAGCTTTTAGTTTTATTGATCTTTGCTATTGTTTTCTTTGTTTCCATTTCATTTATTTCTGCTGTGATCTTTATGATTTCCTTCCTTCTGCTAATTTTGGGTTTTGTTTGTTTTTCTTTCCCTAGTTGCTTTAGGTGGAAGTTTAGGTTGTTTATTTGAGATTTTTCTTATTTCTTGAGGTAGGATTATATTGCTATAAACGTCCCTCTTAGAACTGTTTTGCTGCATCCCATAGGTTTTGGGTTGTCATGTTTTCACTGTCATTTGTTTCTATGTATTTTTTAAAATTTCCTCTTTGATTTCTTCAGTGATCTCTTGGTTATTTAGTGGCACACTGTTTAGCCTCCATGTATTTGTGTTTTTTACAGTTTTTTTCCTGTAATTGATATATAGTCTCATAGCGTTGTAGTCGAAAAGATACTTAATATGATTTCAATTTCCTTAAATTTTCCAAGGCTTGATTTGTGACCCAAGATGTGATCTATCCTGGAGAATGTTCTGTGTGCACTTGAGAAGAAAGCAGTATTCTGCTGCTTTTGGATGGAATGT
This sequence comes from Balaenoptera musculus, assembly GCF_009873245.2. Classification (NCBI taxonomy): domain Eukaryota; kingdom Metazoa; phylum Chordata; class Mammalia; order Artiodactyla; family Balaenopteridae; genus Balaenoptera; species Balaenoptera musculus. Next base: position 154,586,846 of record NC_045787.1, read on the forward strand.
CCTGTAAATCAGGGGTCTTTATTTTAAAGTCTACCTTGTCTGATATGAGTACTGCTACACTTGCTTTCTTTTGATTCCGAATTGCATGGAATATCTTTTTCCATCCCTACACTTTCAGTCTGTATGTGTCCCTAGGTCTGAAGTGCATCTCTTGTAGACAGCATATATATGGGTCTTGTTTTTGTATTCACATTCAGCTAGTTTGTGTCTTTTGGTTGGAGAATTTAATCCATTTACATTCAAGATTATTATTGATATGTATGTTCCCATTACCATTTTCTTAATTGTTTTGGGCTTGTTTTCATGGGTCTTTTTCTTCTCTTGTGTTTCCTGCCTAGAGAAGTTCGTTTAGCATTTGTTGTAAAGCTGGTTTTGTGGTGCTGAATTCTCTTAGCTTTTGCTTTCCTGTAAAGTTTTTGATTTCTCCATCAAATCTGAGATCTTGCTGGATTGAGTAATCTTGGTTGTAGGTTTTCCCCTTTCATCACTTTAAGTATGTCCTGCCACTCCCTTATGGCCTGCAGAGTTTCTGCTGAAAAATCAGCTGATAACCTTTTGGGGATTCCTTTGTAGGTTATTTGTTGCTTTTCTTTTGCTGCTTTTAATATTTTTTCTTTGTATTTACTTTTTGTGAGTTTGATTAACATGTGTCTTTGTGTGTTATTCCTTGGCTTTATCCTGTATGGGACTCTCTGCACTTCCTGGACTTGGGTGGCTATTTCCTTTCCCCTTGTTAGGGAAGTTTTCAACTCAAATCTCTTCAAATATTTTCTCAGGCCCTTTCTCTTTCTCTTCTTCTTCTGGGACCCCTATAATCCGAATGTTGGTGCGTTTTATGTTGTCCCAGTGGTCTCTGAGACTGTCCTCATTTCTTTTCATTCTTTTTTCCTTATTCTGCTCCTCGGCAATTATTTCCACCATTCTGTCTTCCAGCTCACTTATTCATTCTTCTGCCTCAGTTATTCTGCTATTGATTCCTTCTAGTGCATTTTTCATTTCATTTATTGTGTTGTTCATCTCTGTTTGTTTGTTCTTTAGTTCTTCTAGATCTTTGTTAAACATTTCTTGTATCTTCTCGATCTGTGCCTCTATTTCTGAGATCTTGGATCATGTTTACTATCATTACTCTGAATTCTTTTTCAGGTACATTGCCTATTTCCTCTTCATTTATTTCATCTTGTGGGATTTTACCTTGCTGCTTCATCTGCAACATATTTCTCTGTCGTTTCATTTTTTGTAACCTACTGTGTTTACGGTCTCCTTTCCACAGGTTGCAGGGTCATGGTTCCTCTTTCTTCTGTTATCTGCCCCTTGGTGAATGAGGTTGGTCCAGGGGCTTGTGTAGGCTTGCTGGTGGGAGGGACTGGTGTCTGCGCTCTGGTGGTTAGAGCTGAGTCATTTTCCTCTGATTGTCAGGGCCACGTCAGGTGATGTGTTTTGGGGTATCTGTGAGTTTAGTATGACTCTAGGCAGCCTGTCTGCTGATGGGAGGGGCTGTGTTCCTGTCTTGCTGGTTGTTTGGTGTGAAGCATCCAGTGCAGGAGCCTTCAGGCAGTTGGGTGGAGCCAGCCCTCAGTGTTGATATGGAGACCTCCAGGAGCACACACACTGATTAATATTCCCTGGGTCTGGGAATCTTCTGACGTTCTAGCCTCCTGGACTTGGTGCTTCCACACTGGAGGCCTAGGCCTGACCCCTGCCTGGGGAACCAAGAGCCTGAAAGCTGCACATTGTGGCCAGAGAAAAATGAAAGAAAAGAAAGGAAGAAGAAAAAAAGAAAAGAAAAAAGAACTGAAAAGAAAACAAACAGAGAAACAAAATCGAAGACAAATAGCAAAAATCAAAGCAAACAAACGGCAGCAACAACACAACACACACACAGAGAAAAAAAATGAGAACAAACAAATAAAATAATTAAAAAATAAGAATGGTCAATATGGACTAAACTAACAAAACAAAAAATGAAAAATAAATCAAAAACAGAATGCAAACAAAAAAAGTGAAGAATGCATAAAATATACACATAAAAACCATTAAAAGAAGAAAAAATAAAATAAGAAACAAAGAACAAAAACAAGAAAAAACACAAAACAACCAAAAATAAAGTAAAAATAGAAAAATAAAAAATATATATTAAAAATAATAAATATATAAAAAATAAAAATAAATATAAAAAATATTAAAAGCAACAACATCAGCAACTGAACAAAATGAAACAAACAAAAAAATAATAGTAATAAGAATATTTTTCTGGGCCTCTTCAGTCAGTGTCCTTTTTCCCACAGTGAGCCAGAGCCAATCCCTGCCTCCCGAGGAGGCCTTCCAATAACTTTAGGGGGGGTCTCTGGCCCTACTGTGGGCACTGTGGGACCAGCTCAGACTCTGATCTGACCTGACTCCCACGTGTACTTGCCCCTAAATTCCACTGCTGCAAAGGCTAGACTGGTCTCAATTGTGGGAACATTCATTGTATATTCAGGTATTTCACAGACGCAGGATTTACCAAGCTGATCTCAGGGATTTAATTTGCTGCTCGTGCAGCTGCGCGGAAAGATTTCCATTCCTCTTCCTTAGTCACACTGCCCTTGCATCTTAGCCCCACCTCTGCGTGTGCACCACCGTCAGGTGTCTGTTGCTTGCCCATGCAAGAGGGAGAAAAAACATTGGCTGATAGGTACACACTTACTCAGGCCAGGGAGAGGTATGGTGGCCACAACTGGGGGGCAGCTACAATTGGGGTATGTGTGAGTTGCCTGTGGCAGCCTGGACCAGTAAGCAGTTGCAATAGACTGTGGCACACTCGCTCTGGTGGGAGTCCTTCCCAGTGCCTGCAGAAGCAGGAGCTGGCGTGTGAGGGTGATGGCAGCCCCACCCACCGTGTGCCACTCAACAATGGCACCTCACTTTCCAGGCAGACCGTGCTTCCTCTAGGGGCATTCCTGGCCATGCATGACCTCACTCCAGTCCCCTCTGCTGTATCCGTGCAGCTAACAGTACTCCCCTCCCTGGATCCATTCTCCTAACTGCATGCTTTAGCACTCAGCTCCCACCAGCATTGGAGGACTCCCGCCCCAGGCAGGGGTGCCCAGGGCTGATTCCTAAGGAGGCTTTGGGATGGGTGGCCCTCAGGCCCCCAGAGCCCATGTGGGTGGAGGAGACCCTGGCCCGAGGGCTGGGTGGCCCCCTCATATGGGAACCCCTCCCAGTGGCTGCAGAGGGTGAAGAAGCTGGCGGGTGGGGAAAGGGGTTGTAACGATAGCCTTGCCCCTTGCACGCTACTCAACAATGACATGCTCCGGACTTTTTCCGAAAAGTTTCCTGGCTGTGGAGCTTCTTACTCCTGTCCCTTCAGGCTATCTTTTCACAGCTAACAGCTGTGTCCTCCCTGGGTCCATGCTCCAAACCCCACTTTCCAGCACCCAGCCCCCCTTCACAACAGGCAACCCACGACTCAGGCTGGAATGTGCAGAGCTGTGGTGTAGACCATATGTTTGCAGTTCTTACTTTGTCCTGCCTTCCACAGATCATCTGCTGCATTCTCCTTTGATCTCCCGAAGGTCCTTTTCTGTCCCAGCTGATTTTGCCACCGTGAGGTTGTTTTTCTGAGTGTGAGGACTCACCACTCACCTTCAGCTTCCTGCCAGGTTGCTGCTCCCTTTTTTAACTCCTCTTTTCTTTTTTCCTTCTTTCTTTCATCATATCCAGTTGTGAGGGGATTTTTCTTGTCCTCTTAGGTGTCTGAAGTCTTCCGCTAAGGTTCAGCAGGTGCTCTATGAGAATTGTTCCATTTGTAGATGTGTTCTTGATGTACTTGTGAGGAGTGATGAATTCTGGGTCCTCCTATTCTGCCATCTTGATTCCTCCCCCCATTCATCCATTATTGACACTTAGGCTGCTTCCATGTCTTTACTATGCTGCTATGAATGAGGAGGTGCAGATATCTTTTTGAGTTAGTGTTTTCATTTCGTTTGGATATATTCCCAGATGTGGAATTGCTGGATCATATGGTAGTTCTATTTTTAATTTTTTGAGGATCCTCCATACTATTTTCCATAGTGGCTGTACCACTTTACAATCCCACCAACAATGCACAAAGGACCCCTTTTGTTCACATCCATGCCAACATTTGTTATACTTGTCTTTTTGATGATAGCTATTCTAGCAGGCATGAAGAGATATCTCATTGTGGTTTTAATTTGAGTTTCCCTAATGACTAGTGATGTTGAGCTTCTTTTCATGTACCTGTTGGTCTTTCTTTTATCTTCTTTGAGGAAATATCTATTCAGGTCCTTTGCCCACTTTAAAATTGTGAACCCCTAAATTCTGATGACTCTTCTTCACCAGTGGAAGCAGTCTTCCAAACCCATCTGAGATTGATCTTGCATTGCCTGAGGAAACTATAATCGCCTCCCTGAGGGACTTGCCTTGCAAGACACTGCTGATTCTCCTTAGGACCCACCCCACTTACCACTTACCATTCTTTATTTCTAGACCTCTAACTAGACTGGAGTCCTAGCCCCTTTAGGACCCTAAAGGTGAAGTATGAAGTGTAATCCATGAGGAGGTGTGCTACACTCTAAAATAAGAACTTGATTTTTCCAATTTATAGAGACTGAAATCTGGGGAATGTGTGTAGGAATGGATATAAAGAGTATGGGATAATGGTGGAAGAAACATAAATTTGGATCAGGTCAAATTTATTGATATGGGCGCACTAAGCAGAGATTATGAATTAATGTTGCAGCTTAGGGAGTTAGAATGGGCTGCAAAAGTTTGGTTGGTTGACTGAACCATGGACCGAGAGGTGGCCCACAGTGAATGAACTTGGAACATTAGACCTGCCTTGGTACACTGCAGAGAGAGAGTAATCAAAGGCTTATGGTGCTTGGAATGTTAAAATGGACTTGCCATCTAAGACCTATCATCAACCCTGGGAGATTTCAGAGGACACACTTTTCACCATGACTGTGAGAAATAAATTTGTGAGGGTTGCCCCAGCATCTTGAAGAGCTCTGTTACCACTCTTCTCTGTAGGCTGGGAACTTAGTGAGAACTGTTGCCAGTGAACTGGGAAAACTAAATGTAATGGGTATAATTGGATCAGGAGGTGGCAGGGGCCATGTGGCTGCAAGGTGGGTGTGGTTACCATAATGAATAGCAGATTTAAAGCAGAAATTAGAATAGCTTGACTTTCAGAGGCCTGTGGTATTGGCTAGTTGATCATGGTGTTCCAAGAAGTAAAATAGATAGGAAGTCAACAAAAATTTTACATTATCTGTATAAGTATATTTCTAGGTCAAGTAAACAAAAATCTAACTTGAATCATAAGAACATAGAGTCATGACCCCTCAATCAATTCTCAGACTTGATCCAGTTTACAGGTCCAGAATTCCTTGAAGGAAAGAGAGGCCAGGTTTCCTTGAGGAAGAACCATGATATACTGCCAAAAATTTATACTGTTAATCTTCCTCCCAGCCTTCCCCAGAGAGACATACAGCCTTTTACAAGGGTGACTGTGTACTGGGCAAAAGGAAATAATCAGACCTTTTGGGAACTACCAGACACTTACTCTGAACTCACACCGATTCCAGGAGATCCAAAATGTCACTGTGGTCCAGCAATTAGAATAGGGGCTATGGAGGGCAAGTGGTCAATGGAGTTTTAGCTCAGATCTATCTCACAGTAGGCTCGATGGGTCCCTAACCCCATTCTGTGGTTATTTTCCAAGTTCTGGAATGCATAATTGGAATAGACATACTCAGCAACTGGCAGAATCTCCACTTTGTTTCCCTGATCTCTGGAGTGAGAGCTATTATGGTGGGAAAGACCAAGTGAAAGCACTAGAACTGCCTCTACCTAGAAAAATAGTAAACCAAAAGCAGTACTGCACCCCTGAAGGGACTGCAGAGAATGGTACCACCATCAAAGATTTGAAAGTTGCAGGGATGATGATTTCCACCACACCTCCACCATTCAACTCACCTATTTATTCTGTGCAGAAGATAGATGGATCTTGGAGAATGACAGTAGATTATTGTAAGCTTAACTGGTTAGCGACTGAACTTGCAACTGCTGTACCAGATGTGGTTTCATTGCTTGAGCAAATTAACAAACTCCTGGTACCTGGTATGCAGCTACTGATCTGGCAAATAATCTTTTTCTCCATCTCTGTTAGTAAAGACCACCAGAAGCAGTTTGATTTCAGCTGGCAAGGTCAGCAGTACATTTTCACTGTTCTACTTTAGAGTTATATCAACTCTCCAGTCCTATATCATAATTTAGTTTGTAGGCTTGCCTTTCCTTCCACAAGACATCACACTACTCCATTACATTGATGACACTGTTATGATTGAACCTAATGAGCAAGAAGTAGCAACCACTCTAGGCTTATTAGTAATACATTTTTGTGTCAGAGGGTAAGAAATAAATCCAACAAAAATCCCGGGGACTTCCACCTCAGTGAAATTTCTAGAGGTCCAGGGGTGTGGAGCAAGTCGAGATATCCCTTCTATGTGAAGGATAAGTTGTTGCATCTGGCCTCTCCTATTGTCAAGAAAGAGGCACAACCCCTAGTGAACCTCTATTTTTTCTTGGCCATGCCATGCACCTTTCAGAATCTTAGTTCCCCAACCAGAGATTCAACCCAGGACCATGGTTGTGAAAGCACTGAGTCCTCACCACTGGACCGACAGAGAATTCCCCTCTAGTGAACCTCTTTGGATTTTAGAATCAACATAGTCCTCATTTGGGTGTGTTACTCTGGTCCCTTTACCAAGTGACCCAAAGCTGCTAGCTTTGAATGGAGCCCAGAACAAGAGAACATTCTGCAACAGATACAGCCTGCCATGCAACCTGTTCTGCTACTTAGGTTATGTGATCCAGCAGATCCAATGGTACTGGTGTCACTGGCAGATAGTGATGCAGTTTGGGTTCTTTGGCAGATCTCTATATGTGAATCAGAGCATAAACCCCAAACGGAACAAAGCCCTGCCATCCTCTGTGGATAACTACTCTCCTTTTGAGAAGCAGCTTTTGGCTTTCAATTGGTCCTTAGTAGACAGAATGCTTAACCATGGAAAACCATGTTACCATACAATGCGAGCTGCCCATTGTGAACTGGGTGTTATCTGACCCACTATACCATAAAGTTGGGTGTATACAGCATCCATCATCAGACAGAAGTGGTATATATGATATTAGCCCTGGGAAGGCCCTGAAGGCCCAAGAAATTTACATGAAGAGGTGGCCCAAATACCCATGGTCCCTACTCCTGGTACACTGCCTTCTCTTTCCCAGCCTGTAAGTATGGCCTCATGGGGAGTTCTCTGCCATCACTTGGCAGAGAAAGAGAGACTTGAGCCTGATTTACAGATGATTCCTCACAATATTCAGGCATCATGCAGAAGTGGACAGCTACAGCATTACAGCCCCTCTCTGAGACATCCCTATAGGACATTGGTGAAGAGAAATCCTTCCAGTGAGCAGAAATTTGGGCAGTGCACCTGGTTTTTCACTTTGCTTAGAAGGAAAAATTGCCAGTTTTATTCTTATATGCTGATCATGGGCTGTGGCCAAAGAGTTGGCTGGATGGTCAGGGACATGGAAGTAACATGATTGGAAAATTGGTGACAAGGAAGTCTGGGGAAGAGGTATGTAGATAAACCTCTCTGAATGGATGAAAAACATGAAGATATTTGTGTCCCATGTGAATGCTCACCAAAGAGTGATCTCAGCAGAGAAGGATTTTAATAATCAAGTGGATACCTTGACCAGTTATGTGGACGTCAGTCAGCTTCTTTCACCAGCCACTTTTGTCATCCCCCAATGGGCTCAGCAACATGGACTTCCATTCATCATGGTTGACATGAGTAGAGCCACTACTAAGTGCCTAATCTGTCAGCAGCAGGGACTAACACTACGTCCTTGATATAGCATCATTCTCTAGGGTGATTAGCCAGTAACTTTGTGGATTGTACCACTTCCATCAGGGAAGGGGCAGCGTTTTGTTCTTACTGGAATAGGCACTTACTTTAGAAACAGATTTGCCTTCCCTTAATGCTATGCTTTTGCCACAACTACCATCAATGGGCTTACGGAATGCCTTATCCACCATTACGGTATTCTACATAGCATTTCTTCTGTTCAAGGAACTCACTTCACAGAAAAAGAAGTGTAGCAATGGACCCATGCACATGAAATTTACTGATCTTACCACATTCCCCATTATGCCGAAGCAGCTGATTTGATAGAATTAGTAGAATGGCTTTTTAAAGACACAGTGACAGTGCCAGCTATGTGACAGCACCTTGCAGGGCCAGGGCAAGGTTCTCCAGAAGACTGTATATGCTCTGAATCAGTGTCCATTATATGTGTTGTTTCTCCCATAGCCAGGATTCACAGGCCTAGGAATCAAGGTGTGAAATGGAAGTGGTACCACTTACTATTACCCCTAGTGACCCACTAGCAAAATTTTGGCTTCTTGTCCTCAAGACCTTATGCTCTGCTGGCCTAGAGGTCTTAGTTCCTGTGGGAAGAACAATTTGACCAGGAGATATGACAACAATTCCATTAAGCTGGAAGTTAAAACTGTCACTTGGCCTCTTTGGGTTCCTCATGCCTCTGAATCAATAGGCAAAGAAGGGAGTTGCTGTGCTGGCTGAGGTGTTTGATCCTGACTGCCAAGGGGAAATTGAACTACTATTCCACAACAGAGGTAAGAAAGAGTGTCTTAGTTCAGGCTGCTATACTAGAGTAACATAGACTGGATGGATTAAACAATAAACATTTATTTCTCACAGTTTTGGAGGCTATAAGTCTGAGATCAGGGTATCAGCATGGTTGGGGTCTTGGTGAGGACCCTCTTCCTGATTATGTCTTCACATGGTCTTCCTTGGTGCATGCATTCAGAAAGAGAAATCCTGTGTCTCTTCCCCTTTTGTAAGGGCATTAACCCCATCATGATGGCTCCATTCTCATGACCTAATCTAATCCATATTACCTACAAAAGGCCTCACCTCCAAATACCAGCATACTGAGTATTTGTGTAAGAAGATGGATTAGGGGGTCTTTGGAGAAAGCGAACCAGGAATAGCTTTCTTGACATAAGAGAACCCAATTTGGCCTAAGCCATTTTGTGACCTAAACCTGGCTGCAATGCTTGTCCTTGAATGGTCTCAGTAATTAACAATCTTAAGGGGAAAAAAGAAATGCAGGAACAAAGAAAGGGCAGTCAAACAACAGTGCAGTGATAAAGCAGAGTCCTAGCTCCTCCTTAAGGGATATAGATAATAATATATCTTTGAGTTCTGCAGGAACTCAAAGAAGTTCCTTTCCACCCAGGTGAAGGATGGAATGATGATGTTGACCCTCCAGACTTCAACTAAAGCTCGGACTCTGTTGACCTTTACCCAATTCTATGCTGAATTCTCTCTCAAGCTCCTTCATAAATATGCACGTACCCTTAGATTCAAACTTCCCCAATTTTGCTGTTTGGGAACATACTGCTTTGGGAAAGAGCCCCAGTATTCTCCTTATTTGTTGCAAGTAATAACAAATCCTTCCTTCTCCCATGTCTTGGCTTGGTTGTATCTTTTGGCTCAACACCTACCAAAAGGTGAACCCAGTTTTCAGGTAACATTAGGATTTTAACCTGTGCACTTTCGGGGGACACATTCAGCCCATAGCGAAGAGTATGCCTGGAATCCCTTGGGGCATCTCTCAGTATTAACGTGTCCTGTGGTTAAAGTCAGTGGATGATACAACAATTCAAACCAGGCAGGACTACTAATGGCCCAGGAATGGAAGTTTGGGTCACTCCACCAGGTAAAGAATTACAACAAGCTGAAGTGCCTAATGAAGGCAAAGGGAATGCTGAATGGGTCGTAGAAGAAGGTGATTATAAATACCAGCTACAACTACATGACCAGTTACAGAACCAAAGACTATAACTGTCATCAGTATTTCTTTCTTATTTTGTTATAAATATGTGTGTGTGTTTGTGTTTGTGTGCGTGTATCTCTACATATTTATATAAAGCAAATATATTTGTTTTCTTCCCTATCTTTCTTATCCTCTTATCATATAAGATAAGATGTATTGGCTTTATATAATAGTACTTAAGTATTGCTAACATTACATGATAGTATTTAAGTTATGGAACATCAAGGGGAAGAGTAAACATAACCCAAAGACTTTGTATCCTCTTCTGGAGAACAGCTTAGGGCGATTTTCGTTATATGTAAGATGGTTGTATCAGGTGGAAGTGTGACCTTGTTATTGTCTTTATTTGGAGATGTGGTATGGTTGAATGAGATGTGTATGGGTGCCAAGTTGACAAGGAGTAGAAATGTAATAGTTACTTTTATATGTTGGGGGCATAGGAATAAATTGGGAGACTGGGATTGACAAATACACACTACTATGCAATAGATAAGTAATAAGGACCTACTGTATAGCACAGGGAACTCTTCTCAATACTCCGTAATGGCCTATATGGGAAAAGAATCTAAAAAAGGTGGACATATGAATAAGTATAACTGATACACTTTGCTGTACAGCAGAAACGAATGCAATATTGTAAATCAACTATATTCTAATAAAATTTAATTAAAAAATAATAAAAGAAATACACACAATATTAAGTGAGGATAATAAAATTGGTCATTATGACTTACCATAGACTTTTTATAGAATGCATATTTTACAATCTTTGAAGCAGTTTATTAGTGTCAATAACATTGGGAAATAACACTTGTCCTATTTTTACCAGGCTATTGTCCCAGAATGAGACCCCTGTCTGATTTTTATGTGTCAACTTGGCTGGGCCACAGTACCCAGATATCTGGTCAAACATTCTGGGTGTTTTTGTGAAGGTATTTTTTTGAGGTAAGATTACCACTTAAATCAGTAGACTTGGTGTCTAATGCAAGTTTGTGTGCCTGACACACTGTGAGGCCAAACAAACTGAAACACTGGAGTTTGGAGCAGAGAGAGGTTTATTGCATGACCAAGCAAGGACAACACATGGCTCATGCTCAAAAAAATCCAAACTCCCTGATGGTTTTCAGGGAAGTGTTTTTATAGGCAAAACTTAGGGTGAGGGCTGCAGGGTGTGTGACTTCCTTCTTATTGGTTGGCGGTGAGGTAATGGTGGTGCTCCAGGAATCCTGTGCTCAGCATGAGGCTATCATCTTCCACCTGGGTGGAGACCTTAGCGCCTGTAGAAGAAGAACTCAAAGATAATTGTTATGGATATCTCTTCAGGAGGAACCAGGACCCTGCCTTATTGCTGCACTATTGTTTCTTGACTGCTCCTCCTTTCTGCATTCCCTCCCTTCCCTGATTAATAGATGTTTGAATCTGCCCTTTGGAACTCAGGGAAAGTCTAGGAGGCTGAGCCTTTTCCCTACAAACAAGAAACAGGGGACAAGGAAAGGCTTTTGTACTTGGGAAGTTCCCACAGAGTCCTGCTCGGTTTCAGACTGTGTAAAGCAGATTACCTACCATAATGTGGGTGAATCTCATCCAATCAGTTGAAGGCCTTTTTAGAAAAAAACAACCTCCCAGAAGATGAGGGAATTCTGCCAGCAAGCCTTTAGACTTGAACTGCAGCTATACCCTGGGCCTCCAGCTGGCAGCCTACTCTGCAGATTTTGGACTTGCCAAACCTCCACAATCACATAAGCCAATTCTTTAAAATAAATCTTTGTCTATGTCTATACAACCTGTTGGTTATTCTTCTCTGGAGAACCCTGACTGACATCATTCATACAGGCAGTTTCTGTTGCCTGCTTTTTCTTCAGTGCATGGGCCATACTTTCCTGTTTCTTTGCATGTCTCATAATTTTTTTGGAAATTGCACATTTTAGATACTATATGGTAGCAACTCTGAGTACTACCTCCCCTACCCCCACCCCCTGCCGACCCCAGGGGTTTGTTATTGTTATTTGCCTGCTTACTTGTGTGTGGTGACTGGCTGGATTATTTTCATGATGTCTGTTACCCACCCCCCACTTCTCTTTTTTCCCCATCCCCACAGGGGGAAGTCTCTAAGGATGTTCCTCAGGGGACATTATGTATATGCACCTTATGTAAGGCCACAGTCCCCCCTGGGATGACAGTGGTTTTAGCAGTCTTTATTTGACTATCTCTTTTCCTGACTATGCCCAGCCCAGCTATTACAAAGATTACTCTGTTGTTTTCGATGATGTCCTGGGAATAAATTGCCTCATAGACTAATCCAACCAAATTCAGACTTCTTTTGTGAGCGAACAGAGAGTAGAGGTGGAGAGAAGGGTGAAGATTCGGATACCTTCACTTGCCTAGTGAGGAGCTAGAAGATGTTGTCTATGGTTAGTGAAAAGCTTTAAAAGTGTATTGATTATTACTGCTGTTAGATATAAGTGAAAACACAGCTAAAAATATCAGTATAACTATATAGGAGGTAGTAGTGGTGAAAGAACCTAAATTCTTTCTATTATAGTAGGAAAATAACCAATAATCAAGAAATAGTGATTTGACCGAACCAAAAGGTATTGAGGTGACCATAAAAGAATTGAAATCAGAACCAGTTAAAAGTGGTTACCTCAAAGGAGCAAGTCTAAAAGGCAGGGAAGATCATTTAGAGGCCCTCATTCCCTCTCCCTTTCTTCTCTCCCCTCTTCCTCCCTTTGTCCTTATACCTCCCCCTCTCTCTCCCTCTTTTTTTTCCTTTCCCTCTCTCCTTCTTGCTCTCTCTCCATCTTTTTCTTAACTCTCTCATTAGCCTTTCTGTACTATTTTATATGTTAAACATGCACAGTTATTACTTGCATTACAATTTCATTAAAATATTTAAAGATTTGCTAAGGAAACATTAGAAATTAGATTACTCAAGAGAAAAAGAGGTGTTTTTTTTTAAGTACTTGAGGGTCACTCAATTATTAAGTGATATGCAAGTTATACAACATTCTTATCTATTTATTAAGGCATGTCCCCATGTACCTTAGGATATTCTTAATGTGAGTCATTATAAACCATTGTCTGCCCTTGGAAATACTAAAATTGCATTCTTTGAGATGATCCACCCACCAAAAAAAACCCCAACCCCCAAAGCAACTCTCCCTCCAAACCAAATTCGGTCTCCTTTGAAGAAATAGTTCCCAAAGTCAGTGTTTGAAATTTGTTCTGACTCCAGAGGGCTCTTCACAGCTTTCTCTTTTCCTGTTCTCTCTGTAAACCAGTGGACCTATAGTTTAGTCTGTATTTCCAATGAATACATCATTTACTTCCCAGCTGCCTTTCACCACAACCTTCACTGTTTTTAGAACACCCTTAGGTTTAAACATTTCTCACTCTGTTGCAAATGAAGTCAGTTCCTTTGGGAAGACATTTGGAGCTCTCTGTTCTGTGGTTTGCTTCTTTCTCTGTTCTCTGGTATGATTCTCTCCCTGGGCAAAATCTCTGAGCAGTGACTCTGGTGCTGGAGATGGGAACAATGTCAGGCTTCTCTCTGAGTGACACGCTTGCATTAGGAGCTGCGTGCTCATTGAAGTGGTGGAACAGTCTCAGAACTTCTCTTGCCTCTCTGGGCATGGAAACTTGTCCCATGAGCTGGGTAAGGGGTGATCAGGGCCCCAGTATTGGAGTATTCTCAAGGTAGAGCCTCCATCCCAGGAGTGTTGGTTGTGAAGAAGAAGGGAACCCCTACCTTTCAGCCACACTCCCCTGGAACTTATCCTTAGCAAGAAGAGACCAAGGGCAGGATGAGAAATGCTGACTTCTGCCTCTCCCAGGAGGAGAGTCCTCTGAATGGGAGCAATGGTGAGAAGGAGCTCTGTGTTCTTGGCTGTAACAGTATGGAGTAAAGTTTCCATCTCACTGAGCTGGGAGAGGGGATGAGCATGGATTTTGGTTCAAATAATGTCTCAACTATTTTTACTGAATTTTAGTAGATTTTCTTGAATAACTTTTTGTTTTTATTTACTATATGCCCTTAGGACCATTTGCAGAGACTTACATTTAAAATATAGTAATTTTCAGTAGTTGACTGGTCTGCAGAGCTTTCCACACTGTTGTGCTAGAAGTGGAACTCTCACCCGGGTGCCACTTTAATTTGTTCTCAGTAGTACCCAGAGCCTGCTGGAGCTAGGGCATGCTGATTACATGTGAGTTCAGAATTAAACCACCATTTCCTGTTGTGGTTATGTATGTGGGAAAGGATGGTGTAGGGAGAGTCTTCCAAATGCCTACCAGACCCAGAGCATGGCAGGTGACTCACACACATGTGCATTGTCTCCTCCCTCCCTCCCTTCTTCCCTCTTCCCACTCACACATTCACAACAACCTATCCAGCCACACCAGCTCATGGCAATCCTACCTGACCCCGTCACCCAAGTCCAGCCTTGTCATCCCACACACCAGTTCTATGTTGGCCATAGCGAGGATGATCAAGTGGAAGAGGTTCCAGCGAGGAGCCTATCCTTGGACTCCAGGAGAGGCCTCAGTTGGCTGAGACCCCTCATTGTCCATCCTGAGCCTCTCCCACTCCTGGCTGGGTGGAGTTGTGGAAAGGGTTACAGGTCCCAGGGATTCTTCTATGGTTGTGGCCCAACATACTGGCTGCTACCAGAGCAAAGGGGGACCTGGGTTCCCCATGTCCCAGCGGGGAGACATATATGGAGATAAGGGTCCTTGAGTGATCAGGAATGGAGCATCTAGTCTCTTTGAACTCAGATATTCTTCTACCCTGGACACCTTAGAGGGTGGGCAGGGACCGAACCTCCCTCATTCATTTCTGTCCAGATAATCGAGTCTGAGTCCTAGATCATCTTTCAGTTTCAGATCATCTCCCCTCACAGCACACAGACAGGGACAGCCCTTAACACTCTCCTCAGAGACTTCCATCTCCTGTTCAGCTCTCTCTCTATAAACAGCTTTTGTGACAGAAATGTGTCAGGGCTGTTTGGTGTGGTAGAGAAAGAATGTGTCCAAGGTCAGAAGGTGGAGGTGTAAGCTTCTTCCCCTTCCAAGTGTGTGGCTCTGGACACCAAATAAGGTCACACAATACCCTCAATGTCCATTCATGTCATCACAAATGGCAGGATTTTTAATGGCTGAATAGTATTCCTATATATATAATACATTATACATCTCATTTTCCTTTCTTAAATGAAGTATTTTATTGAAGTGTAGTTGATGTACAATATTATGTTAGGTTCAGCTGTACAACATAGTGATTCAACAATCAAATACAGTATGAAATGATCACCACAAGTCCAATAACCATCTGTCACCATGCAAAATTATTACAGTATTGTCAAATATATTCCTCATGTTGTACATTACATAACTATGACTTATTTATTTTATAACTGGAAATTTTTATCTATCAATCCCCTTCACCTATTTTGCCCAACCCCTAACCCCTTCCCCTCTGGTAACCACCAGTTTTCTCTCTCTATCTATAAGTCTGTTTCTGTTTTGTTTTGTTTGTTTCATTTTAAGTGAGATCATATGGTATTTGCTTTTCTCTGTCTTACTTATTTCACTTAGCATACCCTGTAGGTCCAACCACGTTGTTACAAATGGCAATATTTCATTTTTTTTATGACTGAGTAGTATTCCATTGTATATCTATGTACCACATCTTCTTTATCCATTCATCTGTTGATGGACATTTAAGTTGCTTTCATATCTTGGCTATTATAAATAATGCTACTATGAACATTGAGGTGTATGTGTCTTTTCAAATTAGTGTCTTAGTTTTCTTTGAGTCAATACCCAGAAGTGGAATTGCTGGATTGTATCGTAGTTCTATTTTTAATTTTTTGAGGAACTTCCATACTGTTTTTCACAGTGGCTGTACCAGTTTACATTCCCACCAACACTGCACGAGGGTTCCCTTTTCTCCAAATCCTCATCAACACTTGTTATTTGTTGTCTTTTTGATGATAGCCATTCTGACAGGTGTGAGGTGATATCTCAATGTGGTTTTGATTTGTATTTACCTGGTAATGAGTGATATGAATCATCTTGTCATGTATGTTGGCCATCTGTATGTTTTCTCTGGAGAAATGTCTATTTAGTTCCTCTGCCCTTTTTTTTTTTTTTTTTTTGGCCATGCTGCACAGTTTACAGGATCTCAGTCCCCCAACCAGGGATTGAACCTGGACCACAGCAGTGAAAGCCCAGAATCCTAACCACTAGCCTCTGCCCATTTTTTAATTGAGTTATTTGTTTTTTGATATTAAGTTGCATACCACATTTTCTTTATCCATTCATCCATCCATGGACACTTAGGTTGTTTTCATGTCTTGCTATTGTGAATAATGCTGCAGTGAATATGGGGGTGCACATATCTCTTTGACACACTGATTTCATTTCCTTCAGCTATATACCCAGAAGTGGAATTGCTGGATCATATGGTAGTTATCTTTCTAATTTTTTGAGGAACCTCCATTCTGTTTTTCACAGTGGCTCTACCAATTTATATTTCCAGATAGAGCACTTTCATACAGGAATGAGTGTGTCCCTGGGGGAGCAGTGCTTGCTGCTTGAATGGGCACCAGAAAGGACAGAACTGGAGGGATCTGGAGAGGGGGACTGGAGCACAGAGAGTGGGGAAACCCGGGGGTTATGTACCTGTTATGTGTTGAATTGTGTCCTCCAAGAAAGATATATTGAAGTCCTAACCCCTGATACCTTAGAATGTGCTCTCATTTGGAAATAGGGTCATTGCTGATGTTACTAGTTTAGTTAAGATGAGATCATACTTGAGTAGGGTGGACCCCAATCCAGTATGACTAGTGTCCTTATAAGAAGAGGAGAGAGACATACATGGGAAGAACTCCATGTGAAGATGAAGGCAAAGATTGGAGTGATGTATCTACAAACCAAGGATTGCTGCAGCAACCAGATGCCAAGACAGGCATAGGACAGACTCTTTCTCAGAGCCTCTAGAAGGACCCAACCCTGTTGATACCATGGTTTCAGACTTCTAGTCTCCACAACTTGAGAGAATACATTTTTGTTGTTTAAGCCACCAAGTTGTCGGAACTTTGTTATGGCAGCCTTAGGAAACTAAGACAGTTACCTTCATAGTTTGAACCCAAGATGCCTTCCTGCTTCTTGCCTTCACACACCCACCACCCAGTCCAAACTGGTCCATTCATAGCCTGCACATAGACCTTTTAGTTTTGACATCTAGACTTACTCCACCATCTGGAAAACTTCCACATCTCCAACCTAACTCTCTTTCAAGTCCAGTTCAAGTCCCCTACCCCACTTCAGCTCCTTGCATGTTTATGATGAGAGCCAGAAAGCACTTTCTCGCCCTGTGAATTAGTCAGTGGGGAAAAGTGCTTTGAAGCCAGTAGTGAGAAACAGCAGGGGTGACATTTCCTCTTATACCCATCTCCTCTCATGTCCTCACAACAGCTGGATCCAGAGTCTCGGCTTCCATTGAGGGACAGTCTCAGGGAAGCAGACTGATATGGGGCCCAGACTCCAGCCCGGACCTGCACTGTAACCTTGGTCTCCTAGGGTCTCCTTGCAGGGCTGCTGCAAGTGTCACAAGATAGGGCACTATGCCCTGCACATCAGGTCCTGCAGCCCTGCTCCTTCCCACCAGATGCTCTGCCACACATCCTTACTTTGACTCGCCCACTTCTCAGATGAGCAAATGTGGCCCTTGGGATGAAACCTCACTCCTAGCCCCCAAGCTGTGGCTTTTGATAAATTCCATCTCCACCTCTTGAACTAAACAAAAAAGCTGGGACTCAGGGGTGGGACCTTCATGGTTGGTCCAGTGGTTTCTTCACACATGACAACTGTCTCTTTATTTTCCCTCTAGGTCCCGGGAAGTGGGACTTCCACAGACCAAGGGCCCATGGCCCCATCTGAATCTCACTTATTCCAAGCCTCAGGCTCAGACCAGTCCTGCACATCTGTGTTCCTGGCTTATGAGCTCCATGGGAAATGATGGGCGAGAGCACTGTGGCAGCAGCTGAAGCTAAACCTTAATCAGATCTAGTCTTGCAGGTGCTGTTCTAGCTGCTTTGAACTCAGGTGCTCTGGCTCCAGAGTCCAGGTAAGAAAACTGTAAGCTTTTATATTTTACTTATGCCCAGGATCTTACAAAGGGCATAATAGATATTGGTGGGTCCACCAGGGTCCCAAGATGAGGGGGAGTTGCATAGTTGGTCACCCTTCTCTAGGGTGGACACTGCCTATGCTCAGCCTGACTCTATCACCTCTGGGTCCTTACCTGGCTCCTTGAACTTTGACTCAAGTCATTTTTCACCCATTTTACATGTTTAGGAAGAGTGGGATTTTGATGAGTTGCACAGCTGCCAGGTATATAAATGGGTACCATAAAGAGAGATTGAGTATGTTTGTGGAGCCCTTATTTCCTCCTCCACCTTCACATGACACAGATCTGTCCTTGAAAGAAGTGCAAACACCATCTGTCTCTTGTCAGCAAGGGGCAGAGGCCTTGGATACTCTAAGACCCTGTTCTCCTGGAGACAAGCTGCCAGGGGTTGTACAAGTGGTGGGTGGTCCCAGGTCAGGACTGGACAACTTGACAGCATCACATCTCTTTGATAGGTGTCTACCCACATATTATCAGGGATAGATAGCAATAAAACCCCTGCCTGAGATGATAGTCAGTGATTAAGAAACTTATTTTCCCCTACCCTGGCTTTCCTCCTCCCTGTCTTTCTCTTTAGGTTGAGAAAATTTGATGTGACACCCTGTCTCAAAAGACTCCCTTCTGAAGAAAATCCTTCCTCAACAGCCTGGAGGATCAGTCCTTTCCAACATGCCCATGCTGATGAATGCACTTGTTCAGTTGTATGCATTTGCTCTTGCTTTTCAGCTATTTCCATTCCTGGTCTCTATCCTGCATCTTGAGATTTTAGAGGGTAGAAACAGTATCTTCTACTTTTGTTCAAGTCAGATGCTATGGCATGGAACCTTCATGGTCTTTAGACAGCAGTGTGGATAGCAAGTTGGAGACGACAGTGTGTTATCCTGTGTATCAGCCAGGAGAGGTTAGGAACTGCTGGTGTAACAAGCAACCCCAAGATGCCGGAAGCTACAACATCAAAGATGTATTCCTTGCTCACGCTATCTGAGTCAGTTGCATTTCCTCTCCATGTCATTTTAACCTGGGACCCAGGGTGATGAAGAAGATCCTATTTAAAGAATTGCTGGTTGTCATGATGGAGAGGAAAGAGAGCATGGTGATTAACACCACTGGACTGTGCAATTAAAAATGGTTAAGAAGGTAAATTTTGTTATGTGTATTTTACTACAACAAAATATGAGAGAGAGAGAGAGAGAGAGAGAATGGAAAACTATTACACACTAGCAAGTCATATGACCTGCCATCAATGAGACAGGGGAGTATAATCTACCCCAGGGAGGGTCCGTGAATCTCTGGAAATATTATTACATTCTCCCAGACCCTACTTGGATGCAAGAGCAAGCTTTTGGCTATCTATTCCTCTCAGAATTGGGGAAGTGGGGCAGCTGCAAGGTAGAGTGAGCCTTCTCTGGCTCTCCTGATGTTGATGGCAATTAGTGGTGGGGACGATGGGCATTAAAGGGAATCAGAAGACCTAGATAGCTCTCTTTCAGCATCAGCCAAGTTTTGTATCTTCTCTGAGCCTCAGATTCCTCATCTGAAAAAGAGGAGATTGGACTAGACGAGTGCTAAGTCTGGTGTTGGCTGGAGCTGATTGCAACTATGTGAAGAGCCAAGATCTGTCAGAGGAATGACTCATGGTTTGTCCTGGGATAGCAGAGTACAATGTGAAATAGCAGGAACTCTTCTCCAGGCCCTCACCAGCACATGACCCTAAAGTCTCCACCTGTTTTCACATCTTGGCTTACTTTTCCCCCAGCTTGGTGTTCCCTCTTCTTTATTCTCTGCTTCCTCAAAATCTGTTTGTATCCCTCCTTAGAGAAATTCTACTCTCCCATGGCAGGGAGAGTGTCTCACAGTTTTCTGGTTCACGCACTCATGTCTTATCTTCCCAACTGTCTATAACCTTCTTGAAGTTTACATCTAAGTTTTGTACTTCTTTTCTTGAGCTCCTCCTACCCTGCTTCTTCCCCACTTCCTACCATATCTTTCACAGAGCTGGACTCAATTGCAGTTTTTAAAGCACCAACTATGGTTTGCATACATTACCTCATTTGGTTCTCATAACATTACCCTAAGGAAGATATTATTTCCCTCATGATAACTTCCAACTCTTAGCTCTTTTGTCAATCCAGTGAAATGTAAAATATTCAGTGCCATGTTTGGTATGTAGTGAATGATCAATAAGTAGCAGCTACTGCTACTATTGTTACTACACTGATGAAAACATTGAGGTTTGGAAAGGCCAAATCATGAGCACCTATTGCACAGTTAGGGGCTGAGTTTGAATTCAGATTCTTTTGATTCCAAAATCCAGTGACTTTATTTCTGTTCTAGCCCTCCTGGGTATATGTTGGATTGACCTTCCCCACTCTGTGCAAGGTAGTATGACCATGAATCCTTGCTTTGGTAAGAGGTGACATTTGTCACTCTCTGCTGCCCCCATGAAGCACGGACATTCAGTTCTCAGAATCAAAGGAGAAAGCATTAGTGATGGGCTCACTGTAGGGCTCAAGTAACATGAACACTGATGTCTGTGTGTTTATTGTTTCAGGAAGCTTTTCCATCCCCTCAACAATGGCAGTCTCTCCTGTCATTATCATCACAGGGCACACACTAAACCATTCACAGCTCTGGTTCTCCACAGTTTACAAAGCACTTTGTCAGACATGTGGTGTCTCTTCACTCTGCACAAGCCTCCTGCAAAGGGTGTGCTTCTCCCTGCACAGTGCCGCTGGGTGCTGCTGCCTGGCCAGGTGAGGGGGTGTGTCTCAGGCTATGATCAGGGAGTGGCGCTAAGAACAGGCCCCTGCCTCTTTCTCTCAGGGCCTGGGCCACGCTCTGTGTCCCTCTGTATCCACCTCATGGCATACTGCTGTATGCTGGCCTGCATCAGTCTCTCCTGGAGGTGGGAGATGGGAGCCCCTCTCTCTTAGAAACTTCCAAGCTGGAAGTCCATAGTGACAGGTGAAGCTTCACATGTGCAAGTCCCTGGAACTGGGGGGAACTCAGCAGCTCTGATTCACAGTGGTGTGAATGCAGATCTCAAGTTGCTCCCAAGAGCAGTTTTGGTGGGAAGAGAGAGGTTAGAGAGCTTCCGTGGATGGGTACCCACGTGGGTGCAACCAGCAGGAAGGATTATATTTCGGTGCTGGCTATGGGGAGCATAAACTGGAGGCCCTAGAGACAGGTTGTTTGACTCCACAATGATACCCCTTCTGGTTGAGCTTTCCCTTACAGATGGGTGCACAGAATTGTCTTCCCCTGTTAGATTGTAGCTGGTGCTCACTATGGACATGGCTGTCCTCACCTTAATCTTCCAGGCTGGAAGCCCTGGCAGGCTACATGGGCACCCACTTCCCAGTTTGAGTAACTGGCCAGCATGGGGATTATTGCTGCTCAACTAAGTCTGAGCTCATGTCAGAAATGTGGGGCTGAAGGCGAGGCGGAGGGAGTGGGGCTGAGGGTGAAGGGGGCACCAGAGAGTGGGTGTGGAAACCAAGAAGGGGACAGATATGTGCTAGTCCCCTTTGGTGCTGGACAGAAGCTCTTTGATCTTCTTCCCTCATAAAGAGGTAAACCTCAACAGAAATTAAAACTGTGGGCTGGTGAGCTAGCTTGGGACTGTGTATGTCCCAGTTAAGAGGCCAGAAACATTAGTAGGAGATGGAACAATTGAAGATGACTCTGGTTTCTGGAGTGGCTGACTGGCTGGATTACAGTACCACTGCCTACAATGGGAGAGGGAATAGGAGAATAAACAGGTTTGAGAAGCCAAGTTGAGCTTAGCTGGAGTGGTGTTGAATTTCAGTTCCCCATCAATATCCTGGTTGAGATGGAGACACCAGAATGGCACTCTGGAGAGGGAGAGATCTGGACCCGAGGAAAAGGTGACCTTGAGTCCTCTTTAGTGGGTGGGGTGGGGGGCGGTTCTTCAGTTATTATTTATTAAAGTTTGCTTTGGACACACCTCAAAGCTCATTGGAAACCTGTAGAAAACACCATGTTTGAGAGGGGCTCCCCTGGGGGAAGGCTTAGTTTTTTGGGCCTAATGTGTGTGTTTGTGTGATGTTAATTTTTTTCTAGCTTATAGATGTCAAACCCAGCTGAGAGCAACCTTACCCCAAAGAACAGTTGAGAGGACTGACACTCCTCCCACCCCTCACCACTGCTACTGAGGAAGCTGTGTTTCAACCAGGGCTCCATAATCTGATTGCAGGGTTGTTGCCAGGAATTCTCTGGAGATGGTCTTCTGTATGCTGAGGCCCATGAGTTTCACAGAAACTCCATCATAAATGTACAGGGAAATGCTATTAATTATTAACCTGCTCCTTTACCTGCCCTTGGCCTTTACTGTAAGCAGATGCCACCCATATGGAAATGGTGGGGGGAGGGGATGGGGGGCCTGATGTGCTTCGTGAGATCTCCAGAGTGGCCTGAGATCTATGCGAAGGGTGGATAAAACATGTGTTGGGACCACTGTAGAATGTTCTGGGGATCCAAGCTGTGTCTGCCAGGAGCATGCAGGAGCAGGACGGGTGATGGGGGCAGCTGTGGTCTTGGGGTTGGTTTGGAGTTAGTAGCCTTGTTGTTGAGTCCTACCTCTGCCCCTTCACAGCTGCAGTGAGCTCTGGAGGCCCCAAGCTGGTGCACATAGGGCAGATGGGACCTGATAACTTGGATTTGATACCCCCATCCAGCTGCCTTGCTCTTTGAACTCAGATGGAACCCCGGGAAGAATACACCTTTGAGAAGTTGCTGAGTGGGAATTAGGGTTAAGGGCAAAGACGAGAGGCAGCACTTGGGACCTGTGTACCTCTCCCCACTTGCTCTGCCTAGAGAGAGAAACAAAACAAAATCCAGTGTTCCACCCTCCTATCTACCCCACCCCAAGTAAGGATCGATCTTGGTTCTGAGGCTCTCTCCTCCACCCAGTCACATTGGCCATTGCCTGGGTGTGGGGCTAAGTACAGATAAGCCTTCCATTCATCCTTTCCCATCAGAACTCTGGAAACTCCCTTCCTCTTCCCAGCCTCTCTCTTTCCAAGGAGGAAAAAGTAAAGTTGTGCATCACACCTCACACCTCCTAGAGTTCATCAGTGGAGAGGATTCTGTATTGCCTGAGGCCCGACACATGCTATTTAATACCCATGTCACTAATCTTATGCTAACAATTAGCCTTTTTTTAACATAGCAAACAATCAACAATCATCTAAGTATCTGTACTTGGGTTTAACAAATTGCATTTCCCCAAATGCATTAATTGTAAAATGAACAAAGCACTTCTATATGTTGAATTAGTCACAGCCTGATGTGTCAGCTGCCTGTGAAACACTTTAATCCTTTTAGTGCACTGAGAAGGTATGCACAGCTTTACAGGATTACAAAGTCCACCATTGTGGGGACACCAGCCCTGCTTCTAACTGCTCTAATGCCAGGAATTGATGGATAATTGTTTACCTTTTCTTCCTTTTTGTCCTACTCTTTCTTAGGGTTTACCTCCCTCAGGTCTCAGGAATATCACTATTCTTACTCCTCCCCATCATGCTGTAATCTTACCAGAACTTTAAAGCAGAAATGGTATCCTTCCAGCCACGTCCTTGGTCTGGGTAACTGAGCAGGTAGCTCTCATTGGGTCCTGACATATGTATGTAGTTCCAGGTGATTCAAAACTACCTTTCCTTAAGTGATCTCCATTAAACATGTCAGTAAGACTTTAAAGTCCACACTGTTCTCATAAATTTTTTGTTTTGCCTTGTTTTGTTTTTACAATGTAGTCTTTCCCCAGTTGTGTTCTCTTGGTGTTGACTTGGCCAGCGCTGTGTATCTAAGAACCTGATCAATGCGGTATGGAGACTTGACCTGCTAGCAGAGTTAAACACCCTGGGATCCTCCTCAGTATTCTGTTATAATCAGTGGGCCCTGGAGGATCCAATTTCCAGGATGTGTGGGAGTCAAAGATAAAGAAACCTGGACTAGCTAAAGTGGTAAGGACAGATTTTAATCAGTAATATACAATTTCAGTAGGGAAAAGAATCCAGCATGAATTGGACTTAACTTTGATTTGTACAGGGGTGACAGGAGGTTTTAAAGAGAGAATGAGAGACTAGGGAAGGGGAATTGAGGGGTCCAGGGGCTTGAGCAGAGACAGGGTAGTGAAATATTACAAAAATAGTGAAGAGGGGATTGGTCCATGTGAAGCCCATCTGCGTTAGCTAACTGGTGCTTATAGAAGTTAGGCTCTTACCCTCCCACACAGGTTGGGAAACAGGTGCTGGCTGGAACAGTCAATTCTTCTGGCAGCCTTGAGTTTTCTCAGTAGGGATTTTTAAGTTGAGGTCATCCTAGGGATGTGATCTTGAGCCGTTAGAAACTATGTTGGGGTTTTGTGCAAGTCTTTATAGGCCAGGGTGAGGTCCAGTGGAGAAGAGGAGCCTGGCTAGAATTTGGTCAGGGAGAGGATCTTTGTCAGGACACTGAATCTAGGTGAATGAGCTTTCCTTTAGGAACTTGGTTCCTTCTTCCCTGAGGAACACACTCTTGAACCTCCTCCTCCTGGTTCATCTTGTTTTATCTGCTTCTATTTGGTACATTTAGAGTTAGATCCTAATCTTTTCCCCTCCTCCTGCTTACACAGAAAAAGACATGTGCAGATTTTCCTCAACTTACAAGGGGTAAGTTCCAATAAACCCACTGTAGGCTGAAAATGTCATAAGTAGAACATGCATTTAATACATCTGACCTACCAAACATCATAGCTTAGCCCAACCTACCTTAAAAGTTCTCAGAACACTGGGACTTCCCTGATGGCCCATTGGTTAAGAATCCACCTTCCAATGCAGGGGACACGGGTTCAATCCCTGGTGGGGGAATGAAGATCCCACATGCCGCGGGGCAACTAAGCCTGTGTGTCACAACTACTGAACCCATGCCACAGCTAGAGAGAAGCCCACGTGCTGCAAGGAAGAGTCCGTGCACCACAAAGAAAGATCCCACATGCTACAACAAAGACACCACGTGCTTCAACTAAGACCTGATGCAGCCAAATAAATAAATATTAAAAAAAAGAAGATGTGATATATATATATACAATGGCGTACTACTCAGCCATAAAAAAAGAATAAAATTTTTTAAAAAGTTCTCAGAACACTAATATTAGCTTAAAGTTGGGTAAAATCAAAGAAGACAAGATCTATTTTATAATAAAATGTTGAATATCTCTTGTAATTTATTAAATATAGTACTGAAAGTGAAAATCAGAATGGTTGTATGGGTACAGAATGGTTCTAAGTGTACTGGTTGTTTACTTTCGTGACTGCATGGCTGACTGGGAGCTGTGGCTCACGGCCACCGCTCAGCATCACGAGAGAGTATAGTACCACATATTGCTAGCCCAGGAAAAAATCAAAATTCAAAACTCAAAGTATGGTTTCTACTGAATGCGTATTGCTTTTGCACCATTGTGAAGTCGAAAAACCATGAGTCAAACCATTGTAAGTCTGTACTTAGCAGAAGAAGCAAAAACCCATTTCCCATGAATACTTCCTGTATCGGCTTTCTGTGGCTGCTGTAACAAATTACCGTTTACCTGTGGCTCAAAACAACATAAATTTATTCCCTCACAGTTCTGGAGGCCAGCAGCCTGAAATCAGTTTCACTGGACTGAACGCCAAGTGTTGGTAGGGTCACACCCCCTCCAGAGGCTCTGGAGGAGAATCCACCTCTTGCCTCTTCCAGGTTCTCCTGACTGCTGGCATCCCTTGGCTTGAGGCTGCATCCCTCCAATCTCTGCCTTCACAAACACATCACCTTCTCCTCTTCTCTGTGTCAAATCTCTTCCTGCCTGTATCTTATAAGGACACTTGTGATGGCAATTAGGGTCCACCCACATAACCCAGGATCCCAATGCAGGACCCTTAACTTGATCACATTTGCAAAGTCTTTGCTATCTAAGGTAACATTCTAAGGTTCCAGGGGTTAGGAACTAATACCTTTGGGGCCCGTTATCCAGGCTATTACCGTTCCCTACTTGGTAAACTGGATAGAAATGAAACATATGACCTTCTACTGGCTGAATTTTTTTTCTTTGAGGGTCACTGTGAACTCATGGTCTTTCAGAGTCTTGCTTATGTATTAATATTTGCTGCTCAGATTGTCACATCATGGCCAGTGGGCCCTTGTAGGTTGGCTCCTTGGTCCTTTGTATGTGACACTGACATTTGTGAGAAAATTTCTGCTTTCTGGACGACAGAAGTAATCCCAGGGCCATTAACTTTCGTTTCTGACACACAGAATGGCTGCCTTCATGGACTCCTGCTTCCTCTGGGTCAAGCCAACATTAGATTCAAATGCCTGGGCGCTGTGAAGGGGGTACGAATCAGGGGTGTGCCAAGTGCTGCTGCTGGGGCCAAGGGGCTACATTCAGGAGTGTCAAAGATGGAAAAGATGCAACTTTTTAAGGTTCTACCTTCCCACTGGTTTTTCTACTGTCACATGCAATGTCACTAACACCTTACTTTTCTCGTTGCGTGAAGTCTCATCAACACTGCAGCCTTCTCTGAGCCGATGTCAGCAGTGGTCCTTGGCAGGGGTCCCTGCAGAATGGCTCTTTGGCCCCTAGCCTTCTCCATTATGATAAGGCACCCCTCTCCCTGGAAAGAAAGTGAGAGCACTTCAGCAGACCTCCTCTTCCCTGACTGTAGGCTCCCAATTCTGTTTCTGGCCCCAGTTAGCAGAAGAAGGAAATCTTGCCACTGATGTACCCCCCTTTTATGTTATCATAAGGAGCAGCTTCTTCTTCACCAGTGCAGCTTCTCTATTCAGTGTGCAAGGACTGAAAGGTAGTAGATGGTCCTAAGGTGTCCTGGTAAGCTGTGAATCACAGAGAGGGGAGACTACCATGACGTGAGGGTGCAGACAGCCTGGTGACATTGTCTGTGTGACAGGGTCCAGCTCTGCTGACTGCTTGCTTGGGAGCCTGCTCACACTGGCTGCAGACACTGCCCTCCTTGGGTGCTGTGTGGCTGGGAAGCCTATTCTGATCTGAAGGTCTCAGTCCAGGTTATAGTATAGACTATGGTTTCTTAACTACTGGCTCTGACCTGTTACTGGGTCATAAAGTCAATACAGTGGGTCTTGACTAGCTTTGACAAATAGTAATTATTGTCACTGTACAAACATGTAAACATCCCTCACTGTAAAGCTCTGTCTGAAGTGCTCTACATGTATATCCGCATTTAATCTTCATGTCCACCCTGAGCAGAGCTATTATCATTTCCAGTTTTCACAAGGGGAAACTAAGGCACAGAGCCTTTAAGTCACAGAGTTAATACCTGGCAGAACTGGGATATTTATTTATTTATATTGAAATATATTTGACATATAATATTTTGTAAATTTAAGAGTTACAACATTTTAGTTCTATACATTGATATATTGCAATATGATTTCCATTGTAAGGATAATTAGCACCTCTATCACATTACATAATTATCCTTTTTTTAAAGTAGTTGGAATAATTAAGTCCTAGTCTCTTAGCAAGTTTGATGATTATAATACAATATTGTTGTCTATATTCACTGTATTGTGCATTGTATCTCTAAGGCTTATTTACTACTTGTTGTAAGTTATAGCCTTAAACAACATTTGTCCTGTCTCTTCACCCCCAACACCCTGGTAACTACCATTTTATTCTCTGTTTTTACAAGTTAGGTTTTTAAAATTTTTACATATGAGTGATATCATACAGTATTTGTCTTTCTCTGTCTGACTTATCTCACTTAGCATAATGTGCTCAAGGTCCATCTATGTTGTTTTGGAAAATGGCAGGATGTCCTCCTTTCTCATGACTGAATAATATTCCATTATGCATATATAATATGTATATAATATCCATTATATATATAATATTTCATTACATGTTTTATATATATATATATATGTATAAAACATCTCCTTTATCCATTCATCTGTTGATAGGCATTTAGGTTGTTTCCATATCTTAGCTTTTGTGAATAATGCTGCAATGAACATGGGAGTGTACATATATATTTGATATCCTGTTTTCATTTCCTTTGGGTATACATCCAGAAGTGGAATTGCTGGGTCACATATGGTAGATCTATTTTTAATTTTTTGAAGACCCTTCATATTGTTTTCCATAGTGGTTAAACTAATCTACATTCCCACTAACAGTTTATAAGGGTTCCCTTTTCTCCATGTCCTTGACAACATATCTCTTGTCTTCTTGATGATAGCCATTCTAATAAGTGTTAGGTGGTATCTCATTGTGGTTTTGATTTGCATTTCCCTGATGTTTAGTGATGTTGAACATATTTTCATGTGCCTGTGGCGATTTGAATGTCTTCTTACGAAAAATGTCTATTTAGTTCTTCTGTCCCTTTTTTAACTGGATTTTTTGGATTCTGAGTTGTATGAGTTCTTTATATATTTTGGATATTAACCCCTTATCCAATATATGGTTTGCAAAATTTTTCTCCAATTCTGTAGGTTATCTTTTTTATTTTGTTAATGGTTTTTGTTTGTTTGTTTGCTTTTTGCTTTGCAAAAGCTTTTAAGTTTTATGTAGTCCCAATTGCTGATTTTTGCTTTTTTGTGTGTGTTTTTGGTGTCATCCTAAAAAATCATTTCCAAAACCACTGTCCAGGAGTGGTTTTTCTTTCCCTAACTTTTCTTCCAGGAGTTTTATAGTATCAGGTTTTATGTTTAAGTCTTTAATTCATTTTGAGTTAATTTTTGTGAGTAATTTTGTGGGGTCCAATTTTATTGTTCTGCACATGTTTATCCAGTTTTCCCAACATTTGTTAAAGAGACTATCCTCTCCCTATTGGATGCTCTTAGCTTCCTTGTTGACTATTAGTTGACTGTATAAACAGGAGTTTAATTCTGGGCCCTCTATTCTGTTCCATTGGTCTATGTGTCTATTTTTGTGCCAGTACCATACTGTTTTTGTTACTGTGGCTCTGTCGTATAGTTTGAAATCAGAAAGTGTAATACCTTTGGCTTTCTTCTTTTTTCTCAGGATTGCTTTTGATATTTGGAGTCTTTTGTGGTTCCATACAAATTTTAGGATTGTTTTTTCTATTTCTGTGAAAAATGTCATTGGTATTTTGATGGAGATTGCATTGAATCTATAGATGGATTTGGGTAGTATGGACATTTTAACAATATTAATTCTTCTGATCTATGAACACAGGATGTCTTTCCATTTGTTTGCATCTTCTTTGATTTCTTTCAGCAAGTCTTGTGGTTTTCATTGTACAGATATTTCACTTCCTTGGTTAAACTTATTCTGAAGTATTTTATTGTTTTTATGTTATTGTGAACAGAATAGTTTTCTTTATTTCTTTTTCAGCTATTGCATCCTTAGTGTATAGAAATGCAATTGATTTCTGTTTGTCAATTTTGTATCCTTCAACTTCAGAAGTAGAATTTGAACCCAATTGGGCTGTCCCTAGAGTCTGTGATCATAATTGCTATACTTTCTGCCCCTCAGTATAGAAAAAACAAAGCAAAGCAAAGCAAAACAAAAGAGGAAATAGAATAGAGAATATTAGATTGCTTGTACTAAGGATTAAGTATTATTTTATGAAACTTATTCCAGTTGTGTTGTCACTGAACTGAAGTTGGGTCTGCTCACCTAACATGGAGCAAAGCCAATCTACTGACATCAGGTTGTGGTGAAGGAAAGTACAGCGTTTACTGTAGGGTGACAAGCAAGGAGAATGGGCAGCTCATGCTCAAAAGACCCAAACTCCTCAATGGCTTTTAAGGAAGAGTTTTTAAAGGCAGTGTGAGGGAGAGTGTCACAGGGTGCATGATCAGCTTGTTCACAATTTTCTGATTGGCTGATGGTTAGATAACAGTGTGATGTTTTGCATATCACAATCATCAACCTTCTTGTTAACTTTTTCCACCTGGTGGGGGTTTTAGTATCTCTAAAACAACTCAAGGATATGGCTCGGGATATTATCTATAGCCCTTGAGGAGGAACTAACAATCCTTGACTTTGTTTTATGGCTAAACTATTATTATTTTGTCTTGCTTGACTGGTTAACTTTTCTGATTAAATTTGCTCTTTGGAACTCAGGAAGGCTTCAGAGGCTAGAGGTATTTTACAAACAAGAGGTGGAGGACATAGGGGTTCTGTCCTTGGGAAGGCCCCATGGGGTCTTGCTTGATTTCGATGTGTGTATGTATTGGATTGCAATGTGAAATCTATTTCTTAAAATTGGTCATGGTCAAAAAGATTGAAAAGTTCTTACTGGCCCAGAAGATATTCTGTCTGATGTGAATTTACAAATATCTGGTTCAGCCCATTGCAGACTGAGTTTATGATTTAACTCCCAGGTAGCAGTGATAAACAGTAATATAATGGAACACAACATCATAAGCTATGCTACATGCTAACAGCTACAATTTATTGAGGCCTACTGGGTGCTAAGCACTTTGATCACATCTTCATAAGGTCTAAATGAAAATGGGAGGCTGAGATGAGAGTGGAATAAGGGGCTAACATCATCTGAACCCCAGGACCTGCGTCTTATGGGGCTGTTCTCACCAAGCTCGAGATTTCTCTCCAGAAATAATTTGATGTCTTAAAACTCTCTTGGAATTTCCTGGTAATTGACTTGACAGAAAAAGTTGGCCATAAAGTAGATCATCTTAGTGGATAGTCCCTAAAATGTCAACATACTCAAATATGTCTTTATCTACTTACTCCCTTCCTCCTCTTCATGTTTCTGGGAATCCCTACCAGCCTTAGGAGAGAAGGTCTGGCATTTTTCACTATCCTCCAGGATGATGGCTTCTCTTCTCCAGATTCACTGGCTCCTCTACATCTTTATATCATTTACATTCAGCAAGTTAATTTACCTCTGTGAGCCTCATGTTTGCATATCTTACAATGGAAATAATAATAAGGTTTATCCTAGAGTGTTTCTATGAGTATTTAATGAGTATATATATAATCTATGTACAGGATTCCAGCTAACAAAAATAAACTTCTCTGGAGAAAGATAAGCACTCAAAAATATTAGCTGTTAACAAGACACAGGATCTCTGGTGCCTGACCCAGTACACTGAACATAAATATGTTATTAAGTATATTACAGATTTATTGATATAATTCCTACTCCTACCATTTTGCTTTCCCTCTAACAATTGAATGAGAGTTCCTGTTGTTCCACATCCTTGTCAGCATTTGGTGTTGTCAGTATTTTGGATTTTAGCCATTCTAATATGTGTGTAGAGGCATCTCATTGTTGTTTTAATTTGCATTTCTCTAATGACTTATGATGCTGAATATACCTTCATATGTTTATTTCCCATCTGCATGTCTTTTGTGAGATTTCTGTTCAGATCTTTTGCCCATTTTTAAATGGGATTGTTCATTTTCTTATTTAAGAGTTCTTTGTATATTTTAGAAAACTGTTATTTACCAAATATCTGTTGCAAATATTTTTTCCCAGTCTGTAGCTTCTCTTTTTATTCTTTTTACAATGTCTTTTGCAGAGCAGAAGTTTTTAGTTTTAATGAAGTCCAGCTTATTCATGTTTTTTCTTTCATGGGTTGTGCTTTTAGTGTTGTATCTAAAAAGTTATCACCAAACCTAAGGTCATCTAGTTTTCTCTTATGTTATTTTCTAGTAGTTTCATAGTTTTGCATTTTACTTAGGTCTATAATCCATTTTGAGTTAATTTTTATGAAAGATGTAAGGTCTGTGTCCAGATTCATTTTTCTGCATGTGGATATCCATTTTTTAAAAAATTCTGTTAATATGGTGCATTACATAGATTGATATTCTTATGTTGAACCAACCTTACATTCTTGGAATAAATCCTGCTTGGTCATGGTTTGAAAGCCTTTTAACATGCTGCCAGATATAGTTTTCTACTATTTTGTTGAAGGTTTTTTTGCTAATATTCATAAGCAATATTAGTCTGTAGTTCTTTTTTTGTGATGTTTTTGGCTGTAATATTAGGATAATATTGGTCTCAGAATGAGTTCAGAAGTGGTTCCTTTTTTTCTATCTTTTGGAGGAGTTGGAGAAGGATTGGTGTAAATTCTTCTTTAAACATTTGGTGAAATTCACCAGTGAAGTCATCTTGCCTTTGGCTTTTCTTTTTGGAAAAATTTGGACTACTGGCTCAATCTCTTTATTGTTATAGGTCCATTCATATTTTCTCTATCTTCTTGCATCAATTTTGGTAGTTTGTGTGTTTCTAGGAATGTATACATTTTATCTCAGTCAACATATTTGTTGGTGTACAACTGTTCATAGTAATCTCTCTCTGTGAGAGAAAAAGAGAAAGAGAGGAGAGAGAGAGAGATTGCGATTTTAAGGAATTGGATTACAAAATTGTGGAGGCTGGTAAATCCAACATTGGGCTGGAGACCCAGGGAAGATTTGATGCTGGCAGCTCAAGTCCAAAGTCAGTCTGTTGGCAGAGTTCCCTCTTCTTCAGGGGATCAGTCTTATTCTATTAAGGCCTTCAACTAATTGAATGAGGCCCACATTATGGAGGGTAATCTGCTTTACTCAAATTCTAATGATTTAAATGTTAACCTCATCTAGAAAATACTTTCACAGAAATATCTAGAACAATGTTTAGTCAAATTCTGGTACCATGGCATAGCTAAGTTCATATATAAGATAATCCATAGCTATATAGAAGTATATTGTTTAAATTTCACACATTTATTAGTGTTCCTAATTTCTTTGTTATTGATTTCTAAATTCAATACTGTTGGAGAACACACCTTATATTATTTCTAACATTTAAAATTTATTGAGACTCGTTGTGTGGCCTGGCATATGCTCTATCTTGGAGAATGTTCTGTATGCACTTAAGCAGAATGTATATTCTGCTGTTGTTGGGTGGAGTGTTCTATAGATGTCTAGTCGGTTTCCAGCATTGTTTAAGTCTTCTGTTTCCTTACTGATCCTCTCTCTAGTTTTTCTATCCATTGTTGAAAGTGGGGTATTGGAGTTTTCAACTACTATTATTGAACTGTTATTTCTCTCTTTATTTTGTCAGTTTTTGCTTCATGTATTTTTTGAGATTGTGTTGTTTATTTTTTAATTGTCTTAGAGTGATTTTCATACAATTTAAAAAGCAGATTTTTTTGCTACAGATAATATTTTTATGCGTTTTGACACCATGGAAAAAGCTTTTTTGGAGGGAGATAGAGGGGAAATTTTAATAAATTCCAAGATCAAACTTTCATATATGGATCTTTATTTTATTTAGGAATTTAAACTCTAGTATTTTAAATTTATCTTGCTTATATTATACTTGATATTTTTAAAGATATATGTTAAGTCTTTAGTCTTTTAAAAGTTTTAAGGTTTCCCTAGCCTTCTTATATAAAATATTATGTGTGAATTGTTGTCACATTTAGAGTCAGTACTTATTTTGGAAGCTGACTTGGAATATTGGATAACAATGTGTTTTGTTGTCTCCAGACCATTGGGTATTTTCTGCTTGAGGTTGCCACCAAAGATTCCCCAACCTTGTAGTAGCAGGAGAGGTTTTGGATGCCCTCTTTGATGTTTTTACAGAGGGTAAAGAAGCTGAAAGGAAGTCAGTTCAAATTAAATTGTTATCTGCTCTGAAAGAATCCCAGCCAGTCTTCAAAATGAATGTATGTAGTATTTTATTTAGAAATGCTGGAGTCTCAACAGTCTATGGGAGGAGGGTGTATGTGATTTTCCCTCCATGCAACCTAATGTTTCACATAGCACTTCATCCCCAGTTTTGTGTAAATGCTTGTTGGCTGAATCACCCTTTCTGTTGAATCACTGTGACTTGAGTCAAAATGGTGTTGACAAGTTCCTCTTTCTACAGCAGTTTAGTAATTTTGACAATCCTTATGTGTAAGCACTACAGTCTAGGCTGCAAAGCACTTTCATAGACATGTTAAATTTATTTTATATCATGTAATGCATTATAGGCTGATTTCACTGTTATGAATATTTCCCCTTGGTGCTCACAAAAAGGCAAACAAACCTCAGGCTGGTCTGTAATGGAGAAGGGAGTTACCTTCATTTGCCTATTCATTGATTGATTGACTGACTGATTGTTACATCAGAAGCATCAAAGCTAACTTTGAGTCAAAAAATAATTGGTGGTTGGGGGAAAGCAACCAGAAATTTTAAAAACAGCCTTGAATCACATGTCCACAAATTTAAGTTTACCATTCTCCTCTTATCTAAATCTCCATTTCATTTTGAGAAATAACAGTAATTTTATTTTTGGCTTTTACATTAAATTTTTTTTATTGAAATAGTTGATAAACAATATTATATGTTACAGCTATACAATATAGTGAGTCACAATTTTTAAAGGTTATGCTCTATTTCTAGTTATTATAAGATACTGGCTATACTCCCTCTATTGTGCAATATATCCTTGTATGCTTAAGGTATTCCTTGTTTTTTTAAACATCTTTATTGGAGTATAATTGCTTTACTAACATGTGTAGTTTCTGCTGTATAATAAAGTGAATCAGCTGTACATATACATATATCCCCATATCCCCTCCTTCTTGCTTCACCCTCCCACTCTCCCTATCCCACTCCTCTAGGTGGACACAGGCACCGACCTGATCTCCCTGTGCTATGCAGCTACTTCCCACTAGCTATATATTTTACATTTGGTCATGTATATATGTTCATGCCACTCTCTGACTTTGTCCGAGCTTACCCTGCCCCCTGCCTGTGTCCTCAAGTCCATTCTCTACGTGTGCGTCTTTATTCCTATCCTGCCCCTAGGTTCTTCAGAACCATTTTATATATATATTTTTAAGATTCCATATATATGTTAGAATATGGTATTTGTTTTTCTCTTTCTGACTTACTTCACTCTGTATGACAGACTCTAGGTCCATCCACCTCACTATAAATAAGTCAATTTCATTTCTTTTTATGGCTGAGTATATTCCATTGTATAAATGTGCCACATCTTCTTTATCCATTCATCTGTCGATGGACACTTAGGTTGCTTCCATGTCCTGGCCATTGTAAATAGAGGTGCAGTGAACATTGTGGTACAAGACTCTTTTTGAATTATGGTTTTCTCAGGATATATGCACAGTAGTGGGATTGCTGGGTCGTATGGTAGTTCTATTTTTAGTTTTTTAAGGAACCTCCATACTGTTCTCTATAGTGGCTCTATCAATTTACACTCACACCAACAGTGCAAGAGGGTTCCCTTTTCTCCACACCCTCTCCAGCATTTATTGTTTGTAGATTTTTTGATGGTGGCCATTCTAACAGGTGTGAGGTGATACCTCATTGTAGTTTTGATTAGCATTTCTGTAATGATTAGTGGTGTTGAGCATCCTTTCATGTGTTTGTTGGCAATCTGTATATCTTCTTTGGAGAAATGTCTATTTAGGTCTTCTGCCCATTTTTTTTTTAACATCTTTATTGGAGTATAATCGCTTACAATGGTGTGTTAGTTTCTGCTTTATAACAAAGTGAATCCACTATACATATACATATATCCCCATATCTCCTCCCTCTTGCGTCTCCCTCCCACCTTCCCTATCCTACCCCTCTAGGTGGTAACAAAGCACCGAGCTAATCTCCCTGTGCTATGCGGCTGCTTCCCACTAGCTATCTATTTTACATTTGGTAGTGTATATATGTCCATGCCACTCTCTCACTTCGTCCCAGCTTACCCTTCCCCCTCCCCGTGTCCTCAAGTCCATTCTCTACATCTGCATCTTTGTTCCTGTCCTGCCCCTAGGTGCTTCAGAACCATTTTTTTCTTTTCTTTTTAGATTCCATATATATGTGTTAGCATAAGGTGTTTGTTTTCCTCTTTCTGACTTACTTCACTCTGTATGACAGACCCTAGATCCATCCACCTCACTACAAATAACTCAATTTCGTTTCTTTTTATGGCTGAGTAATATTCCATTGTATCTATGTGCCACATCTTCTTATTTTTTTATTTTATTTTTTTAACATCTTTATTGGAGTATAATTGCTTTACAATTGTGTGTTAGTTTCTGCTTTATAACAAAGTGAATCAGCTATACATATACATATATACCCATATCTCTTCCTTCTTGCGTCTCCCTCCCACCCTCCCTAACCCACCCCTCTAAGTGGTGACAAAGCACCAAGCTGATCTCCCTGTGCTGTGTGGCTGCTTCCCACTAACTATTTTACATTTGTTAATATATATAAGACCATGCCACTCTCTCACTTCGTCTCAGCTTAACCTTCCCCCTCCCCATGTCCTCAAGTCCATTCTCTACATCTGCGTCTTTATTCCTGTCCTGCCCCTAGGTTCTTCATAACCATTTTTTTCCTTTAGATTCCATATATATGTGTTAGCATATGGTATTTGTTTTTTTCTTTCTGACTTACTTCACTCTGTATGACAGACTCTAGGTCCATCCACCTCACTATAAATAACTCAATTTTGTTTCTTTTTATGGCTGAGTAATATTCCATTGTATCAATGTGCCACATCCTCTTATCCATTCATTTGTCTATGGACACTTAGGTTGTTCCATGTCCTGGCTATTGTAAACAGAGCTGCAAGGAACATTGTGATACATGACTTTTTTTTTTTTTTTTTATAAATAGGTATTTTTTATAGTGGGTAATGTGAAGACTTCAGATGAAATAGATTGAGAAACTGATTGGAAATTGAATGCAAACTAAGACCACTTGACTCTTACTGAAATGAATAGCCCAGTTTGCTTTTTTTTTTTTTTAAAGAAATTCACGTTCTTTTATTTATTTATTTATTTATTTATGACTGTGTTGAGTCTTCGTTTCTGTGCGAGGGCTTTCTCTAGTTGCAGCAAGTGGGGACCACTTTTCATCGCGGTGCGCGGGCCTCTCACCATCGTGGCCTCTCTTGTTGCGGAGCACAGGCTCCAGACGCGCAGGCTCAGTAATTGTGGCTCACGGGCCCAGTTGCTCCGTGGCATGTGGGATCTTCCCAGACCAGGGCTCGAACCCGTGTCCCCTGCATTGGCAGGCAGAGTCTCAACCACTGTGCCACCAGGGAAGCCCCATGACTTTTTTTGAATTATGTTTTTCTCAGGGTATATGTCCAGTAGTGGGATTGCTGGGTTGTATGGTAATTCTATTTTTAGTTTTTTAAGGAACCTCCATACTGTTCTCCATAGTGGCTCTATCAATTTACACTCGCACCAACAGTGCAAGAGGGTTCCCTTTTCTCCACACCCTCTCCAGCACTTACTGTTTGTAGATTTTTTGATGATGGCCATCATGATCGGTGTGAGGTGATACCTCATTGTAGTTTTGATTAGCATTTATCTAATGATTAGTGATGTTGAGCATCCTTTCATGTGTTTGTTGGCAATCTGTATATCTTCTTTGGAGAAATGTCTGTTTAAGTTTTCTGCCCATTTTTAGACTGGGTTGTTTGTTTTTTTGATACTGAGTTGCATGTGTGCTTGTAAATTTTGGAGATTAATCCTTTGTCAGTTTCTTCGTTTGCAAATATTTTATCCCATTCTGAGGGCTTTCTTTTCATCTTGTTTATGGTTTCCTTTGCTGTGCAAAAGATTTTAAGTTTCATTAGGTCCCATTTATTTATTTTTGTTTTTATTACCATTACTCTAGGAGCTGGGTCAAAATGGATCTTGCTGTGATTTATGTCATAGAGTGTTCTGCGTATGTTTTCCTCTAAGAGATTTATTGTGTCCGACCTTACATTTAGGTCTTTAATCTATTTTGAGTTTATTTTTGTGTGTGGTGTTAGGGAGTGTTCTAGTTTCATTCTTTTACATGTAGCTGTCCAGTTTTCCCAGCACCACTTATTGAACAGGCTGTCTTTTCTCCATTGTATATTCTTGTCTCCTTTATCAAAGATAAGGTGACCATATGTGTGAGGGTTTATTTCTGGGCTTTCTCTCCTGTTCTATTGATCTATATTTCTGTTTTTGTGCCAGTACCATACTGTCTTGATTACTGTAGCTTTGTAGTATAGTCTGAAGTCTGGAAGCCTGATTCCTCCAGCTCTGTATTTCTTTCTCAAGATTGCTTTGGCTATTCAGGGTCTTTTGTGTTTCCATACAAATTGTGAGATTTTTTGTTCTAGTGCTGTGAAAAATGCCATTGGTAGTTTGATACGGATTGCATTGAATCTGTAGATTGCTTTAGTATTGTATTATACTATAGTATAGTCATTTTCACAATGTTACTTCTTCCAATCCAAAAACATGTTATATCTCTCCATCTGCTTGTATCATCTTTAATTTCTTTCATTTCTTTCATCAGTGTCTTATAGTTTTCTGCATACAGGTCTTTTGTCTCCTTAGGCAGGTAGGTTTATTCCTAGGTATTTTATTCTTTTTGTTTCATTGGTAAATGGGAGTGTTTCCTTAATTTCTCTCTCAGATTTTTCATCATTAGTGCATAGCAATGCAAGAGATTTCTTTGCCTTAATTTTGTATCCTGCTACATTACCAAATTAATTGATTAGTTCTAGTAGTTTTCCGGTAGCATCTTTAAGGTTCTTTATGTACAGTATCATGTCATCTGCAAACAGTGACAGTTTTACTTCTGCTTTCTGACTTGGAATCTTTTTCTTTTCTGATTGCTGTGGCTAAAACTTCCAAAACTATGTTGAATAATAGTGGTGAGAGTGGGCAACCTTGTCTTGTTCCTGATCTTAGTGGAAATGGTTTCAGTTTTTCACCATTGAGAATGATGTTGGCTGTGGGTTTGTCATATATGACCTTTATTATGTTGAGTTTAGTTCCCTCTATGCCTACTTTCTGGAGGGTTTTTATCATAAATAGGTTTTGAATTTTGTCAAAAGCTTTTACTGCATCTATTGAGATGATCATATGGTTTTTCTCCTTCAATTTGTTAATATGGTGTATCACATTGATTGAATTCTGTATATTGAAGAATCCTTGCATTCCTAGGATAAACCTCACTTGATCATGGTGTATGATCCTTTTAATGTGCTGTTGGATTCTGTTTGCTAGTATTTTGTTGAGGATTTTTGCATCTCTGTTCATCAGTGATATTGGCATGTAGTTTTCTTTCTTTGTGACCTCTTTGTCTGGTTTTGGTATCAGGGTGATGGTGGCCTCATAGAATGAGTTTGGGAGTAGTCTTCCCTCTGCTGTATTTTGGAAGAGTTTGAGAAGGATAGGTGTTAGCTCTTCTTGAAATGTTGATAAAATTCGCCTGTGAAGCCATCTCCTCCTGGGCTTTTGTTTGTTGGAAGATTTTAAATCATAGTTTCAATTTCAGTGCTTGTGATTTGTCTGTTCATATTTTCTATTTATTCCTGGTTCAGTCTCGGAAGGTTGTGCATTTCTAAGAATTTGTCCATTTCTTCCAGGTTGTCCGTTTTATTGGCATATAGTTGCTTGCAGTAATCTCTCTTGATCGTTTGTATTTCTGCAGTGTCAGTTGTTACTTCTCCCTTTTCATTTCTAATTGTATTGATTTGAGTCTTCTCCCTTTTTTTCTTGGTGAGTCTGGCTAATGGTTTATCAGTTTTGTTTATCTTCTCAAAGAACTAGCTTTTAGTCTTATTGATCTTTGCTATTGTTTCCTTCATTTCTTTTTCATTTATTTCTGATCTTATCTTTATGATTTCTTTCCTTCTTCTAACTTTGGGGGTTTTTTGTTCTTCTTTCTCTAACTGCTTTAGGTGTAAGGTTAGGTTTTTTATTGAGATGTTTCTTGTTTCTTGAGGTAGGATCGTATTGCTATAGACTTCCCTCTTAGAACTGCTTTGGCTGCATCCCATAGGTTTTGGGCTGTTGTGTTTTCATTGTCACTTGTTTCTAGGTATTTTTTGACTTCCGCTTTGATTTCTTCAGTGATCTCTTGGTTATTTAGCAGTTTATTGTTTAGTCTCCATGTATTTGTATTTTTTTACAGATTTTTTTTTCTGCAATTGATATCTAGTCTCATAGTGTTGTGGTCGGAAAAGATACTTGACACAGTTTCAATTTTCTTAAATTTACTAAGGCTTGGTTTGTGATCCAAGATATGTTCTATCCTGGAGAATGTTCCATGAGCACTTGAGAAGAAAGTGTATTCTGTTGTTTTTGGATGGAATGTCCTATAAATATCAGTTAAGTCCATCTTGTTTAATGTGTCATTTAAAGTTGTGTTTCCTTATTTATTTTCATTTTGGATGATCTGTCCATTGGTGAAAGTGGGGTGTTAAAGTCCCCTACTATTATTGTGTTACTGTCGATTTCCCCTTTTACGGCTGTTAACATTTGTCTTATGTATTGAGGTGCTCCTATGTTGGGTGCATAAATATTTACAATTGTTATATCTTCTTCTTGGATTGATCCCTTGAGTGTTATGTAGTGTCCTCTTTGTCTCTTGTAATCATCCTTATTTTAAAGTCAATTTGTCTGATATGAGAATTGCTACTCCAGCGTTTTTTTGATTTCCATTTGCATGGAATATCTTTTTCCATTCCCTCACTTTCAGTCTGTATGTATCCCTTGGTCTGAAGTGGATCTCTTGTAGACAGAATATATACAGGTCTTGTTTTTGTATCCATTCAGCCAGTCTATGTCTTTTGGTTGGAGCATTTAATTCATTTACATTTAAGGTAATTATTGTTATGTATGTTCCTATTACCATTTTCTTAATTGTTTTGGGTTTGTTATTGTAAGTCTTTTCCTTCTCTTGTGTTTCCTGCCTAGAGAAATTCCTTTAGCATTTGTTGTAAATCTGGTTTGGTGGTTCTGAATTCTCTTAACTTTTGCATGTCTGTAAAAGTTTTAATTTCTCTTTTGAAAATGAATGAGATTCTTGCTAGGTAGAGTAATTTTGGTTGTAGGTTTTTCCTTTCATCACTTTAAATATGTCCTGCCGCACCCTTGTGGCTTGCAGAGTTTCTGTGAAAGATCAGCTGTTAATCTCATGGGGATTCCCTTGTATGTTATTTGTTGCCCTTCCATTGCTGCTTTAATATTTTTTCTTTGTATTTAATTGTTGATAATTTGATTAATATGTGTCTTGGCATGTTTCTCCTTGGATTTATCATGTATGGGGTCTCTGAACTTCCTGGACTTGATTGACTATTTCCTTTCCCATATTAGGGAAGTTTTCAACTATAATCTCTTCAAATATTTTCTCAGTCCCTTTCCTTTCCTCTTCTTTTTCTGGGACCCCTATAATTCAAATGTTGGTGCATTTAATGTTGTCCCAGAGGTCTCTGAGGCTGTCCTCAATTCTTTTCATTCTTTTTTCTTTATTCTGTTCTGCAGTTGTTATTTCCACTATTTTGTTTTCCAGGACACTTATCCGTCCTTCTACTTCAGTTATTCTG
Source organism: Balaenoptera musculus (assembly GCF_009873245.2). Taxonomy (NCBI): domain Eukaryota; kingdom Metazoa; phylum Chordata; class Mammalia; order Artiodactyla; family Balaenopteridae; genus Balaenoptera; species Balaenoptera musculus. The sequence goes on from NC_045787.1 coordinate 154,628,306, forward strand.
CTATTGTTTCTTTGTAGAGAAATTTTTATTTCATTTATTGTGTTGTTCATCATTGTTTGTTTGCTCTTTAGTTCTTCTAGGTCCTTGTTGAACATTTCTTGTATTTTCTCCATTCTATTTCCAAGATTTTGGATCATCTTTACTATCATTACTCTGAATTCTTTTTCAGGTAGCCTGCCTGTTTTCTCTTCATTTGTTTGGTCTGGTGGGTTTTTACCTTGCTCCTTCATCTGCTGTGTATTTCTCTGTCTTCTCATTTTGCTTCACTCACTGTGTTTGGGTTATCCTTTTTGCAGGCTGCAGGTTTGTAGTTCCCGTTGTTTTTGTTGTCTGCCCCCAGTGGCTAAGATTGGCTCAGTGGTTTGTGTAGGCTTCCGGGTGGAGGGGACTGGTGCCTGTGTTCTGGTGGATGAGGCTGGATCTTGCCTTTCTGGTGGGCAAGACCACATCCAGTGATGTGTTTTGGGGTGTCTATGATCTTATTACGATTTTAGGCAGCGTCTCTGCTAATGGGTTGGGTTGTGTTCCTGTCTTGCTAGTTGTTTGGCATCTTCAAGTATTCTTTAGGTACACATCTGTTCAAAACTAATTTATCTTACTGATGGATTGATACTTTTATCAGTATAAAAGTCCCCATATATCTCCAGCAATATTTTTTCATTTTAAATCCTTTTTGTCTGATATTAGTGTAGCCACACTCCAACTTATGGTTGCTATTTGCATTATACATACACACACACACACACACACACACACACATATATATATATACACACACACACACACACATATGTATATACAATTTCAGAGATTTTTTACATGTTTATATTTTTAATAATTCTCACCAGTTATGCTTATTTCGTTGGGGAGGGGATCCACAGAGCTTCTAATGTTGCCATTACTGAAGTGGAACCCAGTTTTTAAAATGTGAGTTTTCTTTGACCATGTTTTCTTTTGTCAAGGATTTTGTCTTTATTTTTCCCTTATGAACATTTAAAATACATTTTAACTTATTTAAAGTTAAATAGTTTTAAAAGGCTTTGTGTGATGAGTTTGCACATGGTCTGCACTAAGGTCAGGTTGCCCAATCTCAAGAACCATATTTGTACTCAGAAAAGAGATTCAAATTCTGGGGACTGAAGCCTCAGAGCAGTTGGTTCTGTTAAAATAATGCAGTTGAAACTAAACTGAATTTTGGACTTATCAGTGTCTTCCTGGGGCACATATGGGGGAAGGACTTTTTGACCAAAATCACACAGCCTATGAAAACCAGAAATAGAAACCAGCCCTATATTCCATACGTCCTATTGCCACCAGCGTCAGTATAGGCCTTTCACTGTGTCACCCTTTAAAAACTCATTTTTTACTTCTGAAATAGCATGGTATTCCCTATAGGAGTATACCATATGAATGAGTCACAAAGGCATGGAAAGCTTGTCCCTGTACCAGTAAGCATATAGACGCAGCCTTGTAAGCAAGATGCAGGAAATAGCCTCATGTGTTTTCTGTCTTCAGCTGCCCTTGTACTTGTTTTTTCTTCCTTTAAGCTTGCCAGTCCTTCTTAGCTCTTCACCATTATAGCTTCTGACTTTAGGACAAACTGAATAAAAGAATGAATTGTCTGTCCCCCCGGTTTCCCAAGCAAATATTTGAAGCTGCCATAGATTTTCTAGATTTTATGTTGAAAAGTAACAAACAAAAACAGCACTACCATCTGTCATCAGAGTGATGAGAAAGTGGTTGTCACACCTCTGAAGTAGGACAGTCTTGCCCACTGGTGGAGGTGCATTCAGTGACAGGTTGTTGGGTGCTGTAGACTGATACATCCACAAGGAGCCTGAGTCAACTCACTTCTGTCTTGGGTCTCACAGAGAAAGCAGAAGGAGGGAAGGAGGGTAATAGATGATTCTTCTTTCTTCTGGGTCTACCTCTTCTCACTCCTCCCTGATTTATCTCCCTCTGTTTCCTATGAAGCCTCCAGTATTATCTCTGCTTTCCCTCCTTCCCACTCCCCAGGGAAACTCAACTCCACTGCATCCCTAGAGACACAGAATCCCATCCCTTGTTCCCTTCTGGAATCTCACCAATGCCATCACCTTGGGCTCTGGCCAGCTGCTAATGGAGGCTGTCCTCTGCCCGAGGTTGCTGGCTCTGAAGAGAGGAAGAATGAGCTACGGAGTGGGGGAGGGGCTTAGCTGGGATCAGTTCAGACTCTTCAACAACGGGAAAATTGCAGATTACCTCACTCATTGCCTAGAAAGCAAAACTGAGTCTTAATATTCTTCTCAAGACAATGTAATTCAGTCCTATATTAAGAAAGTATAGTCTCCCAGTCAGCATGACTTTGACTCTGCTCCAAATGGACACAATAACCTTGACATGGTCTGTAAGGGATATGTCTTGTTTCTGAGCCTGTGCTCACCTACCACATTAGTTAGGAATGATAAAACCAGTGACAAATTAATTGTTTCCCATTCTATTTCATGGATGAAGGGCAGGGAGTCACCATCCATTTTCTCCCAGGTAGGTATTACTAATTTTACCATTTTATATAAGGAAATTGTGACTCATAGATAAAAGTTAACACCCGACTAGTAAATTGCAAAACTAGGTTTTGAACTCTCATTTTCTGTCAAAAAGCCTGGTGCTCTTTGCACTTCATCTAAGCTGTTTGTGAGACGAACCAACATAAAATGTTGAACTGAGCTCAGTAACGTGTGGATGTAACCTTGTGATTCTTCAATACACTGGTGTGCCTTTTTGCCAGTTCCTTCAGCAAGGCATGTTCTTTACTGAGGAACCTTTATTGCTCATGTTTTTTGTTCTGTTCTGGGAGCCATCTGACCTCCCTCTTCCCTTGCCTGTTTCCTTCTCACCTCTTGGAGAGGTCTTCCTGCCTCAACCCTATTCTTTCCTAACTCAGTTACCATTTTGTTTCCATAACAAATCTTCAATTTGCAATTATCTTTATTTGTCTGTTTACTTAAAAAATGTTTCCTTGTTTGTTTGTAGTTGTTATTAGCTTAAAATTTTAGGGATGGCGAGGAACTCATATGTCTCATTAACTTTGTAACCACACTACCTAGTGTCTGGCATAGAGTAAATGCCCAAACACATATTTGTTGAATAAATGAGGACATTTAAGGTTCAATTGTCAGAGAAAGGATGGGGGAAGGCAGCTGCCATTCTTTGTGTGTCAGCCACTATGTGAATGAGTAACCATGAACATCTCTGTCCCTTTGTTTTGATGGAGATACTAAGAATCCTAAACAGGTTACACAGATAATAACTGGTGTAGACAGGAGTCAAGCCAGGCCTGTCTGTTGTTTTTTTGTCCTTTCTCACCAACCCAGTGGAAGTTCACATTAGTAGATCAGGCAGACAAACTGGTTTTATAATGTCGGATGCAATAATTCTTCAAATATATTTAGAGCCTGGAGTTTTTTGAGAGATGGTCATATTGAAAATGTCCTGAGATGATTACTGATTTGGTCCTAGACATTGATTTGCTGCCTGACACAAAGAAAGCCCAGGAAAACTGTCAGTGACTGAGTTGATGGTAATCATAGCAAAATTTCCTTGGACCAAATGTATAATAGTGTATGCCCCGTGCAAAGAGCGCCATATGTTTCCTCTTAATCTTTATGAAAAGTTGGATATTGTGGATGTCCCTTTTCTCTCAGGTGAGGAAACTGAGACTCAGAGAACATACAACTAATGGTACAGGCTCAATCGATTGGTAGGTGGCAGCAGCGTGCTCTGAGGTCGGGCCCCACCTTAACCCCTGCCCTATGTGACCTGATGTGTCCCCCTAGGCTGTGGTGTCACTGGTGCAAACTCTAGGAGCAGTGACTGTAATGGGAGTAATCATTGTTTGGAGCCCCTACAACATGATGGATGCACACTAAGTGTCTGTCCAAGTGATCTCCTTTAACTCTCAGAATTCTCTTAAGGAGTGAATGGCAATGCTTTTCCCATTTGACAAAAGGGGAGCTCAAGACTCAGAGGCTTACCATCTTACACAGAGCATGGACTATTGGGGAGCATGGACTATCTCTCATGTCATGCACATTTCTCCTGCATGGTGCCTGCAGTTAGGGACAGTAATTTCATTATTTTTAGCCTGTTCTCATGTTTCCAAGGTGGAGGAACAAGCCAGTCAATGAAAGCTCCCAGAAGCAAACATAGATGGAGAGCAGATGAAGCAGGGGTGGAGGTTCTCGACTGAACCCTTTGCCTAGCTCTCGGTTTGGACACCTGTTGGAGTTCCTGCTCTGGCCATCCTGCCCTGATCCTGCACACCTCTGCATGTTTTTTCCAAAACAGAGTGGATTCTCTAAGAACTCACCTCAAAGCTTTGTCTGCTAATGATCGAGGGAAATGGGAGAAGCCCATTTTCCACAGTGGTTCTGGTTCACACCCTAGGATAACTCTCCAGGATCCAAGTGAGTCCCAGATTGCCCCACGGAGTGTTCATAAGGACAGCCAGCCTCGTCCTCTTCTAAGGGGATAATGGATCCAGGGTGACTAAGGTGCGCCCACTGTCCTTAGTTTAAGAGCAAAAGTTGGGATGTGTGTTGAGACCCTGTTTCTCTTGGGTCCCTGGACTTCTTGGCTAGTCAGGAGGGTTTGCCTTAGGGGGGTGTTTTCTTATAATACCTTGTGACTGATCCCAGCCCTTGGACCCTGATAGCCCCACAGTGATGACAGAGAGGTGACCCTGGAACATGGAGGAGGAAAGCTGGGTAGATGTTCTCAAGTCTATGGGCAGAGGCTGGTCCCACATAAGCTGTGTGGGAATAGAAAGATTGTTGGCCCTGGTATCCGAAGACCTGGAAGAGAGGCCTCTCTGTGGCTCAGTCTCCTCATCTGCCAAAGGGATAATGATACTCATCTTGCCCAGGGCCTTGGGAGGGGCAGACCCAGGCCTGCTGTGAGTGGTCACGCACAGCCCAGCTCAGGGATTGCCATTGCATCACACATGATCAAATGCCCCCATGGCATTACTGTTAGATGACACTGGAAAAAACACAACGGAACAGGGTAAGGATTCCAGGATGAAATAATCAGCAGGTGTTTCTTCAGTCTGGTGTTCCCTTTTTACAGATGGGGAACTCAGGACCAGCAAGCCAGGTTAGTAAGTAACTTATGGGACATGAGGAGCAAAGTCTGTATTCAGACCTAGAGCTTCCTGGGTATCTGGTGCCTTCCGAAAAGAATTAACATTGATCAGATTGATTTTTCTGTCTGTCCTTGGCTAGACACTGGAGTACAACCTCCCCGCCCCCGCCGCCCCCTGCCACATCTGTTATCTCAAAGGCAGCATACGTGGCCTCTTCAACTCTTCTATCCTCAGACCCTCTCCCACCCACATCCCATTGGCTGCTCCTGCTCCCACTTCCCACACTGGGCCCTGCCATCTGGCTATAGTGAAGACTGAATAGGATTCTGTTAGGGAGAGAACTACCTTTGTTTTGGAAATTGCTGTTGTAGTCTGACTGATGACAGAAGGGGAAGAAAGGAGAAAACAAGAGATGGCCAGAGGCTCTGCTTATAGAAATGACCCAAATTTTGCCTTCCCCATGAGACCAATGCAGACCTCTCTATTTAAAATTGAATCATGTGCCCCCTTTTCCCCCAGCACGGTTGATCCCTCAACTTTGCTCTTCTCTGTCTCTTTGCCAGAGTAGTCACCACATTCTAATCTACCCTGTGATTTGCTTATTTATCACTTTGTTTATGTCATGTCTCCCCCTCTAGACTACACTCCAGGAAGGCAAAGTCTCTGTCTCTTTGCTCAAATACCTCCCAAATGCCTGGAGTGGGCCTGATGCATGGTGGGTCCTCCAAAAATATTGAATAAATGCATGAGTTTGGGGAAAGAGGGAGAGCTGAGCCACAGACCAGCACAGAGTGAGCAGCAATGAGCAAGGAGTATTTTCAGGAGCAGGGATCTCTAAGGTTTAACTGTAGGCTGGAGGTGTTTGTGTGATGCGCAACCCCTGAATCCTCAGTTCCCCACACATCCCGTGTGTGTGATGTGTGTGTGAGTGTGTGCACGTGCGTGTGTGTGCATGTATGTGTGTGAGTGAGTGTGAATATCTGAAGTGGCAGGAACAGCAGGAGGGAAGGGAACTCAAATCCACATTCAAAGCCAGGAACACCCACAGCACAATGTGAGGGCGGGGCTGGGAGAATCCTGGGCTGACCTGAACTCTCACCAACAGTGGCTGCCCAGACAGCACTGCCAGACAAACTGCCTGGGGTGTGGGAAACTGCAGCAGCTGTAGCTGTAGGTCCCTCCCTGAGGTGCATAGGGTATCCTGCAGGCAGCGGCTTCGTGGTCCCTCTACCCTGTAAGGTTACACAGTGAGTTTATCCTCATCTTGTCTCTAGGACCCTGAGACTTAGTGAAGTTCAAACACTTTCCCAAGGGGACCTGAGACCCTTTCCCGAGCCACACAAACCCCATGTAACCTGATTCTGAGTTCTGACTCTGTCCCAGCTGTGTAACCTTGGGCAAATCTGTTATGTTTCTCTTACATGCCTTGGTTTCCTCAGCTGTAAATGGGCTAATCAAGGTGACAGCTTTACCAGGTTGGGATAAGGGTATGCTTGTGACACATTAACCGGTCATAGAATCCATCTGGTGGGTGGCAGCCAACATGAGACAGTGCCAGGGACACACCTTACTCCCTTGCCCATTTTGCCAAAGGCAGGTCTTGACCAAAGTTTCTCCCAATTCCTGGAGGCTTCAGAGAGTTGACCAACATCATAGCTGCCTAGGGTTAAGCCACCTATGTCCCTATGGTTGGGCAGGGCCCAGTCTGGCCCAGAAGCCCCTCCCTATAGGCGGCTGTGTTTTCTCACTGTGCAACCACCTGCTATATAAGGGCCCTCACACACCTTCTCCAACCTTCTGCCGGGATCCACCTTCTTCAGGGCAATCTCTGGGCCAGACAGAGAAGGTAAGGGACTGGGGCTGGGCTGTGAGACAGGACCCAGCCTGGGAGAAGCTGAAAGCAGGGGAAGGGCATTCAGCGCTGGCTGGGGTCCAGAGCATTCTCCTGGCATTCTCTCGCTCCTCCAGCAGTGCCCGGGAAGGGGAAGGCTGGAGTGGAGAGGTGCTGGGGTTTGCTCTGTGTGTGTGTGTGTGTGTGTGTGTGTGTGTGTGGTGCTGTATCCTTCTCACGGCTTCTGTGAGCTCTTGCTCCTCTGTGTAAGATGAGAACAATTGAGGTAAGACCCTCTCAGACAGCTGAAAATGTCCAACAATAGGATGAATAGGAAGGACTTTGCAAAGGGGTGTACAGATGCACTTGGTCTCATTTTCCGTATGGGGGCCCTGCCCTGACCCCCAGCTCACTGGCTCCTCTCTCCTGCAGAGGTGGTGCGCAGGGCCCTGGGTCCCACCACCTCCAAGATCTGCTACATGTCCCTAGGTAGGGTCCTGACCTCTCTGGGCCTCCATTATTTCCCTCTGAAAATGAGGCTAATCATCAGGTCTATACCACAGGGCTGAGGTGATTTGTGCACTTAATTGATGTGGCTGTTGTGGACTCTTTACCCTCATTTCTTGCCCTCCCATCTCCTCTTCCTTTACACCTACAAGGCTTGAGAGGCCCTTCCCAGGAGGCCCAAACCCTGAACCTCTCTCTCTACCGGGGTTCTGGGCCTGGAGTGGTGACTGGGCATTGGAGGATGCAGGGTGCAATGCACAGAACATCTGCCACCAGCTCCAAACCAAACATACTTTATTTTTCTCCTAGGATCTCTAAATATTGGGGTCATTAGACAATTGATGGGCTGTCTGTCTCCCTCCATGGGGGCTAGTTTCTCTTTCTTTTCACCGACTCATAATCAGTTAACTAGGGGATCATAGTGTTTGTGTGTGTGTATGTGTGTGGTGTGTGTATGTGTGTGTGTGGTGTGGTGTGTATGTGGGGGAGCATGTGTATGTGGTGTGGTGAGGGGAGATGCGGGCGGTGGCCTGCAACGCCCCAGTGAAAGTCGGTTGCTCCTTAGTAAGTGGCAGCTATTATGGTACAACTCGGTTTTGGACCTGGAAGGACCCTGAATGGAGTCCCACTTTTCGTCTGACAAGCTGGGTGAGCTTGGGCAGCTTGCATTATCCCTCCATCTGCAGTTTCCTCAGCTGTGGAGTGGGCAAAAATCTTTACAGCAGCACTGTGCCCTGGGACTTGTTCCATACTTGCACTGACCAATACAGCAGAGCCACCAGCCACATGTGGCCACTGAGCACTGGAACATGGCTGGTGACTGAGAAACAGTATCTTTCCTTTTTATTCCTTCAATGGATCCAGAGGTAAGTAGCCATATGTAGCTCCTGGTTACTATTCATAGTATAAATGAGCTAATGATGAATAAGGGCTCAGTGCAGAGCCAGACATTTCCCTTCCATGCTGCTTTGATACACGGGCAAATTGATATTCTAGGAGCTCTGATTCAGGATCTTTTTTTTTTTTAAATTGAAGTATAGTTGATTTACAATGTTGTGCCACCCTCTGCTGTATGGCAAAGTGACTCAGTTATACACATATAGACATTCTTTTTAAAAAAATATTCTTTTCACTTCATCCCAGCTGGCATGGACTTATACATACTACCAAATGTAAAATAGATAGCTAGTGGGAAGCAGCCGCATAGCACAGGGAGATCAGATCGGTGCTTTGTGACCACCTAGAGGGGTGGGATAGGGAAGGTGGGAGGGAGATGCAAGAGGGAAGAGATATGGGAACATATGTATATGTATAACTGATTCACTTTGTTATAAAGCAACAACTAACACACCATTGTAAAAAAGATGTTAAAAAATATTCTTTTCCATTATGGTTTATCACAGGATATTGCATATAGTTCCCTGTGCTATACAGTAGGACCTTGTTGTCTATCCATCCTATAAGTTTACATCTGCTAACCCCAAACTCCCAGGATCTTAATAAATACAGCTAAACCTTAGCTATTAGATGACTTTCATGTGCAGAGAGATTGATGACAGGCCAGTCAGAAGTGTGCTGGGGCTTCTGATTGAGCTCTGTAGGTTGAGTGTGTCCAGGTCCGGGGCTTTGGGAGTCATGTGTGTTGGAGGCAGTGTGGTTAGAGGCCTGGGCCAAATCCAGCTCTAACCCCTCCCAGGAGTGCAACCTTGACTTTGAGTGCTTTACTTAACCTCTCTGGGGCTTGATTTCCCCTTTGAAATGAGGGTGATGCTGATAATAGTACCTGCCTGCTGGGTGGAGGAATTACATGAATCAATGCACATAAGTGGCGATGGCAGAGACAGAGCTCCTAAGTGCATTATGTGAATGTGGCAAGATACCACCTACAGGATGGACATTATGCTCTGGGACATGAGAGCCCAGCTTTCTTCTTGGACCCCCATCCTCAGTGGGGTTGGTGGTCATCTTTCTGCCCATTTTGTACCCATAGTGGCTCTGTAGGAAATGCTCTGGGCTGTGTTTTGTACCTGTGTGTGGATGCCTTTGCAGGCATCTAGGATTGGGAAAACCCAGGCTTTTGTGGGTATAAGGGCAGGGTGGAATCTGCATCTTGGCTCAGTGCTCCCAGCTGAGGATGCTGATTCCTTCTGTCACAAGGATGGGCTGGGTCTGTTGAAGTTTGATTGCAACCCTAGGGGATATCACTCCCCAGCGGCCTTCTGATTCCCCAGACTGCCTTCTTTGTGTCTCTTCCGGCTTAAGGCTCTGCGGCCACAGTCCTCGTCCTCAAGAGACATAGGTCCAGCACCATGAAGGGCTTCCTCTTTGCTGGTATCATCGTCATGCTCACGGTTGCAGCTGTAGGTGAGGGAAACCACATGGCCCCCTTTTGGAATGAAGACCCCTTTTTCCACCTCACCATGGTCTTCTCACTCTTGGTGCCCTGGGATCCCCTCATGTGACCTCTCATGTCAAGGTGTGGGCAGTTGGAGGCTATGAGACCTCTCTGTGCACACTGCCCCCTGTGGTACCACTCAGTGCTGTGGGTCAAGGTTGGGTCTTCCCACTGGGGAATGGTGGACAGTGGGGATAAACTTAATGGGGGGTGGCTCCACCTCACAGCTTAAAGTTTGGGGGACCCCCAGAGGGAAGGGATGCCATCTTGGCTATTCTTTTACCCTGAGGTGAGTGCAGTGCTTTGGCCAGAGCACACTCTATAAATGTCTCCTGAATGTTGACGATGCCGAACATCTTGTCTTCCCAGAATCCTTGAGTTGTGTGCAGTGTAATTCGTTGACAGACTCCTGTGTTGACAGAAATGCCACTGAGTGTCCCGCAAATGCCAGTATCAGCTGTACCACTTTCTTGACGAACTTTTCTCTAGGTGAGCCTGGGGGATGCTTATCATTCCCATTTCTGGAACTTGCACAGGGCAGGTGCTGGAGGGGTTGGCCAGGAAAGCAAGGCTAAGGCTGGGCTGTGCAAGGAGAAAGGGAGTCATGAAGGCACCTCTCAGGAGGAGCAGAATGCAGGAGTCAGTAACAGTGGTAGAGCCAAGCAAGCAGACAAGCCCTGTGGCTCCTTGGATTTGCTGCCCCTGACTCAGACTTCATCCTAGACCTGTATTAGTGAACGTGAGAAGCAGGGGCAGCTCTTAGCTAAATTACAAAGCAGGCAATTTGCTCTAGGTGTTTTCATTGTTCCATTTTCTGCCCCCCTTTCCCTCTTCTCAGTGTTCCTTCCTGTTCCAGATCCAACATATTTTCACTCAGACTTCCTTCCAGGATGTTCTGCTGGCATGATTGTTACCTCTCTCTCAGAGCATTTTGACTTACTTTAAACTTTTTATTATGGACATTTCAAACATACACAAAAGCAGGAAGAAGACTATAATGAACTGCCATGTAACCACCATCCTGTGTCAACAATTAACATTTTGCTATTTTTTCCCCATAGTATTTTATTTTTATTTGTAAAATTTTTATTGAAATATAGTTGATTTACAATATTGTGTTAGTTTCAGGTGTACAGCAAAGTGATTCACACACAGACACACACAGACACACATATATATGAATTCTTTTCCATTTTAGGAAAATGGATTCTTTTCCATTATAGGTTATTACAAGATATTGAGTATGTTCCCTGTGCTATACAGTAGGTTCTTGTTGGTTATTTATTTTATATACAATAGTGTGTATATTTTAATCCCAAACTCCTAATTTACCCTCTCCCCATAATATTTTAAAGCAAACCTAGATAGCATGTTATTTCCCCTATAAACACTTCACTATTCATCTCTGATAAGAACTTTTTTCCCCTTTTTATATAACTACAATACAATTATCACACCTAAGAAAATTAGCTATAATTTAAAAATTTCTTGTTATACCCAGGCCACCTTAAAAATGTTCCAAGTGTTTCAAAGATGTATTATAGTAGATGCATTGGAATTTGGATCCAAACAAAATCCTCACATCGCATTTTGCTGTTAGCTCTATTGTGTCTAATTTGTTTAATAATAACTAATATCACTTTCTTTGCTCAATCCCATTGATTTGTTGGAGAAATGGGGCCATTTATCCTGTAGCTGTCTTATATTCTGGCTTTGTTTGATTGCTTATTTGTGATGTCATTTCACTTGTTCCCCTACTCCTGGTATTTCCTGTAAACTGCACTCATGCTGTTCAGTAGAACTTTCTTCAGTGATGTTAATGTCTATGTCAATGCTGTCCTATATGGTAGCCACATGTAGCTATTGGTCACTTGAAATATGGTTAGTGTGACTGAGGACTGATTTGTAGGTGGCCACATAGAGCTAGGGCTACCATATTGGATAGCTCTGGTCTAGAAGCTTGATTAACTTTAGGTTCAACATCATGTTGCACATAAACCCATCACATCTACTTGGCTGTATTTAGAGACGCTAAGACTGTTCAGTGGGCTCTGGGTGTGTCAGCCTGAACCACCCACTTCTAAGCTCCCCATCAGCCTTTCACCTGGAATTTAAGTTGCATCTCTGATAATCTCCTGCTAAACAAAGGAACTACCTCACAGAGAAGGATTTTTCTTTTTGCAGGAAACCCTCTCCAGTGTCCCCCAAACTGCATTGGGCTGAGGGTGTGTTTTCTGCCCTTGCCTAAAGCAGTTGCTCTTCAGGACCCTTGCCCTCCCTGAACACTCTGTACCCAGGACTGACAGTCTGTGTTTGCCTTTGCGTAGGAGAACACATCACAATGTACGAGGATAAGGCCTGCTCTGCGGATAATTGCAGCGAGGGCGTGGTCGAGACCTTCACAGTCCACGTATCTGCTAATGAAAGCTTCCATTTTGCAAGCCAGTGTTGCCAAGGAAAGGCATGCAATGACAACAATGACACCATAGGTGGGTGCTGGCCACATCCTTCCTCTGTCCTCCCAGCTCCGTCCCTTCCTTCACCACCTATGGTTCTCACTCTTGGGTGGACATCTTAAGTCTAGGCACTTCAGTGCATATTTGGGTAACATTAACAGCTAACATACAACAACTACTTGAGAAACAAATGAGGAAAACCAGTGCTACTACCATGCTTTCCTCTTTCTCAGTAAAGACAGAAATCACAGCACTCTGAGATGTGTGGGAGGGTACTAGACGCTCATTAGTAGCTTTCAAATTGTGTGGCCTCAGGACGTCTTTCAAGACTCTAAGTCGTAAAAATTATTGAGGACTCCAAATAATGTTTGTTTCTGTGGACTATATCTATCAATATTTACTGTATTAAAAATAAGGCTAAGAAATTTAAAAAATATTTATTAGTTCACTAAAAAATAATAAAACTCATTACTTGTTACCATTAATAACATTTTTTTTACATAGAAATAACTATTTTCCAAAACAAAAAATATTTAGTGGGAAGAATAGCATTGCTCCATGTTTTCTCAAAGCTCCTTAATTTCTGGTTTAATAGAATACAGTTGGGTTCTCAGATTTGCTTGTTCTCTTAGTCTGTTGCAATCTCACATGCCATGTAGCCTCTGGAAAACTCCATTGTATTTTCATGAGAGAAAGAGAGTAAAAGAAGCAAAGAACATCTAAGTATTATCATGAAAATGATTTTGACCTAGTGGACTCCCTGAAAGGGTCTCAGGGATCCCCAGGAGTCCCTGGACCACCATTTGAGAACTGTTGGCTTAGATCAAAGCCTTCTTTTTGAAGAGGAGAAAATGTGGCCATAGTCATAGAGCATGGTTCATTAATAGCAGAGCTGAGTCTCAATATAATTTTTTTTATCCAAGTCACAATGTTAAATAATGGCCTGTGTTCATTTGTTCAGAGCTAGATTTAGTAATAGTCACACATCTGTTGGCTAATGTTCAGAATAGCTGGCTACTGTTGACATTAGCTATAGATTGGTTTTAGCTCAGAATCTTACCTTTCCCTCCTCATCCCAACACCCTCACTGACCACAGTTCTTGAAGACTGGATGGTCTGTAAGGGCAGGTCTGTGAGGTTGTGTGCTGTAAATATTTTGGTGGGACATGGGGATGGGATGACTGGTATTTTTATGGCAGGATCTGAGATTCCTGAGCATGCAGAGAGACCCTGAGAGGTCTCTCTGGCTAGCGTCTTTGTCTGCCTTTTCCCTTCCACCCAAGGCAGTACCGTGATATTTGTGATAACACTGTTCTGAGTTAATGACTCTTACTCTACCCAGATCCCCCACAGGAAGAGGTGTCCAGCAACACAGAGTGCCTTGCATGTTATGGATCTAATGAAACTTCCTGTAACGGGGCAACCCGGAAATGTTATAAAGAAGAAAGATGTGTCAATCTAATCGCAGAATTTAAGAATGGTATGTCATTTCCTTTTTATGGGACTTGAGTTTAAAACATGTCATGCCTTGGATCATAAATTCTGGATTAACAAAAAAGGCCTGGAAGAGGTTAGTAGGAAGAGGGAATAAGGTCAGGAGGCCTTTGAGATAGTGAGGCTGTTAATGTAGCTTTGAGCTGGTTGCTATTTCTGCCACCTCAGTCCACAGTTCATTCCTCCTGGGCTGTCAGTCTCTTGAACCCTGTTCTCTTATGGCTTGTAATCAAGCCAGGCTCTTTTAAGGGCATCATGTCACTCCTGACATTTATTTCTTTACTAGGGTGAGCTATTCTGTAGGTATGGGTGGGTCTGACTTTTACTTCCTTTTATATGTACACTTCCCTTCTCTGCATGTCACTGAGAGGTATTGGCTTATGACAGCTTGAGTCACCTGGAAGGAAGAGTCAAACGGGGCTTTAATATCCAACCAATTGAAAAAAGAAGAACAACAACAACAACAAAATAAAAAAGTTCTATTTAACACTTTAGCCATGATCTATTCCCCTGTGGTGATGGTGTACAACCAGTACAGCATTTCATACTTAAAAAAAAGTCATTGTAAACTTGAAAATGAACAATACTGATGATCGCCCTCCAAAAAAATATCCAACCAACTGTTCTTTTCTACAAAAGTAGTTTGATATTAACCATTATGAGATACAAATTAACCATCATACAATATAAAACCAATAAATATTATTCCTTAAATATTCAGGCAAATATTATGGCTGAATATTTAAATAATACATTTATTAATTAGGGTAAGTTAATTACTGTTAAAGGGCAACCTCCAAGTCCTATGGCTCAATGCAACATATGTTTATTTCTTGCTCGTGGTGCAGTTCATTGCAGAGTCCAGGGCCCTGGGTTCCTTCCATCTTGAGGCTCTGGCCCCTACCCACTCAGGTCTTGGCAGTTCTCTTCTGTATTCTTTACGTCTCTGGCCACCAGGTGGGGGAAGAGAAGGAGTGGAGGAAGCAGGAAGGTTTTTACAGGCAATGCCTAGAAGTGAGTGCATCACTCCCTTCCACCTTCTGTTGGCTGGGACCCAGACCTAGCGGTGGCCCAGCAGGAAAGGAAGAGGCATGAAGCTGAAATGAAGAGCCAGTCAGTCTCTGCCACGATATGACTTAGATTAATGAGTTTAAGAGCGCTAACATCCAGGTACAATTTGATTTCAACTTTTGTTAAGTGGCAATTATAGTATCAGAAATTGATGCTTAATTGTAATTGTAGATTTCTCAGTGGGGCCAAGCATCACACTTCTGAACTTCTTTTTACTTTTAAAAATATAGACTTTGTTTTTTAGAGCAGTTTTAGATTCACAGGAAAA
The DNA here is from genome assembly GCF_009873245.2 of Balaenoptera musculus. Classification (NCBI taxonomy): domain Eukaryota; kingdom Metazoa; phylum Chordata; class Mammalia; order Artiodactyla; family Balaenopteridae; genus Balaenoptera; species Balaenoptera musculus. The sequence goes on from NC_045787.1 coordinate 154,643,450, forward strand.
TTGAGAGGAAGATATAAAGATTTTTCCTATACCCCTTTCCCTTACACATATATAGCCTTCCCCACTATCAACATCACCCGCCAAAAAGGTACATTTGTTACCATCCATGAGCCTACACTGACACACTGTTATCAACCAGAGTCCATTAGGGGTCACTGTTTGTGATGTACCTTCTACGGGTTTCGACAAATGTATAAGGACATGTATCTACTGTTATAGTATCATACACAGTATTGTAGTTTCACTGACCCAAAAATCCTCTGTGCTCTGTCTATTCATCCCTAACCACCGGCAACCTCTGATTTTTTTATTCTTTCTATAGTTTTGCCTTTATCAGAATGTCATATAGTTGGGATCATATCGTTTGTAGCCTTTTCAGAGTGACTTATTTCACATAGTAATAGGCATTTAAGGATCTTGATGTTTACACAGCTCTGATGTTTAATTCTAAAGGTGTGTCTGAGGGCAACAATGGCATCGAAGGACACGTTCTTTCTGCCCACCCTATTCCCAGCTGTCTGCAAAGTCCCAGGCTTTGACTTAATCTGAAAGCCAGACAGATCAAAGCCATCATAAATGTAGGATTTTGTTTTTGTTTTTGCCCAAGCTGTATGGCACAGGGAGATCTGCTCGGTGCTTTTTGCCCACCTAGAGGCGTGGGATAGGGAGGGTGGGAGGGAGACACAAGAGGGAGGGGATATGGGGACATATGTATACGTATAGCTGATTCACTTTGTCATACAGCAGAAACTAACACACCATTGTAAAGCAATTATACTCCAATAAAGATGTTAATAAAAAAATACTGTAGCCATGTGCCAGGCAACACATCTTCCTAACACACTCTAATTCAACCTCCAGCACTGATATTTGCTCTAAAGCAGCAATGAATTGCTTTCTTTACTGGGATGTGGAGGTTTCCCCCTCCTTCTCAGAGCACGTATGGAATCAGCCTTGAACTCAAATTGCAGCCCTGCCTCTAACAAGTAGCCAGTCACCTCCTCCAGCCCCTTCCTCCCCTGTGAGCTGCCTCTCCTCCAGGGCTGTTTGACTTGCAGCCTACAGTGCAATACTGGCACACAGTAAGTACTCAGTAAAAGGTAGCTGCAATCACAATCACATCTTCTTTGCAAATTCCCTTGTCTTTTCCTAGGACCTGCACCTTAAAACAGGGTTAAACACATCACAACACAGATTTAGAGTTAAGACACAGGGGTCTCTCTGCATCCCCTCTGGCTGTTTTTCCCTCTTCTCAGGGAAAACTCAGGCAGAGAGAACTCAGGTCCAGAGAGGAGTGGGGATGGAAAGCAGAGCCTAGAGGAGGAGAGGCCAGGAGCAGGTCTGAAGTGCTGACTCCCTCCTGGATTGAGAGCAGAGGACTACGGAGGGTCTGAGCCTGTCCCAGGATTTCACCACCTGCCAGCTGCTCAGGAAAACACTGAAGAGTTCATTCCCAGGTCCAGTTCTAGCCCTAACCCATGAGCTCAGGTTCGCATCCACCTCCAGGAGCCTCAGTTTCCTCCAGGACTGGTTGGGAGAGGGTATCTAGGCCCTCACCTCCACAGCCACTCTGCCATCACCATTTGGTGTTCTTGATCCTGGGCTCCTTCTTCCAAGCTCCTGTGTCAGGAACAGACTTGTTTCAGCTCTTGCAGGTCACTGAGAAGACGGGGGAGGAAGGGCGAAGGGGCTGTGAAGTCCTTACTGTCTTTTTTGCGTTCACAGAGACGAAGCTCGTGCTGAAAGGCTGCTCCAAGGTCAGCAACTCCACCTGTGAGTTCCTGGCTACTGGAAATCGGACGGTTGGAGGAGTCACTTTCCTAAAGTTTCAGTGTGGAGACAGCTCCGTTGCCTCCTCAACACCCACTCCCACTACCCAGACCACCCGTGACACTGGTTCTAAAGTCTTCTTCACACCCTTGACCCTTGCCAGCCTTCTCCTGCTGTGGTTGCTGCTCTGAGATCTGCACCCTCAAACCCTCCCCTCCTTGTGTAACTGCTCAGTGAGTAGCAGTAGCAGTCACAGCCTTCCAGGTAATGCCCTGTGATAGCCACATTATTCTTTATTATTAAAGCATTGGTTCACTCAATGACCAAATCTGTCCTGATATGTTCTGGGCTGGGCTTCCTTCAAGCCACTGTCCAGCACCACTTCCCAGTTACTTGCCTTTGAAATCCTTGCACCTTTGTGTGTGGGCTCTCAGGACCTCCCTGATCCCTGTCTAATTTGCTTCTGAGAAGCAGACCCTTCCACCTTGCTGGCATCTTTTGCTTACAGCCCTGCACTTCTGGGGATCAACATGCCACTGTCCCCATCCTCACACTCGGGGGGGGGGGCCCAGCCATAATGCCCTGTTTTGACCCCAGCACTGATATTTGGCTCTTCAGCAATTGTACTGGCTGTAGTCTCAGGCCCACAGTGACATTGTCTAGGACACTGTCACCACGAGACCCAAAGGGGGTGCACAGGGGTTGCTGAAAGCTGTCAGATTCCCCTGCCTAACCTCCCAGGCAGGGGCATAATGCTGTCAGTGCCCTGCTGACTAAATGTCTCTTAGCCTTGTGCAGAATGGAACATGGCTACAGAGGCCCAGCCCCTCCTCTCAGAGAACTACGATCAAAGGCAGGGTCCTCGACTCCATAGCAGATACCCAGGGAGCAAGAAAACCATTCAATCCAATATGCACAGAAGCCCAGTTTTAGTAAATAAGGGGGGCCTTGAGCTGGACTTGGAAGAAGAGGGTTTTCTGTAATAAAAACTTTTAAAGGTGCAACGCAGTGTGGGTCTTTCTTGTCCAGGCGTGCTGATGATGATTAAGACCAAAGCCACCAGAAAGGCCACCTGATGGTAGCTCATCACCACATTCATTTTCATTTATTTATTTATTTGAGTTTTTTATTTTGAAATAATTTTAGATTTCTCAAAGAGTTTCAAAAATAGTTCAGAGAGTTCTAGTACCCCATCACCCACCTTCCTCTTACATTCACATCTTACGTAACCACACTGCAATTACTAAAACCAGGAACTTAGCATTGAAACCATACTGCTAACTAATAGACCTCATTTGACTTTTGTCAGTTTTCACTAATGTCCTTTCTCTGGTCCAGGATCCAATTATTTGCATTTAGTTGTTATGTCTCCTCAGTCTCCCACACTCTGTGACAGTTCTGGAGTCTTTATTTTATTGACCAGTTATTTTTCAGAAATTTGAGCTTGTCTGAAGTTTTCTTATGATAAGATTGAGGCTATGTCTTTTTGGCAAGAATTCCACAGAAATGATGTGTCTTGTAGCCTTGCATGAAATGGAACATGGGTACAGAGCCCCAGTGCATCTTATCAGGAGTTACATGATGTTGATATGTCGTATCAACTGGTGATGTTAATCTTGATTGCTTGGTTAAGGTCATATCTGCCAGGTTTCTCCACTGTAAAGTTACTGTTTTTCTCCTTTGCAATTAATAATAAGCTAAGTTGTGCTGCTGTAACAAATAGATCTTACTAAAAAAAAAAAAAACTTAGGGGTTTAATACAAGGAAAGTTGATATCTCAGTTATTTAAACCTATATAGATGTTCCTGACTGGGTAGCTATCCTGAGCAGCTCCCCTCTGAGAGTGAGGAAAGGGCCAGACTCCTTCTATTCCATGGTTCTCCCATCCTCTGGGATTCTTGGGCTCTTAGTTAAGGGTTCTGCATCCAGCTGGCTGACATGCAAAGAGTCTAGAGGACCATGCAGCATGCCCCAGTGGCCAGGCCTCAATTCCATGGCCTGGGAGGAAGTAGTTTATCCACATGCACCTTGCACGATCAAGGTGCCAGGATCAGAGCCAGTATGGCTTGGTGGTAAGGGACACGGTCTCTAGAGCCAGAGGCATAGCTTCAAATTCCAGCCCTGGAACCTTGGGCAACAGATGTCATCTCTCTGTGCCTCAGTTTCCCACCACTACTAGAGAGATAGTGATAATGCTTGATGCCTGTGGTTGTAAGAGCTGCCAACATAGTTCCCCTTGTCAAGGAGTAAATACTAGTCAATGCAGATGACTCCAGTTTGAAAGCAGCTCTCCCCATCCTCTAAGGAGAGGGTGGATTACCAGAAAGAGTGATGTGGAAGGTGCAGCCCTGGCCCACTTCTCTCAGACCATGCTGACCTCACTGAGGTTATAGCTGCTTCCGTGTCTCAGGATTCCCTCTCCCTTTTCATCCCCTCCCCAGATCTCCACGGCTGCTGCCACCATGACTGCATAGGCCACAGCACAGCTTGCTTACATCTTCACATGGCTGCTGACTCCAGGCAGCCAAGGGCACCACCAGAGCTGACCTGCTCTTAGAACCTCCTGGAAGTTCCCCTGCTCAGGCTCGATGAGAAGAAGTGGTATTTTGGGGGAACTGCAAAGAGTCACACAGGAATGGAAATCAGGGCTGAGGACTGGGAAGGCAGCTGGAAGGTGAGCAGGGCTAGATCCCAGGAGGTTCCACACATTGGAAAGACTTGGGCTTTAGACCGAGGGCTGAAGAGGGCCACGGCAGAGGTAAGCACAGAAGTAAGAGTAGGATTGGTTTTCCATTCGGGGAGGTTCTCAGACTGTAGGGTGCAGGTAGAAAGACAGCAGAAAGACAGTACAGGGAGGGAGTTTAAATGGAGAAGTAGTAGGGACATACCCAGGGCAAATGCTCTGTCCTGCTGCTGTAATTGAGAGTAATTCACACCATTCTATGCACTTCTATTTGCACTGTTGGCTCCTGCCTCCTCACCCAGAGTAGGGTCCAGGGCAAAGCACCACTCCTGCTCAATGTCTACATTCCTTTCCTTGGCTGTCCACACTTAACTCTGGATTCCTGTCTTCTGGGCAGGGTCTAGGACTTCCCACCCAGATAAAGCCCTTTGCTGCCAATTCTTCCTTAGTCCCAGCCTGGGCTCCAGCATAAGCCCTGTGTCTGAGGAGGTCCACAGAATTCTATACTCACATTGTACAGTGGGACAAATCATGAATCACTGATTTTCACAGCTCTTTACAGTGGGTAAAGCTCTTTTGCCCAGGTTATTTTATTTTCTTTAGAATTAGCTTCATTCATATATTGAATGATTTACATACAATAAAAGGTACGTGTACCAACTAATGAGTTTTGACAAATGTGCCCATGTAACCACTCCTCCAGTCAAGATATAGAAGCCCTCTCCCCTCAGACCCGCAAGGCTCCCCACTCTCCTTGGAGTCCACTCTACTCCAGCCCCAGGCTCCCACCTGCATCTCCGCTGTCCCAACCTGGAAGTGACAGGCAGCTCTTCTGCTCATATTCCATTGAGCTGAGCTGCTATTTGGCACCAACTGGACACAAGGCTATGGGCAACATAGGCCCTGGGGAGGTCAGCTCTTCCCAGCAACAACTCCCCCACCATGGAAGGGGGAGGTCAGGGGACTGTTTCCACCAGGTTCCAAGCCCTTCCACCCTACCCTCCTCCCCCCACCCCACTCACTTCCTGGGCCAGGATGACAGAAGGAGGATGTGGGGTTCTCTTTTTTGTGGACTGGATATAGCACCTGTTGACTGAAAGAAAATGCACAACCTAGAAGCTGAGAATTATGTTTTATTGGGCAGACTTACTGAGGACTTAAGCCTGGGATACAGCCTCTCAGATCTCTCTGAGGGACTGTTCCAAAGAGATAAGGGGTGTCACCTACAAATTGGCACTTGCCATCTACCTTTACAAGGATCAAATTATGAGCTGCTGCAGCTGCTGACCTTCAACATCCCTTGAAAGGAGTTCAGGGTGGAGATCAGGAATGAGGCCCTCTGTACTCTGGAAGAACTGGCAGAACAAGTCTTCAGATAGTTAGATATTTTCAAGAGACGATTTCATGAGCCCAATTCTTGTATCTCCTCATAACCAGAAAAGCACTAAAATCCTTCATGGTGACGTCTGCTCCTTGTGACTAGCAGTAACCTTCATAGGACTAGCAGAAAGCTTCTGCAAAAAATATGTGCTTGATTGCACGTACTTCCCCTTCACCAAAATCACATATATATTGACCTTCCCCCCACCTCTTGGGAAGAGCTTCTCAGAGCTATCTGAAATGCTGTCTCCTGGGCGATAGTCCTCATTTTGGGCCCAATAAAACTTAACTCACAACTCTCACGTTGTGCATTTTTTTCAGTCGACAGGGAAGAGCCAAGATATATTGGAGTTTTTGCTGAAATAAAACTGTGTAGTGGGACATCAAAAGATTGCTGCTAATCACAAAAAACAGACATCTCAAGTTAATGATTTTACTGCTTTTCTATGTATGGGAAGATGCAACAGTCTGGGCTCACTGAAATTATCCCTTTGATATGCACCTTAACTATCTAGGGCCAGAATCCTGTTTTTCTCCTTCCTGAATTCCCCTCAGGATACACTATGGCAGGGTGGAGTGGTGGGGATGTGGAGAAGGGTGGGTGCAGTGGCTGATGGCTTTATGGTCACAACATCCTTTGTTAACTGAAGTGGCAGGCAATACTCTTTATTCACACACCTCTCAGTTGAACTAAGATCTGAACTAAATCTTCAAATAATTCTTGTTCTGAAATATGAACTGAACCAAAGCTAAAACCACTAATCACTATGAGTCTTTTAAATATCTGTTTTTAACTGGATGAGTGAATATGTCCCAGGGGACTGTGAGAAGAATGCTGGTCTTGATATATTCTGCAGGGACCTTAAGCATCCAAGTGTGGCTGTAGATGTGAGCATGGGAGTGAGGAAGGTTGAGAGAAGGGAGGACCCAAGCAAGATGGACAGTGGACTCAGGACATGGTTGCTCTTATGCTGGGGAGACCAGCTACTTGGGTCAAGTAATTCCAGGGATTCTGGTGTCCCCAAAAGTGCTCCCATCAGGGGTGGAATCAAGATGGTGGCAGGGGAGGATGTGAAGTTCCCATCTCCCCCCACCTAGGGTACCTGCTGGACACTGGTGAGGGACCTCAACACCCAAGGAGATGGTAGTAACCCCCAAGCAACTGGGTAGGATGAGGGGGGAGTGAGGGGGGAGAAGAAGTGGAGGCTGGACAGGACAAGCAAGCACCCCTGAGGGGTGGCTGAGAGGGGAGAAGCGTTCCCATGCCTGGAGGAACCCTCAGGGGCTTGGAGGATCATGGGGGAGTGCACCTAGCATCTCCCCTGCCCAATCAGGCTCCAGAAAGCCTGCAAGGCTCCTGGGCCAGGTTCTCCACCCTCAGAGGCCCCTTCCAGGACGCACTGGTCCTAGGGGCGTAGGAGGGAGGCGGGGGGAGAAGAGGAGAGGTGGGTGGGGGGGCTCTCTGGGATTGGAGGATCAGGGGAGGTGCAGAGGGTGTTTCCCCCACCCACTCAGGCCCCAGGAAGCCTGCTGTGCTCCTGGGCCTGGTCTTCTGCCCTCTGAGCCCCCCTTGGCTGTGGGGATCCTAAGGGTGTAGGAGAGAGGGACAAGGGAGGAAGAGGAGGAGAGGTGGGCAGCAGGGACCATCTAGGGTCAGGGGATCAGGGGAGGTGTCTTGGTCATTTCCCCCACCTACTTGACCCTGGGAAGCCTGCTGGGCTCCTGGGCCTGGTCCTCTCCCCTCCAAGGCCAGAGGCACACCTAGTTCCCTCTGGCTGCATTGAGCTTAAGCCCCAACCCCCAGGGCCTTTTCTGGCCCTGTGGGTCCTAAGCATAGGCCCCATCCACCACCTAAACCTTGCCCCTACTTAAGCCCCACCTCCCCACCCCCCACAGCCAAGGCCATTTTTCCTGTTTTTTTTTCTTTTTCTTTTCTTTTTTTACTATTGTGGTTCTGTTTTACCTTCCAGTTGTTGTTTCATCTATATATATACTTTTTTATTCTTTCTAACATACACGTTTGCTTTCTAATTTAATTTTTTTTCTTTACTTTTGTTATTGTTCTGCTCCTTTTCTTTTTTCTTGTTTTTTGCTGCCCTACGTACTTTGTGGGATCTTGGCTTACAAGCCTGGGGTTGGGCCAGAGCTCCTGCAGTGGGAGCTCTGAGTCTGAACCACTGGACTAACAGAGAACCTCAGAGCCCAGGGAATATTCATTGGAGTGAGGTTTCCCGGAGGTCCTCATCTTGGCACCAAGACCCAGCTCTACCCAACAGCCTACAGACTCCAGTGCTGGAAACCTCAGGCCAAACAACCAGCAAGACAGGAACACAATCCCACCCAAAAAAAAAAAAAAAAAAATGAGATGGCAAAAATTATGTCACAGATGAAGGAGCAAGGTAAAAACCTACAAGACAAAATAAATGAAGAGGAAATAGGCAACCTACCTGAAAAAGGATTCAGAGTAATGATAGTAAAGATGATCCAGAATCTCAGAAATAGAATGGAGGCACAGATTGAGAAAATACAAGGAAAGTTTAACTAAGATCTAGAAGAACTAAAGAACAAACAGAGATGAACAACACAATAACTGAAATGAAAAATACACAAGAAGGAATCAATAACAGAATAACTGAGGCAGAAGAACGAATACGTAAGCTGGATGACAGAATGGTGGAAATAACTGCTGAGGAGCAGAATAAAGAAAAAAGAATGAAAAGAATTTAAGACAATCACAGAGACCTCTGGGACAACACTAAACGCACCAACATTTGAATTATAGGGGTCCCAGAAGAAGAAGAGAAAAAGAAAGGGTCTGAGAAAATATTTGAAGAGATTATAGTGGAAAACTTCCCTAACATGGGAAAGGAAATAGTCACGCAATTCCAGAAAGTGCAGAGAGTCCCATTCAGGATAAATCCTAGGAAAAACACACCAAGACACATATTAATAAAACTAACAAAAATTAAATACAAAGAAAAAATATTAAAAGCAGCAAGGGAAAAGCAAAATGTAAAATACAAAGGAATCCCCATGAGGTTTTGAGCTGATTTTCAGCAGAAACTTTGCAAGTCAGAAGGTAGTGGCAGGATATACTTAAAGTGATGAAAGAGAAAAACCTTCAACCAAGATTATTCTACCCAGCAAGGATCTCATTCAGATTTGACGGAGAAATCAAAAGCTTTTCAGACAAGCAAAAACTAAGAGAATTCAGCACCACCAAACCAGATTTACAACAAATGCTAAAGGAACTTCTCTAGGCATGAAACACAAGAGAAGAAAAAGACCCACAAAAACAAACCCAAAACAATTAAGAAAATGGTAGTGGGAACATACATATCAATAATAACCTTGAATGTAAATGGATTCAATGCTCCAACCAAAAGACACAGACTGGCTGAATGGATACAAAAACAAGACCCATATATATGCTGTCTACAAGAGACCCACTTCAGACCTAGGGACACATACCTACTGAAAGTAAAGGGATGGAAAAAGATATTCCATGCAAATGGAAATCAAAAGAAAGCTGGAGTAGCAATACTCGCATCCAATAAAATAGACTTTAAAATAAAGACTGTTACAAGAGATAAGGAAGGACGCTACATAATGATCAAGGGATCAATCCAAGAAGATATAACAATTGTAAATATTGATGCACCCAATGTAGGAGCACCTCAACACATAAGGCAAGTGCTAACAACCATAAAAGGGGAGATTGACAGTAACACAGTAACAGTAGGGGACTTTAACACCCCACTTTCACCAGTGGTCAGATCATCCAAACAGAAAATAAATAAGGAAACACAAGCTTTAAATGACATAATAGACCAGATAGATTTAATTGATATTTATAGGACATTCCACTTGAAAGTGGCAGAATACACTTTCTTCTCAAGTGTACATGGAACATTCTCCAGGATAGATCACATCTTGGGTAACAAATAAGGTCTCGGAAAATTTAACAAAATTGAAATCCTATCAAGCATCTTTTCTGACCACAACACTATGAGATTGGAAATCAATTATAGGAAAAAAAAAACTGTAAAAAACACAAATACATGGAGGCTAAACAGTGCGCTACTAAATAACCAAGAGATCACCAAAGAAATCAACGAAGAAATAAAAAAATACATAGAAACTAATGACAATGAAAACAAGATGACTGAAAACCTAGGGGATGCAGCAAAAGCAGTACTAAGAGGGAAGTTTAGAGCAGTTCAATCTCACCTCAGGAAACAAGAAAAAACTCAAATAAATAATCTAACCTTACACCTAAAGCAACTAGAACAAGAAGAACAAAGAAAACCCAAAATGAGTATAAGGAAAGAAATCATAAAGATCAGAGCAGAAATAAATGAAATAGAAATGAAGAAAACAATAGCAAAAATCAGTAAAACTAAAAGTTGGTTCTTTGAGAAGATAAACAAAATTGATAAACCTTTAGCCAGACTCATCAAGAATAAAAGAGAGACGACGCAGATCAATAAAATTAGAAATGAAAAAGGAGAAATGACAACTGACACTGCAGAAATACAAAGGATTATAAGAGCCTACTACAAACAACTATATGCCAATAAAATGGACAAATTCTTGAAAAGGTACAATTTTCCAAGATGGAACCAGGAAGAATTAGAAAATATAAAAAGGCTTATCACAAGTAATGCAACAGAAACCGTAATTAAAAATCATCCAACAAACAAAAGTCCAGGACAAGATGGCTTCACAGGCGAATTCTATCAAACGTTTAGAGAAGAATTAACACCTATCCTTCTCAAACTCTTCCAAAAAATTACAGAAAACTGCCAAATTCGTTCTATGAAGCCACAATCACCCGGATACCAAATCAGACAGACATCACACAAAAAAAGAAAATTACAGGCTAATGTCACTGATGAACATAGATGCAAAAATCCTCAGCAAAATACTAGCAAACAGAATCCAACAACACATTAAAAGGATCTTACATCATGATCAAGCGATATTTATCCCAGGAATGCAAGGATTCTTTAATATATGCAAATCAATCAATGTGATACACCATATTTAAAAATTAAGGGAAAAAAAAACATATGATCATCTCAATAGATGCAGAAAAAGCTTTTGCCAAAATTCAACACCCGTTTATGATAAAAACTCTCCAGAAAATGGGCATAGAGGGAACCTACCCCGACATAATAAAGATCATATATGACAAACCCACAGCAAACATCATACTCAATGGTGAAAAATAGAAAGCATTTCCACTAGATCAGAACAAGACAAGGATGTCCACTCTCACCACTCTTATTCAGCATAGTTTTGGAAGTCCTAGCCACAGCAATCAGAGAAGAAAAAAAATAACGGAACACAAATTGGAAAAGAAGAAGTAAAACTGTCACTGTTGGCAGATGACATGATAGTATACATAGAAAATCCTAAAGATGCCACCGGAAAACTACTAGAAGTAATCCATGAAGTTGGTAATGTTGCAGGATACAAAATTAATGCACAGACATCTCTGGCATTCCTATACACTAACAACGAAAAATCAGAAAGTGAAATTAAGGAAACAATCCCATTTACCATTGCAACAAAAAGAATAAAATACCTAGGAATAGACCTACTTTAGTAGGCAAAAGACTTGTACTCATAAAACTATAAAACACTGATGAAAGAAATCAAAGGTGACATAAACAGATGGAGAAATATACCATGTTCTTGGATTGGAAGAATCAATATTGTGAAAATGACTATACTACCCAAAGCAATCTACAGATTCAATGCAATCCCTATCAAACTACCAATGGCATTCTTCACAGAATTAGAACAAAAAATTTTACAGTTTGTATGGAAACACAAAAGACCCCGAATAGCCAAAGCAATCTTGAGAAAGGAAAACGGAGCTGGAGGAATCAGGCTACCTGACTTCAAAGTATACTACAAGGCTACAACAATCAAGACTGTATGGTATTGGCATAAAAACAGAAATATAGATCACTGGTACAGGGTGGAAAGCCCAGAGATAAACCCACATACATATGGTCATCTAATTTATGACAAAGGAGGCAAGAACATACAATGGAGAAAAGACAGCCTCTTCAATAAGTGGTGCTGGGAAAACTGGACAGCTACATGTAAAAGGATGAAATTAGAACATTCTCTAACACAATACACAAAAATAAACTCAAAATGGATTAAAGCGCTAAATGTAAGATCAGAAACTATAAAAACCTTAGAGGAAAACATAGGAAAAAACACTCTTTGACATAAACCACCATAAGTTCTTTTTTGACCCACCTCTTAGAGAAATGGAAATAAAAACAAAAATAAACAAATGGGACCTAATGAAACTTAAAAGCTTTTGCACAGCAAAGGAAACCATAAACAAGATGAGAAGACAACTCTCAGAATGGGAGAAAATATTTGCAAATGAAGCAACGGACAAAGGATTAATCTCCTAATTATACAAACAGCTCATGGAGCTCAATATAAAAAAAACCCAAAAACAATCCAATTAAAAAATGGGCGGAAGACCTAAATAGACATTTCACCAAAGAAGACATACAGATGGCCAAGAGGCACATGAAAATATACTCAACATCACTAAGTATTAGAGAAATGTAAATCAAAACTACAATGAGGTATCACCTCACACCTGTCAGAATGGCCATCATCAAAAAATCTACAAACAATAAATGCTGGAGAGGGTATGGAGAAAAGGGAACCCTTCTGCACTGTTGGTGGGAATGTAAATTGATACAGCCACTATGGAGAACAGTATGGAGGTTCTTTAAAAATGTAAAAATAAAACTACCATATGACTCAGCTATCCCACTACTGGGCATATACCCTGAGAAAACCATAATTCAAAAGGATACATGTACCCCAATGTTCATTGCAGCACTATGTATAATAGCCAGGGCATGGAAGCAACCTAAATGCCCAACAATACATGATGGGTAAAGATGTGGTACATATATACAATGGAATATTACCCAGCCATAAAAAGGAACGAAATTGGGTCATTTGTAGAGATGTGGATGGACCTAGAGTCTGTAATACAGAGTGAAGTAAGCCAGAAAGAGAAAAACAAATATCATTTATTAACACATATATGTGGAATCCAGAAAAATGGTACAGATGAACCTATTTGCAGGGCAGGACTAGAGATATAGATGTAGAGAACAGACATGTGGACACAGAGGGGGAAGGGGAGAGTGGGACAAATTGGGAGATTAGTTTTGACATAAATACACTACCATGTGTAAAATAGATAGGTAGTGAGAACCTGCTGTATATCACAGGGAGCTCAGCTCGGTGCTCTTTGACAACTAGATGGGTGGGATTGGGGGTTGGGAGGGACTTCCAAGAGGAAGGAGATATAGGTATACATATAGCAGATTCACTTCATTGTACAGCAGAAACTAACACAATATTGTAAAGGAATTTTGCTCCAAAAAAAAAAAAAAAAAATAGTGCTCCCGTCAGCCAAGTTACCAAGAGAAGTAAGGTCAAGCACAGCATCCCAGGAAAGGGAATAGTGACCAGTTGGATCTCTGATGCCAGGGTCTCACAGTGAATCATTCCCAGAAGAAGTGGTTTTTCATTATTATTTTTTATTGAAATATAGTTGATGTACAATATTATGTAAGTTACAGGTGTACAATGTAGTGACTCACAGTTCCAAAAGGATGAGGTGGGGGGGCTTCCTTGAACATCAACCCTGAAGCTGGAGGTAGGTCCCTGACCCTGGTTTCAGAGGTGGAAGTCATATGCAGATTACTAGTGGTGGCAGGGCTTGGCTGACACAGAGAAAGCAGGGTCCCCTGCTGCCCATATTTCCCCAGGGACTGTCACAGTCTCAAATTCCAGCCACTCTCTTGGTGCTAAGAGCCACCTATTTCCCACGAACTAATTGTAATTACCATCACTTTACACCTTATTGGAGGTGCTACCTGGATTTGGAGATTGTGAGAAAGCTGAACCAGATGGCAGGTGAGAAAACGAGCAAGAGTCTGTGACAGAGGTAGATATGAAGACTAAATCAGGGGATCGAGGGTCCCTGAGACACATCAATAAGCCCAGGCCCCACTTCTGCGTGATTTGGCATCAACTCAATTTCAGAACCCACAAGGATGGAAACAGTGGTGATGATACAGAAGTCAAAGCTCCCTCTGAGCAGCTGGTTTTGTGTCACACTTTATTTTCAGGAGGTAGGGTATTATTATATCCCAGTTGTCCAGCTGAGCAGACTGAGGCTTGCAAAGGCCAGATGTCTTACACACAGCTATCTACATAGGTCCTGGGATCGGATCAAGTTCTCCCTCACCAAGAAAACCGAAAATCAAGGAAGAGCCAAGGTAAGCTGTTACTGCTTTCTAACGGACTGGGTGTGGGTGGCTGGGTCCCTGAGCAAGTCGACTTTCCTGGCTTCAGGATCCCTCAGATTCCTTCCCATCTGTGTCCCTTTAGAACGTTATATCCACGGTGAGGACTTGGGTTCAGGCATCGTCCTCTTCAGGCTTCAAGGCAGGTGTGAAGGGGCAACACAGAACTTGGAAGAACTTGAGGTCTCAAGTGAGCACACTGGCCTGGGAGCCTGGACAAGACCAAGCTTCTTCCTCAACTGAGGGGCCAGCTTGAGACCCAGTGTCCCTGCCCTGGGACACTCAGTCCTGGTGTCGGCTAAGAGCATACTCCCAGCTGTCTTTCTTCCTGCCTTCAGCTCTTCGTTTCACTTTTTGTCTTTTTTCTTGGAGTTCACTGTGTAATTTGTGTTCCCCCAGCCCATCTCACTTGCTTCCACTTTTTCTTCCCCTCTGAACTGGACACAGAACAGAACTAAAGTTTAACTTTTTCATTTCTTATACTGAATAGTTTCTATGGTTTCTCTGTAAATTATTTACTGTTTTACCTGGATGAATTAAGTTTTTATTTGTTTGTTTGCTTGTTTATTATTTATTTTCCTCCTGAGGGTGAGAGACCTTCTTGGCAAAAGGATTCTCTGTCCCCCCACCCAAACACCACCACTTTTGAGACCCAAGCACACCCGGGAGCATGGAAATGGTTCAGGCTGAGCTACAGAGGGTTTGTGCTCTGCTTGAGGGCCCAGGGTGCCCTTCCAGAAGAAGCCTGTCTGTACTTTGGAGGGGGCACTGTCCCCTCCAGTGAAGGACGTCCTTGGGGATGGAGGCCTCTCTTGGACCTGTCTTTTGTCCAGGGCACTCCATCTGGTCATCTTGGCTTAGTAGACACCAACCAGTTAAGAGCAGCCCACACAGAGCAGCCTATTATAAATTACTTTTATGCAACTTTGATTGTCTCACCTCACAATATATCCTGGAAATTGCTCTGCACTTGTTCATGGGGTCTCCCCATCCTGTTCTAGGGATGCTCAGAATTCCAGAGTGTGTCATTTTAACCTCTTCATGCTGTATGGGCATTTAGGTTGTTCCAATATTTTGCAATCACAACGTTTCAATGAACACCTTTGTGCATATGTATTTTTATATTGCTAGAGGTACACCTTCGGGGTAGATTCCTGGAAGTGAGTCAAAGAAATGTAACTGCATATATAGTTTTTTTAGGTTTACTGAATTCTGCTCTTGAAGAGTTGTGTTATTCTGCATTCTCACCAGCAGTTTATGAGGGGATATGTTTCGCCACGGCCTCGCCAAAGAATGTGTTGTCTTACATTTTAATGTTCACTAGTCTACGGGTGAGAAATGGTATCTCAGTGGTGTTTTAATTTGCATTTCTCTAATTATGGAGTTTGAATATTTTTTCAAATGTTTAAAGACCACTAAGATTTTATATAGATCTCATATATTTTGTCTGTTCATGTCCTTTTTCTACTTTTCTAGGAAATTTTGTTTCTTTGTCTTTAAATTGTTTTTTTCATTTTGATTTAATAGGTGCAGAAACAAATTTTATAATCATATCAGGAGTATGTCTTTCACTTCTAAGTTTACAAAAGTACAGTACGTATTTTATCTCATTCAATCTTCATAAGATGATTGTGATATACAATTAATAAAAAATCTACATTATTGGGGATTTGTGAGGATTAAATGAAATAATGCACAATTGGTCACTAATCTGCACAACTTAACAAGCTACTAAACATTAAATAAATGCCAATAATGGTCAATTTAATTATTATAATATTAATATTTCTAATAATCTTTTAGCAAAAGGTAAACTTTGGGAAATTAGAATATTTGTGTTTTTAACATCCCATATTATGTGACTAATTTGTTTCTATTTTTTGAAATACTGTGTTTTCCTAATCAGTTAAATGAAAACTATAGTTCTCTTTCTATAACTAATGTAAGAATAGATATATGGATAAAATCCTATAGTCAAGAACTCTGCATTAACAACCTAAAAAAAAAATTAGCCATTGTAGCCAGTGCTATTAAGTACATTCACAATGTTGTGCAACTGTCACCACTATCTAGTTCCGGAATACCTTCATCACCCCAGAAAGAAAGCCCATACTCATTAAGCAGTCATTGCTCATTCTCCTCCTGCCCTAGCCCCTGGCAACCACAAATCTGTTTTCTGTCTCTATGGAGTTGCTTATTCTGGATATTTCATATAAATGGAATCATTTACCATGTGGTCTTTTGTACCTGATTTCTTTCACTTAACATAGTGTTTTCAAGATCCATCTATGTTGTAGCACGTACCTGTGCGTCATTCTTTTTTATGGCTGAATAATATTCCGTTGTCTGGTTATAACATATTTTGTCTAGCCATTCCTCTGTTAATAGACATTTGAGTTTTTGCCACCTTTTGTAACTGAGCAGGACCCTAAAAGGCTTTCCTGAGACAGACCACCCCCCCCAACCCCCGCCAAATACTCTGCCTTCCTCTTGTTTGTAGAAAAGCTGTAGTCTCCCAGGCCTCCCCTGAGTCACCAAAGCCTGGCTCAAGAATTAAAGATTGAAAGGATGTGAATATGTAGTGACAAAAATAGCAGTTGGGCCAGGAGAACTGGTGACAATTTAAACAGGAAATCAGCCATATGGGAGTCACAGAATCTTTAGTTTCTCCCTGAAGTACATATATAACAGTATTTGATGCACATTCCTGACTTGTTTTTCAGATACTAAAGCCCCTACCAAATGGAAGAAGTTAATTGCATGATGCCCATGAGCACATAGCCCCCAGACTGGCTGGAGCCTGAGAATCGATAATGTTAACCCCTGTGACACCACCCTGTTAACCCACCATCAGCCAATCAGAGAATTGTGCATAAGCTGATCACACACCCTGAGACTCCCCTCCCTCACCTTGCCTTTAAAAATGCTTCCCTGGGGGCTTCCCTGGTGGCACAGTGGTTGGGAGTCTGCCTGCCAATGCAGGGGACACGTGTTTGAGCCCTGGTCCGGGAAGATCCCACATGCTGTGGAGCAACTAGGCCTGTGCGCCACAACTGCTGAGCCTGTGCTCTAGAGCCAGCAAGCCACAACTGCTGAGCCCACGTGCCACAACTACTGAAGCCTGCAACTACTGAAGCCCATGCTCCACAGCAAGAGAAGCCACTGCAGTGAGAAGCCTGAACTCTGTAGTGAAGAGTGGCCCCCAATTGCCACAGCTGGGGAAGGCTCTCACACAGCAGTTAGGACCCAATGCAGCCAAAAAAAAAAAAAAACTTCCCTGAAACCCATTGGGGAGTTCAGGTCTTCTGAGAATCAGCTGTGCGGACTACTTGTTTGGTGCCTTACAATTAATGCTGCACTTTCCTTCACCATAACCCAGTGTCAGTAGATTGGCTTAACTGTGTGTGGATGAGTGGACCCAAGTTTGGTTCAGTAACACTTATGACTATCATGGCAGTGTTATTATGCACATATCAGGCACAAGTTCAAACCCCTGTTTTTAATTCTTTACGGTATATACCCACACGGGAAATTTCTGGGTCATATGGTAATTCTATTTTTAACTTATTGAGGAACCACGGAACTGTTTTCCACAGTGACTGCACCATTTTACATTCCCACTTGAAACATGATGTTTCAACATTCTTGCCAATACTTTTTTTTTTTTAATTATGGTCATTCTAAGTATTAGGTATGTAGTAGTATCTCCCTGTTGTTTTGATTTGCATTTACCTAGTGATTAGTGATGTTGAACATTTTTTCATGTGCTTGTTGGTTATTTATATATCTTCTTCAGAGAAATGTCTGTTCAAGTCCTTTGCTCATTTTTAAATTGTGTTGTCTTTTTGTTGTTCAGTTGTAAAAGTTCTTTATTTATTCTAGCTGTTAGATCCTTAACCAGATATGTGATTTACAAATATTTTCTGCCATTCTGTGGGTTGTCTTTTCACTCTCTTGATACTGTCCATTGATGCACAAAAGTGTTTAATTTTGATGAAGTCCAATTCATCACCTTTTCCTTTTTTTGTTACTGCCTTTTAGTCATATTTAAGAAACCATTGCCAAGGTCATGAAAATTTACCCCTATGTTTTCATCTAAGAGTTTAATAGTTTTAGCTCTTATATTTAGGTTTCTGATCTATTTTGAGTTAATTTGTGTATAAGGTGTGAGGTAGGGGTCCAACTTCATTCTTTTGTTTGGGATATACAGTGATCCCAGAACCATTTGTTGAAGAGACTATTCTTTCCTCATTAAATAGTCTTGTCAAAAACCAAGTGACTGGGGCTTCCCTGGTGGCGCAGTGGTTGAGAGTCCGCCTGCCAATGCAGGGGACACGGGTTCGAGCCCTGGTCTGGGAAGATCCCACATGCCGCGGAGCAACTGGGCTCGTGAGCCACAATTACTGAGCCTGCGCGTCTGGAGCCTGTGCTCTGCAACAGGAGAGGCCGCGATAGTGAGAGGCCCGCGCACCGCGATGAAGAGTGGCCCCCGCTTGCCACAACTAGAGAAAGCCCTCGCAGAGAAATGAAGACCCAACACAGCCATAAATAAAATTTTTTTAAAAATTAAAAAAAAAAACAAAAACCAAGTGACTATAGTTTATGGGCATATTTCTGGACTCTCAATTCTAATCCATTGATCTATATGTCTATCCTTATGCCAGTACCATATTGTTTTGATGTGTAGTAAGTTTTGTAGTAAGTGGCAATAAGTAATAGCTTTGTAGAAAGTTTTGAAATTAGATAGTGCTTGAGTCCTCCAACTTTTTTTTTTTTCCAAGACTTCTTTGGCTATTTGACTCTCTTACTACTTCAGATGAATTTTAGTATTGGATTTTCCATTTTTGCAAAAAAAGGCTGTTGGGATTTTGATAAGAATTTCATTGAATGTGTACATCACTTTGGGGAGTATTGCTATCTTATATTGTTTTCCAGTTCATGAACATGGAATGTATTTCCATTTATTAGGCCTTCTTTAATTTCTTTCAGTGATATTTTGTAGTTTTCAGTGTGCAAGTCTTGTTCCTCCTTGCCTAATTTATTCCTAGGTTTTTTAAAAAATTAATTAATTAATATTGAAAAATAGTTGAGTTACAATATTATATTAGTTTCATGTGTACAACATAGTGATTCAAAATTTTTACAGATTATACTCTAAAATTTTTATAAAATATTGGTTATATTCCCTGTGCTGGACAATATATATCCTTGTTGTTTATTTATTTTATACATAGTAGTTTGTACCTTTTAATCCTCTATCCTTTTCATGCCCGTCTCACCCTCCTTCTCTGCACTGGTAACGACTATTTTGTTCTCTATATCTGTGGGTCTGTTTCTGTTTTGTTATATTCATTAGCTTGTTTTATTCTTTAGAGTCCACATACAAGTGATAACATATGGTATTTGTCTTTCTCTGTCTGATTTATTTCACTAAGCATAATACCCTCTAGGTCCATCCATGTTGCAAATGGCAGAATCTCATTCTTTTTTATGGCTGAGTAGTATTTCACTGTTTATCCATTCATCTGTTGATGGACACTTAGGTTGCTTCCATATCTTGGCAATTGTAAATAATGCTGCTATGAACATTGGGGTGCATGCATCTTCTCGAATTAATGTTTTTCTTTCCTTTGGATATACACCCAGTGGTAGAATTGCTAGATCATATGGTAGTTCTATTCTTAGTTTTTTGAGAAACCTCCAAACTGTTTTCCATAGTGGCTGCACCAATTTACATTCCCACAGTGAACTAGGGTTCCCTTTTCTCCACAGCCTTGCCAACATTTGTTATTTGTAGACTTTTTGATGATAGCCTTTCTGACAGGTTTGAGGTGATACCTCATTGATGTTTTGATTTGCATTTCTCTGATGATTAGCAATGTTGAGCATTTTTTATGTGCCTATTGGCCATTTGTATGCATTCTATGGAAAAATGTCTATTCAGGTCTTCTGCCCATTTTTTATTTGGGTTGTTTTTTTTTTTGATATTGAGTTGTGTGAACTCTTTATATATTTTGGATATTAACCCCTTATCGATCATATCATTTGCAAATATTTTCTCCCATGTGATAGGTTTTCTTTTTGTCTTGTTGATGGTTTCTTTTGCTGTGCAGATATTTTAAGTTTAATTAGGTCTCATTTGTTTATTTTTGTTTTTGTTTCTTTGCCTTAGGAGACAGATCTAAGAAAATATTTGTACAGTTTATGTCAAAGAGTGTTCTGCCTATGTGTTCTTCTAGAGTTTTATAGTTTCTGGTCTTACACTTAGGCCTTTAATCCATTTTGAGTTTATTTTTTGTATATGGTATAAGAAAATGTTCTAATTTCATTCTTTGTCACGTAGCTGTCCAGTTTTCCCAGCACCACTTATTGAATAGACTGTCTTTTCTCCATTGTATATTCTTGCCTCCTTTGTCATAGATTAACTGACCATAAGTGTGTGCATTTATTTTTGGGCTCTCTATTCTGTTCCATTGATCTATGGATCTGTTTTTTTGCCAGTATCATACTGTTTGATTACTGTAGCTTTGTAATATAGTCTGAAGTCAGGGAGCATTATACCTCCAGCTCAGTTTTTCTTTCCAAAGAATTGCCTTGGCTATCCATAGGTTTTTAAATCTTTTTAATGCTATTGTAAATGGAATTGTTCTCTTAATTTCTTTTCTTTTCTTTTGGATTGTTTTTTGCTAGTGTGTAGAAATACAATTGATTTTTGTATGTTGATCTTGTATCCTGTAATTTTGCTGAATTCATTTATCAGCTCTAATATTTTCTTCTTTTAGTTTACAGTTCCTTTGAAATTTTGACATTCTCTGCCTTCAAGTTATGCTGATGGCATGGTTTTGTGTAGATTTAATTTTTTCTTCTTTTGTATTGATTCAGGAAGATATACTGGGAGACACCTAGGTAGGTGGCCTCACTGTCTTTAGTTATACAGAAGTCTGTATTATTTTTAAAAATCAACATTATTAAGTTAAACTTTGCATACAGTGAAATGAGATACACAGTTCAATGAATTTTGACACTTGTTTATAATTGTGTGATGACCACCACAATCAAGAAGTGAAATATATCCAGCACCCCAGAGGGTATCTTGATGTTCTTTCAGTCAATCATCAACCCACAAAACCCTGATCTGCTTTTTGACACTATGGATTAGATTGGAGGTCTCAACCTCACACTATTGATATTTGACGCTAGATGAGTCTCTGTGGTGGGGGGCTGTCCTGTTGTCTAGTGTCTTTTAGGATGTTTAGCTGTATCCCTGACCTCTTCCCACTAGAAGCCAGTAGCACCCCCAGTTGTAATAACCCATAATATCTCTAGACAGTGTCACATATCTCCTGGGAGGCCAGTTGTCCCAATTGAAAACAACTGGATTAGATAGATTGGCTTGTTTGGGGGCTTTATGTAAATGACATCATACATTGTGTACTGTTTTGTGTCTGGCTTCTTTTCCTCAGTATAATGTTTTTGAGATTCATCCATGTTGCTACATGTATCAGAGGTTCATTCATTTCATTATACAGGGGCACACGATCATTTGTTTATGGTATATTATTTTTGACTTTTGATCAGTAGTCAACACACTTGGATTTTGGGGTGTTCTGCTCCAGATTTCCCTGGAACAACATTATTGGACATGATAATTTTATGATCAAGTGTCTGCTTATGTGAGCATTTTGTTTCCTTCTGGGCAACCCTGCATTTCCATACTTACTGAGCCATCCATCTTGTTAACTTGTTGCTGCCTTTGGCACACGCTCAGGGGTATTGTCCAGGACACACAGTAATTTATCTCATCACATACAATCAGCGAAAGTCAGTCAGACTTTTGGCTGGAGTCTGAACTCTTTGCTTTGCTCTCCTTCTTGGTTGGGAGGCCAGGGACCAGACCCTAACTCTGCCTCCCTTCCCATTTGTGAGGGGCTCCCATCCCTTGCTGTGGTGGATGGACAAATAGGGAAAGGAGTGGGGTCTGTCCTTCCCACTTCTCCTCCAGCAAAATGTGTATCCTTTCTGCTACCCACACTTCAGAGCATTCAAGGGATTTGGGGTTGATCAAGGAAAAAGGTGACTGTGGGGAAGCAGTAACACATAAAAGGCTTTATTGACAGTGGATGAATAGGGTCACATGCAAGGGGAAATCTCTCCCAGTATGAGGTTGTCCAAAGGCTTATGGCATGGAGGCCCCTATCCAGAAGGGAAGGAAGACAAAGGAACTCCTGGGGGGAAGGGGATCAGAGGAGGGACTTATGTGTTTAGGTGATGTCACTTAGCAACACGATGGAGAGTCTCTAGGTCAGAGAACTCTGAAGGGCCTTAGTAGCTTGGGGCCTTATAACTGCAAGACCTTATCTAAAAGATGTTGGATGAGGTTTCAAGGAGGTATACAAAGGCAGTCTCTGAATGCCTAAAACTTTGCTTGTTTGGGATATTTTAAAAATAATTAAAAATGTGAGTTTCGTGATCACAGGCTTTTAAGCTAAGCGTAGCAGCCTGCTGTGAAGAAATAAACAACCTAGGAGCTGATACACAGAGGCCATCTTTGGCTCATTTATATAACACACACCAAACACTCAAGTGCTCCGCACTGGGTGCCTTTGCCCTTCACTGTCTTCAGGGATTTGTTCAGTGAGACACAAAAAGATGCAGTCATCACCTTCTGCGGAGATGCCTTGGACACTTTTGCTTCCTTTGCATCCCTTGGGCACTTGGTGAAAGCTGAGGCAGACAGAGGCCAAGAAAGAAGGAGATGGGACCCAATGACGGAGAGGAGGTTTCCAGATTCTTGGTTTTAGAGACCAGTAAACAGAACTTTGAGGAAGAGCTGCAGGAAAACATAAATAAAGAGTGAGAATGTGGTGCCAGATCTCCAAGACTACCCACCTAGATTCTCCATGTGGCTCTCTACCTGAGAGCTCAGCAGACCCATTCCACACATAGTCAGGGCCAGCTGGAAGTGCTGGGGACTTCATACTGAGACCAGTCTCCATTACTGTGGGATGAGAGCTGGTAGAGAAGTACCCCTCGGTGGGCCTAAGTCTCAAGTGGGCTCTGTAGAGTAGTAGCTGGCTCAGTAACCCACACTTTACCAGTGACTTTCCCTTCCCTGTGTCACTCCTGCTTTCTCCCACTGGTGTTTCCCAATGAATTCATATCAGGGTCTGCTTGTGTCATCTGTTAGAAACTCTACCATGTACTAGCTTCATAGCCTTGTAACTTCTCTAGCCTCATTTATAGAATGTGAGTCACAGTAGAACCCACCTGATAGTGTTAATATGAGGATTAAAGAAGTTAATACATGGAAGTGTTTGGAACAGTGTTTGGCATGTAACAGATGCTCAATAAATGTTAACTATGAGAATTATTGTTAATTTGCCAACTTTTTGTTTCACCAAGTTAAGGCATTAAAAAACAATGCCCTTTCCATTTGCCATCACCACCTATCCTCTCACATGCCTTTCCTTCTGCAATCCATTCTGCTTAGACCACCCAGATCCTTCTAAAGCCTCTGGTCATCAGGGACACTCCCTTGCTCAAAATCTCCCAGAGATTCAAAATAAAATCCACAGCTCCTTCCTTGGCCCATGTGGCCCTGCACTGCTGCCCACGAGTCTCTCTTAGACCACACCTTGCCTCACCCCACTCTGCCCCAGTCTTCCTGATGGCTCCAGAACACACCACGCTTGCTTTCTCCTCAGACCTTCTGTTCTCACAGTGCTTCTGCCAGAACTTTCTTCCCCTCGTGTCTGCAGGGCTCACCTCTCCATTTCTGTAGGTTGGCTCTAATGTCCCTTTCAGAGAGGCAGGGACAGAAAGGGGATTGTCTAGGGGACCACATCTCCCCACTTCCCTCACTCAGTTTCCTTCTCCTGCACTGGTCAGCCTCCAGTGTATCAGGCATGCATTTGGTTCTGTGTTCATAGCCTGAGCTCCACTATCCCTGGGGTATGTCTGGCCCACAACAGGTGGGAGGAATGAATGTTGAATGAACGGACACCTAGAGAAAAGACGGCACATTTTACTTCCCAAACTTGCAGAAT
Source organism: Balaenoptera musculus (assembly GCF_009873245.2). Taxonomy (NCBI): domain Eukaryota; kingdom Metazoa; phylum Chordata; class Mammalia; order Artiodactyla; family Balaenopteridae; genus Balaenoptera; species Balaenoptera musculus. The sequence goes on from NC_045787.1 coordinate 154,667,698, forward strand.
AAAGCATGGACTTGAAACAGAGTTTGTTATTTACCCCAGGAGTGGTGCCAGTGGGTACTGGAGAGCCCTGCTATTGCCACTGCCCATGGGAGAGGCTGGTGAAAGCCAAGCTCTTCTCTTCAGAAGAAGGCATCTTTGTACTTTCAAAGCAAAAATTGAATCAGAGAAGGTTAAACAGGCAAGGAAAACTTTATTCAAAGCTATTACCATAGGGGAGAGAGGCCAGAACTCAGTCTGAACTCAACTCCATTGAGGCAGAGGGGGAAGAGTTTTTAAGGGCTGGGGTGAGCTAGTGGGAAAGTACTGGGGTACATTAGAGAGAAGTCAGAGCCATTTGTGTTTGCTAATTGGCTTTATCCTGAGGTAAAATAAACTTCTGCCTTTGTGTCGGGAGGTAGTTTTGCAATTCCGAGCAAGGCACCCACTCACCAGAGAGATTGGGAAGTAGGCGTGCTGTCTCCATCGATGATGACATTTCAAAGGGATGGCTCCAGATCCTTGAGAAAAACTTCTCTGGGTTGTAAAATTGTCAAGAGGCTTTAAAAAGATATACATCTCTTGTAAAGAGAAATGATTTACAATTGCAAGTTTTCTAAAGTAAATGCTCTGAGAAAAGGGAGGTCAGGGGCTTAGGGTCTGGAGGAAACCTGCTAAAGTTTAGTCAATCTGAGGGGAATGGCAAGGCCACCTTGTTCAGTGCCTGTTGTTCTCATACACACACTTACACGTATAATTTCAGGGAGTTTGAAAGCTCCTGAGCTCATCCCCAGACTTGGATGTAAAGACAGGTGATTTTGGAGGTGAAAGGGCAAGAGCAGCTGGGCCTAGATGGCTGAGAAACAGGAATAAGGAAGAGGAAAGACTAGAAAGAAAAGCAGCAGCTCAGGCAGTGGGGAGGCAGAGTCTGAAACACACAAAGTAGGGGAGCTCCGCAGTGGAGACCACCTGTGTTGGGAGGGCTTGGGTGGGGGCATGTGTGGGCGTGCATGGATCTGTGCCCCTTGAGTCCTGGAAGGGGACAGGGAGAGCTGCAGGCCTCCGGCAGGTTGTATGTGCCCTGTGGATTCTTGAAGAACTGGTTTTCTTTCTTTCTTCTTCCTCTTTTTTTTGGAAAATCATTCCATTGAAGTATGATTGACATGCAAAAAGCTATGTGTATTTAACATATACAACTCTGTGCGTTTAGGGTTCATCACCAACATCAAAGTCATAAACATACCCATCACCTCCCCAAGTTTCTTCCTGCCCCCTACAAAATTATTATTTTTTATGTGTGGTAACAACACAACATAAGATCTCTGCTCTTTGCAAATGTTAACTGTATAATATAGTATTTTTACCCATAGGCACTATAGTTTTCTGACCAGAGTGATGAAGGGGGCAGGAGAAGGGAGGGTGCTAGGCAGAGGCCTGGTTTGGTCACCCTTTTGCTTCTCTCCCTTCTCTTCTCCTCCACCTTGATTCCAGCCTGGCCAGTGTGCACTTCCAGACAGGGAAGAGGGCCCCTGCTCCTCTGTCCTTCCCACCGGTCCATTTCCCTCAGTCCCTCCAGCCAACCTGGATCTGCTCCCATGTCTGAACTCATTCTGGCCACTTCCCTATGCTGCCACTGGAATGGTCTGCTCAGGGCTGCCTCAGATGCTCTAAGATAGGCACCAGATCCAGGTTCCTGCACTGGCTCCTGCCCTTCTCCTTGTCTCAGGGCTCCTTTGGTGTGTGAGCCCTGCCCAGCCTCCACCCATCTCCTGCGCGAATGTTCTTCCTTGGTTTGCTATGCATATGGCTAAACCCTTGTTACCTTGGGGCAGATACACCACACAATCCGAACCCAGCTAGCCCTCCAAGCCTTCTCATCTTCCAATCTCCACTGACCTTCAGTTTTCCCCTATAATAGTCATCACAACAGCCATGCATGATAAGGGTGTCCTGTGCCCAGGAGCTCTGCCCTGGGTAGGTACAGACAGTCTTGGTCTCACCCCTCAGCAACCCATCCTGGAGTGCGCCTCAACATTTGTCACCATCGAGAATGCTTTCTCTGAAATAGCCTTTACTTTCCAAAACATGAATTATTTACAAATATTTTAAAAATAAATTGCTTTATTCAGCTTATGTAAGTTCTGCAAAATTCTTTTAAACTTTAAAAATGAAATAGACAACTAAAAGAAGAAAATAACTACCATAAACTCAGATAATCACTCCTGAAATTTCAGTATGTTTTTTTAGTCTCTTCTACTTATTTTTGAATCAGTTGACTTCAATTGTTTAAATAGAGTTTTGCACCCTGATCTCTAATCTTTTTTTTTTTTTTAAAGATTTGATGAAAGTTCATAATAATGCAGTTGACAAGAAAATTAGTTATTTCTGAGATATACATTTTAAAGTAATAACTAGGATTATTACTTATAACATTATACCAGAACATATAAGATTTTTAGAAATTTCATGTAATGTCTGAAACATTTATATTAACATATTTCCATACAAATACAAATATAAGATTTTTAGAAATTTCATGTAATGTCTGAAACATTTATATTAACATATTTCCATATTCTACTCCACCATCTTCCTGATCTCTAATCTTAATAATGTCCCATGAGCATTGCTGCATACATATTAGTACCTCCTCATGATGGTATTAATTCCATCACATAGGTGTCCTGTAGTTTACTCATTATCTTCTGATTGGGAATATTGGTTGCTCTTAATTACTGGTCATGACAGGGATGTTTCCCAGAGTGGGCTCCAGACAGTGGACTGCTGGGGAGAGACATCTTCCCCTTCCTGAAGTAGGTCCTAACCATCTGGCAGGGTAGTTTGGCTCTAGGTACTTGCACCTGGCTAGGAGGCAGGCACATGTCTCCATTTTCCAAGACCTCTCATTCTGCTGGGATCTTTACTTCACAAGGGCCATGTGTTCAGTATCTGAGCTCCCCGGGGTGCTTTAGGCACCCTGGAATGGGGATCTCTGCCTGAGCTCAGGTGCTCTCAGCTCCTGCTTTGCATGACCTTCCCTAGATGTCCTGCCACCTTTGCTGTTAAAGGCACTTTGCATCCTTCAACCATGCCCATAGTTTTCCTTCTGTGATCCCTCAGGGTCTTGGGTGACAACCATGAAGTTCTGGGATAAACACTTGTGCACAAGCTTTCTCTGCATAGAATAGATTCTCTGAAGTGGAAATATTTAATTAGAATGTAGAAACCTTTTAAGGTTCTTGATTTACAGGCTGTTTGTTCAATTTCTGCTCTCAGCAGGGTCTGGAAGCCCCTGAGCCAGTAGTAAGACTTCTAGTAGAGTAACAATTTAACAGCAACACTAGCAAGCTTCACTCATTTGATGGAAGAAAGTAGCACATGGTTTAGATCTCCAGGCCTTTACTGGGTTGGATGTGAATGTTTCCCCCCTGTACCCTCACCCCCACCCCTGGGTTTCTTGTTCTGCTCATATCTTGGCCCTCCATCCATTGGTGTCTTAGTGTTTTCCTCTCAATTTGGTCCCTTCACATACTCACATTCTCTGCTGTTTGTCTATTTTTCTGTGTACTATTTCCACCCACAGACTCTTGAATTCCAATAAGCTGATTTCTGATTCAAATTTTCTAAACTTCCAGGTCTTCCAATCTCCTTGAGTTCTTTAAGTTTTGGTTATATATAAAAATATATATATTCAAGATATCCAAATAGATTTTATTAATAAAACATGTCATAGCTTATTTGTATGTCTTCACATAGAATGGCAGATGAAGCTGAAACACAAGGTCTATTTTTTAAAACAAAGACTTTGGTCTGTGGTTGAACTGACTGGGATTGAGCTGTTTCTTCCCTTGTACAACATGCAAAGCTTATGGTCAAGGATCTGACACTCACAGATGACTGCGACCATCTTATTCATGCTTAGGGTCCATGCCAGGCATTTCCAGTAGGGGACATTCTGTTCTCTCATTCTTGGCTGTATTTCAGCTCTCCCTTTAGCTTTGATTCTAAGCATTAACACTGTCTTTTAAAATGAATTATATTATTTCTTTAAATTTTTTTGCAGTAAAATATACATAACATAGAACTTACCATTTTAACCATTTTAAAATGAACAATTCAGTGACATTAAGTATGTTCACAGCATTGTGCAGCCATCACCACTGTTCATCTCTGGAGCTTTTTCATCATCTCAAACTGAAATGCTACACACACTAAAGATTTCTATTGTCTCTCATGCTTGATTTCACTCAGTTATACACATTTCTGATCCCCTGGATATTTGTTTACTTATAAAATATATCATCAAAATAAAGAGCTGCTTGAGATTGCTTCAGTTTTTCAGGTTTGCTTGTTTTCTTTTTTTCAGCTTTTCTTCCACTACCCTAAATATAGCTAGCCTCCTTTTTGAAATGCATATAATATTGCCACCAATTCAGTTTCGAAAATTGATTGCCCAAAAAGGAAAGCCTTTAAAATTCCCTC